>NC_083748.1:8940000-9577500 GCF_033458585.1 Syngnathus typhle
TCATTTGGTACGTCCAAACTCATTTATGTGAAATAAAATGACAGGCGAGAGAGGCAAAGACTGCTGACTTTTCAACAAATCAGCAAAATATATTTCAGATGTTTCGTTTGAAACTTTGAGAGGACATTTTAGTGGATGCAGCCACAACTCAAAACACTTGATCAGATCATAAATATATGGTGATATTTCAAAATGTAAAACGTTGCAAAGCAGAAATAAATTATCAGCTGGTTAAATGAATTGCTTTCTGAACATGTTAGTACCACGCATTATGATCTTTGTATTTAAATTTTTAATTAAGCATACGTTCCTAATGTTGTGGCAAGTTATACTAACATATAAGTTTAAAGCATCCAAACTTTTAAGACGTTTAGATTTGAAATGCAATTAGTACAGCAATGTAAATGAGATCAGAGTGCACAAAGTCAAATTGGAGAACTTCCCAGCTGATTTTGTCCCACATCAATGAATTAACTAATTAATTGTATCTATTAATATTTATGCAAGGGGAAAATGATTCATTAATGAAATGTCAAAAAATGAACAGCTATCTTTCCTCCTGTTTCATCTTGACATGTGGGTGTTTTGACAGTCCCCAGTCTCTCTCATCTGCCATCTTATAGGAGACAGAACAGACTGCCTCTAAGTATTGACATTTGTCCAATCCACAAAATGGAAGACTCGAGTTGAATTGTTCCACTACGTATAGCTTTTTTTTTTTCCAAATGTATCAGATATGTGATCAAACAAGACCTTCCTTAACTAAGTCGAGTAATTCATAATATTTAAATATTTTAAAGCTACATTGAATTGTGCAAGGGTTAGCAAACGGCAGATGCTTCTCATTAAATTCCATCTACAGCATTTTCTTGCTTATACAGCTCCAAATGAAAATCCAAAATGCAATTATGTTTTTGACTCTGCTATTATTTTACATTTTCTCTCCCTGCGCAGGGATCCAGCAACCTCCTCGGGTAGTTAAGCAACCTTACATGAGTTATGAAGGCATATTTTAATTAATCTCTAATCCTTTCTGACTCTCAGATCTCTCTTGATGCTAATGTTACTAATGTTCTCAATCTAATGCTGAGTGTTATTATCAAAGTTATTTTAAGCATCTCAACCATGAAGGGGCCAATAAGAGCCATGCCACAAAAGCTGTTGCACATTGCCACGATGAATAATTATTTTGTGCAGGTATGACATTTGATTAATTTTTGCTTTATTTATTACCCAATTACAAAAGCAACTAATTGGCTGTGTGAGGGTTATTTTTTTTAAAACATAAACAAAGAGCGTACTCTTCAATCTCCCTTGCGACATCCATTTCAAACCGTCAAGAGACGCAAAGAAGAAAAGCTTTAGGGCAGGGTCATCATTTGTATCCATGGGGCTCCAACAGGGAATTTCTTTGTCATAGTCTCAGATGGCAACTGGTGTGCTCATGCAGGTGTGTATGGGATTGAGACGCCAAGTTAAAAAAAAAAAAAAGTGAGGGTTGCAGTAAGGCAGAAACAGAAGAATAAAAGAGAGCGAGTGAAAGCGAATCTCCCAGTCATTTATAATGTGTCTGCCATGCTCGCTCCATCTCCCAGGGTGTGCGGCTCCTCTGCGGTGTGTATCGCCTTGAGGGGAACAGCTGACAAGGACAGAGCTGGGTTTGCTGCTAACGCTTTGTCGGAAAAGATAGATCTTGTAGCGCAGCATGCTAAATGACAAAATGATATCTCATCAGAGGCCCGCCCCACCTATGCACGTGTGCACGTGTGGAAAAGTCCCCATGCAGCTACCCTCCATGTGTACATGCTTTCATGGAGTAGCATGCTGTGTGTAGCAGGAGCTTTCAAACTAAGCTCTGAGCTGCTGCCATGGTACCAAGTTGAGTCTACTGGTGAGTTTTAGAAAAGTGAAAGCAACTGCTCAATCCACTGTTATCAGATTTGAGACAGATAGATTTGGCATACATCATCAATAAACCTAAGAAATAGCCTTTTACTTCCAAACCCCATCAGCAGTCCGACATTAACTGTCGACCACCCGGCTCTGAAAGCTTTAAGTTGCCATGGTGGCGGTACCATTAAGATCCACAGAGCAACCAAGGCGAAGGTACTCAAGGGGCGGACAAAGCCCAAATAAAGCTTTTAATGCGCTAGCTATTGATCCCTTCACTGAAATAAACTCAGGAGTATTGGCAGGACCAGAATCCCACTTTGAAGGGACTCCATAATGAAGCTGGTCAATGCTAAGCTGTACGCAATCAATCCCCCGCATAACAGTTAATTACAAGTGAGGCCACAATCAAGTCAAAGGGGAAAAAGAGAAGCGACTGAAGGCAAAGACAGCAAGAGCTGCGGCCAGGCGGTGGTGGAGAGAATATTGAGCGCTTCCACGAAGCATATATGAACATGAAACACACAATGAAAAGTGTCTGCATCTGTGTCTTACAATACATTTGTTCCATGTGTTACAATAAAGTGGAATTTTTCAGGAACTTAAGAAAAAGAAAATGACACTAAAATGCTAAATAAAAATAAAACATACAGTTAAATTCCAATTTATAAAAACAAAACCTCTAATGAACACGTGTATGTCAAAAATATCCATGAATATTTCTTCTTGAGGGCTCTGCTGCAATTTTAAAATTCCCACTGTAGAACTTTGTGGAGTATGGACTTTACTTTTTCCCCATTTTTGACTCAGTCTGAATATTTGTGCTATGAATGCCTTATGAAAAATGTCTGCATGCACCCTCCCGCCTTCTTCCATTTCTTTCAGTGGGACAACTGTATCTATGAAACCAGGGGTCCAACCGCTCCGATCTTGTGTTTGCATCTGTGTTTGCACATTTGTGTTTGTCTCCCAGGCTAATGGATTTAGTGGAGATGGTGTTGGGTATTTATTACCATGTGTAATTGAATGCAATGATTATAAGTGTTGTGTAATGTGATTTTAATGTGGCAGCAATGGTTATGTATAAAGCCTAATGACTTTGCCTCCAAGGGAGAATGGCTCCCGATTTGAAAACAAATCAAAATAAAAATGTGCAAAATAGATCAGATTATGATTTTAATCTCTCTTTCTAACGCTGGTCTTGCGAGAACAAAATATTGAATTGGGCAATGATTCTATTTTGATTTAAGTGTCTTCTCATTAAGAAGCTTGCCCCTTTTTTTTTTTTCATTAAACGTGGCTAGATCTAAGAATATCCCAATTTGTGTTTATTCTGTCTCCGTCCCTGCAGAGCAGAGCTTTTCTATTAAGCCAAAGATCAAGAAGGCATAATTATTATTATAGTACTTGAATTCCAATCAGGCATTTAAATTGAACATAAAATGCATGCTGATTGTCAACTGTACGTGTGTGAGGACAAAGTGAATCAACACAGTACAGTAGAGTGCAAAGAATGAGCATAAACTGTCTAAGAGGAATACCTCAAGGTTTTGGGATGGTCAACTAGCAGTCCACACTCGGAGTGGCCCTCAGTTAATTTTTGAAAAAAAAAATATTTGACTTTTGTTGACCGGTTGATAGATGTAATGATACCAGTGGTAACCATAGAATGGCAAACATCTCTTATCAGTGCTTCCAACCTCAAGATTATAATTGTGCATAGAAGAAGAAAGTGTCATGGCCACCACAACAATAACTATTTTTGATTAAAAAAAACCAACATGGCCTTTCTTATTAAAATGCAAACTAAATGTGGTTAAATCTGCAGAATATTATTGCATAACCAAATAGCCATGGCATAACATTTGTGTGTGTGTGTGTGTGGGGTGGGGTGGGGGGGGGGGATGTCCAACATGTTAATGTTGGTTGGTACTGAATAAAACAGTGACAGATGGAGAAGCACCTGTGGGAGATATGCATTTCCTGCTGGGCTTTCTAAGCAATCCTACCACTGCTACGAGCTTCGTATAAATAACGGTCATGTTTATTTCATGGGAGCATGTATATTTAACAACTGTGTATTACATACATGGCTATGATGTATGAATGCTGACAACAGTCCTTGACATTATAAGCACAGTTACTCTTTGGCCCTGCAGTAAATCCTGGGGTTGATATTCGAAACAAAAAACAAAAGCTCTCTCCAGAGTAGGGAGTGTGAAACAAGGTCATAGCTATTGTATACTTAATAATTTACTTTACCCAAAGAGTAAAAATTGGGAATCCATTCATCGCTGAATATTTCACGAGGATATGCTATTCGTTATAAATGTCCATAAGCAGCAGCAGTGTCATTAAAAGGAAAATAATTCTTTAAAAATAGCATAGAAGCATTTAAATGAAGATCTTTTCAGACGACCTGGCTATTGTTCACAGCAATATTTCAAGGCCAAGCACATAAAGCCAAGTATCACACATTCACAGATTTCCAGTAGACAATAATGCGGTTGCTTATGGCTCTCCTCGGGCCCGACGTTTGCCATGATGACTGGCTTTTGGATAAGAGTTCCTGACAGCTGCACAACAATGCTAATGGCTGCTCTCCTGTAGGGAGCCAGTGTGTAATCAGCTCAGCTCTTGGCCGTTAAAACTTTACAGCAGTAATGTATGCAAACATGAATTGCATTTATTCTCAACTAGGTCCCTATAGGCAGGCCTTAAACTTGCTCACTAACTTACATCACAAACGACTCTGCCGGCACCTAATGCGTTTTATATCACTCATAATCCTGGTGTTGTACACTAATTAGATGGAGCTGCCAGCAAGCAAATTCAGCCCTTTTATTTCGAGAATCAAACTTCTTTTCCTAGCCATTTGCAGTTGATTAAAATTCCTTTCTAATGAAGGAGTTGATCTTGAAGCTAGGGGTGGCCAACAGGCATCTCGGAAACTACGTAGGACCTTTTAACATTCCCAGTGGAGTCAATTGTTTGTGTGTTTTTCACAGATTTTCTGATTTCAAAACAGTAACGGGGGAAAAAAACAAAACGATGCATACAAATTTCGGACATTACCGTCATATGATGCAAAAATAGTTTTCTGTGATTGGTTACAAACCATTCAGGCATATAGGTAGCAAGCCCGCACGCTGCCACATTTAGCGATAAATTGTCACTATCTCTTCATGGCCTGCCAGAGGTACTGACGAATACATGACGACAGACTCTGGGAAACATCAAACAACTACAGTACAAAACAAGGGGAGCACAGAACAGACCCCTGGGGAGCTCCTTTGTTGTTTGGCCAGTGTCTTTTGGGTCATTATATTGCTGAATAATAATGATGGTTTGCATCTTTCTTCCAATGGACTACATTTTTTCTTTCCTGTAGACTTATTTACTTGTTGAGATGATCACCTCTGCTTTTAACTTTATCTTGGAGAACGTCACTATATGATACTGCCATTACGAGTCAAGAAAAGCGGTATTTCAATTAACCTGACCATTATCGTTACGGGTAATGGTTTCCACACTGACTTGGTAGGTTTCCATTTAGAAGTATAGAATGTGAACAGAGCTATAAAAAGACCATGAAATTGTGATAATAGTGAATCAGGAACAACCAACTCTTTTCTGATTTTATGAAGTTTGAGGAGTTCTGTTGAATTGATAAGAGAATCCCAAAACCTAAATAAAGGTGTTGTTTTTTTTCCTGATCATTGTTGTTAATGTTTTTGCTGTGGTTACCACGGGGCACTAAAACCATGCCCAATAAGGCACAAGTGTCTTGGTACTGTGTCCACAAATCAAATAATCGTTCAATAATGGTCAAATCACTCTCTGCAAAAAATATATATCTCCTGCAACAAGGTAGCTTCAGGTCAGGTTTGAATGACACAACTGATTCAAAGATTCATTTGGCAGCAACAACTCAAAACAAATCGCCAAGAAGGAGTTTGATTCGTTCTGAAATGCGAGGCTGATTCACAAGCTGACCTTGGAGATGTCAGGATGTCTCTCACGTGCTCATTGACATTCCACATGCAGCTTCAACAGCATACATATGAAATGTGATGAGAATGGAAAAATACACAATATCGACATCTGAATGATGCCCCTATGCATCCATTTGTATGCACCGCTATCAGTTTATTTGGTGCAGATTGAATTTACGGTGCTACACTGCAGTACCCGGGATAAACAACTCAAAATATCCTGGAATACGTTCAGTAAAAATGTATCCTCAATGAAATGTAATTCGTATCTCCAAACTAGCTATTTTAAAGGATTTCCTCAAGGAAACATTGTAGGTGGTTGGCTGCCCGATCCAGAACCCATCCAGCTTTCCAAATTTGAATTTCCCAGCTAACTTGCGCGACTCAACAACAGATCAGAATCGGAATCAGAATGTCTTGACATTTAATTGCCACCTGTAGGTCACCGACTTCGCCGTCCCTAACGCAGCAGTCGACCAGCTTATTAGAGAGCTGACAGATTCGCGGCCGCTCTCTCCCACCCGTTTTTTTCTTTCTCTGTCTCCCTCATGGCAGCTGATGTCTTTGCAGGTAGCGATGAAGGGCTGAATGAACGCTACTAAAGAAACTATATGCTGGGCATGATTGCAAAAATGATTGTTCTGTCAATATTCTACTGAGCACATCCATCACAGATGCCAATGTTGGAAGCAGAAGAGAAAAAGCAACACAAATACAAAGGTTGTTCACACCTCGGCAACAAGCAAACACCGTGACAGTATGTCCGACTGACAGGTGTACAAAAAAAAAAATGTGATTACCCCATTTACTGGCAGCCCAGTACAACGTGATAATTGACGTGTATTCTCGTCAATGGCAGTGAATGAGTTAAGAACCCCAATTCTAAATGACAGCAGCCATGATTAGATACTTAACTTTAAAATCGATGGAGTAAAAAGTAATCAGATGACTCATCGGTCTTGTATTCTGGTAGAAACACAATGATAGATTCCGAAAAATGAAATACAGCTTTTTTTGAAGCCACTTTGAGCACGATTTCACACTTTTGCCCAAATTCACAAAGACCCCATTATCTTATTATTATGATTGAGTAATGTGTTGAGTTTTTCTGTTTTCCGATTTTCCGCTCTTAAAGGGTCAGGGACGGCCATCTTAAATCACATTACCATGGTACTTTAATTTTTATTCTCCATTTCTCTAAAATTATATCATGTATTCCTACATTCTATAGCGACTCAGAACATTCCAAATGATTTTTCATGTCAGACAAAGCTGCGGTGGCTCACGGAGATGAAGCCAGTGTCATTAACGCTTCTTGGATGGGCCACACAGTGAATATTCCCCAGAGGAAATTGAACATTGTCATGGCTGGATTAGCTCCGTAATAGTGAGACACATAGCTTGAATAGAGGTCAGCAGCTAAAATGTCAGGGAAATGAGGAAGGGGAAGGAGGTATGAAATGAATGTCATACCTCTTGAAGCACACTCAATGGCGCTATGCAAATTGAAGCCAAAACAGAAGCAACTTTAAAATCACCAGTGTGATCGAGTGACATAAGATCTCGCGTAAAGTTTTAATTGATCTTAAACTGAATTCAGATTGCTTCAAGTTCGCCAAGAAAAGGACAGCACTGATGGTGTAATGTCTGAAGATACGATTTACTGTAATTCTGTGGCGCTGAATTAAAATTTAAATAGACATAAAATGTCCGACCGTCCGTAAAGCTGAACATATTTTGTAGCTTTGGGTTAGTTAGACATTAAAACAGCTTCAATGTCAGACGTCTCATGCGAAGCCATTTAGTGGTAACAAAAAGTTGACAGGTGAGCAACAGTAAATCTGTGGAAAGTCTGTGTTAACACATTCCGTGTCCTTGAGTACAGTACACCTTGAAAAGTAGTCATGCTTTTTATTAGGAAATAGGAAATTGTCTGTGACAGCTTTGCCTTTCTCCAGCTGACCTTTATAAATTCAAATGATGTGAGGTAATATTATCTCAGACACAGCAAGCTCAGTATGATGAAATTCTATCGGTGGACGGTATGAAGAAAAAATATTCTTTGTTAAGTGTGAAATTCCTTTTATTAGGAAAACACCCATGCTGTAGCTGTGTTGATTCCATTTGTTATTCTGCTTAGTCGTGAAATTGAGTTAACACATAATTTAGTTCTGGTGAGATAAGATATGTTTTCTCTCTAAATAAAATCAATATCAGTATCATTTTCATCAATATTCTGATGAATCACAAAAAGACAAAATGGTGAATAGGTGGAATAAGCAGACAGTAGGTAGGAAAAAGTTAGATAGAGGGAAGACAGAAATGCTTTCATTCATTTACTGCAGAGTCTGGTTTTCTGGCAGGGTGGTCAGAGATAATGTTAATCTTGGTCAGCAGCGGTGGTAAGCCATGCAGTTCCACACAACACAACGGATTGGGATAAGGTAAATATAGTCAGAAGCGGACACAGAGGATTTATCTCCACTGAGAAAAGTTTGCAAGTGGCCATGTGTGAAAATATATTTCTTGTCTGCAATTCTATTGAATAGCATATCGGGTACTAAATGCATCGAAGGGGGGGATAGGACCGATGCATAGTACATCATGTAAAGATAATTTCCGTTTAAAAGAAGCTCACCCTCTTCACATCACATCAACATCATTAACAGCTTCCTGGCGCGAGTGAAGGACAAACATGGATACGTGTGTGAGTACAAGATGACAGGTGATGCTTACTACTGTGTTAAAGTCAGGCTGGAATCAATAAACACCCCTCCGAGGCTTTTTTTTTTTTTTTTTTTTTAGGTCAGGGATCATTCAGGTTTCTAATTGACAACTCATCAGACCCCCTGCTACTATGACTTCATTATAGCTGCAGAGATAAAAATTAACGAGAAGCAGAGGCACTGGATGGATATGGCAAAGTTCGCGTTCATTTACATTAAAGAGGAAAAGTCTCTTGGCCAGAAGCATATCAGTAATGACTTTAATCTACAAGAACTTCTAATTTATGCCATAGTTCATTTGTTGTTATCATACTTTATGACCTTGTATATTGATTCATTACATTTAAGGTTCCAAATCTGCTTGATGAGCATTTATTCTTCTTGTTTATGTTTTCTAAATAAATTATTTGGTGATTCCTGGACAAGGTAGCGATGCTACATTCCAAGCTCATCACTCTGCAACTCCTTCTCCTCTGACAGGTATACTTTTCATTACTGTAGTCAATCTGGACCCAGTGGACAGCTTCTTTGCAGCACAGTGCACCTCAATATAATCCTTTTAATTAAAGGCCTGCCCCCCGCCCTAACCCACCCCACACCCCCCGACTACCGCCGCCTCTGCCCTTTCTCTCACATGGAGCCAGCCTTTTGTTCACCCAGGCACTCACCCACTCGCTTCATGTCAAACTACGCTCTTGCCATTTGAAAAGAGGAGACGTCACCTTTGTCTCTAACCTTTCATGTGACTTTAATCTCTGGTGCGATATTGCAGACAGTGTTGTGTGTGTACGCGTGTGCGTGTGTGTGTGTGTGTTTATGAGGTTCATCCAGTTTAGGGCTCATCAGGGTTAAATCAGTCTTGAAAAGGGCTTGATTGCCTGTGATTGGGTACTGATAAGAGGCCAAAGGGCGGGGTGGCATTTAGGCTGATCTCTGCTGTAAATTCTTGATATTGATTTGCCATTATGAAACACCTTCCCACCTGTTATTCTTCTTAGGTGCTCTTTCTGTAGAGGACATCATTTCCAATCAAGTTTGATTCAGGTCACTTCTCACATTTTGGGGCATTCATCTTTCGGGTATCCTGCAAAGAATATAAGATACAGCATGATTATTGTTTAGGTCGTGAGTCTCGTACAATTTGAACCCGGTCGTATTGAAATAAAATAATTTGCGACATACATAGATATAGGCAACAGGTGAGTTTTGGACTTTGTATAATACAAACAGGTAAGTGCTACAACTAATGCATTCAAAGGGAAAATTTGATTTATTTTATTTAAAAAATTCTCTTAAAAACGCAAGGTCAACAAATGTCATGCAGAAAGTCGTCATACCATCAAATTGACAGAAAAAAATTAACATTTGGTATCAACACATGAATAATGCAATCTAAGCCTTATTATGAAGAATATACAGAAGAGGATCAGGGCCAGTAAGGGGGAAAAAAAACATTTTTCATAAAAATAAATCAACTTAACAAAGTGTGCCTTTTCCATATCCCTCTGATCTGAATCACCAGACTTAAAAATGTTCGTCCCGGTTCTTTGCATCTGTTTGTCTATTTCACATCTCTCAACGGAGCTTTACGCCTCTCTCATCATTTGCCTCAAACGATCCCAGCTCGCCCGTAGTCTTCTCGCATTCTTCTCATGACTCCCTGATTGATAAGTAAACCTCCTTCGCCCACCCTTCGCCCATCTTGCCCTTGACCCATCTCCAACCACAATTCATCTGGGTTTTTAAAAGTCACATGGGCTTACTTGGATTGTCCGCCATTTGAAGCGCAGGGGGCGTTATCAATCTCTCCGCGGAAAATCTTGCCACTCCCCATTCCCCGACCCTGAAGATTTTATGCATGCGTGCCGGGTTTTGAGAGTGAGTGCACCCAGTTCCAAGCAGACAGGGCACTTATTCACTCAACTCTCAAAGAGTGTCTCGAGTTAGAGAACATAGCTTTAGCAGTCTCGGTCTCGGCCTCTGTCCGTCTTCCACTCCCCCTCCCTCTCTGTCACATTTTTAAAAGTTAGCATGCGCAACAAGCAGCCAAAGCCTTGGCTTCTTGACGGGCATACTGTGGGGAATAAGATGAGTGAGAACAGAAGATGACAAAGGAGATGGAGGAACAAGTCAGAGTGTCGCCCTTGAAGGGTCAACTCTCTTTCTGGCTCTCCGGGAATTGCGCCGTTCAGTCCGATGACCGTGAAAGGGTGAGAGGTGGAAGCTGGAGTGATGCAGCTGAGAGGACCTCGAGACACACGCGTGGAATCAAAGACAAAATGAGTGATGTATGGCAAAAGGGAGGACGCATATGTTTTAACCTTGCGTGCCATTCGCAAGTCACGACGCCCTTCCTTCCTTGTTGTGTCTCATTGTGCCGTGATCGATTGAGGGAGACAACTGGTTATTCACGAGCACCAACACGGGTCAATATGATTCTCCCCCTATCTGCCTTCAATGGGAGTCTGTTTTATTCTCTCATTAAATGGGATTCGACACCGCCACCCTGTCCGCATTTAGTCGTATCTCTCCATGACAACCAATTAATGCATGTTCAGACACCTTCGGGCAATGCCCCCGAAAATAACCCACACAAAGGGGGATGAGGCATTCACTTAAAAGCTGGATTTGCAACTCGGCCTTTCACCAACCTCCCCCACCAATAAAGGGTTAACTTCCTGTGGCCACATTTTCATTTCCTGTAGTGGGCTGTTCATATTGGTTGGAGGTGTTTATGTGGAACTCTCTTTCTCTGTTTATTACAGCGCCAATGACAGATCAGGCTCTCCGACCCCTCTGGCTAGCTTTAAATAAAAGGAGTTTATTCCAATGCACCGGCCCCACTGTCGACCGCTGACATGAGTGCCAGAAAGGCAAAAGGCCAGTTAAAGGGAAATTATATTCCCAAACAAGATTTGACAATAAAAGCATGAGTGGGACAGATAAACAAAAGGTACTGTAGCTCCTCTTATTGCTTTTCGGCAGCGTACGAAAAGGCTCTGGGGATTCAACGTGTTCTTGTGTTTTCTGCTCCCGCTGAATATTGGCATACCTTCTGCTATAATTATGTCTGTATATTTGAAACTTCTAAATATAACCTACTGAAAATGAAACACGCTCGAGTTTTGGACATTTGGACGTACAAAATGATTGGGGAGCCGGTTCCATTTGAGGCAAGCATTATGTCAGGCACTCGAGAGCATGCTCCATGCAGGCTAACAGTCTATCGGGGGGCGTTGTTATCTCCACGTAAAGCCGTTTCACTCTTCGCGTTCCCCCCAAAGAGGCAATGTTGCGTTCATCGGAAAGAGCCCTCGCCTCATTAGGCCATTGATATTCGGTGATGCGGGCGCCCTGCTGAACGCCATATAGTGCCGGCAAAAGAACACAGTGTGTGTTTTATGAGGAAATACTCGGGGGGATTATCATGTGGACATGGGCAATGTGTCCTACATGCTAGTGTGTATCGTACGATTGTACTTGCGGGATGAGTGTATTCCAAAATGGAGCAGACAGGATGTGTGTATGCCTTTGAAGGGGAACTTAGCGTCACAGCTACAGCCTTGGGCAAACCCTCCATTATAAATACAGCGTTCTAATGGTGACTTTATGATGTTGCCTGTGTGAGACTATGAGCCCCGTGGGAACACTTCCCCACAGCCCCTCTTCTACCTTCCCCTTCTTCCCCCTCACCCATATTCTCCCATTTCCCCTCATTGAGAATTTACAGCTTGACTGTCTAAGACGGGAGCTGTAAATTATTCCCTTCTCTCTTGAATTATTTATATGCAAGGCCTGTGACACAAGTCGTAGATGAGGACCCTGGTTAAGGAGATAAAAGGTGGGGCCTAATTGAGCGTGTTGGCAGGGTAATGGAGAAATATTTGGAATAAGTTTGCATTTTACAACAGACGGGAAGTGATTTTTGCAAGTGTGTCAAGTATGTTTTTATTGTTTGCAATAGAAACTTACGACTGTGTTTGTATATAAATGTTTGCACGTGTGTGGTGAAAAAATAGAAGAGGTGTTAAGGGGCTATAGGGGAGTCATTTGGCTCATTTTAACTCTTAACTACAGAACATACTGTAATCATTCAATAATTCATCTGCAACATCTCTATTTTATCAGCCAATGCAACCAATTCCGACATATATTGCTTTGTTTGAAAGATAAACGTTGATAAGAGTGAGTCATGGAGTGCACTGTAAAAGTCAAAGGGGACGGACAGACAACAACATGGTTTTTGATGATCTCCTGCCTTTTACTCGTGCAGTCTAATAGCTCTGCCCTTCCATCAGGATGACCCTATTTCCAAACTGTATCTACACTGTATTAACCTGTGACATGCTTTGATTACATTGACCCCCAGGATGTGACCTTTTGCATTCTGATGACCCGCAAGAGTTTTTTTTTTTTTTTTTTCCTGAGCTCCTGGTTCAAGACCAGAGGCCGTTTTAGTGTAAGGGGTATTTGTGAGGGACGAGGGTGAGATGCCGGGAGAGAGAGGTAAGGAGAAGGATATCTGCAACACTAATAGATTGTTATCTTGCCCCCTCACCATTGGCCTGGAAGAACATCAGGAGCAGCATGTCCACCGAGATAAATAAAAGAAGCCTCTAGATCGATTCTTCCCCACCCCTCTGGTTTTCAAGAGGCCTCACTGTGACCTTTCCGCAAGATAAGGTAGCTGCGGAGGTCACCTCACCCCCCTCCCTAGTCCAACCCTCTAAGGCAAGCAATCGGTGGATGGTGGAGAATTCGAATGTTGAAATTTGCTCGAAAAGTGCACATTCCACCCAGCCGCTCCACCTTTGGAGGGTCCCACTGGAAGACTGACAAAATCACAACAACGGATTGATGAAACGGCGTCTGTCAGGTTGACCTTTTCTGAAATGCATCAGGGGGTCAAAAGATGGCATATTCCCCCACATGGTGGTGAGGTAAGTGATGCCACATCCCAGGCGTCACTCTTATTTGTGTCAAGTGACAGCAAGGGAGCAATCGAAAGAGCAGTGGTGCCGGGATTACGTCTCTGTTATTCCTCGGTTGAGAAAGGTTACAGAAACAATCCTTGGGAATTTAGATCTACGGTCTGTCATCAGGAGGGTTACCTGCAGGAATGCAAGACAGCTACCATCATTAAATGCGTCAAAGCAAACACATGATCGTTTGTTTTTGGAGGTAAAACTCATTAAAAAGATGCTTGGCAGATACTATTCAGTCACCCTGAAGATAAAAAATCTTTATGGCTATTTGCTTTCAATAGAAAATTGGAGCTCCTACTAAATGTAGAATTTGATACAGTGTGCATCCTTGGCAAATCTTTATTAAAAGTCTATATTTTGAAAAGTCGCCTATAAACCAATATCAATTGAGACAGTATCATATATCATACAGTAAACAGCAGGGATCATCAACTGGCGGCCCGCGGGCCAAATCCAGCCCTCCAAAACATCCAATAACTGGAATCCATAATTATGAGAATCAAATAGAAAATATCAATTTCAGTTTTCTGGTTGCTTTGGAAGCATATATTACCCAATTACGTAAAATTTGACTGTCTTTACTGTAAATAAACAGCTTTTTTTTTTTGCTCAATATTGTCAAGTTAGATTGAAGGAGGACCGGATGTTTGGTGCCATGTGTGCTTATAACCTTGACTCAAATGAAGAAAGATATAAGCAAGTCCAGATTAGCTCTTATCTTGAGTAAAGGTGCTGCATGGTGTCAGGTGCAGGGAGCATTATTTTTTTTTTTTAGATGGGAGAGGACACCTTTTAATTCCCCATGTGCCCCTGTGAAGAGCGTATCCCTCAAAGTCTTATCTGGGCATCATCTCTCTTTTCTGGGGGCAAAGAGCCGAGACATATCTGCGAGATAGCACTGCAGCTACACATCACAAGCTTGCAATTCTAATCAAATCAGGCTACTGTTGACTGTATCTGGAGATGATGAATTTCCAATAAGCGTTTTGAAAGAGCTTATTTTCATTTCTATTCTGAAATTCCATGTATAATACAGTATACGTAACATTAAAGATGAGCTACAGATTGCTGATGATAAGAATTAAATACTATGATTGATTCCAGTGCTCGCAAGCCAATAGCGTGCCGTTAAACTCTCCCGCCGGAACTGAGTCAGTCTACGTCATTTTTGGCCCATCAGCCAGGCAGTGAAGAAAAAAAAAAAAAAAAACAATCATTAAAATAATCCAATCCATCAATTAATTCTTTGACGATTATACATTCATAAATAACTAAATAAAATGTTTATAATTAATATTTTTTTTAAGTAGTTGTATAAGTCTAGTATTTTTTTTAAGTAACCGTATAGTCCACTTAAAAAATATCGATCAGGATCCAAATGATTTTATTTTGTGCAACCAGTTGATAAAATAAAACTGGGTAAATCCAACAAAAAACTTTTTCGGGGCATGAACTTCAATATGTCTTCTCATGCACAAAGCATCAAATAAATGGCACGTCATCTCCACTTTATCTCCCTCTCACACTTGTCAGCTGCTAGAGTAGTTTAAGGGTTAAGACACCAACTTACTATGAGACAAGCAACCTTTTTTCACCGTCAGTTGTCTTCTGGCGCATAGTAATGGCATTCCCCCTTGGTGCCCCCCGTCATTATTCATTGCAAGAGTTCAGTCTCTTTGGGAATAGCCGCAAAATGTGTCATTTTTACATTTTAAGAAATGCCATGCCTTGAGTGTACTCTATGAGCACAAGAGTTGTTGCGACAAACTCAACTTCCTGTCCTAGGGTTTCCCCTGGAGACAAACACTGCCGATGCCTGCTTGAATAGCAACAACCTTAGCAGATTGCATGATTGTGTTTGTAAGACTATTTGTTTTTTTTATAGTACCGTATGTTCCGCACTATAAGGTGCACCTAAAAACATCAAATTTTCTCAAAAGCCGACAGTGCGCCTTATAATCAGGTGCGCCTTATATATGGACCAATATTGAGCCACTACAGCAGGCGCGTCCAAAGTCCGGCCCGCGGGCCAAATGTATATATCATATATGGACAATTTTTTAAAATGGGCCATTCGTTGAAGGTGCGCCTTATAATCCGGTGCGCTTTATAGTGCGGAAAATACGGTACGTGGACGTTGCATCTCTTCAACATACATTCCTTCCAGATCTCACTAAACCTCAGATTAACTGTTTAATTTTTTACGTTTTCCCTTGCAAGCTGCTATTAATTGAGTTAATACGTACATAGGACCATTGACGTCAGTCTTTTTCATTCACAGTCACCTCAAAATAGAAAAATGACTCATCAGAAGATTGACATCAAAGGCCAGACAATTTGAAAAAAGAAAAGAAAGGGGAAAACAGTGGAGTGGGATGAGATGCTGGGGAACGAGGTGGGATTTTTAAGGAGATGGAATGAGGAAGAAGCGGAGGAGGTGAGAAATCAATATTTCAGAGACATGTCCACTCAAGTGGCTGCCAATGACAGCAAACATCATGAAAAGATATGGCAGCAGGGGAAGGGGAAGAAATGAAAAAGATAAGAAGAGAACAGTTAAGTAAATGACATTTGAAGATATTTCCTCCAGGGTCCTGCCTTGTGTTGAGACTGCAGGACTCACCAGAGTTATGGGCAGAGTTAAATTTCTATTAGCTCTGAAAGGAAATTTAAGTTCTCTGTCGCCAAAGGACGACTTGAGCATGGACGCACACTTGTCCAGTGACTGATGATGACAGTACGACCCTAAAACAACTCACAAAGTTCACCCGCAATAGTGCTGGTCAACACGCTTCAAAATAGGTTGAAGACATTTAAGAGCAATAAATTGGGCAAAGATCAACTTGTTGTATAGTTACGTGTTTCTTTTTGCTTCACTGCTTTATGATTGTGTTTATTTTATCTTTTCACATTTGTTCATCGGTTACAATGATTGTACGTCATAAATTACACCACAGTAAGTATTGGCTCTAAAGGATTCTACTTGAGTTATTGTAGTTATATATCATCGATGTAGTCATTGGAAATTTTAGCAATTTGTATGACATGTTCATAGAACCTTATGCTCTCTGTGTTATGTTTCGGGGAATGAAGCTTATCATGCGCTGTTGAAATTGACCCTAATTGCAACTGGTTGGTACTCTCTAAAAATGAAGCCTTTTTTTAACGTTGTAAATTCCCCTGAACATTTCATGTAAGTGAGGTGTTGTGACTTTGATGGAACAGGTGATTTTTGGCGATTCCATTTGCAGCACAGAGATAGAATATCTTCCCGGGGCCTATGGATAGCACTTTTTATGAGCTGCTCATTGCTGGGACTATATCAACCTGTCCAAGGCCGCCGCTGCAGCTCTTTAACTGAGCTGAGATTCGACATAAAAAATAAAAATGCGGGGTAGTTTGGTCTAAAGATGCAGAGTAGTTTCTGGATTTCACCGACTGGTTTTGTTTTAAACAATTATTTGATCGGTAGATAATATTTTATTTATTTTTATTCTATTATTGTTATCACATCTTTATCATTGTGCTTTATATTAGATTTAAGTTCAACAGAGAGGTTTCAGCTGCTGTTGTTTTTTCCAGTACTCGATATATGAAGTTGAAGTCAAATTTTAAGCAGTGAGACTTTCATAGTGTGGCTGTGACCACTCCCACATTAGTGCAGCCCTCCCTCTCTTGGATTTACTTCTGAAGTTTGTTTACTTATGATGTTTTTTGTTTGTTTCTTTGTTTATATATAAGTATTTATTTGTCACATACGGAGGCACAATAAGCAACCTCCAAACCGTCACACTTTAACCAAATAACACTGGTCTATTTTGGCATTCCACATCATCGTTCCTTGCGTCATGTAACACCTCTCTATCCCCACAACTACCCATTTACCTCCATCACAATGCTCAGCTCACTGACCCCACCTCAATAGATTAGTAATATTTCACCCTTAGATCAACAGCACCATGATAAGACGCAGAGGGTGGCCCAAGGGGGATAATAGCAAAGATGGGGAGGACAAGATGCTACATCAACAGCAAAGCCAAATTATTGCCAATCAGATTTTATTCACAGCTCAACTGCTAGACAAATTGAGGCTCATGCCGTTTGCCGAGGGTCAGGGCACGGCGTAATTTCATTTTAATAAGTCCTTTTCCAGGGTGGGATGATACTGTGACACAGGCAAGTACACACGCTTGAGTGCACCCATACACACATGCAGTCACACATGGCCTCACGCTAAGACGTTTCACCAACCCGCCCCCTCCCTCTCGCTCTCTCAAACAAGACTTTGGGAGCGTATCCTGGGGCTTGATATTTTATGGAGTAAAAGAAATGAATACCCCAGCAGTGATCTTGAGAGTGACTTTAGTGTGAGAGAAGGCCGATAAATATGAAATGGAAAAGCCACTGAAAAGGTTACACAATATTCCGTCTAAGTGTTTTCATCATGTTTGTGTTGTTTAATTGACCTTCTGTGAACGTGGATACAAGAAAACTGCATAAAAGAAAGCGTTTGATCCATTTTCCTTCATCTTTAATGCTAATCGACTTGCCAAAATTGCTTGAAAACACAAATGTTGCCCTTTTGCGCAACAATCACTTTCATTGCCCTCATCAACGAGCAATCTAAAAAAATCTATCATACTCCTGGTACTCGAACTTTATAAACATGAATTCAGCATATAAAAGTAGCTGAAGTTTAGCCGGAGGGCATGAAGATTTTTTTTTTTTAAAGAATATCCGGCATCCATGAGCTCTATTGCAATTTAGCACAAGGTATGAGTAAGGCAAATTGATTGGATTAATATATATCTGTGCAAATAAACAACATGTGCCTTTGGGGCAGTTTATTTTCCCCCCGCACAGCGTTCCCTCACAACCTCAGGAATCAAAGGCGTTATCCACCACTGCCATGTGCAATAACATCACACAGTGTGTGATGAAAATACCAGTCCCATAATGCATCAAAATCAAGAAGAAACGTGAGCAAGTCAATAATGAAATGTAAAATCAAATTAAATTCACGACGCAGAGCAAAAAAACACACGTCTGAATGGACCTTAAGCTCGATGGATATTTGCACTGCGTGCCAAAGCGGTTGCATTTTCTGCCTCTTTGAAGAAGACCATGTGCAAATGTTGAGGCATCTATAGAAGCATTTTAGAACTTTTCCCTCGTGTTCTTTCAAGTTTCCCCACATTGGCGAGTCTGTGGCGAGATGTTTCTTCTGAATGTGCAATTGCCGCTGTGAAGATATGGACATTTTAACATCCCAGCCTTTGTCCTACTATTTTCTGTTCTTTTAGGAGCTAAAACATCCCAAAATAATTCACACTGGTAAACATCTTGACTACACCATTTCCCATTTGTCCCTTTTTCCGCTCGGTTTTATTCCACTTCCCAAACTGCAATGCAGGAGGCTAAAAAGCTCTATGGTCATCCAAAGGTGAAACTAGCACGGACGAGCATGATGGCTGGTATAAATGCTACCGAGTCAGGAAGATACCGTCCACAGTGAAGGAGTGGAGATAGCAGTATAACTAAAGATACGGCCTCCGAGCCGAGAGCAATAGAGCTCAACAGATAGCAAGCTCTGGGCCTCCATGGCAGGAAACATTCAACTAACTGCTTGACATTATCTTTTAATTAGATTCACACACTACGAGCTCATTTGTGTTGCCATTAATATATCGCCTGATATGACATTTCTATGTGTTATTTACAGGGGGAAGATGATAAGAGTAAATTTGTGGGATTGGTGAAGAGGCAAATGAAACTTTTTATTATTTTGGTTCTATATAAAGCCAAATCACTAAAGGTAGATACATAATCTAAATGTCAGGGATGGAAGAAGTCTCGGTCCAAATACCTGAGCAGGAGTTTGTGTGGGCAGTGAGACTTTAAAACTAAACATTAGTCGAATAAAAGCACTCTTTCAAGTCTTGTGATTTATTTTTCAGCGGCATAAACTTAGTCAGGAATGAGGGAAAGATGAATGCAGACAAATCTTGGATGGAAAACTACTGCAGAGCGCTCTTGACTTGGTACTGGGAAGATGCTTCATCTTCCAGCAGGACAACGGATATCAAAGGAGTGGCTTCAGGACAAATCCGTAAACGACCTTGAGAGATCTAGCAAGGGCCCAGACTTGAATCCGATTGAACATGTTTGGAGAAGTCTGAAAATGGCTGTGAAGCGTCACTCTCCATCCAACATATGAAGTGCCAAAGCTTTTCAAAAAGTCTTGGTGCAAAACTCTGTGAAATTATTATCTGCAGTACAACTCATAGCATTTTTTATTTGCTAAAAAATGGTTTTGAATTTTCTCTTTGTCTTGTAATTATTCCGAGGACTACTTTTGTTTTTTGCTGGATTTTTCTAAAGCAACACTACTCTTACTTGAGTATGACTTTTGACTTTGACTGGTGTACCCCAGGGCTCAATCTTGTTCCCATTATTGTTTTTCATTCTTGTATTATTGACCCGAAATTGAAATTTCTCAAGTACCTCATGCTTACAGATATGTGCAATTAATTTTAAGTTTTTATATCTACAGTAATTTATGTTCCTTTCATGAACAAAATTGATTCCGTTTCATTTACTTTTTATTTAGTCTTCTTACTTGTATTGTTCATCCAGAAATGTTTCATTTGACAAGGTTTTCTGATTGGGGGTAAAGTATTGCACAAGCTCATTTGGCTTCATTCCCTCCTTTTTAAATTGGACAAAATAAATGAAGGAACCAAATATTGACAGGTATAAAATGCACGAATAAATTCAAATGTTTGACAAGTTAAGGTTTATGCACCACAAAATTACATTTCATGTGCTCAATGAAGTATAACATGGCCCTGACAAACGCATTTCTCTCTCTATGCCCACTCATCACAAACTATCGGCCAGTCTCAATACTGTAATTAGAAAATACGTCATACCTCCCACCTTATGCTGATTGTGCACTTTTGTGTATTTTTCCTATGAGCCTATATGTACTTAGTAAGTGTGGCCCCACTCATGCATCTCACTATCTGCTGAGGTTGAGGGATGTATGTATTTGGTTAAATAATGGTTTTAGGTTAATGAAAATGACTCAAGGGAACCTGAGTGTGCAGGACGGAGGTCATGTTTTGGATTGCATTTTATCACCCCCATAACGGAACCATAAGATTCACTATTTCATTTTCTCTTCTACACATAAAATATATTTTCCAGTAACTGCTTCCAATGCTTCAGGTGGCAGATTTGCAATGTCAAAAGGAAATTTTGTGTATTTTTTTTTTCTGTGAGAATTACTTGAAATATCCACACATTAACACTCACACACACACACTGGAGGAGCACACCAGGAGTCCTTGTTGAGGTCAATCTTGTGGGGATTATGCATGAATTATTTTGCATTTTTCCGGTCACTTTCGAATTCTTAGTAAATAATTAATGTTTTTGCCTATGCCAGGGCTTTAAAATGGCTCTTCACGTGAGCTTCCACCCAGTACAAGGCTCTTGCTGTCTGGGGGCAGGTGAGCCTTCTCGTGGCGCACCACCATCGATGTGGAGGTAACTTTCATGCTCCGCTGGGCAAACATTTTCCAGGTCACATTTTTCAATTACACTGAGAGGCAGGTCCCACTGGCAACCAACCCCCCAGACAAACCGCACATGCACGCACACACACGCATATAAGCACGCACACATATAAACAGACTAACCTTCTCACCCTTCCCCCATCTTCATGCGGTTCCCACGCATAAACCCGCATCCCATATTTAGCAGCATAGCATCTTCTTTAGGTCTTAAAGAACTGCAGGATTTAAAGATGCTTCAAGGAAACCTGCCAAACTTTTTGTATGAGGATTTAAATAAGAAAGATAAAATCAATAAATAGAAAAATCAAGAAATCAATCAATAAATGTTCACAACACCACTGCATGAGATTATTGCATTTTGAGCTGGGTTGAAGTTGAGAGGCAGTAGTTGACAATATTTGGAGTCTCATATCGTTCTGTGGCGTTTTGAAGCTTGGCTGACACTAAAAACACACCATCTGCGCACTGAGTGATGCCGCAAGTAGCAGACGCGGGAGCAACTGTCATAAAACCGCTACTTTGCTATAGTATAAAGCTTTTTACTCTCATCCCCGCCCTACCTCACAATACCTTACTAAAGCACCAATAAATGTTCAGCTCCTTCATGGTAATAATCCACATTTCTATAAATTTGAGAGATAAATTGTAGCACTCAATGGTGCAAACTATCTAAAGGCATTGCACAAACAATTTGTGAGCACTCAGAACAAAATGCGGCATATGAATTAAACATGACCGTCAGATCTGAATATTAAAGTACTCCGAATAAATTGGTACATCTGCAGACAACAAAGGAGGTAGTAACTGCCTTCAAGAGACAAACAGACAGTAAGACAGACTTGTGTGTGTACTATATTGTGACTAACTTTTTTTAAAAATGGTGGCTGTGTAAAGAAAAGCTTTTGTGAGGCCATGCTGCCAGAGAAGATGGAACTGCTGGCTACTTAGACCACATCCAGGCACGCCGGGGCAGAAAGGTTACAGAAGGCTGATTGACTGCTAAAAGCCTGTTTTTAAAATGGCACGCAAAATCACACACACTGGATAAAAAAATATATATGCGACAAATATTCCCTGCAATGTGCATCAATATATTTGCCCTGCACTCCAACTCAGTATAATGAGTGTTATCATAAGCAAAATATGCATGTCCAAAAACGTGCTATTCATTTAAGCTGTTTATCTTTTGTCCGAACTGTTAGTAGTAGATCATTTTATGAGCAATTTATGCAGAAATCCATCTCAGATTTTTCTCGCAACTGTAAATTCACTCACAAACATGACCAATTTGCTTTTTTTTTGTCATCCAGCAGACTTCATCGTACACTTCCCATCTGGCTGCGTGCTTCATTATGCATGCGGGCCTACGACACCAAGCAGCACCCCTGGGCACCACTGTATCATCGTGTCCTAAAACACCTGCTACATCTCATCTTTACATGACAAGAAGTGCTGAGTGTCTGGGTTTTTTCGAGAAATGCATCAAATGTCGACAGTAGGCTCTCACGTGCAAGGTTTGTGAGAGAACAGGTGTCTCTGTACGAGTACTGCGGTATAAAGCCACACAAAGGGGTTTAATTACAAACCGGGTGTGATGTACTCGCACCCATCGCAATCGAGAGATTCTCATTTTGCTCGAAGATCACATGATCAAAAGTGGAACAGATATTCAGAACAAGGTAAGCTTGCTGTAGTAATATTTTTTCCCGCTGTTGCCACATTATGACAAATGATATCGTATAGCTGGATAATAATGTTTCATAAATGCCGGGAACGTGATGGACTGACTCATTCTTCATCACCGTGGAAGTGGAATACTCTGGGGAGCAATGAGAGTAAGCACTCGCTCATACTTTTTCCTTAACAAAGCAAGAAGTTCACACTGCACAACCTCCTATGAAAAGAAAAAGTCCAATTTTGGACATGGCAAGAATCTGCAAGAATGGTCGACATGAAAGTTCTGTAGATGACCAGGAGGCAGGAATTCATTTAGAGGAACCTAAATCCAAGCAAGTCCAGCAGCTACTAATTGACACAGCAAATGAGAGATGTTTGGATGACAGACTAAATCTCCATGGCGATGCAATGCAGAACTGTGAGGTCATATGGAGATGTTGTGGAATGAAAGGTCCACTTTGGCATCTGAAGCCTTTTCTTTATAGAATTCATGCAGATTAGTGGTCAAAAGTGAACTTTAGCTATAAAAGGATCCAGTTGGTGTATATGTCTTCGAGATCCAAATCCCAGCAATGTCTTTTCGCAAGGGATGGGGTTGTGTCTCATATTCCCCGCTACTTATTGGAATCAAGAGGTGGGTGGGGGTGGAAAAGGCTGGTTTGCAATGATCTCTAGCCCATATGTGATGGGTTTTCAAATTCCTCTTGGCCATAAAATTGAATCTATCAAGTCTTCAGCTCACCCCTTGCCCCTTCATTTCTCACTCTGAAACTCTCTTCCCTTGAGATTTATCATTTTGCACAATCTGAGTGCTCCTGTTCAGCGCTAGGATGGATAGATTATCCGAGGGAGAGATTTAGATAAACGACAAAAAGGAATAGAGTTTTACCTGAAATAACCTCAGCTATTACCGGTTTACTTTTCCACCGCGGACACTGAAAACAAGTGCAAGTACTATAATGATGTTCTGCCTAAGACATGAGTTTTACGTATATTGCTTCAGAATCCATACAGACTCATCCCTATTCATGCCTGAAGGTCAGCACAAGGCTACAACCGCCTTTCACTCATGCTACGGTCAAGCAGAATTTGCCAGCAGCGAAAAAAGGTCCACTGAGCAAAAACACTTCAGATGCTTCTTTTAACAAAATGTTTTGAAAGGGACATGACCCCCGTGACTCTGTGCAAGAGAGGGAGCTATAGATAATAAAGAAAAGTAAAATACGACTGCCTCGTGCTGGCCTTAAAGCTGGATTTGCAGCTTTACTTCCGATAAAAACTAATTAAATTAACTGCTCTCCTTGTGCCGCTGTCTCATTCTCGGGCAACAATTTGGGTTTCTAAAAAGCTATATACATAAAATTTGAATTTTTGCTATTTTTTCGGTGCTTAGTCTTCATTATCCCAGCAGAGAATATTGCTTTTAAAAATGTTCTGCCCCCGTAACGGCTAACCTTTATTTATTATCGGGAGAACAATAACCATTCTTGTGGACTTATTTGTTGCAGTTAGAAGATAAGTGCCGACATTCCATTAAGAAGGATTTGACTTTAAAGGGTCAACGTGAACTCATCCACCACACAAAAAGATCTCTCGCTGTGGATCATTTAATAAAATGATTGCTCTTTTAATTTAGTCATAAATATACCAGTCAATATAACCCAGATGTCGTAAAGTACAGTGAGTAAGTCAAACATTTTCAAGCGTGAAGGAAAACTTACTTTTTAATATTTTTACACAGTTAAAGGAAAATGAGCATGAACTGTGTTTGATTATTCTAAAAATAAAAGTAAAGGAGGAATATACAAATTTACATTCTGCGGCAAAGTGAATGATAGTCAATCCTATAGAGGCCGCAAATAATTCTAATTAGGAGGAGATATGCTAATGTGTCGATGAGCTGAAGATTTGCCAGCTGCTGTAAAGCAATCTATACTTGTCGCAAGGTACAATCCGACTGGCGTTGCCTTGGATATTGAGGTGTGCTGTAAATGGCGCCAAGGAGATTACCATCATGAAGGATGGCAAGCTGTTTCTCTCAAATCGAGCCCCCCCCCCCCTCAACACAACCCAATCTTCTGCTGGCTTTTACCCTGTAAACAACTTCCAAAAGTTCAGAATAAAATGTGTCACTTCAAAATCTATAAGTGAGACTTTGATACACGCTTACATATAGAAAGGTAAAAGTGATTCCACGCTATAAAACGTAGCGTGCCAGAGAAATGAGATGTCTGTGGGTTAAATTGTGAAGTATAATGAACGATGCTACGTTCAACAAAAGCACACGTCTGGGAACTGTCAAATGTCTACCCGGAGGACTTTGGTCAGCAAAACTGCTTCGTGACATCATTATCTCACAAAACAAATTTCCAGTATCATTTGACAGCTGTTTTGATAGGATGATGGAAAATTTCAAAGAATCTTTTGTTCTCAGCCTAGAGATGTGTTATGTAGTGAGCATATTGCATTATTGAGCTACTAAAACCTAATACTTCCCTCGGGAGTAAGCAGAGACGGAAACAAAACTAAGAGGCGATATTAAACTTGCATTTGCAAGACGGCCATAAAGCAGTTTGTCTCCCTGAAAGTGAAACAGGATTATACAATACTGGAATGCTTTTCGAAGCTATGTTTATACAAATGTCTGTTAGCTAGTGTCGCATTCCATTATATTTGGGGAATATGTAAGCTAGATAAAAATCCACCTTATTTATTTTTATTGCCGTTACTGCGGATATTAACATCACAAGTCTGCAGTTAAAAAAAGATATCAGACTGCAAACTATGTGTTGAACTGATATCACCTTTACAAATGAACCACAAACTTCCATTAAAAACACTTGATTCCTTTCA
Source organism: Syngnathus typhle (assembly GCF_033458585.1). Classification (NCBI taxonomy): domain Eukaryota; kingdom Metazoa; phylum Chordata; class Actinopteri; order Syngnathiformes; family Syngnathidae; genus Syngnathus; species Syngnathus typhle. The sequence goes on from NC_083748.1 coordinate 8,965,707, forward strand.
GACTTTGCAGTAGATTAACAGACGTAACCTCAAATTGATTGCAAATACTGACCAAATGCAAGACAGACACTTTATCAATGTACTATTTTTGGTGAAAAATCAAGTACAGCAAAGATTCGCCCACCGCAACGGTCTGCATCTTATTCCAGTCACCATATTCATATCAATAATTCACATTCAGTGAGTGATATTGTTTTCTGTGTGTGCATGTGTACATGTATGCGGTTGATGGAGATCCATATCATCCATTACTGTATCTGCTTCAGATACGTGACATATCATTGACTAAGGGGCTTTTACGATCATGCGGGACTGTTGCAGTTATTGTTTTGAAGCAGGTGGGATTGCAAAAGGAGGACAGGGGTGATGAGATGGTGTGCATGATAAGCCGGATATTTGGTTGACAAGTTCATGCGTGACAAGCCAACAGACATTAATATTCTCAAAGCACAAGCAGGTTAGCTACTGATGCTATTATCCAAGCAAATAACTAAATGGCTATCACAGGCCATTTCCAAAAAAAAAAAAAAGGCTTCGGCAGAGTGCTGGAGATAATCATATAATTTGCAAACTTAATTGGAAATCTAACTGCAAGCGCACACGCCATGCTGGGCTGTGGGTTGATATACGCGCGTCCGTCCACCTTGCCAATTGATGCGCGGCGACAACTCGGAAATGCGGAGGGTCACCATGAAATATCGAGGAACCCTGGAAAGCCTGCTTGGATCACCACCATTGCAAGGCAAACAAAGCCATCAAATGTCACTGCAGATTAAACTGAATGCCTAGTGACTATGATATTTTAGTTTTTAAATCACGTAGGACCGGTATGCCAACATTTCACCCTTGTATCTGTGACGGAATGGTATTACTTTGGCATTTTGTCATTTCAGTGAAGGCAGGCCACCAGAAAAGGCTGGAGGAGCTCCCAGTATATCTCCATACAGTGCTGCAGCAGGTAATGCGTTATCAATAAACCATTGGTGCGTTTGCCATTTTCAAAATGGACTTTTGAAAGCATGCTTACGGCTCGTAATTACAGAAACAAACAGAGCTTGGCGGCAATTCAAAGGAAAAACATGGTGGAGGAAGACAAAGGGGGTAAGAGAGTGGGAGGGACATTAGAACTAAAGTCCATTAAAAACTCTTCACCCTCTGCAAACGATAGTGGTGGTGGTTTAGTGGGTAAGCAAATGAATTAAAATCACAGGGAAAATAATGAAAAATAAACAAACTTTGTCTATTTGTCTAGATGACCAGAATAATTATCCACATTTTTGGAATGCAGAATATATTACATTGAGAAAAGAATGACGTGCTACCTACAAACTCACGCTCAGAATTAGAACAGCATTAAATCACTGACGTAGATTTAAAACAAAAAAAAAATGGAGGGGCCTTAGGTTGTATCCAGAAGTTGAAGAAATAGCAGGGGTTCAGTCACACAGCACCATGTTGGATATTTAAATCTGCTTTTGTGTAAAAATCAATAAGACTGTAAAGAGGGCAGCCAGAACATAAATGAAAGGTTTTCTTTATTGATTTCAGAGTGAGGTTGCACACAAAAAGTCACTCTTTGCGCTTGTGTTTTTAACAAGAGGTGCTTTGTGCAGACAGGACTTAGAGTGGAATTCATGCCTGGAATTAAACAAGGGTACTTATGGCCAGCCGATGCACACGCCTACAGCAACCCTCACCTCTAACATTTGCCTTCCTCGTCTGTACCGGCAGAAAGCTTTGTGCAAATGTCATCCAAGGAAAGGAAAGAAACAGCGGCCGGACTTTCTACACATTGTTGGCATTTTTAACTTTTTTTTTTTTTTTTTATGAGACACTGCACTGGTGATTTTGAGGTGTTGCAAAAAATGGACAGATGATGTTGGGCCTGTCACTCGAGTGTGGCAAGTCTTGACCCGAGGCCAGTGGTCAGCTTTAATGACTATTGACAACAACCTGAGCCTGTTTCAACCTAATGCACTCTTGGATAGTGGGGGGAAAAAACTGCCTGTGTGGAAATAGAACAAAGGTTCGAGAGCAAGCCACCCAAGCTTGCATCAATTTCAACTGAAATCTGTCTGCTGTTCATGGCCGCTCGATAGCCAGTAGCTTGCATCTTTCGCAATTTGACACAAGCATCGTCGCTGATGTTTTTGCCCAATGTTGCTGTGTAACAGCTTCTTTCGAGGCTCCTGCACTCAAGTGAATATGGACAATGTTAAGAGCGTATTGATCCAAAAAGCACTAATGACAGCAATTTACCGTGGAACAACTTCAGTACACTTCCAAACAACACCGCCGCATCACCACCGTTTTACAATAAACCGAGCAAAGCTGAAATGACGATCTGTGATTACCAGCAGCACATATAAAGACCATTTCAATCACCTGTATGCAAATAAATAGTTGATGAAGATTTTAATAAAACCTCCAAAGGATGCAATGTAAAGAAAACCAATCATGTCCCTATTAACTCCCTGACAGAATTAATGTGCCATTTAAGTATCTTTCCATTTGTTCTTTTTTTTTTTGCTGCTTCCACTGTCTTTTTACAAGCCCCGACCTCATCTAATCACAACGTTCCTCATCACAGCGTGTTGGTGTGGCAACAGGGAAGGACACTGACACGGCAAAGATGTTGTTACTCTGGATAATTAGGCAGCGAGAGACCGGACTGATCGTCGCTACGGAGGCCCTACTGAAGCGGCAGCTGGCAGCCATCGCGTGAAGAACATCTGAGCGACTTCTTTTCCAGACACAGGAGATCAGAGTTTCGCCTTTACACTTGCAAAAACTGAAGCCTTTATGACAGGCATAATTAAAGCTGCCTCAGCCTGAGCACAAAGTTTCCATGCTCTCTGAAGTTTGTCCCTTTTGGGCAAACTCCGGCCTGGTAAAGTACGCCCCTTTTATACTAATGATCATAACCCATAGCTAATAGAGCACCAAACGGTGCTTAAAATGACTCAAAAAGATGTCATGAATACATTGAGTTATAATGACAGCTAGGGTGGCGGCTTCACAAAGGCAGCGGTGACTTTCTAAGCGCTAATTATTAAGATCATCTTTGGTAGTGATCTTGGGGATGGAAGGACACATGAGGATCACATACAAATTGGCTAATTATTGGGAAATATTTGAAGATGTACAGCATAATGGAAGAGGAGCGGAGTCACTGTTTAAAGCAATGTCGATGGCTGTCTTGCGCCTAGCAAGGTCATAGAAGGAGGACAAATGATAATATTTTCGAAAAGAAACTTGGATGGATTTTTCAAAATTGCTTTTGATACATCATGGCACGTTAAGAAACTACTGTATTTTTTGGACTATAAAGTCACGCATTTTTCTTCATATTTTACATGTGGCAAAGAAACTGACAGTTACAGTACACTAATGAATTTGATTTTGTCGTTTCAGATCTCATACTTTGCAAAATTAAGCTTGTGGTGTTATTAATTTAAAATTTCCAAATCTTTTGTAAATGGATTTAATCAAATTTGGACGTAAGACTTGATGATCAAATATGTTTGTTCTACCAATTTGAAAAGCATGTGTAAAAATGTGATGTTTATTTGAGTACCATTGGAAGTGCAGTTGATCTAATTGTAGCTCCTCAAAATTGCTATCTCGTTTTTGGCAGCAGCAATGTGACCATGAAAATCCGATAAAATGTTCCAAAAAGTAATGAGTAAAGGCACAGGAATTTCCATAAATTAGATGTTGGCAGGGGCGATATAGATTTGGAGGGAACGCGTGCACATTGAGAATACAAATAGCATCTTCCTGTTAAGTCAAAATAATTTGCTTGAAGTGTCAGGGTAGAGGTCATATATGCTTGATTAAATCATCTTTTTCTTTGTGCAAAATTGTTGCTTTTTAGCAACCTTAAGTCATATTGCAATTTCTTTCAGCGTTGTATTATTTAATTGTTGCGAATGAAGCCACTGAACAAAAAAAACATACAACTAATGCGAGCTTGATTATATTTTTTTCATTACTGCACACATGCATGTTTGCCAAGCCAACACATCCACAAGTTGGGAGGAGGCTTATTGTTTCCTACTTTTAATTTCCATGGCTCCTGTTGCCTGGGGTGAGGGTGATCCAGATGCAAATATTCTCTAATGAGTATTAATCTAATCGCCGCGCCACAAAAACAACCTCCTCGACGCCCGCTGCCATCGCTACCAATCTCTCGCTATGGGTGGCATTTGCTACCGTGGCATTTTCATCCAAATATCGAAGCGTATTTTCGGATCAGCTTTCCATTCCCCCTTAATTAAGTCACCATACAACAAATAATGATGCATACGTATTGAGGTGGCTCCTACGCTGCAACAACCAATCAGAAGCTTTCGCCTATGCTCCTTGACAAACCACATCACTGTCAATAAAGTTTCTGCACAAAGTCAAACGAGATCCAAAAGATTGTTCTCATGCATGATAACAATGTCACTCTCGGGCCACTAGGGAAATATATCTTCTCGTTCGCTCACCTTTGCGTAGTAGGCAACGGTGGAAAAATGACTAACGTGTCTTGTTTACCTCGTTAGATTGAGAGGGTTACCTCCAAGGGCAAGAAGACATGAGTAATGCCTTCCACCTGCACCTGGATGCTCGGGATGCTGCGGCTTTAATTACCTCAATTAGCATTAGGGAGATTGTTTGTAAGGATCTGTATCTACAGTGATGGAGCATATGCTGGCAGGGGACGCTAACACATCGGCAAACACGGGCAAATTGTCTTCCCAAATAACCTTGTTGTGACTTCCAATCTACTTAGAATGAGTTCTGGGTTGTTGAGAGGAAGAAAGCGATAAAGGCTTGGCACATGATGGAATGTTGTTGAAGTGCAGTATTTCAGGTGGGAGACGTTACGGTAAAGTGAAGAAGAGATGCAATCGTTGATCGATAGTTGAGAACAACAAAGCAAGTTCATTGCAGACGCAAGATGACGCAAATGAAAGGATTGAAATTTCAAGCCGTCCCTCACGATTATTGGAAGTAGATGTTCAGTACAAGCCCTCCCAAGTATATCTCGGCGAGTTTTTTTTCTTTCTTCTTCATCTATACGCAGTGATCTGTATCATGTGATTTGTCCTCTTTCATTTCCATAATGGCTTTTTGTGCTTCCTCATGGAAACGTATGGAGAGCCTTCTCACTGTATAGGATTTGTCTTGCACTAATGGAGCTGAGATTGGATTCTGGCACTTATGCGGGCCTTGGTGATTCCTCCTTTTTAGTTTGGTTCTTTTTTTTGCTTCATCCATAATACATTGGGTTAAAGCAGTTTGCCTGTGCCGAGATCTCATTTATTAACATGAAAGTCTCGACGGGATCAGGAAGCGCAACATCAAAGTTTGCCCGCGTTCAAGGAGCACTTGGAATTTTCATCAACAGGTACCAGCTGAACGATCACCATTTAATTCTATGAATTTTAAATGAATTATGATTCACGCCGCTGGAATCAGGTAGTCATCTAAAAATGAAACCTGATTTATTAGACTGAAACGGGATAGAGGGAGATTTTTTTTTCAATGTCCACTTTTGTGTGACCAACAGAATGAGCGTCCTCAATGCAAACTGATCTGCGAGTCAACAATAGCTACCTCCCTCCCGCTCAGCGTCTTTCCAAGCGAGGCACATCTCCATAAGTTATTTCATTATCGCAGCAGCTCTGTGTTGCCTCGCTGTGCTTTGTTTTTCTATCTGCATACGAGTATTGCTTCCTCTGGGAGGCCACAAGAAGGGCATCCGATGATCTAATAAAGAGGAGGGCATTCTGAATATGATTCCACAGTCAAAGTCTTTGATCTGGTTTAATCTCACCAGCCATATTTGATGTATGAAAACGTTTTTGATAAATTTGTTTGTTTTCATCACTGTTTTTTTTTTTTTTCTCCTCAATGAACCGATGCATGTTAGATTTGCCAGCAAGGTCAATTTACGTTTTGAGGATAGCGTTGTCATGGGGTGGCCGTTTCTTCAGCATATGCGGATTTATTAAAAAAAAATTATCAGTGCATTATATATTCTGTTAAAAGTTACATTCACAGTTAACTTGAGCTTGGTCGTACTTGGAAATGGAGCATCTGAAGTCCACAAACTGCCTTGATGCCTGTTTTTCAAAGCGGGTTTGAAAGTGTACATGGCAACTATACGACTGAGTCTTCCCACACGTTTATGCCCTGGCCGGTTCTGACTCCATACAGCTTTGATTTGAGCGCCGTGATCCAGCTAAGACTTGGAGCAAATACGCGGATTAGGCCGCAGCAGTGCAGATAACGCTCTGATCAAAGTGGCCGTGCTTTTTCGACAGGCACAGAGAAGAAAATATGTTAAAAGAGGAGGAATGACACAGACAGCCTGAGTCGCAGGTTGTTGGGTTTTTCTTTTTTTTTTTTTTTTATCTTCTCCAACAGACAGACAGGGTGAGATTGTCGTTCCTTATTTTCCTGTTTCCTTACAACCCTGCTGTCAATAGCTTGACAGAGAATTCACTCCAATCAGGTCACTCTCAAGGCTAACCCAGCAGAAAAAAAACCTCACTTTTCACCTCAAACGACTTATTTTGCAATCATATCAAATCCAAATATCCTCCTTGATTTTTTTATATTTCCTTTAACTGACTACTTGATGATTGCGCAAGGCAAGAATCCGATACAAGGTTCCCATCGTGCCTCTGAAATATCACCAGCCTAAAGCCACGCTCTCATATTTTAAATGACTTTTTGTTTGCCTTTCCATCAGGGAAAAGTTGTGGCCGTAATTGTGTAACTGGTCCCAATTTAATCACCTGTGTTGAGATTGAGCTGAATTGATCATAATATCCAATATAAAAAAAAAAAAAAACATTACCGCAGCACTGTCATCATTATCATCATTTGATGCCAAGGGAAATCTCATTCTCACAGTGGGGCTCGAGAAAGATTACAAAAACCACACTGACAGCCCGCAATAAAATTAGTAAGGCATCCAAAACCGATCACTGTGAGGGAAAAAAAAAAACGAAGCAATTTTTGGGTAAATGGGCAAGATTGTCACTTGTCGCAGATACTGCACGTCTTCATTAGGTGCTGATTCAACAAGAGTCAATCTATTTGCAGGATTCCTCAGCCCATCTTCCAGAGGTTTAATCAACCCGGCTATTGACAACCTGATGTGGGTGTACGGTTAAATCTGCACTCACAAAAGAGCCTCAAGCCACATAACAAATGCCGAAACACCTCCGCGTGTTACTGACCATTGACTCAGTTTGCTTTTCAGTGACATGTCATAGCTGATGCTCCCGTGAAAGACGTATTGTGCTCATCGTCGGCAACCGTTGCTGCTTTATGTGTAGGATGACATGTTGATGCTGCAAGGCTGTTATCTTATTAAACGGCTGAAAACATCTTTTGAATATTACACCCTTGAAAAACGAACGGCAATGTGTTTGAATTGCATTTGCTGGCTAACGTTTGCTAATTGGACAGATTGGAACTCAAACAATGCGGTAGAGACCCAAAAAGGTTCTTAAGGAATCAGACGCTTATTATCTTGTGTGTTGAAATGAAATAATGGCTTTGCTCCCATATAGGTTCATAAGTTTAATTAAGATTTGACTCAGAGTGGCTCTCTATAGACAGTTGACTAGAACACGTTTATGGTGATGAAGCTGTTGGAATGCATTCCAATTTTCATCTCAAATCATACCCGGCCCACTCCCTTTTAATTGAGCCGGTCGCATCATGAATTTTTATTGTTGACGCACTGATGCGAACGGGTGAATCGTAGCCTCTTAATGTGCACATAATCAAAGTAACAACTTACACTATTTTGAATATTGCAGTGTTTCTTTGTCGCACAACTCTAAGTACCATAAAACTCCGTGTGCAAAAGGTTGACGGAACTTCAGTTTACATGATTCATCAAACGTCTACGTGCTGTCCACAAAGCGCCAATCAAAAGTGTAACAATCAATAAGAAACGTGGTCAGAGACCTGCAGAGCTAATGAACTTCAAGTTCTCTTCTTACATCAGCAGCAACACAAGCGGCTATTTACGTATCCATAAAGGACCGCACACCACACTGAGATGGAATCAAATCTCAGATTCACAACAGGGGTTTTAATTACAGGTTTGTGCGTGTGTGTGCATGTTTGTGTGCTGGTCAGACGGACAAAGGGAACATTGGATTGCAGAAACTCCACATAAACCATAACATGTGTTTAATTGCTGGTGGTGTTGGAGAGAAAGAAAGAAAGAAAGAAAGAAAGAAAGAAAGAAAGAAAGAAAGAAAGAAAGAAAGAAAGAAAGAAAGAAAGAAAGAAAGAAAGAAAGAAAGAAAGAAAGAAAGAAAGAAAGAAAGAAAGAAAGAAAGAAAGAAAGAAAGAAAGAAAGAAAGAAAGAAAGAAAGAAAGAAAGAAAGAAAGAAAGAAAGAAAGAAAGAAAGAAAGAAAGAAAGAAAGAAAGAAAGAAAGAAAGAAAGAAAGAAAGAAAGAAAGAAAGAAAGAAAGAAAGAAAGAAAGAAAGAAAGAAAGAAAGAAAGAAAGAAAGAAAGAAAGAAAGAAAGAAAGAAAGAAAGAAAGAAAGAAAGAAAGAAAGAAAGAAAGAAATGCCCCCAGTCACACACACAGAGACAAAGTTGATGTAATTAACACGTGACTGGAGCATGTTTTTGAAATGTGTGCCTGTGCTGAGGTGGAAAATGAGAGGGGATTAACGGACCCCTCTTTTAATTCCACGGCCTGGTACGACACGAGAGGACGACCAAATCGGCAGTGAATCCAATGTATTTAATGGTGTGATTAATACTTAAGTCTTCTTACCACTGCCCCATTTCCTTTGGAAACCTTGTGACCACAAATGGTGTCCAGGGGATTTTAGAAACAAATCTCCTCTTAACCATCCAATTAAAAAGCGCATCAACACGCGTAATCTATTTGCACATTTGGTGTATTTACTGTATATGTTGTTTGGAAAGGGGCTTTGCACATTTTTGTCTTTGTCATTATTAATCTTATTATAATGACAATACAAATCACGATTATGTCTATAAAGCTAAGGCTGGATGTCAATAGAATGAAATCATTTAAAAGCCTTGACCTCAACACCTTTTCGATGAGTTTCACAGAGATTCTGACTTCTAGTCACACTTCAGAGTTAGCGATGGCAGCAAGCAAGTGGTCATCATAAAATACTTGGCCAACATGTTGACTTGCAAACAGGAAACAGCAAACATTACTTTAAATTGTGAAGCTGCTTCACATGAATACCTCCATCATATTTTCAAGTCAAGGACTAAAACTCTCGATGCTAGGTGAGAATGCATCGGAAGAATGGTAGAGCGAGAACCAGCCTGGGATGTCGAACGGAGAGAGAGAGAGCGACGGAGAGGTGTGTGATATCCTGTGTGACAGAGCCCCGCAGCAGACAGTGAGGGAATAGCAGCTAATGAGTCCATTGAGAGGCCTTGTACAAAATGCTAGATTTGCGTTTTAAGATGGAATTCCAGCCAAAGAGATCGGAAATACTGCTTCTTCTTTTTTTCTTTTTTTTAATACACGTTAGGGAAGACACTGGGTTTTGCTCGCCACACTGCTTAGTGCCAAACTGGAAAAGTGCTAAATTAGTCAAGAGATCCTCCACAGATGACTATTTTAAAATACACGAGAGTGTTACTATTGCATAACAAGGAGGTTAAATACATTTCATTGCCCAAGTTACCTTTAGCCGTCCGTCTCTTATTGAAATGTTATGTCAAGGCAACAACACCTGAGCAACCTCCAACTCGTCCTCTGAAACTCAATCAATCACTGTCTAAAAGATTAATTAAAATGATACTTTAATAAGATAATTAAGATATCTAATATGTATGTTGGAATGTCAAAAATGTCAATTTGGATTCTCGCCGCTGTGATTAAACTGCAATGTCAATGCAAAACCTTCAACGCTAATCAATTAAGCCCGAAGAGCTGCGGGTGACTGCAGCGTACGAGAATATAATGATCTGCTTTTCATGGCTGGCAGCAAACTGATGAGGTGATGTGCGGCTCTTCTCTTGTGGGTTTCTATGCTTTACTCCGGAATGTTTTCATCGGGAGGATACAAGTGGTAAAAATATTCATTTTCTGTTCGATTGGAGCACTTCAACAAAAATTGACATCCATGAAAAATACATCTAAAAGAAGGCCAAGGAGATAAGTCTGACTGTTTTCAGTGTGCCTTCTACTAAATGTGATGACGACACACGCTAAGTCAGTAGCATTGCTCTGATGTGAATAATCAGCCGAATGAATGCAATTCTCAGAAACCATTATTCCGATGTGGCGGAGCGCACAACAAACGAACTCCTCAACAAACGAAGGCATCTGGAAAAAGAGGGGAGGGTGGTGGTGGGGGGGGGTTTCTTTCAGGAAGCTGGCATGATAACAGCGTCTGTATACTCCCTTTATCACTTCCCAACCCAGACAATGAATTGAATTTCAAAAGCCAATAAACAAGGGAGATGTCCATTCTGCGTAGCAGTTATCACAAGCCGGCGTCCCGCTCGTGTTTACCGTGCCCCCCTCTTTCCATCCCTTCCTTTTTCTCCAAAATGAGCGGCAAAGGAGAGATGAAAATTAAAAAGCGGGAGGGAGAGTTGAGGGCGATGAAAAGAAGCAGAGGAGATGAGACGCCTTCATGCTCCGTCTCTTCTTTCATAAGACTGATAAAGGCAAGTATCAAGGCCAGGGGTGGATGTGTGTTTTTTTTCTTTCTGTAAACTGAATGAGGCTTTTGAGGGTGATAGTGAGGAGCGGCTCCCCCGAGAGATGTTTGGAGGAACGGGGAGTGGCGAGCCAACATAATAAATATTCTTATCTGTTATTGTCATTGTAATGGGAGAGGCCAGGGGGAGGGAGGGGGGTAGGGGTGCGACAGTGGATAGCCGTGTCGCTACACCAGGGGACCTGACTGTGTTGACATGCAGAGGGGAGAAAATCAAAGGCAAAATGGAACGTGAGAAGGTAGGTGGAGACCGAGACAGATTTGAAGCCGGAGGGATTTTGCGTGTAATTATTGATGGGTCGTCTTGGAAAGAAAGAGGATATAAACAAGAAAAGGTAACAATGAGGCTTTTCTCCTGCAGCCTTTTGCTGGACTGTATCGCTCGCTGCAAGGTGGGGAGTAGGGGAGGCGGAGTTAAATTCATGAACGAGCAATTGTGTTTCTGGAAATAAAATCAAAGTCAGTGGAAAGTCACAAATTGTGTAATCATGTGACTTCGACACGTTGTGTTCGGTCGTCTCAAAATGACACAAACGAGAAAACCATTACCGTTAAATGTTTAAGCTGCTCTTGTACTTCATCCGCTCAATTGTCAAGTAATTGTCAAAGTTTGTAAACTTGCCTCCAGGGCGACACTTCAAAACTGTTTAGTGGTGTTGCAACCCAAAAAAAAGTTCATTCACATTGAAGAGATCATGACACGTCGACAAATTCCTCCTCGCAGGAAAAGACCCTGTGATGCCCCCCTAATGGAGAGCCATTCTGAACATTGGTATATTATAATCCAATATATTGATTCCGCATCCATTGACACCACGCTCCAAGACTCCCTTCCACCTCGTTAGCTGCCTGGTTTAACGGTCAACTGTGGATTGTTTAAGTGAGTTATCTTTGAAGGCTTCCACCCATAGGCCGAGCCGACTCTGATCTCCAATTCCCAGCGGACAATTCCACTGTCCAGTTTTCAGCAATGTATTTCCAGCAAGATGGACCCACTGTAACGTATTGCTATCGCCCTGGGACTTATCTATACATTCTCTTAACAAGTTCTTGATATATGTGCGAGGTATATTCCATTTATAGCATGCCCTAACTCTCTACTTTACAGCCGAAGCGTCACGTAAAGGTATTAAAACGAGCTAGCCCATGTTCTGCAGATTTCCCTGACACAAAAGAGCACCTATCAGGAATAGCCTTGCCTCTACTTTTCCCAGTTAGAAATTACCACTACATACAGAAGATTCAAAATATTCACTATCAATTCCATCGGTAACCTCAATTTCCGAGAGGGAAAGTAAAAATAAGATGATGTGGTTGCACAAGTGTGCACACCCTCCAAGCACAATCATTCATCCTTGTTGCATCTCCTTCTATATTGTGAGCATGTTGCCCCAAAAAAAAAATCATTCTCTCAAATTATTAATTCTAATAGAAAGCCAAGCAACGGACAAACATCTGAGCACATACATACTGTATATTCGTGTCATAATTCTCTGTATAGCTGGCTGGCAGGCTGCACGCTCATTCTTATCAATTATTTAGACTTCCATGAGCTTGCTGGGGTCTTCTAAGGATTTATTGGGTCCAGCAGCTGAAAGTTTGGCACCACCAAAAACACCCACGAATACCACTGAGACACTTCTCGGTGCCAAGCTGAGATCATTACAGGTGTAGCATCTGATAATTACAGTAGCAAATGGGATGATATATCGTCTTCTCAAAAGAATAAACCACTGGGAGAAATTGCATGAAGGCTTTTAAATGTGCACGGGATTGAGAATGACGTCCACCTACAAGCCTGGGATGTAGTCCTCTTTACTGGAAAGGGCGGGCGAGATATTGGGAGAACAAAATAGTTTGCTGGACCACCGTAGCCATTGGCATGTGTGTACATTTGGCTCGATATTTGTGTGTTTGCATTTGTGTGTGTGCGTGCTCTCCTGCTCAGAGGCAGCCTGCAGCTGTAATGAATGGGGCCTGGGGATAGCTGAGAGGATGGGAGGTGGCAGATCATAAATAATCATTTATCCCACCGTTTCCCCTTGCTATGCTGCCTGACACACCACTGGGTCTCGCCAGCAGCGCGAGACGCAGCTGCACCGGCCACAATGCACACGTCGCCTAAAAGCGGCAGGGGGTTGGGGAGGAGGGGGGGGGGCGCTTTGTCTTCACAGCAGGCCAATTTTTCTGATGTACCAGTGGGAGGAAAAATTGGCAAATATACATAATGATCTGTTAGAACAAGAGTTTCAAAGTATGGCCCGCGGGCCTAATTTGGCCCGCAGTGTAATTATATTTGGCCCGCAAAGACAAATTGTGCAAATTGTGCAAACGGTGCTGTAAAACTAGAAAAGATGCAGAATGAAATCAAATAATCAAAAGCTGTGTTTTATACAGCTGAAATCAATAGCAAGCTTGCCCATTTGTTTTATAATACGGACCTTCAATCGGAGCCTGAAATTAAACAGCGCTGAAGGAAATCAACAGCCCCTAATAGTGCATACTCGGGGGAGAAATTCACTCATAAACACAGGTTGTCCAATCCTGCAGGAGGTAGCGGTGTATTAGCGTGTGTGGCAAGAAAAAAAATCATTCTGAACACAACAGTGATAAAGTGAAGATCTATGATGCACTTAAGACTATTGTCAAAAAGCTTAGCGCTATTAGTCAGGCAACATGAAACATTCACAATTGCTTTCGCTAGTTTGGCCGATTGAAGCAATGGCTTGTGCATTACCGCAGCGTGATTCAGATGAAAGAAGATATCGAACTCGCTGGCTACCTGCAACTCCCATGTTGAAAACATGTTGAGTTTCATGAAGGGAGGCTTTTTAAATAAACGAGAAAAGGGAGTTACGAGTTGAGCCTATTGTCCCCCCCCCCCGTCGTGATCTTTTAGGGATTGACACAAAAGATTAAATCGGGTTATCTTAGTTTGCTGTATTTTCCTGTTTACGCATCGAAGGTTGCGCTTTTCTGAGCAATTGGGCTTTCAAACTTTATGGGAAATTGAAATAATCGACTTGTTTAGTAGTTCCTAAGCTACAGAACCTGTGTTCTGTCCAGATATTGTATGAGTACAAAACACCGTCATATTGTGTTCATTTAAACTGTGATGATATAAAAAGGTCATTAAAAAAAGTTCACGTTTGTCTAACCTGTTGTCAAGCAATGTTCGGTAGTCTGAGCAAACAGCAAACTTCTGCAAAAAAAATAATGATGGCACATTATACGGATCCCCAGTGAGAAATCGGCTTTATTCTCTCTCTTCGCAGGTGGTTCAGAGCACAAGGTCAGCTGCAGTTCACTGCAAATACAGCCAGAAGATACTCTTTATTTGTCTTGCTACACCTCCAAAGGCTTTATACAAGTTTACACTGTACAGAGTGAGCAGAACAGAAAGAAAATTGCATGCTAGGGACACTGTGCTTGCTTGTTGGAGGGATCATTTCAAGCTTTTTTTCTTTTTACTTGTTTGGACTGTTTAGCTTTGAACTGACAAATCCAGGCACACTAATGAAATCATAATAACCTGAGCGTAATATTGAATAAAATATTTTACTTGTCTAGTGAATAACACAGATTGGCACATCGGGGTGACGTTAATGAGTCCAATGTTTGAGTTCTAATTAGCGGAGGTCTGTATGCCAATGTCGACAATACTGGAGGAAGAATTCTAAACACTCTCAAATCATCGACTCAGATTAGCATCGGGTGTTGGTACAATTCCACGTCAGAGCTTTATCTCACTCGTAAATAATTTAAAATGTCCATGCTGCGAGAGTTGAAGCGCTTCTCATAACAGTGTTGGTTGCTGGGCCTCTTTTTGTGGTGCTATCACGGCAAAGGTTTTGGATGCACTTATTTCATATCCGACTGCGCCAATGACAAAGCTCTCGACGAGAAGACATCTGCATCCATCATGGTTGTTTACTGTACGCCACGGTTAAGCACTCGAAGGAAGGACCGGGCATAATCATGACTAGCAAAGTCTCAAGTTTACGATGAGTCCAACCTTCTTCTCATATGGCGAGCTGACAGTGACAAACGGCTCGTGTTTGGTATAAGCTGTGAGTGTCGGCCTAACATAATAAACATTGTTGCCTTCACTTCCCTGCGGGAAATAACAGTGATTAAAGAGACAGGCTCAAAGGCGAGGGCAATCTTAATACAGCGGAACCTCACAATGGCCAGTTAAAAATTTAAAGCTGGTTGAATGCGTCTGAAATTCCTGAATGAACATTGTGACACAAAGCTTTGGGGAACGAGATTTTCATGGAGAGTGAAATGGGCTGAGTCAGACTTTGTGTTGGCCTGACAATCCAGAGAAAAGTTTAGAGTACGACAATACATCAAGGCAAGCAGTATGAGATTTTGTTGTATAACATGGCTCCAACAATTATAATAAATTTCCAACAAAATTGATGTTTACAAAAGATTTCCCAATGTGACAATTAATGCTACTTTTTTTTTTTTTTTAAAGATCTGTGAAGTCATAATTACAATAATTATTGGTATGACAACCAATTTCAGGTCATTGATATCAAACAAGCTAATTAAATGTTAGAAAATCATCAATAGATGTTTTGTTTTGTTTGTCAAAAGTCCAAGACTAAATTTCGACCTCGTCTTGAATGAAAGTCGGCAAGAACATTTCATTGTGCAGACTACAGCTTTTTGACCTGACATTTAGAATTTAATACACAACATACAAAGCTATAGCTATGAGCAGAACTTAAAATCTTCATCCAAAAGTCACTTTCAGTGTGAATGATGACTTGATGTCTAATCTCCCACCTGCTCGCTCTTCCATTGTGCCGCCCCCTCCCTCTCAGACTTACCTGCACTAATCTTGTGTATGCTTTTCCTCAAAGGCACTACTTTTTTTTCTTTAAGCGGTTCTACAAATCTGCAGAAAAACTTGAGTCTGCTCATCCCCCCCCCCCTCCTCTCCCCCCACACACATACACACCACAACAGAGTCAAGTGATGAGAGAAGATGGGAGGATAAGGTGATGGGGCTTGCTTGTTGCTGACGTTACGCAGCTCACAGGACTCGACGGTAAATGAACTCATTTTTCATCCTGCCTCCCTCCCTCCTCTCCCTCCTGTTAATGACTGGCACTTTCCTCATACAGAGCGCCGGCCCACTGAAGAGCCTGGCGAGTGACAGCACACTATTCATCTACGAGTGACGATGGAAGGTGGTGTATGGTTGGAGCAGGAGGTGCAGCAATAATATGCAGGCACCAAGACGCATGCCGCAGGAGGAAGAAAGGTTCCATGTTCGGCGAGAAGAAAGAATTCTAAAAGGAACTATAAAAGCCCAAGCGTAATATCAAATGTGAGGGAACCTTATATCATCAAGTTCTAGTATTTATTTATTTTACTTTGATCAATATTCCTTACAGCAAAGGTGTCAAAGTCAAGGCCCGGGGGCCAGATACGGCCCGCCACATCATTTTACGTGGCCCGCGAAGACAAATTGTGCATCAAATACGTATGTCATTACTAGAATTGCAAATTGTCTTCACTTTTAATAATAACTTTATTTTTTTAAATATTTGACCAGTTTTTACTCGTCTGATTTGAAAGAGAGTTGTTTGTTTTGTAGCTTTTACTGTATATAATATGAGGTGCTCATACATTTATTTGGGTTGACAGTCATAATGGCCCTCCAAAAGAAGCTATGACTACAATGCGGTCCGTGAAAGAAAATGTGTTTGACACCCCTGCCTTACAGCCTTATTCAACGAATGGACATTTCCACACTTTCTGTTCTCAAGAGGAGAGAGAGAGAACTTCATTTTTGTTACCTCCACACATGAAGTTATAGATTGTGATTGACAAAATGTACAAAATGAACTCAAATAGCTGCAAAAATACAATGATCCAATGGGATTCAACAACAAAGAAATAAAGTAATGGATTGATTCATCAGTATGGAAAGGGTTACTAAGCCATACTTTACGACTCCAGCCAACCATGACAAGAGACATTAGCCACAAATGGAGAAAACACGGAACAGTGACGAACCTTCGCATCAGCAAGTCAACTTCTGAAAGGCTTAACAAAAAAAATAAACAATGGAAATGTTGTTAAAGCAATCCTCCCAATGTTGCATACAGTTAAATATGGATGAGTTAGTTATTAGTCTTTATCATCCTGCTAATCTTGACGAGCTCGACCTTTTGTACCGAAGCAGACTGCGGAGGCTGGTGTTTTACATCCAAAATAGAACTGTGATTAAATATCCAAGCATGCGGTGAAGAAAAACACGCCCCGCTGTTCAACACCAATCTAATTGCGCTGCCTGTTTGCTCGACTATCATATTACCTGTTGGTGGGATGACGGATAGCTAAGCCTAAACAACGCTATTAGAAGAGGAAGGCTGAGATTCACGCCCCAATTTTGGGGGTGCAGGGAAACAACATTATATGATTCTAGTCGTAATTACGGGTTAAATTGTAATGCTCTAATTAGTGAATGCTACTTTTTATTGTTTTTCTATTGTCCACTGTATTTTTCTTCATGCTCAGAGGGTAGAAAGGCTTCTTTTTGCCTACTGAGTGTGGCAGATGGAGTCAGGCTCAAAGTGACACGGCTATAAAGCAACACCTGGTGGAGATGAGCTGGTCGAGGCTACATCTGTAGCCATGAAGACTCTATGTGAATGTGTGCGTGTGTGTGCGCGTGTGTGTGCGTGTCCTTCGGTCAGCAGTAGCAAATGTTGGCACAGTGTGGCTGTTGGCGCCAACTTGAATTCTCTCTGACAGGCGCCAGAAATGCTCTAAAACGCATCAGCTCCAGGATGAGAGAGAAAGCGATAGACAGCTGTGTGTGGAAATATTTGCTGTCTGGACTGTCAAACTTGAAAGTTCTTACGAGTTCTCTATTCCATATGAAATCTAGTCTACAGCACTGTAATAAAATAAACCACTGCAAAATGATTAGGTCATTTATGTGTAAAAAGAGCATTTTGGTTTGGTTCTATGTCCAAGTGAAACAGTTAGACGCAAAGCAACTCGCAAATGTCAAACATCTTACTCCTTATTTAGGGTATTTATTTGCAGAAAGTGTTCAAACTGCTAAAAATAATTTCTTACAATATAATGGGGGCCAATCATCAATGTAGTTAATGTGGCGTATTCGGCAGCCTATTTGGATGAGTGATGCTAGAATATTTGACTCGGCTTAGCAATTTAACAAACATTAAGAATCTTTTCCAGTCCAGTGGAAGAAAATATAGTTTTTTAACTACATACTGTTATGGACCAGTTGGTTCTCCTAGGTGTTAGAAGCGAGCATAGTTTCCCCTTCCGACCGCCTCCCGATGTGTCCTTTGCCCGCATTGCCCCACAGTTAACCATTGGAAGGGCCTATCCTGTCCCCGCAGCACGCAACCTCGCCAGTCAGAAGTCATTACACCCACTATTAACTCCTGCTCAGCTTCATTAGGCATGCAAATTGAGGAGGGACAAAGACCTGAAAAACTTTACTCAGTCTAACGCACTCCCCCCCTCACGCTCCCTTTGAGACAAAACTCCAATCTGTGCTCAATTATGCCTGAATTTGTATTGAGCTGGCTGATGTCGAAACTCTGGTAAACCACAGAATGATTCGGACCTGGCAACATGACCTTAAAAACCAAAAAGCATCTGGGTTGGTAATGACCACATTGGCAAACTAATGTCCAGTGACAACAACATGCACGCATATGCTCACAATGCAAGATTTTACCGGGCATCCACTGGCTCATTAGTTGAGCTATCACAACATTTGTCGACACAGTTTGCTCCAACACGAGCTTGGAAACCTTTTTTTCGAAAGGTAAATCAGAAGTAACTTCATCACATATTCATAAAGAGCACTGGGGTAAGGCAAATCGTTGTAATGAAATTTCATCGGGTCTTAATGTCAACTCACGGCGGTGTGAAAATGAACATTGAGGACTGTCATCATTTGAAATGGAAGATTTTTTTTTTTGTCTTTTAACACTGTGACCTCCATCTCTCTTTAGTAACCCTCTGCTTTTCCCTGCTGTCCAAAGCCACTAACATCACAAGTGCGGCCAGCATGGGTCAGAGCCAATCCTTTGCTCTGACGGAGCGCAAATGTATCACCGGCACGGGCACGCGTTGCTACCAAAGGATAACGTGGCGTGTCACACCGTGCCATTGTGCATCACGCAACAAGTTCAAACAGGTGGAAAATGTATTCACAGAAGAAGAATACAAAAAGCCGGTTTGGAACAAGGTACATTCTCAGTTCACAATCTGGACACATCTAGATACAATTTTTCCATTATGCAAACACATACGCCTTGTGAATCTTATGTCAGGAAAAAAAAATACAAAATGAAGACTGTCAGTGTCTTGGTGTATCTAATCTTGTCATGTTAATGTATTTCCAGCTGTTGCTCTACACTCCACAGCGTATGAATTTTTAATGCGTTAAGATTGTCATAGAATCCACTCCATTTGATAGCAGAGCAGCAGTCAGCAAAGCCGTGGAGCCATTCAGTAGTAAACAGTGCCTTCCGCTGCTTTATACAAGAACTGCACTGCCATCACTGTCAAAGTCGGTGTTTCCAAACTTTTATTCAAACAAGAGTCATATTTTGCACCGTACAAGCAAAAATTCCCCAAAAAGCAGGTTTTTGATGTCCCCTTTTACTAGCTAGCAAAAAAGTATTTGATAGTTACATTGTCGACGTACCGTAGATACGCACATAACCTTAAGGCAGGCAATCACTGGTCTAAGTAAATAGTCCAGTATCATCAAAGCGTATTATGATCTCAGTGTTAAAAAAATTTTTGAACACCATGAAAAAATATTCTTAAAAAGATTAAGCGCATCTCAGCAAAAAACATTGCCAGGGCTAAACGCTACCGTGACGCGAATGACCTGGAGGCCAAGGGCCAGTCGGAGGACAGGTGGCAAGCTAATCATGTGGAAAATGAGAGCTTGGAAGGCTAGTGTTGGGGTGGGCAAGGGGGCTCATGATTTTGCTCACAGGTCCTGCCTCAGCTGGGAACAAGAGCAGCATCGTGTTCCGCCATGTTGTGCCAGGAACCCCCTCTACCCCTACCCACCCAGAAATCCCAAGACTCTATTCTGTATTTTGTCACACCCGCTCGGGAAGACCGGCCAAGCTGAGTCTCCAACGGCCCCTTCACAATCTCGTTTAGCAGTTTCTCAAGACACTAATTCATGAAGTCATTATGATGATATAAAGAGGATAAATGATATTCTGACCTACCTGTCTGGTCAATGTAATCTAGTATTCCCCATTTGTCAATTATGTAAAGCGCTTGGAATTATACTGTACAAAGCCAACGCAGCAGCCTATAGAGGCGGCAGAGTGATCAGCGGCACTGAGGTTTAAACATCACATTGCAGCTAATTGCTTCTAAATTTACAGATTTGTCACTGTCACGTAAAGAGCAGATATGATCAAGTGATTTTTTTTTTCCTAACTACATGTAAAGTAGCCAGTGTGGCTACAGTAGTCACAATGACTGGCAAATCTTCGAATATTTTGTTGAATTACCCAAATTAAAACTTTCGCAAAGTCTGAAATTCAGAATGATTTAGAGTTCCAAAAAATGGTTTATATCACGTAAATCTCTGACCACCTTGTCACAGTCTACAAGAAACAGATGACATTTGCCATCTAAGTGCAATACATCACGCATGTTTCAACATTGGGATTATTAGATTCCTCAAAAACAAATGTGATTCAGTTCAGAAGTAGCATCTGCACTTGGTATTAGATGGATCATTCACTCGGCGTAGTGACTGGGATGGCACGTTGATTTATAGTAGGAAGCTCCCACAGATCCAATTGAATCCACAGCTCTTTTCAGATTGAGCTTTTTTTTCCCCCTACTGGCCCACCGATAACTTGTACTGTATGTGATCTAGCAACTCTTTTGTAACCATCTTCATCCAAAATCCCATTTTGTACAAATTAGGGCCATAAATGCTTGAGCGGAGATTAACCCCTCCTAAACCCCAGCAGAATGGAAAATAGATTGCGTCGTTGTTATCTTATGTCGCTAGCTACCATCACTTCAAATATATCGAATCTAAAGAGTCTGTGTAATCAGAATCCTGTTGTGAGTCATTGAACGAGTCGAGTCTATTCCACAACGGAGGAGTAAGCACGTGCTGTTTCAAGACAAAACTGCGGATTTGATGAGCGGATAGTATCAGCTGAAAAATGATAATAGCTTAGTCGGTGAGCGAAAGATAGCTCCACCGACACCATTCCACTTTTTCAAGGAGCTACTGAAACGGGCAGTGTGATAAAAGACATTAATGCAGCAGCGATGGCTCATCAAAGTCAGGGACGAGTGGCTGACACTTGCCGTGGCCATATATTGTTTACTTGGCTCACATTTTGCCACCCTCGCCAAAGTGCTACGTCAAGCAAACGCTGAGTACACCGATACATGAACGCGGCCGGTATTGACTGTCACGCAACTATTGTTGGACAACTCCAGATAAAGTAACTTTTCCATTGTACTGAGTAGTTCGCTTTGAAGCGAGTCATACGTTCCACAGTCTTTAATCCGAAATACGTATCGTTTAATTAGTTGCTGCAGATCCCCCCCCCCGACTGATCTTACATGAAACATTACAAGATCAAAAATAGAACAGACTTGAATTATTATTATTATCCTGTGATTTCTCGTCCTATCTCAGATGTTAACTTCACAAAAGTGGATGCAGGCTTTGATGGGATGGTAACAGAGTCACCGTTTGGAAAAGCCCAAGCAAAGTCTGTCTCCTGGGTTTGCCCTTCTTGTGAAAATTAAAAAAAAAAAAAAAAAAGCCTGCCGGGCAAGAAAAACAACTCAATACCGCAGGAGTATTGCTGTATGTTTGTTTGAATAGAACTCCAAAAGGACTTATTGATCAACATTTCAGCATGGAAAGAAAAAGGGCCCTCAATGACCTGAAATTGTTCCTCAATTTCAGCAAAACTAAAAGTCCGCTCACACAAGCGTTTTATCATTTCGAGAGTGGAAGCGGTGAAACTTAATGTGCTCCATTTGTAGGTGGTCCTTCATTTTCACTGAAGGCCATGTTGACAACATTTTCATTAAACGGTGTATACAAGTTTAAATGGAGAAACATTAACTTCAAAAAATAGCTTTCGTTTGTGTCATAATCATGGCGCTAGGTCGACTGATATCATTTGCATGATCAATAGGAGTCATTTTGGTGTGCTAGGTGGCATCACTGGCAACCATCTCATCTGCTGGGCCGGTGACAAGAATTGTAATTTAAAGTGCCCCTGACTAGAGAAAGCGGAACAAAATTAAATCCGTATAACACCAGGGTTCTTTTTTTAGTGCCGGGCCCAAATTAGAAATTTAGTCTCTCATCCTGGGATACTGACTCATTAATATTTATTGGTACTTTTACTTTGTGGGAACACACTAAAAGCGAAGCCGTGACCCAATTTTAGGATGTGACAGTTTAAGAATACATATGCACATTCTCGGATCAGAGAGAAACACTATGTACACATTTAAATGTAAAAAATAATGAAGTAGCCGACTAATATCTCTCTGGGGGATGTGACAAGAGGCGCAGATGAGCGCTTATGAGCATCAGAAGTGATGCTCGGGGACAGCAATGTGTTATCAAGATAGCAGAAGGGCAATCAGCATGGCTGTCCAGCCCGTCCATATGTTCCTAAGGTGATGTTCCATGATTGCTATTCAGCGCAGGTGGGCAAAAATGAAAGCGAGTGAGACATTTTGGAGGATTTTGGGTGTAGGTAGATTTCAGGGCATTTTCAACGACTATAGTGTAAGCCGTTCGTCATCTGTCAAGAAACGATCAGCAGGCAAGACAAGGAGAGTGAAAAACAGAGGCAGAAAAAGAAAAGCCATTTTGTCTCTGTCGCCCGATTAATTTGAAGAGAACTAGGAAATGCCAGCAGGATTAAACGTGTTACTCCCACATCCAAACCCGCCTTTTGCTTTCTCTCTCCAAGTTCAAATTAAAGGATGGGGTGGAGCAGGGTGGTGATGATGGTGGAAGAAGAGAAGAAAGGTGTTAATTGCTGGCCAATCAATAATTCTATAATTACTTTGTGACAAATGACTGGCTTGTGGTGCTAGGGTAGGTTCAGAGGAGGGAGAAAAGGGGTGACGATGTTAAAAGGGAATGGCCATGATCAGGAACAGAAATATTTGCTTTTGTGCCTGCAGGGCCCGGTTGCCCCATGGGATTTGTGATAGGGAATTTACGTCAGGTTTAAACATGAAGCGGGGGCTACTTTGCTGAATGGGGTGAGGGGGTGGGGGGTGGGGGTGCAAGAGCACATAGGAAGAGTCACGTGCACACAATGTCACTCGTAATGCACACTTTGCCAGTATTTGTTCTCACTTTGAGTGACTTATAGGATTCCTTCTGGTAGACCGTGTGCAGAGCGAAGGCGTTTTTGAGCTCAGTTGGCAGATCATCCTTTTTTGCACCATTAAATTGTCAGACCATTTCAAAGGAAAATAAGGCAGTAAAAAAAATAAAAAATAAAGGGCACATGAAGCCGGTGTGCGATTTTGGCCGGACGAACTCGGGGCGAGTGCCGCCTGTCACAGTTGACTATCTTCCAATCACAGTTTCATTATGCCAGTCGAGCATGAAGTGATGGTGTCTCCTTTGGCCGTAGGGGGAGCTTTAGGGCTGACAGCAGGTGGGCTGTCTAGAGATCTGTCCGGGTCAGGGCACTGTGACACTCGGCGCCCCCTAGCTGCTATGGCAGGGCGGGGAAGGGTCAGAGAGGCCAACGTGAGATTGATGGACCGCCTTCACTCTTGTCAAATCACCTGTCAGCAAAGCCCTGGCACTGAATCCATTTTGTTCTAAGCCACCATTAACCTTGGACCACTTGGATTCATTTCCTTCCTCTACGGACGGGGCCCTTGCTACTCTGGTCGACTACAGCTGCCAAGCTAGTTACTCGCCTCAACTTTTGTCGTGTTTGTTGAACTTCCATCAACACAGCTGGGCTGACATTTAGGCACACGATGGAGAAACGATTGGTTTAACTTTGTTGAGCCGTCCTGAGGAAAATGACAGAATGAATGAATAAATCGAGAGCTTGGCAAACATTATGCAAATTAAGCTGTTTTCATTTCTGTTTCACGGTTGGACAGCTCACTTTTGAACTTGAGCCTATTTGAAGTTGGGTTAGATGTCATTGGTTGTTCTGTAAGTGTAGAAACAACTCTCAATATTAATAAATGCACTCTCTAAAGACCAATTGCTGCTCATTAGGTGCAGTAGTAGATTAAGTGAATTTTCTTTTACGTTAAATTGTGCTATTTAAAACAACCCAAATTGTTATTTTTTAATTAAATCAACGATCAACAAATTTTACAATCGTCGTCGAACAAAATCGCTTTGATTCTTCAAAATCATTTAATGACTTGTGTTGAAGCGTTCAGAAATGACCTTTGACAAGATCTACGGGAAGTCATATGAGAGCTCTTCCTTGTATTTGGCTTTGAAAATGATCGATCACCTCCAGAGTTACAAGCGACTTGAGGTTGTTCTCTTAACTGCGCCACAAATTCCACTTTGGCTGAGCAGCTAACATCCATTTTCTTGCACTTTCTTGCATCAATCAATATATGTAGTGAGTCCTTCCTTTTTATAGAAAGCATGTTATAAAAAAAAAAAAAAAAGAAAGTCAAATAGTGCTCCAGTAGCTACCGCTTTGGGACCCATGAAAGTCCATTCTTGATCCTGTAATGAATATGACCCGCCTCAAGGCTGCAAAAACCAAACAACGACACAGTCTCACTTTAGAATTTTAGCTTAACTATGGTTTTGTTATTTATCACAAATGATGTGGGATTTCAAACCATGGTGTATGTTTTGAAACATGAAAGGTGGTTATGAGCAGATGTTTGATCATTTCACAAGCCTATAAAAGGGCGATTGGTCTGCCACTGGCTGCTGTAATACTGATTGATGTTGGGCAGGTGGGGGCCACTGCGATGCCCTCAGACAGACTCTGTTTATTTATACAGTCTGCCGTCTGCCCACCTTACCACCGCGGGGCGACATTTACTGAATTTACAGTCGGCCGGCGAGGTGGAAAAAAAATATGCTAATAATGCGGCACACCTCCGAGGAGAAGCAAAAGCCTCATTTCAATCCGAACTTTCCACGATCATATCGGGATTTATCGGGCTGAATCTTCTTGGCAATATTGCTCTCTATAGTCGCCATCTATTACTTGCTACTCTGTCTCCCGGGGTGTGCGCAAATTGGATGCAACAATAAGATGGCGTAATGATTGTCTTTGCATATTTGGGCCTGATTTTCAATCATGTATTTCGGATATTATTGTACTGGATACTGTGCCGCTTAAATTGCACTCCCCCGCAAGAATGGAATGAACATGCAAAATGTACTGTAAAAAGAGCAGAACATTTCTGGTACATGTTGATAAACTTGATGGAAATTTTTCATAGGAAGTTAAGTGAATAGTTGGAACAAACTGAATATTGGGGGGGGGGGGGTACTGCACCATATACAGTGGTCTTCATATTTAATGTCTCATTATCTCGCATATGTTTTTTAGTCATAGTCCCATATCACCAATCCATCACAGGCCCGAATGAATACTTTTCTTTCACCTGAGAAGAAACCACACAAGCAAAGTCCACATTGTAAATCCAAATGCCAGTGTTGATATTCGAACACAAAACCTTCCTGCTGCGTGACTGTACCACCCTGTCTACCTGATCCAGCTGTTCATTTTGAACACAAGTGAAATACAATTTCAAATGTTCCAGTGCACAAAGAAAAGAATATCCGAGCCGCCAGTGAGAGGTTGCGGAATAGCGAAGGCCATGAAGTTCTGTTCCAATTTCTGAAGCTTTGAAGCGGTCAATTGTTGGATGGGAGCTGCCTCGCAGAGCATGCAGTCTGTTCCACTGAGCACACAGTAGCTTAGGGATCAGCCCGTGTCCCTGACAGGAATGTGTCACTGAGAGTTGGCCTGTCCACTGAACAGAGTGGCGAGCCTCAGATCACTGGCATTGGCCCGCCTACGGGCTATTCTTTATGGCCGTGTCGCTGAGTGGCTGGCTGGCTCTCTGCTGCCCCCCCCCCCCCCCTCCCGGATGGATGTTGGGACAGCGCAAGCCACGGGGCTGAAAATCCTATCAAGGACCAGTTCCAGGCCCTTGCACTGAAAAGATGAAGCGCACCGTCATGCCAGGGGACACAGGCCAAACCTTTCTGCACCTCCATCACCAAGCCCAACCCCAATCCCCTTTTCTCTCTCAACTCCCTCCTCTTTCTTTGCTTCTACGGGAAAAGACAGCAAGCTCAACCAGCCGGAATATGGAGTGTGGCCTTTGGGGTCTTGTGGTCCTCGCTTGTTAAATAAAGGAGTCGACCGGCTGATTGATTGACCCTCGCCGGTGCCAGCACCTCACATGTTCCCCCTGCGCTAGATGCATTTTTATTCGGCCTTTGTTGACCAGACCTGCGTTAGTTTCTCTTAAATGCGGCGTTTGATGGATGACACCAATTTTCTGTCGAAACCCGGATGAACAACCCGTGCACCCCGGCCCTTCCCTCGGTTTCTCCTCAGGTAACCTCCGTGAAGGAACAAGAGCTTGCAAAATATGGTGTCAATCGAAATGCCACCGTGGAATGTTTCCTTGGTGTCTTGACTTTTTGGTCTTGACCCCACGAAAACATTTGGGTCACATGGGCATTCACTCAAACTGGAGAGAAAAAAACGTCCTGCTGTGATGCTACAGTGTCAAGAACAATTTCAAATTGCTCATCTTTTGTCAACATCAATTCGTTGCCATTTGCTGATACGTGAAAGAAAGATAGTTGAAGGTACTTCACTGGCTCAAGTGCTGCACTCGCTCGCAGATGGACACACAGGTGGGGAAAAAAGTGGGGGGAGGGCCCTGCCAGTTTTGTTTGCTCATGCATTACTTGTGTGTGGTGCAATGTGTGTGTGTTTGTGTGTCTTCTCATAACATCTGGACCATCCAGACATGTCAGAGTGAGAAGTCATCAATGAAGCTGCACTGCACCCTCCTGGATATTTGCAGCATAACATGGCACCAACAAAACTGTTTCTCCATTTGAGAAAGTTTGGATACGACTTCATACTTCTTTTTTTATATCTACACACAAATACATGGATGAGAGGACTGAAGATTGAAATTGTGTTTTCTTTCTTTCCGTACCAAATTGTCCTCCAATAGCTCAGGAATAAATTATCTCTGCAGCCTCAGATACAAACAAGATGATTGCAGAAAGCAAACTGACAAATATTATTGATCACTGCTAGACAAGGACAGCTAATCGATGGGTTGTGAATCTTCCCCACACTGGGCTTCGCGACAAGATCAATTTGAAGAAAGACGAGGCATCGGCAACTCGAGTAAAATAGTTTTGAAGCATATCTCCATGTTGTGCAGCGGAATACATTTGGAAAACAAATAAAAAGACTGAAGGTGGCAGAAAGAAATGCAATGCGTGTCTGAGCATTTAAAAACTAAAGTGCCGCTTCTGAATTTTTTCAATCTCACTATCTAGCTGTA
Source organism: Syngnathus typhle (assembly GCF_033458585.1). NCBI lineage: Eukaryota > Metazoa > Chordata > Actinopteri > Syngnathiformes > Syngnathidae > Syngnathus > Syngnathus typhle. The sequence goes on from NC_083748.1 coordinate 8,993,065, forward strand.
CATTTTTAGTCTCTGGCCTCACACAGTGAAGCCTCAGATGATTTATTGATCTGAACAGTCTCCTGTGAACCTGTGAAATTGTTTCATCGTATCGCCATTATCGTCCCATGATGAGTCAGGCATCAGAAACTTTGAAAAGTCCCTCAAGGGCAAATCTTTCAATAGTATATTATTTTTCATACATTGCCGACCTATAAACGCTCCAGCGTTTTTATTGGTTCATTTGTTGTATCGCCTTTTGACGGACTTGAAATTTGGTTCTTTTATCTTTTTTTGATGCAAATCTAAAATTGTATTCTCTTATCTTATTATTAAAACTGCTAACCATAGAAGTAAATGCATTGATTCAATCACACTTCAAGAAAAAAAAATATATATATAATAGAAGTTTACAAGATAGACTACAGTTAAAAAGTTTTATTGCATTCAAACAAAAAAAAAAAAACATGACACGGTCTCACTATCAGTGACCCAAATTACTCACACACGCCAACACGGTCAAAAAGCAATAAGCAACATTCACTTCATGATAGTTCTTGTCATAAGGCAAGAGTGTCCGTGACAGAAATAGTAACTGAGTGAGAACTGCTAAATATAGGTAGCGCTGTTTGCATGCAACTATGTCAGAGGTACACACAGATCCCACTGAGGTTAATGTTTAAGCAAAGTCCACAGTACGCACGAGTCGAAGGCAGATGGCGTTAACAAATAATAATAATGCAATATGCATTTGTGGAGGTAGCCTGGTCCAACTGTATTTAGAAACATTTCAATGGAAGCAAAATAGATCACAACAAAACATCATTGCATGCAGTACTCAACATAATAAATATTCATAAATTTTGTAACATGTTATAAGTTTTAAAAGAATGAAGTTTTTGACTTTGCATGTCTTAAGAAAATTGGGAGAAATTTCTGGGGCATTCTGTCTGTTTTGCATCACTAAGTAAAATATCACAATGAAATGTGAGCAATACAAGTCCTGAAAAACAGTACAAATTAGTATAAGCCACTTCAAGATATCACAGCTTTCATGAATTAATACACAAATAATAAGCTTATTTTCTCATGATAGAAAGGTAAGTGTTAATATTGTTTCTTAACAAATGAAGCATAATCTTGGTGAGGGGGGGAAATACTTTTGTAAGATAATTAAACACTATAAAATAAACTAGAAAGATCCACAGTACGTTCACTCAGAGAAATGAAATCCTTCGCTATTAGCTCATCAAGATTTAGATTTTTATTTTATTTTTTTTAAAACTCTGTCGCCTTAAACTGAGCCTCAGCGAGAAGCAACCTGAGAAAGTGTATCACATGTTTTTTAGCCAACAACTGTTTTGTTGCTGACAATGCAAACTCCTGCGTGGGGATTAAATCATTCTGAGCTCAGTTGCATATCTGCTAGTCGACTAAGAAAATTAGTTAGAGTAATCTGATTGAATGCGAACACATACTTGGACCATTCCTCTTGTCTTCTAAGTCCTCATATGCTTTGATTCACAGTAAATTCCTTTTGAAGGCATTTATTGACCATACATTTTCATGATGTCTTTCACTCAAAAGTGCAGAGGGGAAAAAAATGAAACATCCTTTAAAGATTGATGGCTCTTGGGTAAGCTTTTTAGGTTCGCTGAGTGTTTGAATTTGAATCGAGACCTGTTTGAGCAGTCTTGATGATCAAATATGTATTCGGATTTTCGAAGCGAGCTCTTGAACTTGGCATACCCTCGCTCGTTCTACACCCAAAGAAAGTAAGCAATTTCATCCAGATCGACAGGATAGTCTGTGAGGTGCAGAGGCTCTTTAATATCAAACCTCTCCCCTTTATAGCTTTTCCAGCGACCAGCTGGGAGGTAAATATCCCGTTCTTGCTTTCCAGGCTCTAAAACAGGAGCTACCATGAGATCGTCTCCAATAAGAAACTGGGAGTCTATTTTATAGGCGGTCTCATCACCTGTGGCGATCCACCACAAGGGTCGTATAATTGGGTCACCAGTGTCCAGAACCTCACCAGCCAGTTCCAAGACCCGCGGGGCTACGATACTCTGATGGAGAGCCGTGTATTTGCGAGCAATTTCAACAACCTCGTTGTCGTACGCCCAAGGTGGGATGGAAAACTGCATGGAGGGCATGAAAGCTGACAGCTCCAGCCAGCGAATATAAAGTTCCCGGTCGGGTAATGCCCGATTTCCATCGGTGCGGTTGAGGTAGGCGTTTCCTCCTATCATGTCAGGTAGGATGAATTGATAACCCAGAATGCTGATGGTAAGCACTGTGGGGATGAGAGATTTGAGGCCCAATTCGTAGCCCCAAACAGAGTCCCGATCAATGGGCCGGAAGAAGCACGATATGTTCTGAGATTGGTAGCCGCTACGTAGCTCGGCTCTGTCGTTATAGGGAATGGCCATTTCTGTGTAGCGTCGTGTGAAAAAACTTGGATCCCGAATGGGAGTTCTGGTGCTGAATTTCCACGGCAAGTAGTTGGTCTCACCGGCGTCAAACTTGAAAGAAGACACTCCGTACCTGGAGCGAAGGGAACGCAGCTGCGAGGCAAACCAATCGCGAGCTTCTGGGTTGGTGAAGTCCACGATTCCACCGATGCCGTTCCACCAGCGGACCAAAGCTGGCAGCTGGCCTGTGGGCTCCCGTACAAACAGACCCCTTTCCACACAAGTGTGGAAGTTGTCGGAGTTGTAGTTCACAAAAGGGTGAATCCAGAGGGAGACAAGAAATCCATCGGATTTGAGTTTTTGAAACATCAACGAGGTATTGGGGAACTTCATTGGGTCAAACTCAAACTCTCCGTAGCGGCGTGTGTAGCGATCGTCCAGCTCCAGGTGGCTGCAGTTAAAGTGATATTTCCGGATGTTGGCGGCGTACGTCAGAAGTTTTTCTTGATTAATTTCTGTCTTATGAAGCGCCCATGTGGACCAGACAGGGTGTTGAAACATGGCTTGGGCAGGAACCTTGTTTGGTTTGTTGAAGTATCGACGAACCATGTACTTGTGGATGGATGTGACATCCAAGCCGACGCAAACTCTGTAGCTAAGTTCGGCACATGGCGCCTCCCCCGGATTTGGCTTGAAGGGACTATCGTTGTACCTCGCTTGGAAATACATGGTCTTCTCCGTGTCGTTCCAGCCCAAGTGGAACGGTACGGAATTATTAATTTTGATAGCTGTAGCATTAGACGAAAGCCAATAGCTTTCCAAGATCCCTCCAAACTCGTTGCGATTGGAGTAGATGTCACTCGTAACAAAAGGTTTGGGGGACTGTTGGCCGGAGACGGAAATAGGCCAGTGCTGAATAGCAGACACCGCACCGCCATACCAGTGGGCAAACTTGTACGTCATTGCGTGTGCCACCGAAATGTCGGGAACCAGCTCCTCCCAACGCACACGGTAGCACTGCACCGTGTCCTTGGGTCGCACTGTCTCAATGAAGAAGTTGAGGCTTCTATCAGTTGTGCGTCCACAGCTAAGAAGCTCGCCTTCTTTGGTGCAAGAGTCTAAATCCAATGTCCCTGACCTGCCAACATGTAAACACATTTGAGGTTTATACAGGGTAGCCTGTTCTGGAGTTCATCAATGACGCGTTTACCTCTCGACAAAGACACAACTGAGAACGGGCAATGAAATTGATTGACAATCCTTGATCAAGGTTAACTGTGTCTTGGCACAGTTGATATAAAAAGTACACATATGTAGAAAAAAAACCAACACTTTTTTTCCATCAATCGTTTCTGAAGTTTGGATATTCATGCATCACTTTTAACCAAAACAGTGGCATGCACTCAAAGTTAATCAGAAGCTACTCACCTAAAATCCATTCTGAAAACAATTGCTCCTGCCTGGTTACGGATAATGTAACCATCTTTATTCAGATCCAGCAATTGAGTCTTGAGCAGCTCAGCTTTTCGGAGTGAAGCGATGTAATACGACCATGCAGTCACTGCTGCGATCACTAGAATCAAGCCAAGAACTCCTGCTCCGACTAAGGGTCTAGTGTCCTTGCTGTGTTTTTGCTTGGGGATAACATCTGTTATGGTGCCGCCCGCTCCCCCGGGTACAACCTGGTACATGACTCGTGCTGTTTGCCGGACAAATCTTTGGCTTGACACTCAATAGATCATGGAATTGTTCTCAAGGGAATCCTTTTTGTTGCTCTCCGATCTGTCATAAGAGAGAGATTTGATGTCAGGGCTACATTATTTTGACAGAGGATTGATTTCTGATAACAATCTGTTACTTTTATACACATCATGTAAACTTAAAAGGAAGGTTGGAGATTTAAACAGATCTACTCCCAATTACACAAAAGAGGAAAAGTTAGACTTTCCCTGCTGAATTTTAATCATACAAGTTGAACTGAAGTAGAGGCAGTAAGGGGGGTTTTTTGGCCGTTTCAACCGAAGGAGGCAGAGGAAAGCACGCCAAACCTTCTGCTTCATCAAGCAAAACAAAGCCAAGCTGGAAGTAAACGGACTGCTTTTGGCCAATTGAAAAGACGGAAGAAAAAGAAAAACACACACCAAATCTGCACTTTGCATGCATATTTTCTAACACTGATACAGAGAGTATTAACTGTGGATTAGAATGCACATCAGATAAAAGGTAATCCAGTGCTCTCTAATTCCCTTTACTAGTAATTACCAATTGAATTGACTGATTCCGTGTTCAACCACCCTTCGTATGGATTTTCCCCAAGCAACACAAGTGATAAGATAAAGCCATCATTAATTAACTAGCGCTGAAAACTGGCTGCGGTACCAAGGCAGGAAGATAGACAAACTGGGAAAAAAAGGAAAAATACAGGAGACAAAAGGTGCCTTTGGCTATTTATTGGAGGTCTCAGTGCCTAACTACGATTAGTGCTTACATCACATTTCCAACCTACATCTGATCAAACTGTTTATATGTACAGTTGAACCTGCACAACCTGCATGTGAACCTGCACAAAAAGCAAAAGAAAATCCAATTGATTTAAAAAGAATCCATTTTTAAAATAATCATTAGTGAGCAGCTCTAAAAATTTCAAAATGTGCAGCTAATCCACGTGATCGCTCTCCGAATGGATAATCGGTATCTGAATTGACGGCATAAAATTCAGATTGAAACAGCCCTATTTAAATTTTATTTGTTGCATTTCAGTAAAAAAATTGTTTTTATCAGTTTCAAGTTATTTCTGTAACTATTGAGAAAACTATTTTTTCTGTAAAAGAACCATACAAACAATTTTGTCCGCGTGTTAGTTTGTCACTTTGCACAATTGCTGAGTTGTGACTTCAGAGTTTCATCGATTATCCACCATATTATCTTCATCATTGTCCACCCAGCAAAAAAAAAAAAAAAAAAAACATTGATTTGTGAAGCCGCTTAAACAAACGTGCATAACCACGTTTGTGCTTTTATTTTGCATGGACAAAACTCGAATTATTTATGTTGCTGCTAAAATGTTTTTTTTTGTCTCTCAAAGCCATTGCGCCATTGTTAATCGCTCGGTTAGTCATTGACATTGACAAGGGACTTTTGTCCTCTTCTTTGTAAGTGGCGTGGTGTGGGAGAGATCATCATCTACGTTCCCATCGATTTTGACAGTGACAGTAAACACAAACATGCTGATGCATTCACAACGCAAGCTTGACAGAAATAACTGGATTTGCACAATAACGTTGACGTCATCGTGATAATTAAAACTTTTTTTAATGAAAACATCACACCGATATTGAACAATTTGTATAAAACACGTGCGACTTCCCACATAAACATTTTTTGACAGAGAAATTGAGGGCAACGTGCCAAACTTAACGGAGAAGAAATCATTCAAACTCGTGCAAGAAATCCCCGACTAGTGCAAGAAATCACTGATAATCGCAGCATATTCACATGTTTTAAATAGTCAGAACTGAAAGTTTTTCCTACCGAACCATGCAGAGACAAACCGGGATCGACTTGTTGTGCCACACACACAATTCGAAGTCAGCAGAGAGGAAAAAAAAAAAGTTTCAAGACATGTTGCGAATCCGCCTCGTCTGCACGCATTGAACCATGGGAGATGTAGTCTGCCACATTTCTTCCATAAATAATAACAATAAATTCGTTAAGATAACTATTTATTTAATTACAGCAATACTTGTCATATTTAACTAATGTTCAATATCGTCCCATTTATTTTAGTAAGAAGCGTCCAATATGAAGCTGCAGATTTTTTTATTTGCACTTATACATCTCCATGCCCAAACTCTCAGAATCTTCCCTCAAATTGTGGTCATTTTTATAAGCTTCATTGATTCAAACAGCAAATATAAAGCAGTTAAAATGATAGACGAAAAAAATATTTCCCATAAATAATGATCAAACATTTCAGTAAAGTCCAAACCAATTCTCAAATGGGTCTTTTTTTAGTGATGCTTGTGTTTTACTGCTCCCTTTAATTTTGTGTAGGCATAGTCAAAGTTCTGCAAGAGAAAAGAGAAAGAAAAATACAACAATACAAACATATTTTTCATTAACCATAAAACAATAAGCTGCATAAAACAAAAGAAATATTTAACTACTATAGATATTTGTAAAATCAGAACCTTTAGTAAAATCCGTGTATCAAATCTTATTAGATTGCGCGTGATACCCAATGATGGGTTAGTAGCTAAAACAATGTGCTTACAAATACATCATATCATGAAGGTGTGACCATACCTGTATTGCATAGTAAACAATGCCCAAATATGCCATGATGCAGCCACCCAAGAACAGATCAAAAGCAGCAGGTTTCACCCTGTAACACACAAGTAACAATTTGGTTTTTAGCTCGCCTTATTGTATTAAAGACAAATAAATAAAAAACATATGCACCTGTACATCACTATGGGCTGGCTCATTTGATCAAAAAATGTTATATCAGGGTCCCTGCACGGAAAAAAATGACACTTTGTGAGTCAAATGCAAACCTGAGTGCAGGTGAGCACCCCAAATATCTTTTTTTACACGAATGTTACCTCTTGTCCTGTCTGAAAGTGTGCCTGTGGACTTGCTGTAAGTATTGTTTGAATTCATGCTCCAGCGAGTTGATGAGCAGGATGTGAGCAGGCTCTTTATCCATCAGCTGCGTGGCTCGGGGGACTGAAGTCAGGAAGGACATCAGACTGGATATTCGACTGTCGTACAAGTCCTGCAATAACAAAAGTCAAATATTGTATTAAATACTGTTCAACTGTTCCAGACATCCAAAACAAAGATGTAACGTTGCTTTACGAACACTAGAGGGCACACACTATTTTTATGAACGCTAGAGGGCAGCAATTCATGCTGTCAATGAAACGCTTACCAACCGGCCTTTGAAGAGCTGAACATCTTGTGGGGAATTCTTAAATAAGACCAGAATAACACGTTAATACTGTATATGTAGTGGACTATAATATTGAAGAGGATATCAATAATATTTAATAAATGCTAAAAAAAAGGGATCCACACTTTTGTCCAACACATTTTTCCTCACCTTGTCAGATAAATGGTACAAGTACCGTGCCAGCGCTTCTGCTATGATGATACCATTGCGCTTCATTTTCTGAAGGTCCACTTGTGAACTGTTAGAACACATTTTTAAAATTAAGAATACAAGACACTCAACTAGGTGAGTTATACCGGCCGGCACAACCTGAACTGGCCACCACCCGATTGCAGGGCACATAATAACCCAAGCACTTACATTCACACTAATGAACAGAATAGAATGTTCAATTAACTTATGGAGATAACAAAAATGGTCTCATAAATAAATAAAAAAAACTCAAGTGAATTTCATCACAGTGAATCTGAAAATACAGCCCAATATATTATTAACATGTAGCCTAAAGTGCTGAATTTTAATTATTAAATGAAAGGATTTTTCATTCTTATTCTCCAGCTGCTATGCCTTTCCCGAAGGACACAAAATTGACTCCTGTCACCCAGTTCTTGATGATCTCGCCGCACACATTATAGCCGCTCCAAATGATCATTAAAAAAAAATGAGAACCTACACAGTGTCAAGTAAGGAGCCCCGTAGCTCAGATTTGGGGTCTTCCAGGTGAGACAGAGTGAATCCTGGTATCCTGCGGAGGCTATAGCGCTCATGCTCCCAGGCCACCGTTGACTCGACAAGGTTGATCTTTTTATGAACCAGTTCTGTTTTCACCCACGGGAATCTGGACGAAACCACCTGAGTGAAAGGAACACTATACTTTACCCAAAGATACATTTAAAAATAATACTACAATTGATGGTAAACATGTATTATGATTTTATTTACCTGCTCCAAATGTTGAATGAATGCATACATGGGAGAGTCCGATTTAGGTGGACGAGACACGTGCATGTACAGTTCATCCCCGTTAGCCAGTGTATCCAAACACAGCACAAATGCCACATTGTCATGAAGGAGGCTAGATTCTGGTAGAAACGTGGATTTTAATTCAAACTCATGATAGGCTGTGTTCTATCAAAGCAATAAGGGGTCAAAGTTCACCACAACTCACCAGCATGGTCCAGGTTCTCTTCGATCCACTTCTTGGTGCCTAGGAAATTGTGTTTTCCTCCTCCGGTGAGAGAGAATAATAAATGATATCTAAATGACAAAGCAAGTAATTAGATTTAAATGTTGCATTCTTAAGGACAACTTTTGAATTCCTTACCGTGGTCTTGTGCTCGAGCTACTATAAAGTATTTGGAAGAGGCGTGCCAATTCCAACAAGATGATGACACCGCTTCCATTCGAGTCGGCTCCATATGACAACCACTGTGTAATACAAACACATAAAATGGCTTTGCATTGCCGATGTCCATTCTGCTCAGTTTCAGCGCTGGATTTTTTTGTAAATATTTACATTTTTACGGTAAATAACTCACCGGTGCCAGTCCATATGAATCATAGTGTGCGGTGATCACAATAGTGGGTATGTCATCACCGGCTCCAGGAAGCACTCCCTCAAAGACACAAGTAGAGTTTTATATTTTATATTTACAATAAACAGGATAAAAAGTTTAAAAAAAAATCTGCACCTACTTCCAGTGCAACCAGTGTTGTGTCTGTAATGGCCTTGATAGGGACGTTGTTGGTCACTAAGATCTGAAAGGCTGTTGCTGTTACCATACTTCGAAAGACTGTCACAGATTGAAACGGGTTAAAACTGGGTTTATTGTCAGTGCGTTCTGTTTTGTCCGTCACCTCGAACGAATATGGATGAAGTCCGTGCGGATGCGGCCTTCTTCACCTCTTCGTACATGTGGAGCAGCTGCTCATCCTCGGGGGCCACATACACCGGCATGAGAGTCTCCTTCATCAAGGCGAGTCTCTCGCTCATCATGAAGGACTGGAAGGCAGTTTACAGAATAAATCGTACGATTTTTGTGAGTAGTCTAACGAGGTAAAACATCTACCTGGATTACTTCGGGTGAAATATTCGACATATTTGTTGGTAGAAGGATCAGAATGGCGGCAGCATTTTGTCTCTGAGCCTCAGTGTATGTTTTGGAGGTGAAGTCCACTACCCTCATGATGACACAGCGCCGCGTCAGCACCGGCTCATCGGCCGCCCGGGCCTCTGCCACCACGATGGCGCCTCGGCAACCTAAATATGCAGGAAAACCAATAAATGTTCAGATATCTTTCCAGCGTTAATAGTCACGTGATCTTTACCGTGATTCTGTTTTGCCAGGTTGTATTGTTGCATCCTGTAAGCAGTGAACTCATAGGAGGATGCAGCAAAAAGAGCGGAGCCATGTAGACAGTTGACACAGAGCAGCAGCACTATGACAGCAAAGTGCAAGTCCAGCAGGAGCATGATCCCACCCGGTGCTCTTTGGGGTCTACAAAAGATTGCAGGCCAGGCTACGCATGCTGAAACGCCATTTGTAGAAATATACTAAAAATACATTTTCATAACCTGTCAGGGTTACAGAACGGGACGAAATGCTGGATAAACTTTTTAAAAAATTATATATATGTATATTTGGGTCATAGCGACACATTGCTCACCTTCAAAGATACAAAATAAAACTATCAAGAAGTTGCTCACCTTTCTCGTGATAATGTTCAGTGCTGTCCTGCTCAGTACAAACTATCTCCTCCAGGCTCCAGGAGTCGAGGTAAGCCACAATTTGCCATCTGCTCCAAAGGGATCAGCTCCAGGATAATCACACCGCCCCCCCCACCAACATGGACACGTGTTGCAGTATTCTGCTGCTCATCCATCTAGCCCATTTCACCATGAGATGGCCAATCACAATCAAATTGTTGATGGATGCAGAAAAGTTCAATATCAGTTCCAGAATGTGCTTATTCACGAATGTGTATCGATATTTTTATCCTTCACAGAATGGTAATACTTTATTGTAGTTGGTATGTTGTACTCCTCTGCAGCAGACTCAGTGAGATTATTATTTTTTTTATCATTTTGGAGGAACAGATGTATAAAGTGCAACGAACAAAAAGGTGGCATTTTCATATATTTTTATCATAACAATAACCAACAAAACAATCCGTGTCTCAGATAGCTGTTATTTATTTTTTGGGGGGGGGACATTTTGCACTTAACACAGAACTCGAACACTGTTTAATCTAAACGGAACCATTTTACAGTCATCATATTAAGCGTCCGACAAATAAAACAAAACTTGAATGAAAATATTACACATAGGTAGCTAAAAAATCATTTCAAATGTACAACTGCAAATAAATAAGTGTTATAAATGCATCGTTATGGACAAAACATGGTATCAAATGAGTCATAAATAGTGTTATTGTACTTATAAGAGGACTGACACATCTTTTACACAGTCTAATTGTTCGCTGGAGACAAAACTAACAAACCAGATGAAGTCAATCCCAGCGATTCCAATATTGGCACCTCACGAGTGTGATTCTACTCCAACGGCGATGACACATTCTATAATGGACTTACGGTATCGTGTAATGAATATTGGATTTGATTTTGCCTGTACATGCATTGCACTAAGTGCAATTTGTCGCTTTCAGTAGACCGCAATAAATGTCCGAACAGGTTTCCTAAAAAATATTGTTTGGCATGACGGTAAAACGGATTACCTTCACTATACGAGTTGTCGTACGAGTTAAATGGTCAAGAGGAGTTGGTGGGCAGGAAGTGGAATAAAATTGACATTGTTTTGGGGAAACTTGGAAGCCTTGGTCGTTCGGGTCATTTTTATCAGAAGGGTTTCCACACAATACTGCTAGCACAAATCAGGAAATTGCTTCAACTGAGTGTAAGTGGTAAATATAACGCGGACGTGTGGAAAAAGGCCACTGGCAGTGACGTCACAAAACTGTGGTAGGTGTTATGGAGGTTTGGCCAGAATATAGTGTACAAGTTGGATATGTACAAAATAACAACAAAATCACACTTGAAATAAAATCGAAGAACATATTCCTCAAAAAAGGAAAGCAAAAATTAAAAAGAAAGAAAGAAAACGGTGGCCACCGAGGTCGTGTGAATTACACGTCAGGATTCACAGCAGGTAAAACAAACGAACAATTTCCGAAAACCGGTAAGGTTCTCACGAGAAATTAGTAGGATTTGGTACAAAAAGTAAACCACAGCAACCGGTAGAAACCTCTTGAGACGAAATTACAGTTCAAATAAAATGTCATAAGCACGAGTAGCTTTGAAATGATAACATTTGTTTCACGAAGTATTGCCTATTTTCAGCGAGTCATTTTTCGGAGTTTTATGGGGGTTGTCGCATGCACACAGAACTCACGCGTGCATGCAAGTTTCAAATATTTTGTACCATTTCCTGATAAATTCTCATGACATGATTTTCCCTTCATATATTTGCTGCTCTGTGGCCAGTTCTCCAAAAAAATATGGTGGTGAATGATGTCCAATAGAAGGGAATAAGGAGTCAATACGAGTGACCATTTGACAGTTTCAACAGGCAAACATGCAAAACATATGTCTTCACTTCTTTTCTTTTTTTTTTCTCTTCAATTGCAACGATGAAACAGACACTACGCTGGGGAAAAACTAAGATTTGAACTACCTTCAGTGTTTTACAGTGAGAAGTTGAACGGTTGAGGCCTACTTCTCTGGGTATATTCTCACACATTCAGTAGACATCTTTAAATTGGACACACATGAAGACAAAGTACAAGAAATCGTTCAGATGATCCCTTATCGCCAGAAGAGGTTTAGTCTTTCATCCAACGGTTTCTAGTCAACGGTCCTAAATGGTCCATGTGAGTGCAGGGAAAAAACAGAAAAAAAAATCACTGTAGTGATGATCAAGTTTTCTTCAAGCTGATGTTTGTGCCATCATTGCAGTCCCAGTTGAGCACACAAGGCAGAAGGTGCACACATCCAACCATAGGAGGAACGTGCACAAGATCCATCGGTGGTACCTACATCCGTCGCTGACTGACATTTACAGACCTTTCCTTTTTTTTCCTTTTTCCTAACAATGGGCAAAGTGTTGAACCCACTCTGTATTTTTTTTCGACTGGGAGCGGGGCGGTGCTACTGGATCTGACACGCCGTGGAGGGAGCGGCTTGACAGCACATGCAGGTGGGGTTGACCGCTTTGGGCGGGATTAGATCCAGGTCCTCGTCATCTGGGATCTCATCCAGTCGGTAGCCGTCCTTCAGGAGCTGGATGTTGAGGTCCTGGTTGATTTGCTGCAGTAGACACAAGTGGGACTTGAACCATGTTTTGTCAAAGAGAATGAAAGCGATTCGGTGCCTTGACAAAGAAATGTGCATGGGAGCTTTGGAAGTCATGAAGTGTGGTAAGAAGAAGGACGGAGAAGTAGAAAGGAACAGTGGTAGACAAATACGCTGTATCCCACCACCCCCAGCTAGTCGGGTCGGTGGAACCGGTAAAGGGCTGAAGAGATGATGGGATCTGATGACCGGGTGGCGATGTCACCAAATGATGCGGCTAACACGGTGACACTACATGAACTCAAGTATAATGTGTGTATAGATACCTGGTCCCTCAGACATCTCACCTCGGCTGAGGAGTATCCCGATGATGAATACCTGGACATGTCGAAGTCGTCGTCGCTGAAAACCAAAGATTGGTTTTAAAATGTTTGCTTGCTCTCCATTAAAGAAGACTGAAGGCTTAATGTTACGTGTAGAAGGTACGGCGTTCTCAGACAATAAAATGGATTGAGTTTGTTTTTCAGAAGGTTATAGAGAAAACAGGACCAGTCTTGGAAATATTTACTGACGCACCCTCAAGTTCTCTCAAGTTGGAGCAAAGTGAGAAAACAAGACAAAGCGCTCCAGACCTGTGTGGATGCAGGCCCTCCCTCTGAGCTGCTTTTCCATCTCCAAATCCTCACCCCGCTATCCTCTAATCCTGAACCCTGAGAGAGGCTTTGCCCCATTTTCTGTGGATCCGACTGTCCCACCTCTCTCAAGTGGCTTTACCGACACGTTGAAAGCAACAACATCTTAATTCCCTCTTAAATTTGTCAATGCTGACATTTATATGACTAGAAGGTGAAGGGAATAATCGGTGCATACCTGTCAGTGTCCAGTGCTACGAGGGGCTTCTCATCTGGGCTCTGGTCTAATGAGGAGTAGCCTTTATTTGGCACAACCAACCTGCAGGCAAGCAAACAGCACGTTTATTTGTGTTCTTCTGTGGCCATTCTATTTATTGTACTCAGACAGCCAAGGGAAAATACAATTAATGAACACTATGACTGCTCCACTTCCTGTAAATCCTCGGTCATTATGAACACAGAACATTTGCATGCCACAAATCACCATTGTGTACTTTCAAACAGCTGCTTTTAGGTGTATGTTTATTTTTCCAGTATCTGGGCATTCAATTCAGTTCCAAAAAGGAAGTGAAGCATTCTAACATGATCAGTCTGCCTCAGAGAATTTGGCATCACGCCATTCGATAGCCTTTCATATATTTCCACTAATCCACCAGGGAGTGGGATTAGACAGAACCTGTTGTCGATAGTGTGATAGTTTTATGCGCTGACTCTCAGCTCAACATTTACTCACACGGAACACAAAAAGCTGGATGCAAACCTATTACGTGCTTGTGCGCTGTAGCTGTTATTTATTCTGGAGTGAATGGGAAGGAAGTTGTTACCTTGTCCTAGCATTCTTCTTAGGTTGTTGATTGACGGGACTGGCCACAGTGCCGTTTTTCACTGAACCCTTTCTGGCGAGGTCTCTCTGTTTCTCTAGGCAACCACACGATGCGAGGTCATCAGTAAGAGTGACAATTAATGGCGGCTTAATCGCTTGTAAAGATGGCTGAATGGATATCCAACGCAATGGTAACAAAAACTAATAACTTGGGAAGTCAGACGAGTCCTAGTAATGATTCCAAATGATGATTTGCACTGTGTGGTTATTGATACCTATTTGGACTTGCAGCGGCGAGGGTTTGTAGTTCATAGCCACTGTCTCTCCTTTGGCATCAGGGTCAGCTTCTGAGTGGGAGGAGGCTGCCGGATCCTAGAAAAATGATGGCGGAGTGAAGTATCCTGCTTTATTGTACGAGCACGCACATTTCAGAACATTCTGATGCAGCCTTCCACCAACACAAACATTGGTCCGGATGGTATAAAGCAAAATCAGCTTTCCTCAGATGCCATTGGTGTCCAACACCGCAGCACTAATTGCCGGAGGACAACTTTGGCCGCGTGGTGTGCGCCATCAATAGGCCCGAGTGTTCTGCTGCCTGCACACTCCTGGCTCTAGTACTTTCTCCGTGAGCGCTGATGGCATGGCGGAGAGGAGGCCGTGGGAGAACAGAGGGGGCTCCTGTTGCAGCTGAGGCGTCAACAGATTGGGAGAGGGGAGCGGGGTCACCCTTGGCGTGGCCTGCTCACAGAGTTGCACATTATGCTCATTCTAAAGCCTTCCACTGTTGCAACAGCAGGGGTTCCAAAGATCATTTGCATACCGCAAACAACACTGGAAGCCTCACGACATTCAGGAGTCATCACAGCTTTTCTTTTCTTTTGAATTGAAAAATAAACCAACGTCTGCTGGGATTACAGCCACTTTGAAACGGAAATGACACAATCTCCTCATGTATCGGTTTCATTACCGGGATCTTGCTTTACTGGTCTTCCACAAGGCTGCTGACACAGCATCAAGTCCACCGAGATAGGAGGATTACACATCATGGCTTCCCAGCAGCCTATGGGAGTGAGGCTTGACTAATCTGACCATGAATAGTAAATGTACTACATTATACTACGACAGTTTCCGTCCCATGCTTATGGATTTCATAGATGCAACATTTACTAAAATTGCTATAACATTGGCATATCCTGAAGATATACTCACTGTGTGTGTTTGTGTGTGCGCGTGCCCGTATGAGTGCGTATGTGTGTAGCAGATGTGAAGTTGACTCAGTCAGAATGATAATGACGTGTTTAGCATTACAAAGGCCGTGCCATATGTACCACTAACAATCAGATAGGGTAGGGATGTAAACTGAGGGACTACCTTATAAAATAACAAAAAATGCTCCGTTTGAAGAGTAACAAGCTACATGCAGTGCTTTACATCCCACACATTTTTGGAAGTATTTTTGCCTTAGTAAAGGTTGGGAAGATCTGCCCAACAGAACAGCGATCAGATTCTTGTGACTTCCTTCCTGTTACTAAATGAGATTTGTCATGTGACATATTTAAAAATGGAAACGTGGGCAGCACGGTCGCCAGCAGTCTGGAACAGAGCGCCTCTTCATCATGTGGGCTTGCACCCAAATAACACGTCACCAAATGATGAAATGTGGGCGCAGGCCATCAACAATGATGGACCAGCGTTGTTTTCAAAGACGCGATTTATGCCACGCTTAAGGATGAGCTCGGAACATACGTTGTTTACTCGTTCGTTGTCATCCAAGGAGGGGCGAGACTTGGCAGCGATGCTCTTATTCGTTTATCAATCTGACGTTATCGTTTCTCCCATCCCAAATACAACCGGAGATAAGCTGCAGCAGCGGTCGGATCGAAAGCTAGCATGAATATAATGCAAAAGACACAACTCGACAAGAACGTTTCCGATCGTATTCAATGGGCCGATTAGCATAAAGATGAGCTTTTGCTCGCTTACCAAAGGCTGCGTCTCTCCGTTGACAGGAGGCACTTGGAACCTGTCGATTTCTTCCATCATTTTTGCACAAACGTTTTTTTTGTCACGGATCAGTATTAAAGATAAATAACGGTGTGTGTCTAAGTGTCCCGATTTGAGATGCTCCGTTGCAGCATTATAGCGGCTCGTTTTCCTCCATCCCGACAGAGGTGACTCGACAGCAAAACAGCAGCACCGCCTAACTTCCGGGTTGTTTAAATATTCATGAGGATCCCACCCTATCAGGGACAAGTGCGCAGTGAATCCAAATGTCTCGGCGATATTATCTCTATTATTGTTTTTCTTTATTTGTTTGTTTATTTTAAATCTCTTTTACAATTTATAACTAAAGTAAATTAAAAATCCATATCTAATTGACACATCTATCAACGACAGAGGAAGAGGATTCGTAAATATCAGAAAATAAATAACATTGTTACAACAGATTTGATGTGGAACAACATTGCTTGTTACAACACAATTAGTGTAGATGTGCACTTATTGTGTTTGCTACAATGAAAAAGCTCAAATGTGCAGAAATGCATGACAGAACCATGGTTATTTTGAGGATAACTTGCTTAACCTTTAAGTGGGTCAAGCAGGGGAATTATCCACGGGTGGCAGTAATGCACACTGAGTTGTTTGCGAGCTGCCAGAGAGACACTCGAAGAAGCTCTATTGGGACCGGAGGTCGTCTTGGCAACCGGTATACAGCAGGCAAGCCAAGCCTGGCTTCACCTGGTGGAACTTTCCTCTAAAGTTTTGTCCAAGGTTGACTCTTTTGGAGATGCCAACCGATAATGTTGCAGCACCTGGGAAAAAGGTAAGGGAAATGTACAAAGAAAGAAAAAAGAAATACCAGCTTAGTTGATAAAGAGTGAAGTTACTAAGTAACAGTGTAATTGTATTAACATACTTTTATTTGTATATTGTGCAAATTATAATATTTGTAATCACATTATTTTTCATTTTACACCTCATCAGAAGGTACCTGTTGCAAAGTTACAAAAAGCTACCAATAAGAGAAAGGTGAGTCATCTAAAACACATATACTTCTTAAATTAAATCTATGAAAGTAAATGATGGGGAAAAAAATATTTCATTGCAGGATGAAGAAGATGACTATGGTGATTATGGCTGGGAAGAAAGGACTCATGGCAAACCTGTTAAACCCGCTGATCAACTGGATCTCACTGATGCTGTAAGAGAGTTAACATGTATACAATAAATAAAATTAAATGGCATTTTAACATCATATTTAACTTCATATTTTACCCAGGATTCCATGAGCTCTGTTTATTTCTGTGTAGGAGTTGAATGAGGAAGTCACAAGGATTCTGACAGCAAAAAATCCACACGCGCCACAAAACATTGTCCGATACAGCTTCAAGGTCAGACAGACACTACAGCAGACAATACCAGAATAGAATGGCTCTTCTTATTTTGCTTACTTTATGTTATGTTTCCAGGAAGGTGCTTTCAAGCTGACCAGTGTTGTTGATCAGCTGGCTGTTCACTTTGTCTTGGATGGTTGTCTCATACATCAGGACTCTGATGAGGCTCGCAGGCTGGCAGCCAGTGAAGACCTCTCTGAAGGTGCTCAAGAAAATCTTTTTGTCAATTCGGGTGTTATTACAACTGCAGGCGATGCTCCTTATGTTTGTGCAGAGCGCTTTATTGACTACTGTAGTTCATATGTTCTGCCATCAGGTGTCACTATCAACATGTTGTGAAATTTAAAAGAGAAATGCGTTTCATGTATGATTTTGTTTTTGACTCTGTGCAGCAACAGTTGATACCGGAACAGAACCGGATGAGGAGAAACCTGAAACATTGGTAAAATAAAAAAATATTTGAATAAATATGTATATTTTTAACTTTTGGTTCTAGTAATTTTGGGATCTATAATTGTGGTGAAGTAAACTGTAATTTCTTTGTTGGTTTTCTATATAGGATACATCTGGTGATGGAGGTGAAGAAGAGGATGCTGGAGAAGATGACAGACCAGACAGTGCTTCTTCCAAAACAAAGGATCAGAAGCTAAAATGTACAAACCAGTTCAATTTCATCGAAAGAGCTTCCCAAACACTCAATAATGCAATGCGGGTAGGAATTTAAAAACAAAATCGTCTCTGACAATGAAAGATAATGTAAAATGTAGCCAGCATGCTTCAAGACTTCAAGTTGTGTTTCCATGCAGGACAGAAGCTGCCAGACCGTACCACCTCCACGCTGCAATTATTCGGCCAGCGCTAATCAGGTCATACATTTTCCGACTTCAATCTGCAGCAGACGATGTTCTCAAACACTCACCTTTTCTTTTGTCTGTTCAGTGGGAGATATATGATGCGTACACGGAGGAGCTGCAGAAACAAGAAATGAAGAAAGAGAAGCAGAGAGCCTTTCAAACAAAGAAAGATGGGGACCAAAACAAAAAGAAGATTGTGAATGACACTCCGGTAACTCAATTTATTTTCTCTACATCTACTGTATATCCATCTATACTTATTAATTAATATATCCCTCGATTAACTATTTTTCTGTAACGGTCAGGCTAATTTTTATTTGCCAGTCAAGTGTGTTTTTATATCAGCAGAGTGACGACATCACCCAAATGGCCACGGCAGTCACACTATTGGAAAGAATGGTCAATCAGAATACATGTCATGAAATAGCGCAAGGTGCGTTTATTCTTTCACACATTGCAATATGTCACACTGCTACTAAAACGTTATCTTCTTCGTTATGTCCTTTCAGATTTCAAGTTTTTTGAGGACGCGGCAGATGAATTTCGAGACCAGGAGGGCACTCTTCTCCCCTTGTGGAAGTTCCAGTACGACAAAGCCAAAATGATGTGTGTCACGGCACTCTCCTGGTCAGTTTACTCACCAACACGTCAAACAGATGACGAAGCAAGATGAATCACCAATGCACCTTATTCCACAGGAATGAGAAATATCCTGACCTTTTTGGTGTGGGATTGGGATCTTGTAAGTCGGTGACACGAGCGAATCGATACTCTGACTTTCTGAGAAGCGTACGTATGACTCAAGGGACGTTTCATCTTTCCCGTCTATTGACAGATGACTTCAGCAAACAGGGCCGCGGGATGCTCCTCTTCTACACGTTGAAGAACTCCACATTCCCCGAGTACATTTTCCCGACAAGTACCGGCGTCCTGAGCCTGGATATTCATAAGCGACATTCCTATCTGGTGGCTGTGGGTTTTTATGATGGATGCGTGTGTGTGTACAACTTGAAGAAGAAAAGCGTGGAAGCTGAATACAAGAGCAATGCTAAAACTGGCAAGCACACTGATCCTGTCTGGCAGGTGAGCTATATCATATCCAAAAAGGTCAATCGGTAAAAAGAAAATGCATAGATATATAATGTACGGTATTTTGTGATGACTTTTCGATCAGGTACGATGGCAGAGCGACGACATGGACAAAAACCACAATTTCTATTCTGTGTCCTCTGATGGCCGTGTTGTGTCTTGGACACTCATCAAGGTGTGCTTAAGTTTTTATTCAGTTTGAATAATATCTGATGCAAATTGGCTTAGATGAACTCATGATCTGATCCTAGTCTTTGTTTCTTGTTTTAAACCGATGTTAGTTTGTTAAGTTTCTATGCGCCATGTTCTTCTGCTCATTATAACCCAATGTGCTGTTTCAAAAGTGTGAATTCAATTTGAAATCCCTCATCCCTGTTCAAAATGTTGATTGCTCATTGAAATTGAATGAGTCTGCATTAAAGCACTTCATTAGACCGTAGGGCCTCTTTTCTTTTTTTATGACAACTGAGCCAATAAATGTTTTTTGCAATGTGTGCAAGTGTTCACAATGATTTTGCATGTCTGCAGAATGAACTAGTCTTCTCTGACACTATCAGGCTCATGCTGGATGATGCTGTGTTCGATGGTCCTGAGGGAATTCGGGGGCGTAGCGCCGGTGAGATTTTACACTCTTGATATGGTAACTTAGCGGGGCTTGTTTTTTTCTAAATCACAGAATGCTTTATGTTCATTAGTCAGGTCATTGTGGACTGCACATTTAAGTGCTGAAATAAATCACATCATTCTTGTCTACAGTTGGCGGAACATCCTTTGATTTTCACAAACAGAACGAGTCTCTTTTCGTCGTTGGCACCGAGGAGGGTAAAATACACAAGGTGTGTTGAAATTCATTGCAGCATCCGAGATTTGGCTGTGGGTGAAGTGCCAATGGTTTGAAATACAGCAGTTGTGCACACAAGCCATAAAGCTGATTTAGTTGGAGAGTATGCACTTTCTTTGGCACCGCTCTCAGATTTGCAATCCTAACTGTGAAGTTCTTAAAATTAGACTTTTTTTACAATTCTGTTTTCAGCTATCTTTTGTATATGGTAGCTTGTCTCTTTGGAATTACGGGATTTATTCTGGCAACTGGTGATGCGTAGTTCTCACAGTCTCGCACTATTTGTTCTACAGTAAATTTTGTTTTCCATTCCCCAGTGCTCCAAGAATTATTCAAGCCAGTTCCTTGAGACTTACATTGCCCACAACATGGCAGTGGACGCACTCAAGTGGAATCCTTACCACCCAAAGGTTTTCATCTCTTGCAGCTCGGATTGGACCATCAAGATCTGGGACCATACTGTCAAGTAAGATGGATGAAAGATTCCAAAATCAGCGAAGCTGTATTTTTTTAAATGCATCTGTCATTAGCATCATATAAATTGGGCAAGCCAGAAAAAATGAGTGAAAGCAGATTTGTTAAAAATCTTTCATTCTCAGCTGGGATCACAAGGATTCTGATTCTTCTCATTGTTGCTCAATATATATATTATAAAGACAGATTAAGTTTGTAATGATTACCTGATTATTTTCTTCAGCACTGCCATGTTAACATTTGAGCTCAGTGCTCCAGTTGGAGATGTGGCATGGGCGCCGTACTCCTCCACTGTCTTTGCTGCCGTCACCACAGAAGGATTGGTAAGAATCATTCCAAAGCATCAATCTGAGATGAATATAACATTTTAGCCAGTCAGTCACCAAGTCATTCTTGGTTTGGTTGCCATTACCAAACATCTCCAAAAGTAAATATCCAACACAATTAAAAAGATGTGAAGATAAAACTGTAGTGGATGAAGGTCATTTTCACTGAAACATTGGACTCTCCCTTTTGAGCTGTTCCTCAAGTATAAAGGCCAGGCTGATATTGAGAAATTGAACAGTTCAGATTGTGTTCTCAAGATCTAATCCAGTGATTAGATTTGTAAATGTCATTTTCTGATCGAAATGTCACCCGTAAATCCATTAAGAATGAACTGGCCGCACAATCATTCTCTTGGCTGGAATTGAGAAGATTAGCTTGGGAAGATTTTGCTGAAAAGAAAAATAATAGAAGCCCATCCTTTACTTTCGAGAAATTCCATCATTTTAAGTTGCAAGCGCATAATGTCACCATATTCATGCATGACATTTGTCATTTCCTATGACATCACCTTGACTCATTCGGACTGATAGTTTCTGTGATTATATGTGTTTGTGAGGATAACAGCTTGTCTGCTGGCCTGAGACGTGAGAAAAAAATGCGTTCTGGCAACACAACTCGGTTCCTTTTCTTTTTTGTGTTGTTTTTGGCAGATTTCACATCACAGCTGACAGATGTGGAATTGTCACAATAAAATATCAGTGGGCCCAAGTGAGATTGTTCTGAAAATCCCGTTTCAGTTCATTTCCTTTTGGGTATCCTCAAGTTAAAAGAAAATGGATGCAATCACGTCACTGACCTTTAAACAATTCTTAGAAGACGTTACTAGAAAGGCACACATGAATTCACAGCTAAAGGGACACAAGTGATGACTGTGTGTGTAGTCAGTACTCACATCTCGTTCGCAGGCAAGTGACCCAGGCGCAATCATTCATCTGCTAGCTTGAAGGAGTGGGCCGCAGAGTTCACATTTTATGTCGTGTCGTCCACCTCAGATACTCTTGAGTCGTCTTTCATCCAGACTTGACAATTCAGTTGATTTCCGTCCGTATTGTTACGCTGTACAAACAGCTGGAGGAGGCGCAGTAAAAAAAAAAAGAATCATGGTGGTAGTCATTCTTTTCAGAACATAGGAGTAAAACTCCAAAGGCTAAGAAGATACTATATCAATGAGTCATTCACAATTGCATTGTCATTTTTGTTTTCATGATAGCTTTCAATCATTTTGCGTTATTGCGCAATACTGTTCTCATCATGTTTCAGGTCCATGTTTTTGACCTGAGCATCAACAAGTATCAGGCCATCTGCCGGCAGCCCGTGGTGGCAAAAAATAAGAGCAAACTGACTCACATTGAGTTTAATCCCGTCCATCCAATCATCATTGTGGGAGATGACCGAGGCTCCGTCATCACCCTCAAACTGTCCCCGAACCTCCGCAAGAAACCAAAGGTAACACTCAAAGAAAGACAAGAACAAGTGGTGCAATGGAAATAGATTCAATTATAATAATCCTAATGTATGTTCAATCTTACAGCACATTGTAGGCCATACTCATAAACTGTTCTCCTAAGCATCAAATACAGAATAGACACACACACAGGCCCATGGCACATCATTATTGACTACAGTCCTTGAGAATACATTTGGGGCCTAATTATAAAGTTCAGCACGGCTAACAATGCTCTCAGACCTCAGCATGGCAACCGGCCTTGAGACACAAGCACCCACTACAAATATTATTAACAATATGCTAAAAACCTTGACCGAGCGGCCCTTCAGAAATAAAACGGAAAATCAACATTGGAAAAATTCAGGTTATTCAGGCAAAGTGTGTGTCATTCAGACGCAATTATTTGAGGTTTAAACGGAGGAGATAATGAAAGAAAATGGGATTTAAATGAAGTTTGCAAAGTGTCTTTTATAATCTAATTATCTGATGTAGTAAACTAAGCTGGAGGGCTGAAGTCACCGCCAATGTTGTTCACAATGTAACGTGCGTCACATTCGAATTTGTAAGGATACTGTCATGCTGTGACGAGGGTAATTTGAAAGAAGCAAAAACAAATATTGGTAGAATATTGGAGCAAATATACACTGTGCGTGTGTGTACATAGCGATGTTGTCATGCCAACCAAGGCAGAAATTATAATCAATATTTTACAAATCCGTTTTTGATATGCGTTGTAGGTCTTGTGTTTTTTTTTTCATTGTTTCCAATACACTGACTACAACCAACTTAACTGGGTATGTCATCTTCTGGTGTTTACTTAGAAAAGGCCATGTGTGTGTGTGTTTGCAGGGAAAGAAAGGTCAAGAGCTGCCCGAAGGTCCTGAAGTGGAAGTGGCCAAAATGGAGAACCTACTCAATCTACTGAGGGACTCAGAGCAAAGCAGTGTGAAGTGACCTTCATGGTTTCCTGGGAAAGGTTCATTCAGTGAGTGTCAACACTTATCACTTTTGTTCCTGAGGGCAATTGTTGGTTTGTCTCTTTGTGAAATGGGGAAAATAATAGATTTTTTTCCACAAATGTCATTTAAATGATGCTGTGGAATTCTTGTGATTAAATTGAAACGTTTATAAGAAATTAATGATAGGGGCAAATAAGATTAGAAATGCTAGATGAATCAGAATGAGATTTTTTTTTTTCGTCATCGAAGAAATGACTCAGATTCAATTATAAAATACATTTATTTATCTACTTGTTACATTACACAGGCAACACAGTGGACTGCAGTGCACTTGAGCAGTGATTCACAAAAGGCAATTCCGTATATATTGTTATGTGTGGGAGAGCATTCTTCTAAGTGAGCATCAAAACAAATTCAAGATCTTCAGAACAAAACCAGGACAAATTATATGATTGACTTGCACGTGCAGTCCTGGGCAACATTCCAGTCAATACCCAAGAGTCTTTAGACTTCAATGTAGAGCTTGGCTTTGAGTCACCATGCTGCGGCTTGGTTATGACGCTCTTGTTCGGTGAAGCACCACTCAATGTCCTCCTGACATCTTGCCGTGGACACATGCAAGCACTCTGTCCATTAGCTGTGATTTGTTCGTTCCGCTGCTCGGATTTTGTGGAAGAAGGATGCTCGTTCGTGTTGCTTTGACACCGTGAAACCTGCTCTCTCGCTGTGTTTACTGTTTTGTTCTGTTTGTTTGACCGCGGCCACATTATAAAGACAAATCTATTTAGGATGCTTGGCAGCTAGTAAAAGGAAGCAAGCCTATATAAGTAGATGTTTTCTCATTCAGGTTAGAGTCAGTGGGACTTTGTGCAAGGTAGAAGCAGATGATATTGTGAGGAAAAGAGTACTCGGGCACCCCAACATCGTTCTTCAGTTTCCTTTCTATGGCACACTGTCTGACAAAATACTCATTCATTTCAAATGATCTTTGCCAATGTGCCAAAAATTGTATTTACCGTAAGTCCGGGCCGGACTTTGGACACGCCTGCTGCCGTGGCTCAATATTGGTCCCTATATAAGGCGCACCTGATTATAAAGCGCACTGTCGGCTTTTGAGAAAATTGGAGGTTTTTAGGTGCGCCTTATAGTGCGGAAAATACGGTACTTTTAAAAGTAGAGGTGGTCATTGATGTTGAAGAAGACACGGATATAGTGTGGCCTCTTCAAGCGTTATGTAACAGCTCCCGTAAGGAGTTCTGGCACACAGATTGCTTGGATTTATGAGTGACAATGGCGCACACGTCCCCGTTGTCAGCAATATGCTGAGATGAAATGACGGGATATATTTAGAAACCACCTACAGCATTCATTTCCCTCACTTTGTGTGTATTAAACGTCGACTTCTATACATCGGAGCTATTTGTTGGTGGTTTTAAATTCACAAAGGCATGCCTAATTATTGCTTTCCCCAATCGAGTTCGGGTGCTTCCTGGCACTTTTTCCTCATTGCTACATAAGACTCCTCCTACTGCAGTCAGGAAGTCAGGAGGTACTTTTCATTTAGAGGCCTGCCTTCTCCCTCACTGGGAGACAGAACCATCAGTCTGTCTGGGCTGGAAGGGACCCTGCATGCTCGATAAATGACAAGACACAAGAGGAGGAGGAAGAGGGCAGCAAATGCGTTACACACAATGGCCACCAATGCTGCTGTGGACAGTGCTGCCACACTCTCTTTAGATTCCATTGTAGGATCCATAAGTCTTCATGAAGCAGCCAGTTGTGATTGTTTGTTATCTGCAGGGTTCATTGTCCACATTTGATATGCTAATAAACAAAATAAAGTAATTGTTCTTCCAGGCAGGGCATTTTACTTCCACTTGATTGACAAGGTTCGAGATTTCAAATGTTTGCTGGTATGGCCGACTGCGCAGAGGCTCAATCGAAATACGGCAGCGGATGATTGCCAGTGTCTGAAAGTGATGGAAAAACATTAAGCAATCAGAATTAGGCTGGTATAGAATGACACATACCTGGAATGCTATTTCAGGAAGTCGGTAAAATGGGAATAGTGTCACTGGAGAGAGAAAGCAAATTGAGCAGAAAATGAGATGGCAAATTTGTGCTCTTTGCTTGATATTAAATTATGGAATAAAAAAAACCCAAATAGCAAATGCTCCTTTTATATTCTGCAGAGACTGCATGACTTGGTTTGCTTAAAACGTCTGCAGGTGTGAATTTCATCTTCATAGACCAAACTTGTCGGTCTTGCTTGAATAAATTAAGTTTATCTAACCTAAGTAAATCAAATCCTCGTTATTCAGTTAAATCAACCTCAATTAATTACAATGACCCAACTTGACTACATTTAGCGAGACCGTTCATCATTGAAAGAGATTTTCTTTTCCCCCCAGCATGACTCCACTATATCTTCCACATCACTATCTTGGGAGGAGTAATAACCAGACACAAGCAGAACAAATATTTTTTTTTTCTTCTAATTTTAGCAACCTGAACAGCTGAGTGAAATAGCTGTGGGTGCCACTGCCAACCACATGACGCTTTGAGTCAAGTATGCGTTTGTTATTATCGTGTTTTGTAGTAAGGCCATCGCTTCAATTCAGTGCTGAAATTGGGACTGGCCTAAATTGGAATTAAATTTGCACTGACTCCAGTTACAGCACCCTATACAAACATCTCAAAATGTTAATGAAAGTCAAACTGATTAGGAACTTTACCCCAAATCTGGTGTCATTATTTTACATGTGTTCTCAGCAGAGCAATTTGGTGTGAATTGTCATTAAAGTTATATTAAAAACAAATCAGGAGGCCTGCCTAATTGCCCGAGATAATTGGTTTTTGTCTGATAGTGACAAAACATGTTAACAGTAATTAGGCAAACCACTCGAGCCAAGAAAAAAGATCAAGTTTGCTCTAAATTCATGAGGGCCACTCACTCTGTAAGAAAATGTTCCAGCTACTCACTCCCATGAAAAGCATATTAGAAAGACGCATCCCCAATGGTCCATCAAAAATGATTTAAATGAAAAAATATTTTTTGCTGCAGATCATGCATCTTTTTTCCTTCTATTTGATCAAAAGCTAACTGCATATTTGTATAATAGTTGCTTACTTACCGAGCAGGCTCTTCTGAATGAACATGCAGCTTTTGCTTATGTTTCACTGGCCACCGTGTGTTCACGTGGATCCAAGTGCTCTTCGCCAGATTCTCATGCTCTTTCCGTTTGTGTGCTGCCCGCCCCCCATCTCCATCTGTTCATCAAACACAATCAAAGATGAGGCAGCATCGCTCGAGGAGTTGTGTGATGGCAGAGACGGACGGAGAGCATGGCAGAGAGAGAGAGAAAGCGAGAGAATGGGAAGCGGAGGCGGGGCTGAGTTAGAGTTAGTGGGTGTCAGCAGTGATATCAAGCGCAAAAGAGAAGGGGAACAGTTTGAATGCAATTACATCAGGATCCTGCTGCAGCAGTTGTTATGGCCAACAAGCACATTGCAGTGCAGAGGGCTGACAAAACAAGTTCAGCACAGCGGAGCATGTCTTTAGGGAAAACTGCAATTAGTGATGATTTGGATCTATATTTAAGACATACAAACACAACAAAGCTAAGAACTCATGATAATAAACACTTCTCTTCCTCAAGACAAAAAGAAGCTGATAAAAACTGCAAGCAGGTCACCCCAGTCACCATCTATCCATTTTCTACAGTCCTCCTCGGGAAGCGAGGAACTATCCCAACTGACTTCCAGAAAGGGAAAGCAGCCTACACCCTGTGCTGATCACTCCTCAATCATTGGGCACGTAGAGTCAGACTCATTCTGTCAGTGAATAGGAGCGTAACCCACGCTGTCAGACAAGTTGGACAGCATGAGTGGCCCCTGACTCATGCATTCCTAATCACTAATCCCTCACAAACCTGACACATCAGATGGATGGTGTCTAAAAATGTGAATAATCTGCAAAAGATGAGCTATTATGTCCAATGATAACTTCTATTTGTGTAGTTTGACAACAAAAAAGACAACAACAGAATGCAATTGTATAAAAGTTTGCATCATTGATGATGATTTGTATCGAGGTCACCAGCGCAGAACGCAGCGGTTATGTTTTCGGGTCACTTTTCTGCTTCGTAATCACACCAAATTATCCAGCAGGTCATGAAGGAGCAAAGCAGTCCCAGACCATTGGATTGCTAACACCATTTCTGACTGTGTTTATTTTACACCAAATGTAAGAGTGCAAAATAGATAAATAAATAAAATCCAAAATGAAATACACTAAATTGTGTCTGTATAAAATTCTGCCATTTTCTATAAAATGAACTGTGGCGGAAAAAATGCAGGCAAAAAAATGCATCGAACATGAATATTTTGCAGTATTAAAAAAGAATTGGCACTGTAAAATGAATATGATGACACAGCATACAGTATGGTAGTGCAATAAATAAAAGGTTATCCTTTATTTTATAGCTCGACTGTACCGTGGCCCTGGGGCCTACTGTACACTTCGATGAAGGGAGCGAGCGCCCTCCACTGGTAGATAAACACAGCCCTGCAAGCCACTGCATTGCATCTTCTGCCAAAATCATTTCCAGAAAAAACAAGACCTTACTAACATTACACTATACCAGCAACTTAAGTCAGAAGTTATACCATTGGGGAGAAATTAGAAGTATCAAATAAAAAAATATACAAATTGTTTTCACGTGAAATACTTTATTGTGCTGTTAAGGCTCAAGTTCTCTTAGCAGACTGAGAAGCTTCTCCATCTTCGCTACTTCTGCCTCAGGGCCTTCAACCAAATCGCGACCTTTCTTCCCCTACACATGCACAAGCACACACAGCCAAATAGACATATACAAATCGTAACACAACGTCACTTTTTTTTTTTTTTTATTCTGATATGGCACTTTACCTTTGGTTTCTTGCGGAGGTTCGGAGACAGTTTGAGGCTGATAACAATGCCTCTGTCATCACCAACTATGATGACGGGATTGACAGGGTTAAACTCAATGTGAGTCAGCCTAGTCTTCTTTTTATTGACCACCGGCTGCTGGCAGATAGCCTGATACTTGTTGATGGCGAGGTCAAAAACATGAACCTGAAAAATAATATCAGAGTACTTAGCGTGCTGAACAAACAACATCCATATTGTGTGTTTAATTAAGCGGGGTGACGTTAACCTTTAGAATCTGCGTCCAAATCGTGCAGCTAAATTTTGTGGTACACTCGTGAGGTCTGATGGAGTGGTTTCAAGTCATTCAGTGAGCATGTGCTCTTCATGGACTGTATGTGTGGGTGGGTCAGATGACCCCCGTGTCAAATGTGTTCCCGCTATCTGTGACGGGCCCGCTGCACACAAAGAATGTACTGTGTTTTGTAGAGTACAGCCGAGCACAGACGGCAGCTTGTCCAACTCTGAAACGATGTTGATGTTGTTGTTTGAGGTGAGAGGCGGAGCCATGCTAAAGCGTCCCTTCATCGCAGCCGTACCGCGCACAAAACGGTATAGTTTCAAATGACTCTTACCAAACCATCTGTGGTGACACCAGCAAAGACAGTAGAGGAATACGGCGCCCAGTCCACATCCCCAACTGGTGTATTCAATTCAAATGCGAACATTGGGACGCTGGAAAAGGAAAGAAAGCCAAGGTTCACTCCCTTCCATGAAAACTTCCATACTAAGTATCACAAATAAACTATAAACAGTGTCAATTGAAAGTTCCAAATATAATGTAGCATGTCATCATTCGTGAAACAACCTGTAATCCATGTCCCAGAGCTTCACAGTCCAATCCGAACTGCAGGAGATGAAAACCTTTGGGTGGTAAGGATTCCACTTCACCCTATCCACTGCCATGTTGTGAGCCTGGTATGTCTTGAGGTACTGGCTTGAGTAATTTTTGGAGCACTAGATGATGAGAGAATGATGACAAAGGGAATGTTGGATACTGCTTTTACTATACTGGAAAGGGAAGCCATGAAAAGATACGTATTGTTATCAATCCACCAAAGACACAACAGCTCTAAATATGTTGAAGAAAAACTCTATTTAAGTAATTTAAGGTTGAGTATCGCCATTTTTTTACTCTACAGTCCTGGTTGCAGTGACAAAGCCCACACTCAGAAGACTAAATCAACTTTATGGCCTTTAGGCACAGCTGCTGTATTTCAGACATCTGACAGTTCATCTCAGCCAAATCTCAGTGGGTGGAATGATTCCTCCCAGCCTACCTTGTGTATTTTTCCTTCCTGAGTGCCAACTACGAAGAGATCGTCAATCTGTGGGTGAAAGTCAAAGGATGTGCCACTAGCTGCAGACAAGAAGTATATGAGGCTTAAAAGAGCAATCCACGTGACAGCCAACAAATGGAAAGCTAATTCAACTTTGAGGAAAAATTGTGATTGCTACAATGTCTAGAACACTTTCAAAGTCACACAAAAAGTGAAAACTCACCGTTGGTAAGATCCTGAATGCCTTCTAGCCCATCAGACACAGTGTAATCTAGTGCTAGTCTGATAGCATCGGTGAAGACAAGCTCGTTCTGTGGACATTTAAATACATTGTGATGCACTTTAATGTCTTAATCCAGTTTTGTATAAATGCATGTGTATGCATTGTATAAATGCATATGTATACGTATATATATATATATATGCATGTATCATAGAATTTCAAATTCAGTTCAATATTTTTTCCAGTAATTTCTCTAACCTTACTGAGCGTCCATGACACAACTCGGCCATCCGATGACACTGAATAAAAATTGAGGCTCTTGTCATTCTGCCAGCGAACCTGATTTAAAAAAAAACCAAATGGCTGAATGACTATTGAAACAACTAACCAAACTTTTTGTGAGTTTGCATTTTTGATGCACTTCCCCTACCTGCCACACGGGGTCAGTGTGCATGCCATTGTTAATGGTGCTCTTGTACTGAGGGTCCTGTCCTTTGTTTTTCAAGTTGTACACACACACGCATCCATCATGGAAACCGACTGCCACAAGGTAGGAATGCTGCTTATGGATATCGAGGGTCATGACCCCAGACCCTGTCGGGAAGATGTACTCGGGGTAGGTAGAATTCTTCAACGTGTAGAAGAGGAGCATCCCGCGGCCTTGTTTGCTGAAGTCATCTGCCGTTGGAATGGATAGAAGTTGTCTTAATTGAAGTATGATTTAAAGATGTAAGTAACTTTCCTAGATTTTTTTCTTTGTCCCAATTTTGTTTTTCTCTCTAGCACGGATGGTTTTCATAATGATAGAACATTTGTGTGAAGGCCTTCGCCTTCACACAATTAGCAATGATATAATTTGGAAATATTCATATTTAGTCACATGTATGAATTTTGCAACAATGTCATAGCTATCAATTTCAAAACCTGGTGAAATCCGTATTTCTAGGTCAAACTTTAAAACAAAAAGACCCTCAGTGTGGGAAAATGTGTTAAGGGACACAAAATTCCATCTCTGATTACAATTTGCTGCTAACCAGAGTTGTTTTTTTCACCTCAATATTTCTTCTAGACTTACATGATCCCAGTCCCACACCGAAAAAATCTGGATACACGAAATTCCTACGGAAGAAGGTATATTATTAGTCCTCTTGAGTAAAGTGCTTACAGTAAAGTGCTTGATGATGTGAATGAGCAAACCTACCAGCAGAAGGCAGTGACGCACATCATTCTGGCTTTGTTATACTGGAACTTCCACAGTGGGAGAACAGTACCCTCCTGCTCCCTAAATTCATCAGCCGCATCCTCAAAGTATTTGAAATCTGAAAGGAAATACAAGGCGAGAAGAAATAATAGTATTTACGTATTTAGTAACGTCCATAGACAAAAAGAATAAACAGTGAACACCTTGTGCAACTTCATTAAATGTGTTCTGATTGACCATCCGCTCTAATAGCATGGCTGATTTGGCTACTTGGGTGATGTCATCACTCTGTAGAAATAAAAGACAGACCAAAATGGACGATAAACAGATTGCAATCAGGTCCAATGCATAGTTGGTGTGACTCACCGGTGTCTCAATGAGTATCTTTTTGTTGATGTCATTGTCCTTATTGTTTTCTCTTTTCTGCAGCTCTTCCATGTAAACGTCATATATGTCCCACTGCAAAGGCCAAACAAGAAACATCCCAATATTCCAAAAGTGAGTATTTCTAAACAACTCAGATGTATGAAATATCTTTTAAATGAAAAACAATCGGAGAATTCTCAACCTGGCAAGCGTTTGCAATGTAGTTGCGGCGTGGAGGAGGAATAGTTTGGATACTTCGACCCTGCAGGAAAATATGAACGGACCTTAATTGTGCAATCGATAGTTTTATGTACTATAACAAACCCGCAGGTTTGAAAAGTTAGATAACTGTTGGGAAATAAAGTGTTAATCAAATGAATTGTCCTTTCTATACCTGCAGTGGATTATTGAGGGTTTGAGAGGCTCTTTCGATAAAGTTGAACTGGTTGGTAACTTTTGGCTCTGCTGGTATGTCGTCTTCTACGGCCTCCTCTTCCTCGCCTCCATCGCCATCCGCATCGCCATCGCCAGATCCTTCCTGTACGGACAATCAACAAAGTTTGACCGAGCATCTTTAAGAGGACATTATTGAGAGATTAAAAAGTGAATTGAAGATACTTGACATCTGCAACCCAACAAGAACGAGTACTTCAGATCACATGACGCCTTACCTCATCAGCAGAATCTTCTCCTTCCTCTCCCGTTGCTGGAAAATCAGCAAATCATTTAATATAAATACATCAAGACATTATCACGGTACGCCGCTAATGGAATTTCCCACCGTCTTCGGTGAGTTCCTCAGGGGTTGTCACACGAGTTTCATCAATGTCTTGATGTTCGAGACAGCCCTCCAAGACAAAGTGAACCGCCAAGTGATTTACAGCCGTGGTCAGCTTGTAAGCAGCCTCCTGGAAAAGCGGCGATGAGACGATGGTGATGACCATGAAGGATAGAAAAGTAGACACGATAAAGTCACAAGAACCCTTACATGAAATTTGTAGTGGGCAAGATTTTGCGGGGCATGTGGATTTTTTGCTGTCAGAGTCCTTATTAGTTCCTCTTTCAGCTCCTGTCAGGAGAGAGGGGAAAAAAAAAAAAGCCAGGAAAATTCAGTACATACTAGACTTGAGTAAATTTGCTCGTACAAGTGATAAACTGGTCTTACAGCTTCCGTGAGTTCCAATTGATCTGGAGGCTTAATAAGTTTCCCCGGATCTTCATCTTCCTGAAATACATAAGTGATCAAATTGTTCAATATTTTTGTCGATGGCTTGAAATGTTAGTTGTGTTGTCAACAATGATAATCATCTGCAATGCATGCAACTCACCTTTTTCCTGTTTGATTTGAACGACTTGGCAGGGTGCTTCGGTCATGGCAGCACATTGCGAAAAACATCGAAAAAGACGGTTAGGAGTAGTGTTACAATTAGTCTATTTGTTTTCATTGACACTTTTAAAGGAGAGCATGTTAAAAGTCAAATAGAACTTCAAATAGACAGTATGGTCATCTGAAAAAAAGGCCACCACTTACTTGATCTTTGCTCATCTTTTCCTATCTGTATTTTTCCGCAAATGTACCACAGCCCGTGATTAACTGCAGTTCTTCCTTTGAACTCTTTTGAGGATGACATAATAAAGGTTTTGATGACATGCAAAGATGACATGATGTTGATGCCACTTTTTTGATAAATATGATGTAACACTTAGAATAATACGATTTGTTTTCATGTGTGGGGGAACCCTACTCGCCCCATCATAATTGACCCTGTAATTGATCATGTTTACAATGGATAACTGGTTGTCTTTCTGGTTCTATTCCCTGGAGACCCCTGAGGAACCCAACATGGCTGGCAGTGGATGCTTTAAGGCTGAAGGCCTCCACACCACAAGATTTCCATCTCTTATTTGGACTGCTTTATCTTACGTGGGACAAGAATTGTTGTAAGTTCATTTCATCTTTTTTTTCAATGTAACATTTTGTCGAGTAGATGCACTTACAGATAATAGACAACAGGACAGATGTATCTGTTTTGATTCGACCGGTGGCAGTTTTTAGATAATTACTCGGCTTGATTGATTCCATCGCTCTAAAATGAGACTCAAAGTTCAATCAAGCCTGACTTCTTGCATCTCCATGATGTAATGGGTCATTATTCAAAACACTGTTTCTATAATGGGAGGTTGATTACTGTTATTATTCAGTCAAGTTGCTGCTGCTGCTACTGACAAAGCTTGAGGGGGGCGCGGGGATATGCAACGAAAATCATGTGGCCCAAGAGGACATTGAGACTATAATAATGATAAATACGGTATACTTGCAAGATATTATACAAAAAACTTTATCACTGAATGACAATAAATAATCAACACAGTATAAACACCAAATAAACAGACAAACCTGAAATTAGAACTGAATCATTCATTCGTATTAGTTACTCAATGAAACATCAGATCAATAATGGCTTTAGAAGTGCTTTCCCAGTTCATGTTTTCCAGTAGGAGCAAACCACTGCTTACTGGCTGGAACGTGTTACGAGATATGTTCGCAAGAAGGCTCTATCTTGTGCTAATGGAAGCAGCTGCCTTGACTGACCTATTTCAGTGAGTCACAGTTGCACTCTTCCAGCACACTGGCTATTGTGCAACTGTAATGTTTCAGGTGACTTGAGGCAAAAAAAAGAAAAATAAATAAATCCTTCACATTCACTATGCTGGTTTAGAGCAAGACAGTCTGACCATGTTTCTTGAAAGCTGGAGGACACTTCTATAGGTGATAACTGAAGAGAAACACTTGAGTTTGATTTTATCAGACTGAAATCAGACTCCTATCCAGTGCTTTCAAAATTAAGACACCTAATCCTTGCTCTCGTCTTATTTTCAGCGTCTGCTACTTTTCACCTTGGTGTTACTTCCTTGAGACGGATTGCACCTTTTATGTCATCGCATCTAATAGTAGCTAATGCAACAAAACAACTGCTGGCAGTACCAACTTTTTGAAAAATTGGTTATTGGTATTTAAGAATAATTTCCCTCTCAGTCTCAAAGAAACAATTAACACCCTGAATGTCCCTTTTTCTTCTTGTTAAGAATCAGCTTTACCATCTGACAGTCCAGGCTACCAGAAAGAAAGCAAACAGGAAATGTGTTATATTTAGTCGAGGATATGATATGACATATCAGACTACTGGAACATATCTCAGCTAAGTTTGCAAGTTTGGCACTGGAGCCATTTTAGTCTGCCAGAATGTATGACGCTAATCAAATAGCAAGACTGGGATCCATTTTCTTTCATAAGCAATTGTTAATAGTGTAAAAATGTTCCTAAATCTTTGTCTTGATTGACAGCAGGGCGTAAAATACATTATCACAATACAATTTACAAAACATATTTATATCATCACAGTTTATTCTTCTCATTAGAAACAAAAATGATATATTGTACTCATGTTTTATCCACAGGCACACATTCTCGCTAGATAGTGTATATACATTATCAAAATATAATATACTATTCAGTCAATAAAATATCGACCCTGATATTTTGAATAAGATACTATAGGCAATGTCTTCAGTCTTCACAATATTCGGCCACAATGAACAACAAAAGGAGATTTGTGGACTCTTTCACATTCCCGCCAGCTTCCAAATATACTCAATGCTAATCATCAGATAGCCTAATAAATTAAATAAACATAAAACTCCTGTTTTGTCTACAAGGAAGGACGGGGGGGTAAACAGGATGAGATGTGACAGGTCACATGTAAACGTAAATGTAGCACCTCCAGCTCTTTTGAATCGTTGTGGATGCCATCCTACAATCAGCAGTTTTGTTTGTCCTGCTCAAGTGTTCCAAAAGTTCCTCTCCTTTATTCCCTCAGACCAAATGATTCATCTGGAACACAAACAGAAAGAAACACATTGCCTTATTATCGGAAATCAAAATCCCTACCTGCAGTCCATGTCAGCTAAATAAAATTCTTACACTGGTGAAATGCACAGTACAGATGATAGTGATGACGAGTAGGCCGATGATAATGGAAGCAATCGCCACATAGAGAGCATTCTTGCCCAGCCGCCTCGAGCCATCATAGTCACCATTATAATGGCTGTTCCTAGACTGAGGACGTCACCAAAAAATAATAATAATTAGAACATTTCGGGTTATACAAACACTAGAACATTGTTTGAGTTGCAAAAAATAAAACTATTACTTAAGCATTGTAGCTAATAAATATATAAATAAATAAGTGACAGCATAAGTGGATGAATGAACATTTACAATACATGTACAGTTAATAAATGAAGAGATGAATTACATTTCTATTAGGTTTTTGTTTGTATAAAACATACCATAATAGAGAAGACCAGAGCCACAACATTGACAGGATATGCAGGACAAAAACAAGCGAGCATAGTTAAAATGAGGTAACTTCGAAGTGGTGGTTCCTTTTCCTCTGTTGAACTGTTATCACCAAACTGACTCTCACTCAGTGAACTATTCACCTGCTGGTTAAGCACTCCAAGCGCCATTTTAACCAACACCTAAAAAAAAAGGTCAGAGGAGGGAAAAACCTCAGAGGAAATTCTCAATGACTAAATTCGAAAGTCCAATAATCCTGATATGAAAAGTTTGACGCCGCAGATCGAGAAATCTTGTGTTGACGATTCCGGTCCGCTTGTAACATAAAACATGAGAAGAGAGGGAGTAAGGACGGCTGAGGAGAGAAGGGTGAGGATCACTGACCCTATTGGCCTCCATCCAGTAGAGGAATACAACTGTCTACACGAGCGCCTCACACAGAGTGCCCACAGCATCAAGAAATAGTCCCCCCCCCAACAAATAATACAACAGAACCCACACAAATGCATACTTTGGAATAATTTATTAAGATTTTAAAATTGAAATGATATAGGGGGGGGTCGTAAGAAAAGAATTGTTGTAAAGCTTGGCTGAGCCAACCTTAATCTTTTGTGACCTCATGTAAGGCGCTACAAGCTCAATTCAAAGCATCGGCCCCGTTCCAGACATCAACACAAGACGATCGCCAATATACAAGGGGAACAAGGTGGCAACACAGAAAAATATATCTTTTTTTTTTCTGAAAATAAAATCTTAATGCCGCAAGATTATCCACACACCCCTGTTTCTACCAATAATAGCACTATTTTCATTTGTAAGGTACAAAATAACTTATTGCTTTATTGTAAGTTAAAAAGTTACAGTGTAGGTGTCCAGCAGTAGTATTGTGTCGTGTCCCAGATGGTTTGACAGGAATGACTGGCTGGATGAGGAAGTGGCTTCAAGTGTCTTGCTATGCTCAACATGAAACAAGGCTGAACAAACAGGTCACTTGGTTTTTTTTTTAAGTTTGCTTTTGTTTTTTTGCACGTTGAATTTGTTCCAGCGTGTGACTTTGCCTTCCAGCCAGCGTTTGTCTCCAACGAGACCCTTTATCAGAACCGACTGGGACCAGACCCTGTTACATTTCACGTTCCCTGCCCAAACCCCCTCCACCCAAGATTACATGGAGCAGCAACTGTATGTAATCAACAATTATGTGGAGAAGCACAAAGCCATGAATACAAAATAAGAGATGTGAGGGAAGCAGCGGAGACCAGTGCAACAAAATGGAACAGGGAGATCAGATCAGTACCAAATACAGGCAAGTGGAAAGCTCCATCGGTTGCCAAAAGTAATTCCATATCATATTTGATCTAATTCTCAATCACGCTCACTTCCACGCATTCACGTGGACCTTCAATAGTGAGAAGAGAACAGAACAGAATATTATTGAGATATTTCCCACATTTTGTTTCTCTCTATATTCTTCATTCATTTTCACGGTGCCTCGCCGTGTAAACACATAAAAAGGGAAAAAAGAAAAAAAAATTAAGAAGTAAATGGTGAAAAAAAAAGTCAAGTCAACCCAACCCAACAAAGCCCTGATTTTTCCGATTTAGGTTTAAAATAACTCCACCAGCTTAGTCCATTAAGTAGTTTTCATGCAGATGCAAGAAATCGCTTTCTCCACCATTAGGGCATAAAAAAAAAAAAGGGGGGGGGGGGGGCTTAACATAGCCGCTGCTACCAGAAAAGTATTTCAAATGTGATGATTTTGAAAAAGTATTTGTCTCATCATCGACAGTGCCACACGCCACGTCGATGCTGCGGATGAATGGCCAATAACGTACATAAGAGTCTTTTGTAATAAGTAGTGAGATGAGCACATATTTCATAATTGATGATTTCCAGTGAAACTGAAGTGACCCTCTGCGAACCAACCAATGACATGCCGGCTGGTTCAGTAGTCCCTCGCCCGCCCTTCCCCTTCCCCTTCCATCCAAAAGTCTATGTACAATATTTTACAGGAAGACATAAAAACATTGCTTTAAAACCAATAACAGAATAAAATACCTCACAGATTATCATATTATGTCAATAATAATATTACAAAGGTTTTTTTTTTTTTAAAGACTATCAAAATATACATTTTTTTCCGTATTTCCTTGATGCTTAGAAAAACGACTCGTCGTTGATTTGTTCTTTTTATGTTAAAAAGGATTTTTGAGGAAAAGCGTGCCCGGGTGGTGTTTTATCAGAAACAGCTGTCGAGGATTTCATGAAGCAACATAACACGGTGAGATACAATAAAAATTAGAAAAAAATAGTCCTCTCCGGCTTTGTCAAATGACAAAGGTTTCACCGGAGCCTTTTTTTTTGTTGCAGTTTTCTCAGTTTCAAAAGAATATTGGTGGGAGGCAAATGAAGATCCAGATGAGGACACACTGGGATATTATGTTCATGTGAGATTAGTACAGCGAAAAAAAAAAAAAAAAGTTTTTAAAAAGATATTCAGTCGGTGGGTTTAGCCACAGGACAGCCAGGCGGAGCTGCGGCCAGCCAATCAGGTTGTGCCGCCAAAGGGCACTCAGCGTTTGATTGGCTCATCAGCAGAAGAGAAGCGCCCAAATCATCGATGACTTGAGTCGTCTCAGTGGTAGCCGTTAGTGAACGCAGTAGCAATCAGAGGACCCTGAGGATAAACACATTGAATGCATACCAGTTAGCATCCAAATAAACAAAAATATAGTGCACAAGTTTTAACATGAATTAGTGACATACCCCGAGACTGTGGCCGAACCCTGTGCTGGGGGCGGGGCTAGCCGCACTGATGTAGCTGCTTACTCCTGAGTCCTGATTTGCTGCAGCGTACAAGTCAGCCATTGGTCCAGGGCTGCTGGTACTCAGAAATCCAGCTGTGCGAGAAGGGGTGGCGCCTAGCCAGCAGGGGAGATAGATCAATCTTAAACACTCATCAACGGGTTTAAAAACAGAACACACACCTCTAACGACTGCCGCTGCCGCCGCTGCCATTGGTCCGTATGCGGTCAAGGGAATAGCTGATGGGGACAGAAACGCACAGATTTGCTGAACAAGTTCCAGCAAGCTCAAACAGCTGCTCAAACATCAATCCATCAACAGATTTCAAACCGAAACCAAATTCAGCATCACTTTCTTAAAACACAACATTGAGGTGAAAGTGGCTTCTGAGTGAAAGGTGCAAATACATGTCATGTTCGCTAGAGGGCAATATAAACACAGTTGCCCTTATCCATTGGTTCTTAACATTTTGGAGGTTCTGGATCCAATGCTTAATTGATATAAAATCTGACTTCCAAATTAAATAAGGAGCAGTTTTGTAAGATGTTTTCGACCCAATAAATTGCCCCAAAATGTCAAGCTCTTTTCCCTTAATATTGCATCAATTGTAAAAGGGCTACAAAATAGGACCACAGGAATCTCTGATCACTAATGTTGATCACTGCTGAGTCAGCATGAAGTCAAATGTTGGGATTCGACTGTGGGCTGTTAAATATATCGGGTACCGACTGACCTGTCAGCTCAGGGGGATGGGAAGATGTCAGGAAGGGGGTCCTCTCTAAATGGAATTCTAGAAACAGAGAAGGTCAAGAAAGAGCGCTCTGTAAATATAATCACCATCCACAAGCCGCTACAACGGGACACTAAGATGAAGGCAAGATCACAGAGCATAAGCGTTTCACGAGAAAACATCTAGTGTGCAAGGCAAGGCAGGAAGGTGGGAACATAGGAAGAGAAGGCGCCATTCTGCCAAAGGACACAAGGTTACATAAGTGGAGAAAATAAACAGAGCAAAAGATGTGAGCAGATCCAAAAGAAACTGAAGACGTTGAATTTTGAAGATATTTATAGATTCCGTCACCTAATGTTAAAAGTGACCGTAAGCAACCACATCTGCATTAAACTGGAACACGCGTATCACGGCCGTTGTTGTTCAAACACATTTTATGATCTCAGTGCACTTTGCAGCTGAGTCAACTACATGCCGCAACCCGCATCCTTTGGCTTTTCTTCTCGGTGACTCGCCTGTGTAAAGTGAAAAAGGGTGTACACACACACACACACTCACCTGGGAACTGGTAGGCGTAACCAGGCGCAATTCCAGAATAACTACGGCTGGTGTAGGTGGTGGTCTGGAAACTTGGGTAGCCTAGAAAAGATTAAAAAAAAACAGAATGACTATATGACGACAATCTGCTAGTATGTGCAACTGGATTTTAATCAAAATTTATATTTTTGATTCCACAGCAACAACTCCGACTGTCCTCTAGAGGGAACTAAACACTAATATGTTTTGTATTGCATCGTACTCTTGCAGTGTGACCCCATGAGCATGGTTTCTTTTGTAGGTTAATTTGAAAAACATCAAACAAAACAAAAGAAATATGTTTTTCATTAGTATTACACAACTGTATTTTTAAAACCAATCCACACACTAAGTTTAAACAAATTAGTCTCGTACTATAAATGCAAATTACCTATCCATGCATTTTCTATGCTGCTTAACCTCATTAGTGTATATGCACAAAACATCTCGGAGGTAATTTAAGTTCTAAGTCGTACCAAGCATGCCAATGCCCAGCATGAAGGCGTCCATCCCATAGGGCATCACTCTGGATCGACCTCTGGCTGAACTTGTTGGCGTCATCACCTCCTTTGGCTGCGCTTTCTTACACTCTACCTATAGCACACAGGGGAATATGTGTTCAGTGATGCTCAAATTAAATGACAAAAGCATGTATTTTGGCATACAATATTTTTACAATCCAACCAAGATGAGTAGAATGCAATATTCTGAAAGCACGTTTGATATCGATTAGGAGTTATTTCTCTATGTTTGGTATAGTTGTGTATTGTTATAATAATTGTGTAAAATATAAGAATGATTCTAATTTAATTCATAATTCGAGATAAAACTAAATATTACTGTAGTGATGAAATTTGAGTGGCATCTATAGGAGTCAAGAAATACAACTGATTCATGAAGCAAATTTGAAGCTTTATTTTTTTATCACTACTCGATATATAGATAAATATGATTAGCCCTGGTTAAATTGTGCAGTTGTACCTTACGTTGTGGGTTGTGTGCGGATGTAAATGTTGATGTGTGTTATTTCTTTTCTTGCCTACCATTTTATTGTTGATCTCATGGAAATGAATCTCACACACTTTCTCGACCACATCTTCGTTTTCAAAGGTGACAAAACCAAAACCTGAGAGACACAAAAACACTCTTAGAATTCCATAGACTTTCTAAAATTGCATATAATCAAGATTACTTTTGACATGAATTCAATTTCTCAGTTCCGATGATACATTCGTGGAGCAAATGGGTCTCGATCTTGCTTGCAAGGAAGGAGCAAGAAGACTATTATAGGCTGATGACATACAGACAGGAATAGACTGGACAGGAGTGACGGCCGTCCATTAAAGCTGTCCTCGCCCTTCATCACAGCTCTTTGCTAAGGGAGGGAGGCAGCAATACGAAACCAACGTCACATTGCTCTCCTGTCAATCAGCTGTTGTTGATATGGTGCTTCTTCCACACCTGAATTAACCTCCACCGGCCACATCTATACCTCCTTCCTACTTTCCCTTCCTTCCCCCTTATTCCTCATTCATCTCATTAAGTCCCATCCTCTCCTGGAACCATTCTGACCCTTTATTGCGACCCTCAGCGGGCGCAGCACTTCATCCTCGCTGGGAGAGGACAGAGATAAATGAAGCAGGGAGCAGAGGAGGCTAGAAAGGCACATGAATATGCCTGGATATATATATTTTTTTCTCCTAGTCCCCCACAAGGACTCCTTATAAGGTCGTGCACAGCAATTACTTTAATTCGTGTACGTGTGTGATACTCTACGCACCTCTGTGTCTGTTGGTTGTTTTGTCGAACATAAGCATGGCATCGTCGACCTGCGAGAACAAAGCAAAGATTTGGATGGGCTTTGACATCAACACACACGCACACATCAATTCGCAGCATGGGGTGCCATTGTCCCTCTTTAGCATTGGAGCAAGAGGGGAAAACAGATGGAGAG
The DNA here is from genome assembly GCF_033458585.1 of Syngnathus typhle. Taxonomy (NCBI): domain Eukaryota; kingdom Metazoa; phylum Chordata; class Actinopteri; order Syngnathiformes; family Syngnathidae; genus Syngnathus; species Syngnathus typhle. Next base: position 9,035,025 of record NC_083748.1, read on the forward strand.
GGTGGAGGGACAGGGGAGGGGTGACAGGTGACAAAGGAGAAAAGACAGAATGAGGTCCAAAAAAAAAGTGATGGATGCTGTGTGTCTAGCTTAAAATGCACACTTCTTATGACTTACCAGAAAGCTTCATGAAGAATCACAACAAAAAAATCTTCCCTCTTCTATCCTCTCATTTGCTGCTCGTCTTTCTCTACAAAGTTTACAATTGCCTTGGAGACGTGAAGAATTTCAATTAGAAGAACGCTGCTCCCCTAACCTCGTTACAAAAGGGGGGAGGGGTGAAAAACCCCAATGCTGAATAACGTGTGGATCAAAAGAGGACAAAGTTTTGACTGAACAGGGAAAATTTGCTGACAAACATTTTGCATCTGAAAGGGAGTGAACAAGGGGCTTTGTCAACATGCACTCCTTTTCTTCTCCCTCTACTTTCCTATTCGCGCTCACTCCACCGCCCTATTCATATTACTCCCCCTCCCCTTTTTCACCACCAAACCCCCAACCACCACCCCACCAGCCCTTTGCTGGCAGCAAAGTTTTGAAGCCCCTTAGTGTCAAGACCACTCGCGTAGTCTGATCTTAAGGGCGGTTTGCAAATAAGGCCAACTAAAACGAAATTGGTTTCCTATTTTGATAATATCCAGACCGAAAATCCATATATTTTTAAAAGTGAAAAAAATATATATACAAACAGCAGTGTGTCATAGTCACACGGCGACAGACGCAAGTGGAGAATGATCACATGCCTATTTTCATGTGGCAGCACTGAAACTCAAACCAGTGTAACGTGAGTGGAAGAGGCCTCAGGATGACCAGGCTGTCTGATTTCTAACCCTCACCACAGATGATGAACCCAATCGCCACTGGAGATTGAACTTGCCCATGTCTGCGTGTTTTTCATAACACAATTGAAACAGTTTGCGAGCTAGATGTGGTGATGATGCTAACGGAGAGGAGCAAGGTTGCTTCTGCAGTCTCCATGACCCCTTTGACTCCCATCCATCTCAATATATAGCACCCTGCGCTAACACACACACACACACACACACACAGCGCCCCCCCCCCCTCCCTCCCGCAGTCCTTCATTGAGTTTATTCTGTCCTCCCCTACTCTCCGCTCTTCTAAACTCAATGACACAGCAGAGAGCCCAGGGAACCGGACAGGCAGTAAGTGGGCAGCTGCAAGCCATGTTATCCAAAGACTAGAGTTACATGAGCAGTTTGAGCCCTCGTTAGCATGTGAACCGCTTATGCTAGGTTAGCATGACATGCTGATTTTAAGCGGAGGCCGAAATGATTCTCACACACAGACGCAAAAATGACATATTGATGTAAAAATAGCAAACCGCCGAAGATCACGCTGCACTATTTCATTTAAGGAACTGTATGATCTTACGGCGGCCCCTTGCCCTTGCCAAACCTAATAAGAAGATGATCTCCGATGTCCACTACCCAGGGTGCTGTAAGACAATCTGATTGGATAAACTGTGGGAGGACACAGATTGGCTTAGCAGCGAGCTAAGTCTCGCACGACTCAGCATTTTGCCAGCGTCATTATTGGAGAAGATCGAGACGTGAGGGCCACCTGAATTGTAGTAATGAAAAGTATTCCCCTTTCAAACTGAAGCTATTTACGTGAAGAAAAAAGCGTTCAACATAGAATATGAAGTGTGGTGTTCACATTTCTCCCTCTCTGCTCTCTCCTCACATCTCCCTCTTTCATCCTTGCATTCTCTCTCTGGACAGCTCTCCAAACAGGCCAGCAGACAAAGTGTTCAGTCAAGCCTCCTAATTGCTGGCTCATATGGGTGAGTGGAGTCCCAACTTTTCCCGTCTGCCCTGTCCATGCTGCATTTTTTTTTTTTAATCTCTGCCACTCTATTCTCTATCGACGACTAATGTGTATCCAGGGTTGGTTGTTGTTTTTTTTCCACTGGCTCTCTGGTACTACTAAAGCATTTTAGCAGTCATTTTGCCTCTGTGGTGCTTTAGAGAGTTCAGAGAGGAATGGTGAAAAGCCTGAAAGAGGGATTTCTTTTGGACCATAACCGCCTGTGTGAAATCTTAATGGAATTACTTAACTTGGAAATTCCAGTCAAAAAACACATCTCAGATCATACAGCCAGCCTTGGCAAAAGAAAGAATGCAGTCTCAACTCTCTTTTGGGTCGAGGCGAATTACAGTGCCTTCACCTTGGGATTAAGTCAGAATACAAACATGGCCGCTACAGACATACAGACTCGAAGTTACCAACATACAGAAGCTAACATTTGTTCAGTGTGGATACTGCAAATAAACTCACACATCCGACACATTCGATGAATAGCCATTTCCCTCCACTCTGATGAAGCAGAGTAGTATCGATGTGCTTTCAGAAGTGTACTTACAGAAACAAACTTCAGAATGCATCAAAGAGGTGCAGAAAATGCAGTGCAATCTGTGTTTTCTTTTCGAGGCGGTGCCACGGTATGAAAATAAACAGGACAGCGAGTCCTACTCCATCCCAACCTGCACCTTGTAACCAGGCTCAGATAATAAACAACAAATACCTCCTGCTCAGCAGGAATGCACTGTGGGATTGGCGCTACGCATGATACAGCTTTGCTCTCATGTGTCCAAACAGCCCAAATGTTCCCTTATTCTGTGGAGGTCAGTGCTGTCCCTCATACGAGGCGTGTGTAAAGTGATTCGTCTCAGAGCCGCGGACTTTTTTGGGAACATTCGAAAAAGCGTGGCATATGACACAAGTGCCTGAAAAATAAGTTAGCACGCATGTTGACCTACAAGACGTCTAACAATATTGGTATTTCTTTAGGACAATAATCTAATCTTGGGGAATTTAAAAACAACGGACAACACTGCAGTATATACACCAGGCCAGGAAGCCATATCGGTTTGTAAAGAAACTGAGCCTGCCTCTCAGTTGATCCAATACTTATCGTCGTTAGTTACACAATATATTGTGAAGGTTTCATGACAACACAAAACTCAAAATGAACGCAGAGTTCCTGTAAACATCCGAAAATGCTGTATTGTGCATGCTAGCTCAAAAATAAGCAATGTCACTTTGGAAAGAATAACCATATGCATGTACACAAACTGCTGATCCAAATACATTCTGAAAACACAAATTTGTTCCTAGCAAGCTCCTTGGTTTTTTTTTCCAGTTAAACTGTAACATGAAAGTGAAACTATATATGATACTATACTTTCTTGCTATATATATATATATATATATATATATAATTTTTTTTCTATATATGCGCATTCTTCCCAAATGTGTACCCTACAGAACTGAAAAAAATTCCTTGGTGGTGAAAAGGCCGTTGATGACTTCATTTGAATCAAATCAGCGCCTTAAATATGCTTAGAGCCCTGACTCATAGGGCAAGTGCAACAAACAACCTAATAGTCCTCTAGCACAAAACAAAATCCAATTTTAGCAGACTTTTTGACAACGGACTCCAGCAACATTTGTTGGCTCACTGACTACGAGTTCTGCCCTCTTTGTCTACACAAATGTATGCAAGCTCACCTCTGCTCGCAGCCAAAACTGTGCCGCTGTCACACACGCCTCTTTCCATTCATGCAAATACACACTTCTCAACCCAAAAAAAAACCAACAACGCTGGATTACTGTGGGACAATGGGCAAAAGCAGGTCACCACAGCAACAAGCCATGGCACTTGATCGTTGTGCGTGCGTGCGTGTGTTTTTGTGGAAAGGGGAAGGGCATCTGTAGTACTGATTTTTGGGGTAAAATGCATTTGGGGTGAGTGTGTGTGCGTGTGAGTGTCAGGGGGTGGGGGTTAAAGGAGCAGCTGTTGCATTTGGTAAGTTAATAAGAGAAAGCCTGAAGTCCTTAAAGAGTTTTTGCCCCACACCCCCATCCAAAGTACAGCACGCTAAAAAATAAAAAACACAACCTCTTACTGCACGCAAGCCTGATACTTTTGTGCATTTCTGGCCCATCGGATTGGTGTGTACGTGTCTCCGCCCCCTCCCTGCCCATTCAAACTCACATTTCTTCCTCACATCCCAACATTCCTCCTTTTCTCTGCCCTTCAACCCTTCCGAGCTCCCCTCCCTCTCGCTCCATAGGGGGTTGCTTCTTCCCTTTCAGTCCCCCGCCATCTCCCTCACCCTCCCCTCTCTGCTTTTTTACCCCTCTTCCTCGCTCTCCCTAGCCACGCATCTGTCTCCGCAGCATGTGTTTGCCTTGCACCAAATTTCATTCAAAGAAGCAGCACACTCAGCGAGATATGATTAAAAATTGGACAAGAACAGACAAATCATTAATTGTATCAAACCGCATTGACCTTATTCCCACCCGTCTTACTGATAGTTTGACAGATGGCTTCGAGATGAACAAAATAAAGGAAGCAAAGAAATGTAATGCAAATGTCAATTTTGACGGACAGAGAAAAGGTCAAACGTAGAAACAACGTCAAAGGAGAGGATGTTATCAATGACAATGCACAGTCGGCATCTTAGAATTTAAGAGTTCACCTTTCCAAATTGGTCAAAGTATTGCTTGACGTCTTCAACGGTGGTGTTGACCGACAGTCCTCCGACAAAGATCTTCTTTGTCCGCGTGACCAACTAGAAGCACAGAGAAAGAGAAAAGCATTCTTTTAATCACAAATGTGACTTTTTTTTGGTCCTTTTACTCACTGATCAAATTTCTGTTTCTGAAACCTTTACTTAATACTCAGGCTGCATGAGCTCAATTTGATGTGTGTATGCCCAGGTTGTGCACATTCTGTGTGTGCTCATTCATATAAGTGCACAAGTACGGTGGTGTGTGTGGGGGGGGGGGTCAGGGTGACAGGGTCACAGTGTCAGGCTGGTCAAGTGGATTGCTGCCCCTCCTCCATCATGTGACCGAGGCTAATCCTAACCAACCCGAGCTGACCGATTACGACTGACACATGACATCACTCGGGCTCGGCCTTCCGCGTGCACTCACCTTCGGCTGAGCACGGCGAGGAAAAGCCACTTTTGGGTCGATCTGTACAGGGAGACATAAGGGAAGATGGCTTGTATTTAGTCAGATACACATTGGCAACATGTTCGTAGATTCTGAATTTCAGATTCAGAGTCCAGTTTATTAGTAAACTGTGTAGGCTATGGTTCTACTGAAGCGGCGTACGGGTGTATTTGATGATTTGGAGCGGGTGACATTCCTCACTCTGTCATTATGTGGGGAACCATTTAGTCATTTGTGAAAATGTGACACTAATTACCATAAGTGACCTTATTAGCTCTCATTGATAATGATTTCCTCTTAGTGTATTATAATAGTGAATTTAAATAAGAAATGGGCCTAAAAACATAAATGACTATGAAGCTATTCTAACAAGCGAGGAAGCATTTTGTATGCAAGAAATCATGCCGCCATTCCACGGATAAAGATAATCCGATAACATGTTTTACTACTAATTATAATTTCTAAAATCGTGATATCACTATTTGGCAATTGAAAATTGTAGTGCCAACCGTTCAAATAGAGAAAATATTGGAGGTTTTTGACACCACTTTTGACGTCACCAATTCTTGATTCGATTCTTATAGCCATGCGAGGAAATAGAAATAACAAATAAAGCTAAAACAAGTAGACATTTAAATTTTCTACGATTTACAGTTCCAAGATGATTGCTCCTCCAAGAAACAAGCTGTAGCTAGCGCATATGAAGGGCAACACTTCCAGAAATAGAATGTATGCTAATGCCCAAGCATGTATAGTAGACCCTTGTTGATGCAAAGCCCCCCCAAACATCCAAACACACGGGCGTGGTGAACAAGATACACATTAAGGCATGAATAGATTGGCTCAACTGCTCATGTTATTCTCCCTAGTGTATTAATAAACAAATTCATCTTGACCCCTAGACAAGATGACATTCCAGGGTCCGAAATGAACACGCGTGTAATATTCCGATTTTCAGACGGATCGTTCACACTGACAAATCCAGACAACCTCCATTTAGGATTAACAAGATTTGATGTATCCATATTTTGCCCCCCTCTGGAATGTGCGAGCAGCTTGGTCAAGGTTATAGATAAAATTAGAAGCAAATGAGTTTTGAATGAGCCGGCCTGTAATAATGCTAAATATGCAAAGCCCGGTCTGGCATTTTAAATTTGCGTGGAATCTTGTGTTATTCTCACTCAAGCCAACAAGAGATGATTTTTAGGTCACAGAACCTTGTAGTGTATTAAGGTCTTAGGCTTCCATCTTTGTTCTAATAATTGGATGTGTGAAGAGAAAGCCCTTGTGTCTCACACAGGCGTTGAATTTATATTGGCAAGCAAAAGGAGCCTATCAAACAGCCAGACAACACGCACTCCAGAAGTGAGCAATGCGCTCCGTACAAGCTTTTCTTCAATATTCACACAATGCACTCATCTCTCTCCTGCCTTCTGATGCCAACTCTTCAGACCAAAATATCCTTGGAGGACCTTTAAGTGTCTTTGCGGCCACTAGGCTGGCTAACTACCATGCAGCAGCAGTGCCCTTGGGAGGGATTGCCGGGCGACTTTGCAGCTTCAAGTAAGACAAAGACGAGAAGCGTCGTGTCACCTCCAGCTGGTTCCGACCTTAGTGACAGCGTGCAGCAAAGGTGACAAGGACACAGACTTTTGGCAATGGGAAGTGACCACATGACATTCCTTCCAGGATTCAAATCTAATATTTAACGTGGGATTATCGGCTTTAAGATTACAGGTGCCGACCAACTGCTCATTTGACAGTTTCCCCCAAATATACCGTCCTTTTCGATATATAAATGGTTTGACCAAAATGACCCGAATTCAATATGTAACTACTTGGAGCAAAGGGCACGTGTACTTCTGAGTTGAAACACGGGAACACAATAAGTAAGTTAATAAGTATGTTTATGTGAATGAAAAACAGAAAGTCCCAATTGGAAGAGAGACTGGTCACAAGGCCATGTTTAGAGAAAAAAAAAAAAAAAAAAAAAACGATTTGTATCCATCCTATTGACAAAAGGAAATACTATTTGTTTATTCTCCCAAAAAATATTTTTAAAAAATTTATCTTTTCATTGTAACAACATTAACGGAAATTAATACCTTGTGTTTGGGACAGGTCTAAATTTATCTTAAATAAATGAATGGTAAATTTGATTACTTGTTACCTTTAATGGGATGGGAAAATATCTCTGAATATATTCATGCTTCTATGCCAGTGTTGTTTTGAGCAAAATAACATGAACGATATGGAGCTCTTACAGTACACACAGCCTACAATACAAATTGCAGGTTACCAACTATGACTGGGTTAGGCCTAATGCATTTTATTGTACTGCTACTATGACTACTACAGTCATGCCATGCTGTTAAAAAAAAAAAAAAAAAAAATCATTCCACTTCAGCGAGAAAACAGAATGCATCTAACATGTAATATCTACAACTGGCTGTACTCAAAGGAAGGCTACAATAAATGAAAACTACAGCATCTATTAAGACTCCCGAAGTAGCCTTGAGGAAGACAGACAGGCCACAAAAGCAAAAAGTAAAATGGCTTAGCCAGGTCACTATTTGCAACACTCAGAAATAGCTCTTCACATCTTGAACATAGAGGCTTGGCATTTGAGAAGTGTCTCGACCACGTAACGGTCAACTGGTGAAAATGTGTCAAATCATGTACACTGCAAGAAGAAAGCAATTCTTCTTCAAAAGAGTTATAACTGAGTGTTCCCGTAATGCTCTGACTAACACCCTGCTTCAGAACACCCAACCTGTGCTCTAGCTATGCAACATGATTTTTTTTTTTAGTAGTTTAGCTTTTAAGACTAATCTACAACCAATAGTCACCTCACATGGCCCAGCGCGTGTTCACCAGTGTAACAGACTGAAAAACAAAAACATTTTTTTTTTTTAAACAGAACCTCAAACTAACTAGCATATAAAATACCTGGTGTGGTGCACCCCAAAAAAAAAAAAAATTCCATCCAGTACCATAATGGGTAATATAAAGCGAGGGGAGTAAATAAATAAAAAAAAAATACACACACACAGAAAGAAAGGAGAAAGCATTCATTTGGAAAATAGAGTCGGCTCATGAGAAAGTGGGCCTGTCCGGTCTAGCGGTGCAGCGGGGTCGTCCCAGCAGGCAGCCCCTCTGATTTCATTAATTAACAGGACAAAGAGTACAAAACAGATGGGCCCGTAGAGGAACTAGGGCTCCCGTGCTACCCCCACAGGCCCACATACAGTATGTACATACATACACAAGCAACCTGATCATCTAGCATCAACAACAGCGCCAACGTACACGAACGTACATACCCATGCTTTAACTCGCTCGCTACTACAAGTATCATGTAAGCAACTTGTTAAGACCTGACTGTAGTATCACGTTCAATCAAAACTGCAAAGAGCTAAAGGGGTGCCGCAGGGTTCTGTATTGGGTCCCCTCTTATTGTTATTTATGTCAGTGATTTGTCCAAAGCAAAATTGCATTTCTGTGATGACGACATTGTTTTTTAGTCCTATGGATCAACTGTTTTTCAGGCCGTCAGATCGCAGCAGAAAGCTTTGGTAACGGTCCAGCAATCATTAATTCACTTGGAAGTATACTCTCGACAAGCAAGGCCTGCTCTGACCACTCCAAGGGTGAGTCACTGTTTACAGGACAATATTAGGACTGCTATCTTCATATGTTTGAGTCTTAATTACTTTCGAAAATACTGACTCGGAAATTGTCTTTGGTCACAAGATTATTAATTACTTTTGTTCCCCTATGCTCGTACGGCATTGGGTAAACTGGCTTTTTTTTTTACTCTGCTCCTTATGCTATGCCACAAACAGGCTGGAAGCTAACTTGTTAAATTGCTTTAGGTACTTTAAATCCAATTGGAGAGTTTTTGACACAAATTACACAATTTTTCATAATGTGTTTGTAAAATTCTGTGTTTGGTGTGTAAATGTATTTCAAGTTTTATATTAGTTGCTGCGTCTTGGCTAGGACACCCTTGAAATAGAATTCTTTATTTTAAACTTCTTGGTTAAATACAGTTAAAATGAAAACATAATGAGACAAAAGTATAATGAGAAACTTTGTTTGGACCCAGCAGCGTCAGTCTGTACGGCTCGACAATGGCACAAGTAATTGTTTAACAAAGCTTACTAATGAGGACCCCCTACCCAAATCTAGCAAACCCTATGCCCTTGTAAGCCAATGAGGTCTTTGCTTTGCCAGGCCGGGCTATCGTGTGAATGGTGGCGTGCACATGTAGTGCCTGGATCCACCTTCAGAGCCCCGTCCAGGCTTTATCCGCACATCTGAGGCCACGCATGGACCTCGGAAGCCCAATCCAGTTTGTTTCCTTCAATCCGATTAGTTGCTTTTCAGATCTATACTAATTACAGCAATCCTCCAACCCTCCTCTTCTCTTCCACCTTCTCCATCCTCCTTGTTCAAGTCTTGACCACGTCAGCATTAACCGCTAATCTCCAGTCCAGCTCGGGCCAACAGTCGGCCGCTGCTAACCAGGTGTTAGACTAGTAGAGAAGTGCACGGCAGCTGGTTGGAGCATATGCACTTTCGGCGCGGCTGCGGATGAAAGCATTTGTGTCGAACGGCCAATAGCAAACAAAATAAATAAATAAACACTGCACTTTAGTTGGTTTTTACTCCAATAAGCAAAAATGACCCTTTTTTATCATCCTAACATATTGCATAGGACGACTAATAGCAATAACTCAGTGGAATTCAAAATAATTTTGACTAAATCCACGTTGAGACAAAGTGGAGGGGAAAAAAACGGATCCCACCCCGTTCTTCTTTTCCCTAACTGCTTCCAGTGAAGTGTTTCTCTCGAGAAAACAAATACCAGTTGTGCCCTTCTCCTGTGTCCAGAAAACAGCACACCGCTGCCCCGAGGCCATTTTCTGCCCTGGCAGGAAATCTAACCAGCAACAACTTCTCTCTAAAAACAATACACGGCCTCCTATTTGTTGTCGTGCTACAGAACATTTACAGAGCTCGATTAAAATCAAACCTGTGGCCCATCTTCTAAAACAACGCTGGATGTTATCAAAACTGTAAATGTTTCATATGAAATGTAAGAAACCGTGTCAAGCAGGACCTTGCACCTGCGATTGTAGCCAACTTAAAAAGACAGCAGCATTCTGTTCACATCTCCTCTCTTTTTCATATTTTGTACCTTAAAGCATCTGTTCTCGCACAACAAAGACTTGGCTTCATTTGGAGACGGCTGAGCTTCAGATAAATTTTATCCGTTCCACTCAGGAATGTTTGTCTTTCATGTAATTCCCATCAAACTGCAGAGGGCTGCCTGCCCTGTTAGCGGCACACTGTGCATATAAAATGCAAATATTGATTCAGATAAATTGTCTAATATAATGTCTATTAGATTTCTTGACTTAGTCTCAAGTGGTAATATTAATAGTGAAGATGTAGCACTCATGTCAACAATGTTTTAATATCCCTCGCAAATTTGAGATGTCCATAAAACTCAAAAACGGAACTGTTTTTTGCATTCAAACACAGCCAACTATTTTGAGGCTGTGTCTCACAAATTAATTGTTTCGAGTTTTTGACATATTTTAGAGGACAACGCTTAGCAGCAGCAAGGCTCTGCAAGACTGCACATTTAAAAGCTTCCTCCTCCAAATAAGCAGTCTCATCACATCACACACATGGATGAGCGCTCCAACAGTGGTTTGAAATTTGAAATAACACTTCACAATTGCTTGGAAATTGTTACCACGCAAAAATACAAACTACTACTTCCCAATTTAATTTAAATACTTTCAAAAGAATTGTCCATCAATAGCCCTACTACTACATGCAGGCACACACACACACACACACACACACACACACACACACACAAAGTTGGTCTTAATGAATGCAAAATAGCCGAGATGTTGTTATGGCGACATAAATCCCAACAGGCTTGTGTACTTACAGCACTGTCTCCAGTGGCTGGCGTCACCCCCGGCAACAGGCTTGCTCCAACAACTAACCACCGCTACCTTTCTCCACCCTTGGGCCCATGCTGTGCCACTCATTTTCACTTTCCAATCATCCCATTGTTATGTTTGTACATATGGTTAGGAACGGCCGCGAGCTGACGACAGCCCATCTACATGACCAAGACAGTAACATTCGCGCCTTCACACAGATTTAAATGGAGTGTCACAGCATCACACATGTAGGTTGTGTGTGACACATTTCTGAACACTGTTGAGTGCCCACATGTTTCATGTGTAGGAGGGGAAATTACATGAACAGTGACAGTAATTAAAGCTGAACTAGCAAGCATTAATGAGCGTCACTCACAGTCACTCTAAACCTCTTTTCTTTTGCTCACTTTTTTTTTTTCCACAAGAAAACGTTTTCGGCCAAAGAGAAACTCTGCAAAGGTTTTGCATGGGGCTCCAGTGCGACCCCATTCAGGTCCCCCCAGGTAACCATGGCAATGAAGACCAAGAAAGAACGCTTTCATGTTGGTGCCGTGAACCAGGATTTGGAGGGGGAAATGAGCAGAGAAGGGATGAAGGGGTGGGGGGTGCTGCTCCAGATCGTACTCCTCAACTTTACAAGCCATACGGTGGGCGGCTAGATGCAGCGAGGTGGGAAAACACACAACACGCATTCGGAAAAGTTACTAAAGTCAAAGAGGTGGGACTCACTGTTTTGGAATCCAGCTCGTGTCTGTTTTGGGCCAGCACCTTTTCCACGCCGGCCTGGTCTGCGTATGTGACGAACCCAAACCCCCTGGGAGGGATAATAAAGAAGATAACCTCAATTTATATCTCCCCCGAGTGCAAGAGAGCATGTATGGGTGCAATCTCGTGATTGGGTGTGCAAACGCCTCCTTCTTACCTCGACCTTCTGGTGACAGGATCGCGCATCACCATACACTCCTTCACTTCTCCGAATTTGCAGAAGTAGTCTTTCAAGCCCTCTGTAACATAATCATTTTGATTGTGAGATGATAGGATGGAGGATTTATACTATTGTGATCATTAAACACATAGCAGCTCTTTAAGGACCTATACACAACCAACGTCGCACTTGATGTTAATTGTTGTTTGGACACCATTGCAGTCACTATGATAATAAGATTGGGGGGGGGGGGCATAGTGGCGGGAATAAACAGTGTGCAGCGCGCATGGCTCCTGTGAGGGTGCACGGAGATCTGCAGTAAGCAAAACAACACGCCAGCGTGGCCATCAACGTGTAAACTTGTGAAGGTAACATCGATCGTTTCATATTAAACATAACGTACAAGTCGCTCGGTGTGTCTGTATGTGTCTTTCAGCGCTAATCTCGAGTCTCGGCAAGACTAAATCCTAAATGCTGATCCTCATGGAACAGAAAGGCAAACACTGAACTATTTTACAGTTGATTTGCAGCTCGGTGGAATCCGCACACGTTCGTTCGACTGCTGTGTGCGTGCGTGCGAATAAAGTAGCGTGCGGGACATCTCACCTTGCGTCGTCTGCCAACTCAGACCCCCGATGAACATTTTGCTGAATGGAAGAAACACAAGCCGTAAGTCACATAGGGAAACACGCGTGTTCTAGAAAAGCACAACACGGCAGCGAAATGAGAAGTGAAAAGTGCGGTAGGTGCGAGCGATATAGCATCATTAAACTAAGACGAAAGCATCGGCCATGTTGCGAAGTCACCAATGGGCCAGCGGGGCCGTTATAATCCCCAAGAGGACGAGAAGGGTGACTGAAAAGAGAGCGATTTTTCCTCGCCGATGGTGCAGAAGTTGGAGCAAAATGTGGCCTCCCGGAGGAAGATGGATGTGGAAATAAAAAAGAGTGCGTCTCCTCCGCTTAGTGGATCCATCCCACACACAGAAACATGCACACACGGCGTGCTTGTCTTTTGTCTCGGCTCCGTTCCCGCACTCAACTCAACTTTAAAGTCCAAGGTGAACTCGAACCGGGCCGGATAGGCCTGGCGGAGGCTTTTTACCAGGGGTCGTGGGGGGAGTTGTCCATGACGGACGACAGGCTGCTCGGGCTCCCTTCCGTGTCCATGCCGCTCTCCGCTGCTGTATTCCCGCACTGAGAGGAGGCGAGGAGAGCCAGTAGTGTAGCTCCGCCGCTTGCTGCTCCAGACTCAGGGGCGGGCATGAGCAAAGGGGGTGGGGGGGGCAGGGGGGGTGGAGGAGCTTAGTAGGAGGAGGAGGGGTGGTGAGCGTCACACACACGCACACACACACAGAGGAGGAGGGGGGAGGCTCCGCCCCCCATCCTGCCTGTCTTTATTCACGGTGCCATTGGCGCGATCTCACTAGTGTTTCCCTCCGCTCACGTCATTGGCCCATCACAACGTGACGGCCCATGAAGGCGCTTTTGAATATTTCCCCTCTATCTATACCCCAGCCTCTCTTTCTCCCTCCCTGTGTAGCATTAGCATGAAGAAGAGGCCATCATTCCCCTGCATTATGCCAGAATAATCGAGAGATGACGTGGAACAACATAGTGGTGTGGACTATATTTAATACAGTTATATTTTTGTTTTGATGCATTAGAGAGGGAAAGTCATGGTTTCCTCTATTTCAAGGTCAAGTGTATGGTGGACCGAGGCTACTCTAGTGTGGTGTTTGTGCCCAAAGACAACATGACTCCAAAGGAAAACATCTCCTTGGGACATGAAGTCTGCCTTTATATGTCTCGAGGAGTGAAAAGGGTCCTTCTTTTTACATTTGGCAGCAGGTCCTGTAATTTCTTTCCCCCCAGTGATGGTTGTGGGCCTTTCAGTAGTTTCTTGCATAGCATTACATTCACCTTTACTTTAAAAAGAAAAAAAAAAGTACCCTCATGAGTAGCACGGTGATCTGGTGTTTAGCAGCTCTGACTCACACACTTTTGAATCTTGGCTCAAGTGTTCCTGTGTGGTGTAGAGTTTGCATGTTCTCCCCTGAGCATGTTCATTTGAGGACTGACAACATGCAAATGTTGCCCTGCTATTGGTTGTTGACCAGTCCGGCCTACCTCTCACCCAGTCAGCTGGGATTTGCGCCAGTTTACCTCTGACCGTAATGAGCAGTCACTATGCAATATATGTGTAGTTCTGGTTGAAATAATAGGATTTTTTAGTCATTCAGGTTTGGATTTTCGAGTCGGACATCATGCAAACCTTGGCTAAGGTCTGCGCTTTGTAAACAGATCTATTTTTTGCTCAATTTAGAGTCTAAGTTGTATCAATTGAATGTCTCGGCCAAAACTAAGTGGACCGGGATTAGTCCCCCAGCAAAATAACATTTGACATAGCAAACTCATGAGATCCAACACAAGAACAACATGGAGATTCTTGACTTTAGTTTTTAGTTTAACCTAGTGGTATAAATATACAAATGTATCAATATTATACCAAGCGAACAACACTTTCCACGCCTTATAGTATGATTCATAATTCTACACCATACGCAAACAGTATCGTGCTTTTTGGACTGATCCACCAAAATTCAGTTGGCACATCCCCCCCACATTTGGCGAAGCCTACTAGGTTGCTTAGTTGGTGTCAGTTGCTTTTATCAATTAACTGTCATTTCTGAGTGCCCGTTCATTCAACTTTTCTCTCTGTCATGTTCAACTCATTGATGGAACCTGCGTCATGTGTGTGGAATAATTCCTGCTGGCCAAATGTGTGCCAGGAATAGTATCCCAAAGTGTGTGAAACTAATTATAAATGATTTGTTGCGCCATGGAAAAATTTAATGCAAGTATGGAAATACATTTAGGTCAGATGTCCAATACCCGCGAGCACACCTTTTCAAGCTCCATCTCTCATCCACTACTTACACAGCCAAAGTTCAACCTAATCTAACTCCATTCCGGTCTTTACTGGTCCTTATTTCGTCTTGCATTTACTCCTGCGGTGTCAACCCCATGTGACGGGCAGCCCTAACCAGCTAAGTGGAAGATTAGCAGCATTACCTTGACGTCAGCTACTCTTTCAACCGGGGAGAGTTTGGTCAGCTGAGAGCCGAGCCGAGCCGTCATTTACCTCGGCTGCTGTGACCAAAGTCGAACAAATCACGATGAATTTAATTTTGCTCTCAAGACAATGTGAACAAAAGACCTAAATTAGACTTGGACTGAGTGTGCACCTGTCTAAAAAAATAAAGATAATCCTGTATTGCATGAATGTGTGCTTGTGCTGCTTAGTGCAGTGTGTGTGTGCGAGGCAAATCAGGGGGAGGGTGTGACTGTGGCCCGGTGGACCATAGCAAGGGAACAGTATGTAGGACAGGGCCTTGCACCATGCAGCTAACCTATCCTGTTGGCTGGCTGGGCGTGCTCAATTTCTGCATGCATGATCAATGGTACTGGATTAAAAAAAAAAAGGTGGGGGGGAGTCAGCAGGGTGGTGGAGTGGCATGAACAAGTTTGAGGGATTTGGAAATTATGGTAAAGTAGAAACTCATTTCTCTGTATGAAATTACCATCATAGGATTTTAAACTAAAATTTAGTTCATGAATTTACACAATTTATTTCCATTTTCAGACCCTTCCGTGGCTTGTGCTTTGTTGCCACTCCTCCACCTTAAAACACTGCGTTAGTTTGTTCAAACCAGTTCTTCAGACCTTTTTTTGTTTTCTTGACCACAACTGACCCACAGTGAGGACCCATTGTCTCTGTGTGAACTTTGACCTCTTAGTGCCTGGGACCTGTGCTGCACCGGCCTTAGGGCAGTTGGAAAGAGAGCTGAGGAAAAGTCAGAGAAAAAGACTTTTCAGCATGTGATTAGCCGGCGGCTGTGACAGAGTCGCTTCTTAACGGTGGTGGAAGCGGGAGACATCATTTGTGTGAGGAAAATGTAAATCGTACCTCAAAATTCAAATGACGCTAAATTCAGAATCTCACCAGCTCTCGGAAAAATCATATCTAAACTCGCACAAAACTTCAGTGGGCAAATCGTCACCATCTGAGACATCTGTTTAGTTCTATGTGTTGTCTCCCCAGGCACATGTAATGATCCTTCAAGTTATCGGTGAGTAAACAGTTGTTTTTAAGTTTTAATATACAGTGCAAGATAACACTTTTTATATTTCATATTTTAGTTGGGAAAGTAAAAGAAAAACAATGCATGAAGTCGCATCGCCTTCTGAAAGCGTCCCTCTTTTCTTCTTTATGTGTGACGCCTACATCAGGTCAGTAAAGGGTGAGTAGTTTTCATTTATTTTCTCTTATTGTATTATTATGCTCTTATTTTGCTTCGTTTTACATTTCTGTAGCAAATTTGCACTTGGATGAAAGTTGTAGGTATGTCAAGTATATAAAATTACCCGCACAGTTAAAGTAGACATGCCATACATAGTTTTGACAAATGTTAACAGTTCCCAAGCATCCTAAAATGTCTGTGCCGTGCTTTCATCAAAACACCACAAGGATAAAGAATTTTAGTATACTTTACACACCTTATTTTTTGCGTCGCTGAAATCAGACTGGGGTGGCCTATGTCACCATGACGCCAAACGCAAACGTACTTTTTGTGAGATGTCTAATTATAAAGTCTTATAAAGTTTCATCTTTATGTCCCAATGCTTCGCCCCCCCCCCCCCCCCCCCAAAAATGTAGTGTTTGAATGCAATGCAATACTGCAATATATACAAGCTGGAGGGCCGCCATTGAGTGCGCCATTTGGTGTGGGTATAGTTTCAAGCTGACAGGTGGCGTGGCCAAAAAATCATTACATGCGAGAGGAAAGGGGCGGACTCAAGCACACCTGTGCTGTAGCCAAGAACCCAACCTTGCCACTCCAACCACAACCCCACCACCCCCCAAGGGAAGGTGTGGCAAAGAAAGAGAGACAAAAGGAGGAGAGAAAGCGAGAGGAAGGAAGAGATTGTCAGAGAGCTTTTAACCGCCGATCGAGGGTTGAGTTAACCTTTTATTAATCATCTGCACACAAAACAAACGTCTGGAGTGGCGCTGCAGGAAGGCTCTGCAGAGACTTTGCAAGGTGCTTGTGAACTTCCTCTACTCATAAATACACAACAGCTCTTAGTAGAGTATTTACCCTGATGACACACCACTATTTCTGTCTGAGCGTAAGCCCCTGTACACTGTAATATCACACACTTTTGGGGAAAGCCCCCCCTCCCCTGACTTTCCCACATACACAATATATAAGCCTAGTTATAGATCAACAGAAAGTGCAATCTTTGCAAGTAACAAGGAAATAAGTGTCATAACTGTCTATTCCTTTTACGCATTGCTAAGTCACATTTGAAAAACTCAAATAGACTGCTGTTAGTAAATATTGGTTTTAAAAAACAAAGCTCAACATCTGAAACCTTGGCGTGATGATCGATTCAAACCTGACTTATCGCAGTCATATCTGAAAATCATATCAAGGTTCGCATAGTCCAAGCAGACCAGGAGAAGCTTTTTGAAAATTTAAAAGAGGGCAGAATGAGCCTCGTAAAATCTTCTTGATTTGGATGTTGTTTATTTACACTTGTTCACCCCTCTATGTTTGCTTCTGCCCTAAGACCTTTTTATTCCGAGGATGGGGGGGGGGTGATGTCACCAAATCAGTTGCTGGAAATGACATCATGATACATACAGATGGAGTCATGATGTTGGAGAGCATCGTGCTACCAGCCTGCGGTGATTCATTATCTCTTTATCGGAACATGCGGGTGATGTTTGGTTCAGTGGCTGTCATACCTGCACCTCTCTCCAAAGAACCTTACAAACACACAAGTGAAAGTGTGCTGTGTCCCTGCATCTCTTTTAATCCTTTTTCCACTCCCCCCCCCCACTATTTTTTTTTTCACTGGACCTCTCAACGCCATTCCGAGCGGCTATTTATAGGAACCTACTGCCCCCTCCCTCTCTGTATGTCTCCCTGCTTGAGTGCAGATCTACTTCAAGGAAGCTTCACCTGCTTCTCACTTCTAATCACAACAGTGTGTGAATCACTCAACAACATACATGAGAAGGTGTGTGTGCGTGTGTATAGTGGGAGGAGTGGGGGTGCAACTCATTTATCCCACTTGTCCAGTTGTTTCCGCCGAATGCGCGCCGACCCGCCACCGACTGTTATTCCACGAAGGCTTGGGAACACGTAAATCATCCCCGGGAAGTCGGAAAGAGTGTATTTATTGCCGTGCTTGTGTTTGTACGCTAATTTTAACGGACGTGATGTTTTTGTGAGATTGATATGCACAACATGTGGTTCGGTCGAGCGCAGCTGTTTTACTTGCGTGCTGCACTTTGTGCCGGGCCTCCAGCGAGCTTGATGAAAAGCTGTGGTTATTGATTTATGAGATCACACTGTAATGGTGCCCTGCTTTGTGGGCTAATTGGCAACTGACACGTTGGGCTTTCGCAGTCTGCCTAGTCATGCTTTATTTGAAGGGTCTCATGTTGAATTATGACACCGAGTACAAAGCCATGAAAAGGGTCCCCCGGGGACAAATGGCCGCCGCTTGTAGTGCTCCTCAGCGTTTCCAGGCAGTTTAATAGTTGTTGTTTTTTTTCCACTGTTCTCTGTCCACTACCTGGCCGGAAGCAATTGGCTCGGTTAACATAAGCGTGTTCAGCCAAGCAGCCTCTGGGGTCTTTGCGGAACATAGCAGAGCCAAATGGGATGTGCTACAGGCAATATACTGCACATGCTACAATCAACTCAATCATGATAATCATTAGCGTATCCTTTATGCACTCCTCGTTGTCTGATTTTATGCCTCACGAGTGATTACGGAAGAGCCTATAGTAAGTCTTATGGTATGGTGAGAATGTAAATGGCAAACTACCATGTCAGATAAAAAGGAAAGATGGGAGAAAAGATGAAAAATGAATTGAATGGGGGAGTGGACAGGAAAGGGAGCTTTGTCAAAGCGTATTTCAATGTGTGTAGAGGGAGGACAGAGCAGAGGAGGTCCATTGTGGATCTTTGTGTGGCTCAGATTGTCCTCATCTCTGGGAAAGTGGAAACTCAACCCCGCTCTCCAGAGATCTGGTTACCAGGTGAGAGAGGCCGGCAGCAAAGGGGAAAACAGAGCGAGAGAGTCGCACAGGTGGAGGAAGAAAGACAGAAAGGGGACCATGGGATTTCAGCCGTGAACACTGGCATGATGCAGGAAATTGAGAGAAACATGCACAGATGTGAGGAAACACTAGGAGAATTACATTTCAATTCCACGATGTCCTTTTCAAAAATATGTGCTAGGATGTCGTTGACTTGATGTGCCCTTTCTAAATCCAAACTGTGTGTACATATGACCAGCATGTCTATTTTTATTTCAACAAACTGACTACTGTCGTCTTTTTGAGACCCAAGCAAGAAACAGAATTGAAACCAAGTGCGCTCATAGAATGATTTGGAACAATACTCCCCCTGGTGGCCACTACAGGAATTGACCTTTCCATCAGCACCAGGAATTTATCCAACAACCTCCTCATTCTGTTCCACATCTATCAAGAGCCTTCAATGAGCCTAATATGCACTCTTTCTTCTTGAAATGTTCATTTATTTAATTCGATTTAAATGTCATTTGTAATCTGAAGACCAGCATATACATATAATAATAACGAGAACAGATTAAATTCTGACAACATATATTGTACACTGCTTGTAAATTTGTTATTGTGAGATACTTTTTATCAGGGTTGTTTAAGTCTTAGTATGTAAAAAGTACACAAGTAGAAAACATAACACTGACTGAACTCAATTGTCTGTGTGTGTAGCCTGTGTGTGCTTTTGTGTGAGTGGGTAAAAACACAATAAATTGCGGGCAGGGGGTAGCAAGACCGACCATGTGTGTTTGACAGCAGTTTTTTTTCTGGATGGCGTCTCTATTTTCCCCTTGGTATTGTCTGGAGTGGATTGTGGGGGCGGTAGCGCAGAAGAGCAGCTGCTTCTGACAAATACTGAGAACACACTGTGACACTTGGAGGTTGAATACATTGTTTTGGGTGTTTGTTTTGTGGGTGTATGTGCATGATTGATTGAAAGGACAGCTTTTCAAAAAATAACTAAAATGAAGCTTACTGTATTTGACACCTCAGTCACTGCTGTTCATATCCTGCGGGATCAAATGCAATGGATGAAAATGATAACCTCCGTTCAGTCATTAGCTAGACCACTTATCCTTTGCAGGGTCACTGGGGAAGATGGAGTCCATCCCATCTGACTTAGGTGAGAGGCGATTGCGCCTAGAATTGATCAGCCATCAATCATGGGGCAAAGTAAGACTGCAAGTCGTACGCAATATTGCCTTTTTATATTTACATACAAGTGCATCTCAATGATTAAGAATATCAGTTCATTTATTTCACTAGCTCAATTCAGAAAGTGAAACTTATAACTCACTGTGTAATAAATAAATATTATACATGATTCTAATTGATTGAGATATGTGTTTGACGTGTACATAAATGTGAGTGTGCATGTGTATCCCGTGCAGTGATTCACTGTCTTCTGTTATAAGCATAGTCCGCCTTGTTGTGCATGACCAGTCTGTTCTCCACAAAATAAAAGCTGTCAGAGCGAGTCTCGTAGGGGCAGTTCACCATCTGACGAACTGAAGGAACAAAAGACAACACGAGCAAATTAGCAAAGTCGCTACTTTCTTATTTCTGAAGAGAAATTCCGTGTGGGAAAACAAAGCAAAAGGAGGAGCAAGCGTGGTTTCATTTGAACAACTAAAATGAGGCTTTAAATTCCCCTCAGGCGGGTGTTGATATGTGCATGACGCGTTGGAAAGGTTATTGATCGCGCTGATCTTCCCTCCTCTCCACAAATGCGTTCCTTAGGGAAGCTACACTGGAATAATAAAAAAAAAAATCCAGTCAAGTGGGTCGGGTGTCTTCTGAAAATGACAAGCTGTTGAGTTCCCGTTTTTTGTTCGCTTGTTTAGAGAACAATATGCACTTTGAGTATCCAGCGACTTCTTTTTTTTACGAGTCCAAAATAATCCTACACGAGCATGAAGTGAGTCATTTGTTATGGAGACTTGTTACTTGGCTGTGACAACGATTATGGAATGGTAAGAAGGCAAAGGGATCGTCTAACAAAGCTTGTCAAGAAAAAAAAAACATGCAAAATGTTGGATGTCCTGTATTGTGACCCTTTTGTTTGCTTTGTCACAGTCCTCTTTTGTTGAATTCATTGGAAGGTTACACCACCACTTTAATGTTCCGATGATGTCATCCTATAGCTGACGCACCTATCTCCATCCCAACTACACACGCCACGGTGGAAACCCAACTCAGAAAGCCAAATACTGTCAAATATGCGTTACGGCTCAAAACAGTTCTGGAATCGCCGCTATGTGAACCGCTATATTGGCTCATCGCAGCAGTGCACTTACCCAAGCTCTCGGACAGCTGAGGAAACTCGTAGATGTGCTCACAAGTATTCCGACTGTTCGGGATGCAGAAGCCAAAATCAAAGTCGAAGCTTTTCAGTAAGCGATCTCGGAAGTAGTGCCGCTCGATCATTCGGAAATTGCTGAGAGGTCGGTTCCCGACTGTGAATTCCACTCTGGTGAGATAGAGAAGATGGCAGGCTAAGGTCACGGTTTTGTGCGGCAGAGTAGATGATGTAGTCGTCAGGTTTTTGTCGTTGATGATTCGGGCACTCACGTGGCTCCCACGGTCATCAGACGTAGAAAAGCCGGGGTGAACTGGTAGTGTGCAAAGCGGCCCGCGCTTGCATCACTCGCTCGATTTTCGTTGTCCTCTTCTGCAAGCCATTGAGGCAAGTTTTCATTACTTTGTGAATTTAAAAGTGAGGTCATCAAACACAGGCTGTGCAAACCTGAGTGTGGCGGTTTGGCGATCTCAAACAAAACAGAGCCCGTCTCCAGGTCTCGGATCTTGAAGCGTACAAAGTCGATGTTGTAAACATTGTCCTCGGGTTTACAGAGGTAGCCTGCAATTACAACCGACAGTTTTATTCAATCCACAAACCGCGAACATGTCATATGTAAAACTGGTCATAAACTTATTCTGCATAAAGTAGTACCTTAAGATGGATCCCAAGAATTTGGAATAAATGCCCACCCTCACCCATTACTGGGGAATTTTATTTTATTCCACACTTAAATTCAAACATGTTTTTTAATGACAAATGTTGTGCAATAACTCGAAATGGACTTTAATTTTCAACACTGCGAACAGTTGCTCATATTGGGGCGATAAAATGTCTAATTCCAAGAGGCTCTGCAGGGAGTCAAACCTTGTGTGGCCACCCGCAGTCCAAGGACATCCTCCGGCGTGACGCATCCGTTCCGCGCTTGCAGGTCCTCCTCAGTGACGGGCCTGGGGTCCACCTGATTCCTCCGTGACTTGAGCTTCTTTAGAACCCCTCCACCCGGCTTGCGGTCCCTTGGTGGGCCGGAGATATTGTCAGCTACTGGTGCGTCGCTGTGGGCTTTGGCTCCCTTCATTTTTCACTTTCTTCTTAAAACCTTGTCTGGATTTTTTTTAATTCCACACGAAGATGGCGTTGTAGATTGCGAATGTGGAGGGGACGACCAGGTTCCTGTGTTTGTATGAGCGTGCTGTCCTATTGCCATGACAACGCCAAAGCTTGGGGCCGGTGTAGAGGTTCTTGAAATGTCCAGCAGGGGGCGTTGAACATTGTTACTAGATGTATTATCAGAAATACTGGATTGTGCTTGGACTTATTTTTGTAAATAACATATTGCCTCAAATTAATCGAATGGTGCAACGTGATATATGTCAAATATTCCTCAATCATGGGTCATTTGAATTGTATCTGTGCGTTTGCTGCTCTTCTATGTACAAAAGGCAAATTAACCTTGTGGAACAAACGTGTGCAATGCAAATGAGGCCTTTGAGATTGTTGAGATGTTCCAGGTAGCCTGGACAGTCCCAATGAAGCACACATAATGGATGCATTTGATTTTCTCCTAAGTAGCAGTGAACCTTCAATGAAACCTGTTTATCGGGTTCACAAACCAGAGCAGTATTGTCATTTGAGAGCAAGAGAGACAACAGGAGACATCCAGTAAAACTATTAAAATAAAAATGTCTTTATTTTGTATGTAAAATATCATTGTGCATACACTAACATTTCTGGATGTTTCTAGTTATCTGAGCAAATCAGCTGGACTAATACAAAGTTACTGTTGTTGTGTGATGAGTCACTTGGCCAATGTCTTGGATCTTTGAGTTCAACTAATGAAAAATGGAGCAAAAACAAAACTGTTGTTCACGGTGTAATCCAAGCGACGGAATAAAGATCGTTTTTAAAATCATACTTTTATTTTGAAGTCTCAAACTGTAGTTTCCGCTCTCACCGCGCATCTTTAACCTCCAACGTTTTATTATGGGTCGAGCTCTCCGAGCCCGGGGAGTGCGCAGGAGGAGGAGGACGGGGAGTGTTTAGAGGCGTCCACACATTGTGACGCCTCCTTGGTGGGAATGAGGAAAAAACAACGAGAAGCAGACGAGACGGTGGAGAATAACGCAAGTTTATTTTGACCGTTCATAAATTCTTCCCACGGCCTTCATTCGGACCTATCTACATGATCGCGTGAAGGTAAATGTAACACGTTATTTACATCTATACGGAGCAGGTGCACACGTTATATTTAAAATTTAATTGAGCATATTTTGATGATTTTAACGCGTTGTCAGACCGGTCTGGTTGTTTAGCTAGCAAAAGTTACACAAACTTAAATGAGTTTCTCCACTGGTAGTTCAATGACCGATAGTTCACGGTTGACGTGTTTATCTGTAACTGATTAACCCACCCACAAAAAAAGCTCAAGCTTTTATATTAGTGTGTTACTTTTTACAATTGTGTCTTTATGGTCTTCTGAAGGGACTGCATCTCTCTACTAAAGCAGGTGAGCAGCGAGTGAAAAGACGGCAGGCAAACAAAGATGACGAAACAGAACGATTTCCCCGTTCCATGATTTGACTTATGTCCCGAATACGCATGAAGTATTGATCACCTGTCAAATTCAGTTGTTTGTTTCTCACGCTCACCTCCCAGATTTGATTTGGAAATGGGTGGCTGCTGTTGATGTCATGCACCTAAAAAGACACCACCTATCTCCATGCAAATCAAACAAAGCTCTATGTAATTGTGATACAGTGTTCAAAGTTCAGACACATAAATGAACCTTTTGGGTGGGGATCAGATATATCAGTCGCTTCCAAAACGACTGACAGGTCAAACCAGATGCTGCAAACAATACCTGCGGAATTTGTAGTGACACATTTGGAAACGCCACTTTGCACTCTGTGTAAGCACACCGTCACTCTTGTGAGGAGTGCCTGCTGTTGGCCAAAAGGTTCCCATGGCTACTGCATGGACCCTCACACCACTTTAGACGCTTAAACATTTGGATCTCTCACTAAACTGATTTGGTCGGACTGTGCGGGAAGCTGGTGAAGTGTTATTTTGTATTTTTAATAATATTCAGATATGCAATAGGGTTTGTACATACATAGGACTCTTTTTCATTACACCAAAATACTTTGCAAGCAAGAAGAACCGCTTCTAACTAACATACGTTTAACAAGCCTCAATTGATGTCACTGTTTGGCGCTGACCAGTAGAGGGCCCAACAAGTCTGTGCCTTAAATGAGCTGCAGAGGAAATCAGACAGGAAGTTCTGTCTGCCAAGTCTGTAGGAGTTCCTATAATGACTTCCTGATCTAATTGACACTTTGTATATGATGTCCTTCAGCCGCCGGTTTAGACAGCTCTTTGCTGTACGCTACACCATTAAACGTTACATGTTTGCGGGTTTGGTAACCGGCAGTTTCTTCTAGTCCTATATATGAGTTTTCCTCTTTGTTTGATAAACGCTCTCACTTTCTCTCCTTTTAGAAACCCAATGATGCAGAGCACAGTTGACTCGTCGCAGGTGATAGACGTCTCAAAATCCAAGCCCTCGCTACCTCCCAAGCCTCGACTTGCTCCCAAGCCTTTCTCACCACAAAATAACACGATTCACTCCGTAAATGCTCCAAAGGTTGTTAATCTTTCCGCCAAGGAAAAGGCTGGAAAGCCCTTGGCTAAAACTGCCCCTAAACCCTCCCTGACCAAACCGGCACCAAAGCCACCTCAGCAAAAGTCCACAAGTGTCAATACAAAGGTGCAAACCAAACCATCCAAACCTGAAAACACCCCGCTAGATCAGAAAGAAGCTACCAAAACGAACCACAAAACCGAGACGCAGGTGATAACAAACGCTAAACCGAATGATGTTGAAAAGAATGATGACAAATCTCCAGCGACCAAGATCCAAAAGCCTGAAGAATCAGAAGACAATGATTCCTCAAAAAACAATGAAGCATTGCTGTGGGGCGGAACCAGGAAGCGCTTGTCGGTGGAGCTGACCTCCAAATTTAACTCTGGCGGTATCCCTCTACCCAAAGACCTCAGCAGATCGGCATCTATAAGTAAAGGAAAAGAAAATGCAAACCAGCCAAAACCGAAAACTCCAGAGCCGTCCACCACCGAAAGTAATGACGCTAATCTGGTGGAAGACGGCAGCGAAGGTGGAAGCATTAAACGCCGGATCAGTCTTTTATTCGACTCAAAGCCAGAGGTTGCTGTAAGGCGAGTGCAGCCCGAGTTTGTAAATGAAATAGCTGGTGTCAAGGAGAGAATCAAAAACTGGACTCAGGAAACCAGGTTAGTAAGACTTCTTTCCTCTAGCTTGCCAGTTTTCTTGGAAAGCACACATCTAGTTTTAATGTCCTGATTTTTTTTTTTATGTCACTGGGAAAGTATTTGTACCTGTACAGGGCATCCCTTGTTTAAAAAAAAAAAAAGTAAACAGAGGATAACAAATGAGGTCAAAAAGTGGAATACGATGTGGACCATGTCGCAAATGTTTAGAAGACTAAACAACTGTATGGATGCTAATAACGACGTTTTAATTGAATTCATCTCGTTTTTCCTCTCCAGCCCAGGTCCACCAACTGTGCCAACATTAGAGAAGACTCCAAAATTACCAGTTGCTTCTGAAAGAGGAACCATATCGTCTGACACAACTGAAAAACCTCCAACAGAACAACTTCACACATCGGAGTTGGACCGCACAACATCAGCAGAAGATGATGATGAGGAGGAGGATGACGAAGCGCCTCTTGCCGTGGGAGCGAAAGCTGAAAGCAAATCAGCGGAAGAAATGCTTGAGAGCGAGAACGAGGACGCCAGTGAGGTGGAACAATTGAAACATTTGGAATTTGAAAAAAGGCGAAAAACTGAGGAAGCTGAAATGAAAATATTCCAGTTGCAGGAGGAGAAGAGACAAATGGAGGAGGAAGAAGAAGAAGCCAGGCATATTCGAGAAGAGGAGAGCAGGCTGGAAGTAGAGAGAGAAAGACTTCGGCTTAAGAGGAAAGAAGAGGAGAGGCAAAGAAGGGAGGAACTGGAGAGAGAGAGGCTGGGGGAAGAGGATAGGAAGGAGGAGGAGGAGAAAGAAAGATTGAGACTGAAAAGGGAACAAGAGGAGAAACGGCGAAGGGAGGAAATTGAGAGGGAAAGACTCAGGGAAGAGGAGTGGAGGGAGGTTGAGAAAGAAAGATTGAGGCAAGAAGACGAGAGGAAGAGGGAGGAGGAAGAAAGACTGAGACTAAAAAGGGAAGAGGATGAGAAGCAGAGAAGAGAAGAACTGGAAAAGCAAAGAGAGGAGGAAAAGAGCGCAGAGATGGAAAGGATGAGAGTGAAAAAGTTGAAAGAGGAGAAGCAGAGAAGGAAGGAACTGGAGAAAGAAAGCCTGAGAGAAGAGGAGAGAAGGAGGGAAGAGGGAGAAAGACTGAGGCTAAAGAGAGAAGAAGACGAGACTCAAAAAAGGGAGAAACTGGAGAAAGAAAGGCTGAGGGAAGAGGAGGAGGAGGAGAAAGAAAGATTGAGACTGAAAAGGGAACAAGAAGAGAAACGGCGAAGGGAGGAAATTGAGAGGGAAAGACTGAGGGAAGAGGAGAGGAGGGAGGAAGAGAGAGAAAGATTGAGGCTAAAGAGAGAAGAAGAGGAGAATCAAAAAAGGGAGCACCTGGAAAAAGAAAGACTTAGGGAAGAGGAGGAGGAGGAGGAGAAAGAAAGATTGAGACTGAAAAGGGAACAAGAGGAGAAACGGCGAAGGGAGGAAATTGAGAGGGAAAGACTCAGGGAAGAGGAGAGGAGGAAGGAGATAGAAAGGATAAAACTCAAGAAGTTGGAAGAGGAGAAGCAAAGATGGGAGGAATTGGACAAAGAAAGGCTGAGAGAAGAGGAGAGAAGGAGGGAGGAAATAGAAAGATTGAGGCTCAAGAGGGAAGAAGAAGAGAGACAGATAAGGGAGGAAATTGAGAGGGAGAAACTGAGGGCAGAGCAGCAAAGAAGGGAGGAGATTGAAAGACTCAAGTTGAAGAGGGAAGAAGAGGAGAGACAGAGAAGGGAGGAATTGGAGAGGCTAATGGAAGAGCAGATAAGGAAGGAGGAGATAGAAAAATTGAGACTGAGAAGGGAACAAGAGGAGAAACGGCGAAGGGAGGAAATTGAGAGGGAAAGACTCAGGGAAGAGGAAAGAAGGAAGGCTGAGATAGAAAGAATACGACTCAAGAAGTTGGAAGAGGAGAAGCAAAGATGGGAGGAATTGGAGGAAGAAAGGCTAAGAGAAGAAGAAAGAAGGAAGGAAGAGATAGAAAGATTGAGGCTGAAGAGGGAAGAAGAGGAGAGACGGAGAAGGGAAGAATTGGAGAAGGAAAGGCTTTGGGAAGAAGAGCGGAGGAGACTAAGGAGGGAAGCAGAGGAGAGACAGCGGAGAGAAGAATTGGAGGACAGACTCAGGGTAGAGGAGAGGAGAGAGGAGATAGAAAGATTGAGGCTACGAAGAGAACAAGAGGAAAGGCTCAGGGAAGACGAGAGAAGGAGAGAGGAGATTGAAAGATTGCGAGTGAAGAAGTTGGAAGAGGAGAAGCAGAGAGAAGAGCAAAGGAGGGAAGAGATAGAAAGATTGAGGCTCAAGAGGGAAGAGGAAGAGAGACAGAGAATGGAGGACCTGGAGAGGGAAAGACTGAGGGAAGAGGAGAAATGGAGGGAAGAGAGAGAACGATTAAGGCTGAAGATGGAAGAGGAGGAGAGACTCAGAAGGGAAGAGTTGGAGAAGGAGATTCTCAGGGAAGAGGAGAGGAAGAGGGAGGAGATAGAAAGATTGAGGATAAAGAGGGAAAAGGAGGCGAGACAGAGAAGGGAGGAATTGGAGAGGGAAAGACTGAGGGAAGAGCAGCAAAGAAGGGAAGAGATTGAAAGACTCAAGTTGAAGGTGGAAGAAAATGAGAGGCAGAGAAGGGAGGAATTGGAGAGGGAAAGACTGAAGGAGGAGGTGAGCAGGAGGGAGGAGATGGAAAGACTCAGGCTCCAGATGGAAGAAGAGGAGCGACAGAGACGTGAGGAATGGGAGCAGAGGAAAGAGGAATCGAGGGTGGCACAAGCCCTCAAGGAAGAGCAGTCGAGGACGCGACGCAAGATGGAGAAAATGCAACAAAAGGGAGACCTGGAGAGGATGAGGGGGGAAGAAGAGAGAAGGTGGCAGCAAGGCGTAGATGACAACGACCCTAAATATTTGCCTCCGACTACCGGCATGGTTTATGACAACTTCTCGGTCGTTGGGACGAAGCCTGCGGTGGACGTCGGACATTTTGATGATTTTTCAGTCAAGCCAACTCGATGGGGCTCACAGCCTAAAGTGGACGTTAACACGCGGGACACAACAGTGGACATTCTGATGTCGCGCAACGT
Organism: Syngnathus typhle; assembly: GCF_033458585.1. Classification (NCBI taxonomy): domain Eukaryota; kingdom Metazoa; phylum Chordata; class Actinopteri; order Syngnathiformes; family Syngnathidae; genus Syngnathus; species Syngnathus typhle. The sequence continues at coordinate 9,063,772 of NC_083748.1, forward strand.
CGGCGCTCGGGAGAGAGATATACGAGACAAAGTGAGGGCCGAAGGGCGTGTTGAGCCAAAATCAACCTTGGCGTTTCCGGAGGTGGAGGAGGACCACCGAGAGCCAGAAGAGGAGTCTCAAGAACAAGAGCAAGAGTTACCACAGATCGGAGGCAGATATTACAGGCATGAGGTAAATTCAAATTCAATTCTAACTTTGTTTATGATATGGTCGGATAAAACCGGGGTTAGGCTTTCCCCCCCATGATTCCTAAAAGTGTGTTTGCCACAAATAGAACATCGCCCAACGCCAGGTTGGGGGAACAATGAACAGTTTTAAAAATAAAATCAAATAAACTCAAGAAAGAGGTATTAGAGCAGATGAAGACGTTATGTAAGTGAGGTAAAAACGCAGAAATGATCATAAATATTTCAGCGCTTTTATAGACACCTAGCTGTCGTAGACATTAGAAAATCTTGTTATACTCGCTTCGCCTGGTTGCACCGTGTCCTAAAGAAAAACCTGTTGTGTTTTGTTTGGGTGTGAATGTGATCGTGACTAATAAAACCGCACCAGCCCGTAATGTACTCGCCATTTGTCATGGTAGTTAATGATCATCATGATGATCAGGATCATATGGTCTGTGTCTGCGGACATTTCTTTTCAAATAAATAGAAAAGAAAATTCAGATCATTTGTTATTCTCCACCTGGTTGACTTTTAAGTTATGGTCTGCATCTGTGTGGTTTAGACTTAGACATCTTAAAGGAAGTGGGTTTGGAACTTTTTTTGTAGCTGTTGCGCCACTGCTCTCCCTCGGTAAACATTTTGTTCAAGCAATTGTCATTTTAAGACACTCACTGCCATCGCTGTTATTGCCGTGCAAAATCAGATCTTTGAATTTTGTAGTCAACAATATTGTTTGCAATGAATTGCTATCTGTAGTCACCACAGTGGCTTAAAAGCATTGTACTCCTCCTGTCTGTAGGGGGCGCCCTGGAACAACAGGTTCTTCTTAAAAGGAGAAATATTTTTCCCCCATAATTCCAAACAGTTCCCATGTTTCTTTAAAATGTCTCTGTCAACTTTTCTGAACCCTTCCTAACTGTTGCCCGCTACAAAGTGTTGAGTTGAGTTTTTTTTATGAGCCTGGGAGAGATTTAACTCCGGTCAACACAATATTCATAGACGTGAAATCAGATCTATTGAAAGTTCAAAGCAAGCAGGGACAGATCAGCTCACCTGCCTGTTTGAACATGCATACGTTTTTGCCGAGAAAGCTGTGGGCTGTGCTGCACTGTTCTCTGCGGTTCTACACCATGTACTCTGCGTGTGCGTCATCGTGATACTCCCTCGGTCCTGTTTGCATGCTTTAGCAAACAAGCCCTAACCCATATATGCAGTCGGCTATTATCGGATAGCACTGCACATGTTGCATTCACATTTGATGCGGGCCGACACATTTGTAGATGCGGTAGAGCAGGGGTGTCAAACTCATTTTTATTGCAGGCAGCATCATAGTCATAGTTTTCTTCGGAGGGCCATTATGACTGTCAACCCAAATAAATGTACTCTACAAAGTAGTTTTGAAATCAGAGACAACTCAAATATTTTTAAAAAGATGAATGGTAATAAAACTTGGTAGCAACATCTCTATTAGTGAAGACAATTTGTAATTTTCGTATTGACACATAAAGTCAACGCAGAATTTGTCTTGGCGGCCCGTATATAATTACACTATGGGCCAGATTTGGCCCGCGGGCCAGAGTTTGACACCCCTGTTAGGGCGTCTACCTTATCCACATAGGGACCCCCAACCATGTTTGCTCCACTAGGGGGCAATGCTGCTCCTAAAACGAAATCTTTGCCTCCCACATCATTTTATTTGTAACACTTTTAAGAATGTCTCGCATTTTGTAGTCGAAGACTAAATTGCCTGTTATGTCCTGACTGTGTTGAAGCGAACCAAGAAAAGATAGAACAAGTTTTAATGAGCAAGGTGTACAGTTGAGTGGGCACTGTACATTCTTTCAGGCTACTGACATATAAAGAAAGACAGACAGACAGATAGGCAAGTGTGGTCATCATGTCCTCATTTGGATCTGGCTGAAAGGCTAGCGTGTCATTATGACCAAACATGGTCAACCTACGTGCTGTCTGTCCATCTCTCTCCTCTGCTTTGAGTCTGCCCCCCCCCCCCCCCACACACACACACACACTTCACGACACACCAAAGAGGATAGGCTTCGCTGCGGACAGGAAAGTTCACATGTGACTTCCATACTAGAGCTCCCATTTGCTCCAAGTGTCACATTCCAAGAGGATTGCTGGTGAAGCGTGCTCCCTTGAGAGAAGACCTGCTTCAAACAGTAAACTAAACAACATTAGAACCCGAGACTTTCATTACTTTTTGTAATCTCCCTTTCAAAGCATAGATTGTATAAGATAAGGGGATGACCTGACCTGGACTCTTGCGTTTGGATGTCTTGTTTTTTTTTTTTCCCCCCCTCCCAAAAGGATACAGAGTACAGTGTGGAATGCAAATGATACTGCCTGTTTCTAAAGAAGACTCAACAACAGATTCTGCTCTTAAAATGAAGACACCCTAGTTGCCGTGGTGACGCAAGTATCAGGGCAGCAAGTTATATGAGCTCTTCGACCATGCAGTACTTTGGAGGAAAACTGTCAGCTGCCCAGCTTCATGTGGCGGGCTGGGCGGGCAGCGTACGACGCTCCTATCAAGAGGCTTTGGCGTTGGTCTGGAGCGCTGCAGAGAAGGACAAAGAAACCAAAAGTGCTAGCGCCAAAGAGAGATTTCAGAGAGCAATTTTGCCTCTTCGTAGTTTTGCCCGCCGTAGCAGGATATCAATGCATCAATTGTCCGTCAGAAGTCAACAAAGATCCACGGACATCTGCTCTGTAAGAGTCTTGGGCCACCGATGATTTAGTTTTTCTAACCTTTTTAGACCGTGGCCATTTTGATGCAGGTTCTTAATGAGTGCTTCCAAAATTGTTCCATGTAGGGTACACAATGCATACCAATGCTAATGAAAATATGAAGCAGTTGTAGTCTGTTTCAGGAAAAGAAAACATTATCTGATCAGGTCTTCCGGATGTGCTCTTTTATCAGTTCCATGCATGGCCTTTCCCTCCCTGCGGTGTCGTGTGTGTGTGTGTCATAGATAAATCAGCGGACAAAGTGTAACAATGTGACAATATAGTGTCACACAATGATGGTAAAAATTGTGGCCACTAATATGGCTTTCTTTATTCTTCATGGCAAAGTAGATGAAATGCTAAACAACTGCGAGCTGGCATATTGAGCTAAAATAATTTAAATTGCTCTCTGATGTGAAGACGCTTTGTGGCAGTTCCTTAATGATAAAGTCAGAGTAATATTTTGCATTTAATTTTGGTGTGCTAACATTTAGCATGTGAGAACAAAGTGCAATGATCGACACACCCATAGTCATTGCGTAATAAATGGACACAGGTTGAAGCGCATAATCATACGGAGGCCAGGTGGTGTTTTGTATCCAAGTAACAGTATCACACAGCAAAACATTGCCATGTCCCCCCCTTGACAGGTTGCTTTCATTTGGAATGTGCACATGTGCACATACATTCCAGCTTGTGGGTGCGACACATTGGAACTTAAGGATGTGGATTTCTGTATCGTGTGTGTGTTTGCCTACAAACACATGCTGATGGGAGTTATAGTGAGCACAGCCTCGCCTCCGAGCTGCTCATTAAAAGACGTATGCTTGGCTGCTCCTCGGCCCTGTCTCCCTTGTAGTCTGCGGTTCTTGCTCCACACCTATTTCATTTTTTCTTTTCTTTTTCTCCTGTTCAATATTATACCATCCGAGTGTGACTAACACGGCTGACGTAATTTTGTTTTGCGTTTTTCTATGGCTGGTAGGCAAGGGAAACTAATTCACACACAAAACAATAAAATATCTTGCCCAGAGTGATCCTGGAGCCTTCTACAGCTGACTAGCCATTTGCACGGCAAACACACTGTTGATGTTTAATAATAATTTACTTCTTAGTTCCACTTACAGATATTCCTTACCTTTTCTTCACTTTTTCATCTTCTAGTAAACATGCAAAAACCAGTAAAACAGCATTCAAGTCATGCTAAGACAGAACCTCTCTACATCTCATGTTTGTCTTATATGAAAAGTTTACACAGCCCTGCAGTTTTTGCAGTATAAGAATAATACAGGCTTGGTGGGATTTATGACAGGGTAGCCACAAGCAGATGGAGCAATTGATCTATGACCGCTGTCTATACAATTTGAAACCACCGATATGGCACAAAAAACATCCCAAAACTTCCATCCAAAAAACATTCACATTTTTTTTTTTCTGTGTGTCCCTCAGGATCCTGACAGCAGTTATCGAACACTTGGACATGGTGAAGACACTGACGCTTTGATAGATGTGGAGGCAGACAGGCCGCATGCAGCCTATGACTGGAGATCTAAAACTGACAGGTAGTGTTTAGTACATTCATTTGAGATGAATTTGATGTGAACTCATTAGGGGAGCGGCAATTTAATAATATTTATGTAAATTATTTCTCAAAGAAAGTCGAACTCAAAGCTGAGATATTTCTGTTGATGCAGCTCATAAGTCACTCCCTGCACGTTCGAGCTCCCTACGCCCTCTAGTGGCTCCAAGTGGTTAGCAGCACACAACTCAAGTTGCAAAACGTTTGGCTTTTAGATTTGAAAATGAACAGCAATGTATGTGATTGCGTTGCAACAAATCATTTGAAGGTTTTCATTTGGGAGCACTCTGATGTTTTTTTTTCTGACTGATTTCCAAGGACTGCTTTTCAACCAAGTCCCAGGTCTTTCACTGATTCGTTTGCTGAGGCCTCTGACGATGTTGATACACCCAAACTTTTGCTGTCTCCTTTCCCTGAGGTTAGTGATGACTTTGCTTACACACCTTAAACTATTAAGGGAATCTAATTTACCAACTTTTTTGTGTATCACTGTGTATTACGATGAGAAAATCCTTTACAGGCAATATTGTATCTTATAACATGTCTGCGATACAACTTTCATTTTTTTCTTCAGTTGGTCCACTCCACGGAGTTAATCAACATATATTGAAGCAAAATGTCTTTTTCCATTGCATAGAGCTCCACCCCGCTCCTCGACACCAGTGCACAGAAATCCAGGGTCAACCTGGGCAAGAGGCGCACCCGATCGCATCCATCACGTTCAAATCGCTCGCAACCATCTGTGGTAGAGACTCCGGATTGGCGGTCTTGTGACTCCACAGGTCATCCTTAATCTCTTTTTCCATACATGCTTCATCATCATCATCATCACATGTCTCAACTTGTTCCTGATTTCAGAAGGCGGGCAAATGGAGTCCGACTCAGAGGAGCAACAACCAAAACAAAGGATACTCTCTTCTCCGTCTGTCTCCAGAAAGGTCCCTGTCTTTCCTGGTGTGAGCCCATCAAACCTCATTGTAAGTTCAAGGAGAGCTCATTTAAACGTATGTCTTCGGATTTCCGCTCTGTTAGCCAAAATCTGAACTGCACCGTGTTTGTCTATAGAGCACAAGTGAGTCAGTTTCCTGACGCTCACCAAATATTGTATGTTTTACAATATGTGGGAATATGGAATACATCTGAACTGCTGTGAAAACCAAAATGTTTTTCCTATCTATCTGTGTGACCCCAAACGTCCCGGGACACTTTTGGGCCCCAACCCACATGTTGTGAACCACTAGTTTCATAAATAATCGCGGTGTGATGCTACTGTACTTAACGCTCCTTCCTCCTCAGGCTCAGATGAAAAAGAGAGCAGAAGGACGAGAAGAGACTGAAGAAGAGAAGGAAAGTCCAAATGATGAAGTGGTGCCATCTCCATCTCAAGTGCCTCGCTCTCCCCGCCCTCCCCGCTCCGCCGCCCAGCTTGCTGGAGCTGCACGAGTACTTCCACCCATAGGAGCCACAGATGGAGGGTAAGCGCTGCAGAAAACAAAAGATAAGTGCTGAGTAAAGAATAGTTTTTTTTTTTTTTTTTCTCCTCACAAAATATTTCTGTGCGTCTCTCAGTGGGGTCCCTCCGACTTGGCTGAAAGAGCTGAAGTCTAAAAAGCGTATCAGTCAACATGAAGGGGAATGGTAGCTGAGTACCATGTGGCAGGTGAGGACTAAATTGAACGTAAAAAAAAAAAAATGCTGTCATCCTGGACGGTGAATATCTCCGTCATCTTCATTAATCAAATGTTTGTAAGCAACAAAACATATGTAGCTTCAGATTAGATTTAGAATCTTGATTGTATCTGGGCGTTGGTCATTTAACATCTTCCTGGACTGTGTTCCCTGTAGGAACCACCGTGCAATAGGGCCGAATCCATCCATGTCAAATGTTTGTGCCAAGAAACACTTCACCAGGGTCTATATTTTGCACTTAGGTGCCTTATTTTGTACATTTGAACCAGATATGATATGTACACAATGGAATTCAGAATTTTTTTGAGTCGTCACAAATGTTTTGCTAAGGTTGCGTGTCATTTTATACCAAGTACATGTTTGACCTAATGCTGCAAAGTCAACTCGTGATTGTCAGCATGACATAAATTGAGTCTTTTCTTTCTTTTTTCTTTTTTCTTTCTTTCATTCTGTTCTTCTTTGTTGTTGTCAACTTCTATTGACTGGGACCGATGCCATTGCTGCAGGCAAATAGAATCACTCGTGTTGTTGATAGAAATCACCCCTTGTTATTATTCGTCATTAGATATCTTAAGGTGAAATCTTTGCACTTAAAAAAAAATATGGGTCTGTAAACCCTTTATTTTCTTCTACACATAGAAGCAACCAGACAATCATTTTCCTTCCTTTCAGAATACAATAAACTCATCCAAACAACTCATGAAAACATCGTGAGCTTGCAGGAAACGGAGGAATGCTCTTATGCTACCACACTGTGTGAATATGTCGATCTACTTGAGATTTTTTCAAGTGTCTTTGTTTACTAATTAAAAAAAAAAAAGACCACCGGTCATTACTGTAATATGCAATGTGTTGCGATTTATTAAAAGCTTTTCTATAAAATATGTTGAGTGCATGTTGTTAATTGCAGCAAAACACACACATGACAATTCAGTAAAAACTTGCCACAGCGTGCAAGATGAAGAACCAACCATGAGGCAGGCAGATGTGGAGCAAGTTAGCTGGGTGGGGTTCAAATTGCTGAGTGAGACAACTCGACTCATTCTCCCGGATGGCTGGCAGAGCATGTGCCCGTCATAGGATCACGGTCGGGATGGCGGCACGGGCCGAGCCGGGCGGCCTTTGCCAGGGACAGAGGCCAAGCCTATTGAGAAGCAGTGTGATGGACACAATGGATGCGACAGACTTGCTGCATCAACAGGCTTTTTGCTGCTGTGGCCAGAAATAAACCATAAATACCCCCCTGGCCTCCACCAACGGCTCGCCAGGCCTCCACACCCTCACACTAAGACAGACTGACAAGAACAACGGGAGACGGCGAGACTGGCTTGTACAAGCTGCCCTGACACAAGCCATCCAGGTGAAAAGAATCGAGGTTCAAGACTCCTATAAAGTTTGTTTTTATTACTTTCATGCCTGCATTGGAATGCCTGCTTCAAAACGGGATGTATTAATATGTCATTTTTATTCTGCTAAGACGACTTGCACTATCTAATGAGATCCAATGCAAAAGCTGTATCAAAAATGTTGCCTTTGGAAATTGTTTTCACCAGCATACAGTGTTGTTAAATTCATACCGCTTTGACCCATGTCAATCAAAAATGAACATTATTGTCTGTTTCCACTCCATTGTTCTTGGTTTGGATCTCATGTAAGTGTAAATGACTGTAGTTTAGCTGAATTCACATTAGCCATCAAAAGCGTAATAGAATCGATATTGTTATCTTCCAGTATAATGCAATAAAATTAGTTTAGCAATTGCTAAATGCAACCATCATTGTACCAAGTATAAAATATCAGGCAGCAACAGTGTTGTACCGTTTGTTTATAGTTATATTGTGACACATCAAATGTTAAATTCTATAGCACCAAACTAAGGAAAATGACAGATCAACCAGGAAACCCAGACCAGTTCCCTGCAGAGAAGGGCCAAGGAGGAGCCGGAGCCTCATATAAGGTACCTAAATGACACAAACAGAGTAAACAGGACTTGCCCGAAAAGGACTTGGTCATTGCTGTTACTACTTGTATTCTAGCTGTCACTTTTTGAGTTTGAGAACTTTCGTGGAAAGAAAGTGGAATTGTCTGGTGAATGTAAAGATGTGCTGAAGAAGATGGAGAAAGTCGGCTCCATCATTGTGGAATCTGGACCGTGAGTGATTCTGTGTGTCCATTGAGATATTGAAAACACCTAACAAAAACATGTCACGTATTTTCTCTCGTGTTTCAGATGGATTGGTTTTGAACATCCACGATTTGTGGGAGAGAAGTTTGTATTGGAGAAGGGGGAGTATCCCCGTTGGAGCACTTGGACCAACTGCCAAAGTTACTTTTGTCTGAGCTCTTTCAGGCCCCTAAAAGTGGTCGGTATTCATAATGCCCATTAATATTGCAACGACAGCAAATTCAAACGTCTTTCTCTCCAGGACAATGCAGATCACAAGCTGCATCTGTTTGAGAACGCAGGCTTTGAGGGCAGGAAGATGGAGATTAATGACGATGATGTTCCCAGTCTGTGGGCTTATGGTTTCCAGGATCGTGTGGCCAGTGCTAAGGCCATCAGCGGCACGTAAGATACAATCTCCTGGTTTTGGATGGTTGCAATTGTTGGAGAGCTGTTATTCAGTCTGCTGTGCTTTGCCTCTTAAGGTGGGTGGGCTACATGTACCCAGGCTACAGAGGACGCCAGTATGTGTTTGAACATGGAGACTTTAAGCACTGGAATGACTGGGGAGCCACGGCGCCTCAGATCCAGTCTGTCCGACGTGTGAGGGACATGCAGTGGCACAAAAGGGGGTGTTTCATTGCAACTACTCCTACTCCTACTCCTAATCCCAACCCTAACCCTAACCCAAACCCTACTCCCAATCCCAATCCTGTTCCTAACCCTACTCCCATTCCTAAACCATCTCCAAACCCCAAATCACAAACCCAGCCTCAAGCCTAAACTAAGACCACAAATTCAGCACCACTTTACAGCTCCTGGGACAAGCCCAAGCCACTGTGAGATTACGACGACTATAATTACTGGCATTTGCAAGGATGAGACATAAATTTGTGATCACAAATAAAGTTGTTACCCTGAATTTATGATCCTTTGCACATTTCTGCATGCATTTAATTATATGAATGTATACGCTTCAATATAATTAAGTGCAACTACCACATTTTCAATCATAACATCAAAACAGTTTAAGAACAGTTGTAATTAAAACAAGTACAATGAAAACTAGGTGCATTGAATGACTATAGAAAGGCAAATAGCTTTTGCAATGTGGTACTGTTCAATAATACAATAATTCACTGTGGTTTCATTGTTATGCTTTTTATCGTTATGAATGAATGTCATTTCCTTGCTGCGAGGCGAAAGGACAACTTGATTGGTTAAGAATATGAGCACTGCCCACAAACAGAGAATTGACCAATCACAATCCAACCCATCGAATCACAACCCCCGAGATGGGCGGGGAACGCGCAAAATTTAAAAGTTTACCGGAAGCAATAACGACCAAGAAGGAAACAACGGATCGTTCTATATTTTAAAATGTCTGTAGTTCGTTCGTAAATCGGATTCCTTGCATGGAGGTTCCGTGAGTAGCTCCACGCTTTGCGTTTTATGTCTCTCAGTGTGAATGAAGACGAAAGTCAAACTTATATTTAGTTAGCTCATGAGCGTTTTCGATAACTTTCTATGCTGTGTTTACATCGGTACCCCTCGTTTGTTGCGCTTGGGTAGTTCATCGGTTGATCCACTTAAGCATCACATTTAAAGATAGCTTTCGTTTGATTGATACATTGGCTCAGGATATATATTACTGAGGATGTTGAAGTTCAAATACGTGAGCCAGGGAGGCCTTAAAACGACGCCGACCTCTGCGGACCCCATCACCATCCGAAGTTCAAGACTCAACCAGCTGTTTCAGGTACCCATCCTACTCAACTGCTCCCAAAATATGAATAATGAACAACCATTAGTAACTCGTCTCTATGTGTATTTCCACAGGGTCGCCTCAGCTTGAATGGGCAGCAGGGAGGATGCATCTTGAGTCGGGAGGAGTTTGTGGACTCGCTGTTGTTACTGTACCAAGAGTGTAAATCCCCTGAATTGATGAAGATACATCATGTGGCCAACTTTGTAAACAAGTGTAAGTGCACAAGTACCTCCACCTTGTATGATTGTCTTGGATTGACTGCCAGTCAATTCTAGACAAATAATCTTTCACACTCACGTTGAAACCTATTGGTAATTGAAACTCTTCAGTTAATGAACTGCAAATGTTTTTTTGCGTGTCGGCAGTTTCTGACGTGGTCTCGGAGCTCCAGTCCTTGCAGCCAAGCCTTGTCGACTTTGAGGTGCGCGCTGTGGTGGGACAAGGTCGCTTTGGCAAGGTTCAAGTTGTACGGGAGAAGGCAACGGGGGATTTTTATGCTTTGAAAGTCATGGAAAAGACAGTTTTACGCTCTCAGGAAAATGTAAGTACAGCGAGTCATTATTTATCTGATTTTACTAAACCTGGCTTTATAATGCTTGATTAGACATTTTTCTCAATTTGTGCTCAATTTTCAAAATTTGTCATAAAAATTGTGTCATCATTGAACCTCAGTCATTTGGCCTCTTATAGTTACAATGAAAAGCACTTTGATCAAGTCAAATGTTAAAAAAAAAAGTTGTTTTGAAATAAGAGCCACTTAGAAGCGATAATACAACCTTTATTCGACTGAAGGAGTCATTTTAGTTTTTTTCTGAAAAAAAGTGTATGAGGCAAATAAACACAAATGTATCTGTCGATTGTCTGGATTATTTTGGATGCAACAAAAGAATACAATAGTGGTGAAGTTTGCTCAGTTGCAGTCAAAGAAAATCCCACTGGAGGATGCTGTGGAGTTAAATACTTGAAAGTGCGGATACATCATTTCACAGCATGTGACTAACACAACAGCTCACAGACAGAATAGTACATGAGTTATGACGGGAAGAGAACTGAAGTGAACAATAAATGAGCAACAACTGTGATGTGTAAGAAATGCTTCTGTCTTCAGGCAATGGATGTCTATTCCTGAAACATTAAATAAAAATGCCACAAAAAATGTTGGCATTATGCAATAGTCAATGTTTTATTCTCAGTTTGAAGTAATTCAATGTGTGCATGTACTTTTCTTGTTGATTTGATATTTTTTGCAAATTCTGTCTACCATTTTGATTTAGATGGTTTTTCATGAAGAGGAGCGACGCATTCTGTCTTTGAACTGCAGTCCCTGGATCCCACAGCTCTTCTGTGCTTTCCAGGATGATGAGCATGTCTATTTGGTGAGATTGTCTTTTGAACCTCAGCTTCTACAACTACCATGACTGGTTTGCCATTACTATTACACTGAATTCATATATTCAGTTGCAATACATACAGTACATGATAAACATTTGATGTTGACGTTAAAAAAAGTAATTAAAAAAATACACATAAAAACACTCACACTTTATTTTGCATGAATACATGCTGTATCAAAATGTAAGCATCATGGTTTTGTGAAGGTTACTATTTTTCATTTCACAGCTGTGAGTTTCAGTACGTCAAACAACCAATAATAGAACAGCGAGATCAGTCAGAATAATACATGACTTGCTCCGGGAAGGAACCTGAAGTGTGCAGCGCGAGGAACAACTTGTTAAAAGAAGCAATGACAAAAATAGGCCCCCTGAAAAATGTAAAATAAACCTTTTCTTTTTTTTTTTAAACGCTAAAAAATGCTCCCTTGGTTTGGACGCCATAGGACACATTGATTAAAGATTAAAACAATTATGCTATTTGAAAAAATAAAATGTAGTAACGTGGACATTTTTACTGATTGTCAAAACAAATTTTTTATGTAGCCATTGAATTGAATTACAAAATAAGAGTGCAACCGTCCAGTATTTGTTAATCCCCGCCAGAACTGTTAACACCATTAAGACAAGTGAGCCGTCACGTGTTCCCCGTGTCTGCCTCCATTTTCCCTCCACTGCCCCTCCGTCTCACCCTGCTCCTCAGCAGAGCATGGAGGAAAATACAAAGCATCCGTCTCTCTCCGTGTGTTCGAGAGGCTCCCGGTCTCCCTGTTGCTAGGTAACACAGCAAAATGCTCCGGCTCATTCAGACTCGCCGACCATTCATGCACCAGGGGTTCTCCTCGTCTGTTATGGCTCTAATGCTTGCCGTCTTATATCTGAAATCAGCCTGGACGAAAGCCTTTCATCTCCGCTTGGAGACAACAGAGGCAAGAACAGGGGAGCCGCATTTAGATTTGCACTTGTAAACTTGAAGACTTTTTTTTTGTTGTTCACAGACAGGCTCGTTTTAGTTTTTTTTTTAAGAACAATTGTTTTGACTGCAATCTCACAGATCTTGTCTCACCACATCTGATGTTACATAATCAAAAATGAAAGCCACTCCAAGCAGGAACATGTTTTGATCACATACATGCTTCTACTGTTGCCCATTTTTCTAAATATAGTCCCGCTTAAGGGCATTTCGAGATGCATCCTGGAGATGCAGTCGCTGCATATTTTAGTCCCAAACAAACCGGATCCAAATCCCGTATTTATTTTCTGACTGCATGTAATTGTGTGTTAGACGATGGAGTACTTGCCGGGCGGCGACCTCCTGTCTCTGCTCAACCGATACGAGGAGCAGTTTGACGAGTCCATGGCTCAGTTCTATTTGGCTGAGCTGGTGGAGGCCATTCATGGTGTCCACCAGCTGGGCTTTGTCCACAGGTGAGCCGCCACATGATAAATGTCACCAGAGTCAAGGCCATAAAATAGAAACATATTGTGAATTTTCATATCCAGAGATGTCAAGCCCGAGAATGTTGTCATCGATCGAACCGGTCACATTAAACTGGCAGACTTTGGATCGGCTGCCAGGCTCACGGCTAACAAAACGGTGAGTTGCTTGTAATATTTGTCGCCTGTAATAATGACTGTTGTTGATGGGTGCATCTTTGTGATGAATTGATCTTCCTCCAGGTGGCCACTCCCACAGTGCCTGTGGGAACCCAAGACTTCCTCTCCCCTGAGGTATTGGAGGCCATGAACGAGGGCTCTCTCAGCACCTACGGCGTGGAGTGCGACTGGTGGTCCCTCGGGGTCATAGCCTACGATATGATTTACTCCAGGCTTCCTTTCTCTGACGGCACTTCAACGCGGACCATCCACAACATCCTCAACTTCCAAGTTCGTAACATTTGGAAACGTTCTGGCATTTGCCAAATAACCAAAATTATCAGGACAAGCCAATTGTTTGGATGCGTGATTCAACTATGAGGTGATCCTTATCTGCTTTTAGAATTTTCTGAAGATTCCAGAAGAGCCACCCGCCACTAAGCAGTTTGTCGACCTGGTGCTGAGTTTGCTGTGTGGAGCTCAAGAACGTCTGGGATTCCAGGGACTCCGATGCCACCCGTTTTTCTCCACGGTGGACTGGAATAATTTACGACAAGGTGAGGAGGAGATTTCCCCCCTGACAATGTGTTGATTTCATAGAGAGTCCAATTTTAAGTCTTTGAAAATAATAAAAATTGGCTAGAGCTTTGGATATGATCTCAACTTTCTCATGAAAGTGTAAGCAAATAATAAAGGCCAAAATATTGGAAAACAGTCAAATGTTTCGCCTGCTGGGACATGCTCCAGCTCACCGGCACCTCTAATGAGGACGAGCAGCAAAGAAAATTGATAAATGGATGACGTAAAAAGTGTGAGCGGTCGTCAAATATTGGAGATCGAAGTGTTTGTTCCGTTGTGCTCGGGTTTACTCACAAGCAACACACATTGCGTACCTCGCTGTTGGCAAAGATCCATCTTTGTCCTGAGAAGTTGGGAGGTGGAAGAAGAAGAGAAGCCAAGGGAATTAAGTCCGTCAAGTTTCCATGTTGACTTAACAAAAAAGAAATATAATAATAATCGACGGCTGATTGCATTGGCAAGAGAACATAATGCTGTTTTGATGAACAGAGAAAGACTTTGAAGAGGTTGACATTTTCAGAGATTCAGTGACAAAATCACACACGCACACATTTTCATTCAAGTGCGGTCACATTAAAATGCGCAATAATATTGTGATTCCCGAGCTATTTGCAGTGACGTACTGTTTTGAGATGAATCAACAGTTATTTTGGGCAGCTTGACGTGACTCCAACATTGATATGCCGCCCCTCCCCTCCCCCTTTTCCCCAAACATCCTCATTGCTGAATTTTAATTTGAACCACTTCATCTGAAGACTATCAGGCAATGTGTAGAATGATCATTCAGTTTGTTTTTTTATTTCTTTCATTGAATTCCGTCCACTGTTTAATAAACTAGAAAATAATGTGTATCTATAAACCGATTTAGTCTTCAGCTGTGGTTTAAGCTCGCTTGCTCGCTCTGCTGCAGTAAGAGAGGGCAAGTGAGCATGAGAGCGAGCGGGCGTGAGGAAGGAGGGACGAAGGCAGCATGTGCATCAACGTGCGACTTACCGCACTCTCGGCGCACACCGCTCAGCGAGCTTCCTCCTCCCCTCTGTCTTTCCTCCGTCTGTCTCCCTCCCCTCTCCATGCCCCTTTTTTTAACGAGCTTCTCCGCCTCTGAAAACATTCCCCTTGCCCTTTTTCGCTCCCTATTCTAATTCTTTCCCCCCTTCCCCGGCAGTTCTCCCACCTTTTGTTCCTGCGTTGCACGCTGAAGATGACACCTCTAATTTTGAGGAGCCGGAGCTGGCAGCCCCCCGGCCAGCCTCAGCATCCAAGCGAGGAGCTCCCCCTGTGGGCTTCCAGGGCAAGGATCTCCCCTTTCTAGGATGGTTCTTCAGCAGAGCACTGACAACATTGGCCAAATCTGAGTAAGTTCAATTTCTTTATTAATCTATGTTTGGATATTTTTGTTTGAAACACACACCCTATTTTCTCATGTGGACATTTCACGTACGCCTATTTGATACACCTTTGTTAATTAAAGACTCCATGCTGCCGTTGGCGTTTGCTTAGACTCCACATTTCTCATTACCTTGACAACACATTCCAGATAACATGCTTTTAGGTGACCGGACACTTGGTGTTATGCCTGTTGAGGCTAAATTTTTTTTTTTTTTTTTCGGGCCATATGCTGTGCATGAGGAGGATTCACGTAATCTTGCATGTGTTGCTTCCTTTAAAGTGGTTCTTGTCTTTTTTGTGTCTTGAGAGTACATGTGGTTGATCCAATGCCCGGCGAGTGCAAATTCATGGATCAGAGGCTGCGAGCTGGTGTTGTCTTGCCGTCGTTGCTGATTGGTATGCAGCTGAGTGTGTCAATGAGGTTCGCTGAAAGGTGGACCACCCCCCACCCCCTCCCACGCGTGCGCGCACACACACAGCGACATTCCCGCCCGCTCTGTTATTGTGCTGTTTAACGGCATTCTGACTCCAGCATGGGTTTTGGGACCGTAATTATCCCTCATGCTATTTGACTTCTTAACCTCCGCTAATAATCCAAAAGGACGTGTTTGGCTGTGGCTGCCCGTGCCAGCTTGATCATGCCGGAGACTGCGGATCATGACAGCTGCAGTAACGGAAAGGAAGGAAAAGGCGTTAGCAGATTAGACGGCAAAAGGGATGAGAGCTCAGATTGGGGGGGCATCTATTTCTATGGTGACCACTATTGCTATGGTGTTTTTCTCCCCCGATTCACCACCCCCATCTTTATGGGCTCTCATTGCCTCATCTTATTTTCTTCATCTTTAAATGTCTCCTTCCCTTGCCATTACGTCTCCTGCTGTAAGCTACTGATATATTTTGCTCGAGTTCAATTAAGTGGAGATAAGATGTGTCACATCAGTGTGTGGGCGCATGCACATGCATATAAATGCCCAGAAAAAGGAAGAAAAAAAAAAAGAGAGAATTGAGCCCAAGAACGCTTGCCACAAAGATAATGCTAATAATGTGCTTTGGGGGTTTGTAGAATCCTTCTTTTGTTGTCATTTTTGTTTTTGGTGAATGTGTCTGACTGCTCATTAGTACAACTCAGCAAAATCCCAGAAGCGCTGTGTCTCCAACTCCGAAGATATACTCTGTGTTTGACGGGATTTTTTTTGGAGAGGGTGGTGGGGTGAACAGCTCGTATGCAGTTTAATCTTCTTTTTCAAATGCTTAATAAGGTGGAAAATTTCACGACAGAAGACCAATATTTGTTTTATTTTTGTCAACGCACCTATGAATTGAATGTGGAGGGAAAATGTCCATGGTCAAAGTGGTTTATGGTTTACCGTCCAATATTTAAATGAAGAGCTCAAATTGAATGGACCATCAGGTCAAACCGCCATGAATGAACACAGCCAAGATGGCCCCACAGGGAATGATCACGGAGTTTTCACGTGGTCATACAAGAATCCTTTTTCCTCACAATGTCTTCACTTAATTGCCATGTCCCTGATATATGAAATGATAAAAGTGAAATAGATTTTTACGTCATTTAAATCAAACCGCTCTTTAAGATGAAATGCTGTAAATAAAACTCAACCGTACTTTGGCAGTGATTCTTTCACGTACCACTAGAGAGAGCCCCCGTACCACACTTGGAAAGTCACTTTGATGATAAACGGTAATGAATGTGATTTGTTTTGTATTTTTAAAGAAGCGTCGCTCGTTTCAGAGGATTTGAAATGAGATCTAACATCTGGTGTGTTTTTCATATGATCTATATCTATAGCTATCACCCACTATAAGCCAGCAAGTGGAATTTGTCTTGATAAGGAGTACTGATTTGTTATTGATTGGATGTTGTCACTGTCTTTTGGTGACTGTAGGGTAGTCTCTGCTGGCCTCAACTCTCCTGCTAAGACCAACTCCATGGAAAGGAAGCTCCACCTTAAAAGCAAGGAATTACAAGAAACCCAAGACAAATGTCACAAGGTGAAACGTTTTCTGCTGGTATCGTTCTATTCATTTACACTGCTGCCATTATAGTATTTACCCCCGATAATCATTAAATGTACAGAAAACAGGGTTGATGAGCATAGTCTAACAATAAATGAAGGGTGAATACAAGCCCCCATGTAAACTCTACAAAAAGCTGCAATCATTTTCCTTTCTAATAAACCAGGAGGGGCGGTGCAAAAAAAACCATACCCCTCCAAGCATTGGTGTTTACGGCTTCTTTTCTGTTTATTGTCACTGTGCCCCCTATAAATGGAGACACTCTTCTTCTAAAGTGGCCTTTATTAGCTATCAGTCTGCTCATAACTCAGCAGTAACCCCTCTAGACATCCTAGACCTCCTTATTGTTGAGTTACTCACATAAGAAGTGAAGACTGGGCTTACTGGGCAGATGCAATTCGGCAAGGTTACATAAAGGGCCATCACACCTGTGATCTAAAGACACATTGCTACGTTTTAATCTCCCAATATGAGATTTATTCATTGAACTTGTCATGTTTTCAGATGGAGCAGGAGATCTCCAGGTTCCAACGCAAAATGACTGATCTGGAGTCAGTGCTCCACCAGAAAGATGTGGAGCTGAAGGCCTCCGAGACTCAGAGGAGCATCCTCGAGCAAGACCTCGCCACCTACATTACGGAGTGCAGTGTGAGTCATACAGCACGCGACGGGAGATGTCTCTGTAGATGCGAGAGAATCCTTCGGGACGTTTTGCGAGTTACACAAACATCCTCCGACCGCTATCGTTACTAATCAAAAACAGAGGGAACACAAATGAAACCGAACCACGCTCTCTAAAAGTTGCTTCACAAAATGGCGTGCTCTGTTGCCCTGTATTAAATAAATATTTCTTTGAGCCGTGATCCTTGCATGTGCTGCGTTTGCAGAGCCTAAAGCGGAGCCTGGAGGAGGCACGCGTGGAAGTCTCTAGAGAAGATGACAAAGCTCTGCAGCTGCTACACGACATCCGTGAACAGAGCAACAAGCTGCAGGAAATTAAAGAGCAAGTATGTGTAGACGTTACATCATCGGGAGAAGCTCGGGATTCCGGTTTTTTTTTTTTGCATTAGCTACCGCAAGACGACAGAGTTCAAAGACCACAAGATTTCTCCATGTCACTGCTTGTCTTGTAATAATGAAATAGCTGAAGTGCAACCTTGTCAGCATTTCTCAGAGAGGCCATCACCTCTGAGGCTTCCCTTTGTTCTGCATACTGTAATCACAAAGGTCATCCCCGCAGATGGCATCCCTGCAAAGCACAAAATTAGAGACTTTGATCATTAATCATGACACAGTTGTCTCCAGGGGAAGATGGTGAGGGGAAGATAGTGATTCCACGTTTAGGATCAGCGATACTGTCCATATTTAACTGTGAAATACAAGACTTATAGTCTTGAAGAAAAACAACCTCTGAAAAATCATCACTGGTGATCAAGATGAAACAAAACGAGTGTTTCTGCCCGACTCCTCAAGAAGGATTAGCACCATTAACCGTTACAGATTATGTAAAATGTTTAATCTCTATGTTACAATCATTGCTGCAGTGCGCTGCAGCGTCTATAGCTTGCTGCACAGTGAAACATTGTCAGCACATCTTTGTCTGTAAAAGCAGGAGAGCAGCTCACTCGCTTTCATGCTGTTGCAAACAAGGCTCTGAAATTCCTTCAGATGCATAAAAGCACACAAAGCATTGATAAATAAAATAGTGTGGTCCCCTCCAGCATTTCAGTTGTTCTTCCCTGAGTACATGAAAGGGGAAAATTGCAGTAATAAGAATCCAGTACACGGAATGAATGCTTTTTGACACTTGTCACTCTCAACTAAACTTTTTCATCTCCGTGATTGCATAATGGATGTTTTTTTTTTTTAAAACTCCATGAGATTCTGTTAAGGATGTCTTTTTGTTAGGAGTACCATGCCCAGTTGGAGGAGATGCAAGTGACCATCAGGCAGCTGGAGGAGGACCTGTCGGCCGCACGCCGCCGCAGCGACCTCTATGAATCGGAACTTAGAGACTCAAGACAAACCAGCGAGGAACTCAAACGAAAGGCTGTAGAGTACCAGCAGAGGATTCAGAAGGTACACCAGCCAAGAAATGCTTCTCTTGCCATGTGACACTGTCATCATTGGATCAAGTGTGGTTCAACATTGTTTATGTTTGCAGGCTAAAGAGCAGGGTAAAGCCGAGGTAGAGGAGCTTCTGTCCAAACTGGAAAAGGTAACGTGAGACTCGGAGTGTTCTCCTTTAAAAGTGATCAAATTGGAGTTATATTTAAAACTTGTGTTTCCTTCTCAAGACAAATGCGGAGCAACAGGTGAAAATCCAAGAGCTCCAAGACAAACTGTCAAAGGTACATTGACAAAAGATGACTAGATTATTAAAAATTTGACCGGAAGTACATAACCAAGGTCTTAAATCCTCAGATACCCCACAGACTGTATTAGGAGTGCAAATGCCTGGTTCAAGTGTTTCAGGAACTCTGTCCACTAACAAGCCTTTAACCCCGTGACCTCCCTTTAGGCAGTGAAAGCAAGCACCGAAGCCACTGAACTGCTGCAGAATGTCAGACAGGCCAAAGAACGGCTGGAACGAGACCTGGAGCGCTTGCGAGGCAAAAGCGACTCCAGTGACACGCTCAAACGACGCCTGAGAGAGACAGAGGTACCACTTTAGACAAAAATGCTGCACTTTGCCCTTCTTATTGCCAAATATTTGTTAGTATAGTTCGACTTCTCATCTGACATTGCACACTTCATATTCCCTCTCATTTGGTTGTTTTTGGTGTGTAAGCAGGAGGGTAGGAAGACCCTGGAGAACCAGGTGAAGAGGCTGGAGATGGTTGAGCGCCGGGAGAATAAGCTCAAAGAAGACATTCAGACCAAATCCCAGCAGATCCAGCAGATGGCCGAAAAGATCCTGGTGAGAGACCTACAGATAAGGCTTCCTTAATACCCTCCCCCGCTCTCCACCCCACTGCCCAATTCTGGTTATCTTCATCGAACCTTACTGTGAGCACATACTTGCACACTGCACGGGCTCGCATAAATGGCAGCTTATCAATCGTGTACATAGACCGCAGCACTTAAACGGTCTCAGCATGAGCAGGCGCAGCTACAGCCGCTTTGTGGATTTCCATCTTTTCAATGTGAGTTTCTCCATTTCTTTTTGTTGTGAATAGTAGGTTTGCTTAAACTGGTGTGTGAATGTAAATCCTAACAAAATCTAATTGTGTCTATTTTTGATATACATTTTGGAAAATGGTAGCTTGTGTTATTGATTAACCTCAACTTTTTCTTTACAGGAACTGGAGGACCACCTGAGGGATGCCCAGTCTACAGCACAAAGGATGGAAACTCAGCTTGTCCAAAAGGAGAGGCTGTATGAAGACAAAATTAAGGTAGCGTTATTCCGATGCTGAAAGTAGTATCTCCGGGATTGAGCAAACGCTAATACACCGTGTGACTTTGAATGTGCCATGTACATGCATTGACTCTGTCTGGATCAAGGTTCTGGAAGCCCAAATGAAGGTGGACATAGCTGACAAAGAAAGCCTGGAGGCCAAAAGAGCGCAGCAAGAGGAGGAGTCGAGAGAGAACTGCAAACTTATCAGCGAGCAGAAAGCGGTATGAAAAAGGAATTTAAAACTGTTAGTATGAGTATTGGGTAATGTTTAAAGTAGCAAAAAAAATTGTGATGTGTTGGGTATACATTTTGCGTGTTTATAAATGAAAGTTGATGAACATTCGCAGCATTACTTCAGCCTTTCATTTCTTACTCTACACAATATTTTACAGTACGTATTGGAATGAACACTTTGAAGACCGATTAAATTGTAGTGTACATCATTTTGCGCCGGGCTAAGTCCTAATCTGGCTAATGTGGTAGAATTGAAGCAGTTAAGAAGCTTTTCATCTTCTGAGAGTAGAAGATTCAAGCCACACCTTCAATGAAAGCTAAGAAGATTTTACTCGAGTGAAACCTTCTGTTTCCTCTCCTCAAAAATGTTTCTGCTAAAATTTGGGCTGGCCAGAACTGATATGACTTTGGACGTGTCTGGTTTTTGTGTTCTTTGGCTTTTTTTCCTCTTTATATTGTCTCATCTCTTCCCATAGACTATTAACGCCATGGATTCAAAGATGAAGAACCTGGAGCAGCGCATCGCTGAGCTGTCAGAGGCTAACAAGCTGGCTGCTAACAGTAGCATCTACACCCAGAAGAACATGTTAGTTGGCAACATTAGATTCTGTTTTTAGATAAACAGTACAAAAGATATATATATATATTTTTGGTTTTATTAGGAAAGCACAAGAGGAAATGATCTCAGAACTGCGACAGCAAAAGTTCTATTTGGAGTCTCAGGCTGGCAAGCTGGAGGCTCAGAATGCCAAACTGGAGGAACATCTTGAGAAAATCAGTCAGCAGGAGCAGACCAAGAGGACCCGTTTACTGGAGCTGGAGAGCAGGCTGCGGGAGGTGAGCCAATAGGAAACAAACAAAATCTTTCTACTCGGGATTAAGTAATGCTCTTTAGCCGTCTCTCAATGTAGCATTACATTACAGTATTAATGTCCCCAAAGCGGATTAAAGCAGTTGATCGGCCACTGAGCCGATTCAAATCTTAGATCAATTAATATACAGTCAGGCTCAGTTCTGGCAATACAATAATGCTGATTTTGAGTGAGACAAAAACTGTAGTTTTGATCCATTCTTTATAACATTCCACCAAATTTAAAATAAGCAGCTTTAGTACCGGCTCTTTTTCCTGGTTACTGCAGACAACCTGTTGGTTGAGTGCTGCTTTTCTTCCTCCACACTTTCCTTCCAACTGAGAACTGATGCTAAGTGTGGTGCTGATTGCTTACTTTTCTGTATCGTCAAGCACATGTATACATAAATGCATAAAACCCCACACTCATTACAATCATATTTTTTATATGTGACTGCATGAAAAGGTGTAGTTGTTTTCATTAGTTATAATAATAGGGTTCATAAAGCCAATTTGAAGCTTCATATCCCCATCATTATCTTATTAACCACTCCAATACAACCACCACTTTCACATAAATTGAAACGTATTAGGAAACAGTGATAATCATATGCAAATATATTCCATCTCAGGTCATGGTGACACTGCAATAAACACACATTTCCTCATGTCCTGTTGCATTTCCAGATGGGCTTAGAGCATGAAGAGGAAAAACTGGAGATCAAGAGACAGGTGTCGGAGTTGACCCTCTCCCTGCAGGAACGCGAGTCGCAAATAAGCAGCCTGCAAGCAGCTCGTCTTGCTTTGGAGAGCCAGTTGCAACAAGCAAAGACTGAGTTGGAGGAAACCACTGCTGAGGCCGAGGAGGAGATCACTGCCTTGAGGGTAAGACGGCAAGTACACTTGAACAAATTAGTCACATTACCATTACATTACTAGCTACAATACATTGCACATGTGGAATCAGGCAATACGGGAAGAAGTACCATCACTATTCTCACATCGTAGTCCACATTTCAAATGTTGGTATTTATTTCCCTTTTCTCATAGAATCACAGAGATGAAATTCAACAGAAGTTTGATGCCCTGAGAGACAGCTGTTCAGTAAGTGCTGAGTCAAAAAAATATTTCAAAATCATCATGCTAAATCATTTTTGCCAAAATACAAAACGTTTGTGGTGGAATCTAGGAATATCACTTCATCGGTTGTCATCGCCGGTTATTTATTCCACTGCAGACTCAAGCTCTTTTTGTCACTTCAGGTGATCACTGACCTGGAGGAGCAACTTACCCAGTTGAGTCAGGAGAATGCCGAATTAAACCGGCAGAACTTCTACCTGTCCAAGCAATTGGATGAAGCATCGGATGAGAGGGAGGACCAACTGCAGCTAAGCCAGGAGGTGGACCGGCTGAGGAGAGAAGTGGCAGACCGTGAGATGCATCTCAACAATCAAAAACAAGTAATGTTGCCTCATATTTGATGGAACAGTTGTTGAGTTCACCTCATCGTGACTCTTCTGTCACAAGAAATGTTGGCAGGCCAGCATTGAAGTTTTCCCATCTGTCAGGGGTTTTAAATTAGTTTTGTTCAAGGGACCACCACCATTATAACCAAAAAGCATGTGAATGATGCTTTTCTCAATTTGCCATCTTGTTGACCTTCCCAGAACATTGAGACACTGAAGACTACGTGTAGCATGCTGGAGGAGCAAGTGGTGGAGCTGGAGTCTCTGAACGACGAGCTCCTGGAGAAGGAGAGGCAGTGGGAGGCCTGGAGAGGGGCCCTGGAGGATGAAAAGAGCCAGGCCGAAAGACGCACCAGGGAACTGCAAAGATTGCTGGATAACGAAAAACAAAACAGGTGATGGGACAACAGTCTTGAACGTATTTAGACTTTGACATCTCCGCGCCATTGGTGTGTTCCTGTGCTTTTCACAGGTTACGGGCAGACCAGCGCAGCACAGAGTCACGCCAAGCAGTGGAACTCGCAGTCAAAGAGCACAAGGCTGAGATATTGGCGCTGCAGCAAGCCTTGAAGGAGCAGAGACTCAAAGCCGAAAGTCTATCTGATACGGTTAGTTGGCACAACTGTATTTATAATATTGCCTACATCCAAGATGAACCTAACTTCTACATATCTAAAATTCAATACAGTCATTTCAGTTTTGCCTTTGTTGCTGCAAAAGTGTTGATATAGCGGGCATTGTCTTGTTTGCACAGCTCAATGATCTGGAGAAGAAGCACGCTATGCTGGAGATGAACGCTCGCAGCTTGCAGCAGAAATTGGAGACGGAGAGGGAGTTAAAACAGAGACTGATGGAAGAGGTAGAAATTTAGAAGTTTATTTCTGTTGCCCTTTAATCTCCTCATGGGCCACTACGAAAATATCAGGAAAGGCTTACCAGAAAGAACGTTTTTTTAATAGTGTCTGCCGCTATTTTCACAGCAAGGGAAGCTGCAACAGCAGATGGATCTCCAAAAGAGCCACATTTTCCGTTTGACCCAGGGTCTACAAGATGCTTTGGACCAAACCGACATGCTCAAGACCGAGAGGACCGATTTGGAATACCAGCTGGAGAATATACAGGTGCGCGGTGCAATATCTTGGCAATCGAATGAGATGCTGCTCGGGAACCATTACGGCTGGTATTGGAAATTCCAATGATTCCGAGGAGATCTAATGTAGCTCTAAATAAGAAAAGTGATCTGGGCAATGTTCTCCAAGGGCTTTAAAATGCAGCTTTATTTTGCAGGCTGTATATTCCCATGAGAAGGTGAAGATGGAAGGGACCATCTCGCAACAGACCAAACTCATTGACTTCCTCCAGGCCAAAATGGACCAGCCCACCAAGAAAAAGAAGGTGGCTACAAAATATTTAAGAACCATAAAATTAAAATAAGCTGTTTTGTTGCAAATGAAATAATCATCTCTATGTTCCCTGTGCCATCAGGGCATTTTCGGGCGACGGCGCGAAGATGTCGGCACGACCACAAATGGGGCATTGACTCCTCAATCTCAGCCGACAGTTCCCTTGCAGTACTGTGACATGAAGCTTGCTTTAGAGAAGGAGCGCTCGAGGTGTGGAGAGCTGGAAGAGGCTCTTCAGAAGATGCGAATTGAACTACGATCCCTAAGGGAAGAGGGTACGTTGTAATGTTTATATATGTTGGCTCACATCGGTGTTAATTAATCAGACCTATTATTAATTCCAGCGTTTCATAACACTATTTTATTTGTCTAGAGTAAGTGAGATGTTCAGTGTGTAGTCGCCATTTTTTTTTTTTTTAGTTGAGATGTATATTTCCTGAGTTATACTGCCTCTAACTACTATTTCCTTTGATTTTCATGAAAATACAGCCGCTCATTTCAAAGCGCAGGATCACATGTCGACTTCCACACCAGCCCAGGCCCGCCATCAAATCCTCATGTCGGCCATTGTGAAGTCCCCAGAGCATCAACCCAACCCTTGTGGGCTACTTAACCCCTCAACCCGTTCAAAGGAGTCTTCCACACCTGAAGGTGACACACACACACATCATCTATGTTACACCAGTTTTCAAGATCAATTTTAGACTGAAGGGGGAATAAAGTTTTGGTTCAGGTTCTAGTCGCTGTGATAATATTTGTAATCTTGCCTGGCTGGGCCCGTTTCAAAGGGGATGGACAATGGGTGGATCTGAACTGGTTTTAATGAAAATGCATTGAAAGTAGCCGAATGGAAATGTATCTCCTCCAACCAATCTGCTTTAAAAGTTCTATTTCTAAAGTTCCCCTAATGAGTTCTGAAAAATCCTCCTATTACAAGAATGTAATGAAAAGTGGACAGAGCGATGGGTGACGACTCCATTGCCCTTCTTTGGGATTCGGGGCTCGTACTGCGTGTGTGTATGTGTGGTGTGTTTCATTTTCACATAGCTATTGTTAGACTGCTATCTTCTTTCTGTCTCTTCCCTCTTATTCGTTGCAGAAAAGAGGAGGGTCACCTTTGAAAGTAAGTTAGCGGTCAGCCATTCCTTTCTTACGTTTTCTCAAGTGTGCCTCCGTGAATTTTTTTTCCGTACCTCCATACTTCTTTCTGTATGCATTCCATTCTGATTGGCATGCATAGTGCTAATTTTCATCAGTAGAGTTTTACACCCAAAAAACGTATCTTTTTTTTTTTATTTAATATTTTTTTTACCATGCCACCCCACCTCCCCCCCTCCCAAAAAAATATTTTCGTGAAATGCCTCCTTGCAATCTCTTTTTTTTTTTTTTAAATTGCAGAGTTTGGTCGTCGCGTGAAGGAGCGAATGCATCATAACATCCCCCATCGCTTCACTGTGGGTCTCAACATGCGCGCTGCCAAATGTGCAGTCTGCTTGGACACTGTGCATTTTGGACGCCAGGCTGCCACTTGTCTAGGTTTGTGTCTTTTCTTTTATGAAAGCAGAGAGGGATTTATTAGCCAGTCTTTTATTTTAGGCGGTTGTAACCAGCCCTATATGAAAAATCTTTTCTCGTCAAATATAGGAATATTGTTACAGAATTTACCATGCAAAATCTCAATAATAATATAACAATTATCTGAATGTGATACCTTGCTTAGTTTGTGCCTGACTTTTCTTTTGTCGTACCTTAGAATGCAACATGCTTTGTCATCCCAAATGCTCACCATGCCTACCAGCCACTTGCGGCCTGCCAGCCGAGTATGCCACCCACTTCTCGGAGGCTTTATGCCGAGAAAAGGCAAGCTCCCCTGGACTCCAGGTCAAGGAAGCTAGTGGGCATGTTCGCTTGGAGGGATGGATGAAACAGCCAAGGTTAACGATTCATTCTTCCTGACATATTGGCCCATGAACATTAATGTGCCACGCTATGTATTTGTATAATATTTCTATTAATTTTTTTTTTTTTGTGTGTATTGTACAGAAATGGCAAACGTGGTCAGCAGGGCTGGGAGACAAAGTACGTGGTCCTTGATGGAACCAAAATATCAGTTTACGACGCAGAGCCCAGAGAAGGTCACTATCATTTTCCGCATATATTATAGAGACATCAGCAATAAATCAGGACCCAGTACAAAACTGGTTTGACATGTTCCTTTTAGACTGTGTAAATGCGGAGGAGGAATTTGAGCTTTGTCTACCTGATGGAGAGGTAACTGTTCATGGAGCTGTTGGGGCCTCTGAGCTCATCAACACTGCAAAGTCAGGTAAGGGTTCATTGCCAGCTAATTTTCAAGTATATCTCAAGTATTGAATTTTCCGGCTGTTTGTGTCCAGACATCCCTTACATTCTGAAGCTGGAGTCACATCCGCACACCACTTGTTGGCCAGGTCAGTCGCTCTACTTCATGGCTCCCAGTTTCCCGGACAAACAACGTTGGGTGGCTGTACTGGAGTCTGTGGTGGCCGGTAGCCGCGGAGCTAAAGACAAAGGAGATTCGGAAGCTGTAAGTGCTAAAGTTCTTTTTTTTGTCATTTCTAATAAGCCAGTGCCTTTCTGTCTCCCCTTCCCTCTTCTCCCTCGCTATGCATGTTATCACCAACCACGTCTTCTCTTTGTGTGTTTTCATGGTCCTTGTTAATGTCATTATGTGCTGTGTGTGTGTGTATCCCCATTCAATGCGGTTGCGTGGACCATTATAGGCAGGTGTTTCTAAAAGACAGAAGAACCTATCGCCCCTGGTTCAGGTACAGTAAGAAGCTGCACGAATGCTTGGGCTTCAGTGATCAAACCGGCTGAGCATGATAGTTGCCGTACCTGTCCACAAATAGGACACCATCACGGATAACTCAGAACCAGGCTGACAAATGGTTCCGTAGTCATCGTTTGAAGTTGCCAAATGTGCACTTAAAGTAATACTGTGCCAAATGCATGGGCCTGAATGGAACTCTTCGACATTTTTGGCTGATAGCATGCCGTGGCTATGCATGCTTGTGCAAGAGCCGTGCTGCTTCAGCTATTCCATTGAAATACACTTACATACTGTTTGCAACCTTATTGTACCTCGGAAACAGATGGGAAAATAAAAATAGATGACATTATGTGGAAATGACAAAGTTCTCCCATATATTTTTGTAATGCTTGGACACTGCAGTTCAATGAAGAGACTAGATAGCTCAACATATCTTGAAAAATCACAGCTTGTTCCTGCGGCCTTTTTTGAAATGCAAATGTAGGCAACCTCCATAATTTGTTACATTTATTCATTTGAAGTAATCATCCATTAGGCTTATGTGCTAACTTAAATGCATGTGGCGTAAATGCGCTTGCCTGCTCATTTATTCCCTTTAAACTATGACTTTCAAGTCAAAGCCATCTATGATGGAACACTTCAATTCCAGCTGCTCCCTCGAGTTGCAGTGTCAAATCCAATTTGTATAATGTGCACATATTCGGCCCTGAGCAGAGTGTGTTGGACAGACAGCATTTCTGAACAAATGCAACCCGTATATAGATGTTTTTTATACAGAGCGCCAAATGTCTGTAAATAATGTCATCAATCAATGTCTTTTTATAAGCGCATATTGATCAATGGTCCCAGCCCTTCAATGCAGCATGCTTTGATTCATTTACCCCCCCCATATTGTCGTTATAGATGCTGCTGTAATGCTTTTGTGTGCACTTGGGGAACAGTTATAAAACTATAAATAGTCGAATGAATAATTGAAGTGCTGGAAATCGGAAGCAGCCCGACAACCGGATTTGTTTGCACAAAATGCAATGATACGGGAGAATTGCAAATTTTGTGTAAAATAATTGTGACCCATTATTTGTTATGTTCTTATCTGTGGCTGCATGTACTCAAACAACATGAAGCGGGGTCCTCTATTTGTTCATTAAAAATTGATTCGATGCCCGACTCGCTATCCCGCCTAACACCTCGTGCTTCGCTCTCCTCACAGAAACTTCTGGGCAACTCGTTACTGAAGCTGGAGGGTGACGACCGCTTGGACATCAACTGCACTCTGCCTCTCACTGACCAGGTTGAGCCTTAAACGTTTAGTACAAGCTTGTCGTGAGGCGCCGCGGCTTTCACGTGATTGACCATCCTTGTCACTCGCCTTAGATCGTGCTGGTCGGCTCTGAGGAGGGCCTGTATGCGCTGAACGTCATAAAAAACTCCTTAACGCACATCCCGGGCCTGACTGCCGTATTCCAGATTCAGATCCTGAGGGAGCTCGACAAGCTGTTGATGATCACTGGTTAGTTGCCTGACCCAGTCAGGAATTGTCTCTTAATAACCGTAATATATATTCATCCTGCAATGTGTATTTTATTGAGTGTACTGTAATGTATAGTGTATTTGAAGTGATTGTGTGTTCCAGGAGAGGATCGGGCCCTGTGTTTGGTGGAGATCAAGAAGGTGAAGCAGTCTTTATCACAGTCCCATCTTCCATCTCCACCTGACCTCAACCCCTTCATCTTTGAGACAGTGAAGGGGTGCCACCTCTTCTCCTCTGGAAAGGTCAATTGGATCATTTGTATCATATGGACTACAGTCATCAGTTTGCAAAATTCAAGTTAAGATGAGCATCACAAAACTTTTCATTTTTCTTTTTCACAGATTGACAATGGAATTTGTATCTGTGCCGCTATGCCCAATAAGATTACAATCCTGCGACTTAATGAAAGCCTCAATAAGTTCTGTATCAGAAAGGTAAGTGTGCATACAACCAATGCAATGTTTTTTTTCCCCTAGGAATGAAATGGGTGTACTTGATCAACTTTGGATTTTATTCACAGGAAATCGAAACCTCCGAGCCCTGCAGCTGCATCCACTTCACTGGCTACAGCATTATCATCGGCACCAACAAATTTTACGAAATTGAAATGAAGCAGTATGTGCTAGAAGGTTTGTCATCCACCACGGCCTCGCCGCTACCTTCTAGTGCTCTCGATATTAAATCGAAAGTATTGTGTGTTCGCTTCAACCTGACTCACGAATGCTTTATCTTCCTGCAGAGTTCCTGGATAAAAACGACGTGACGCTAGCCTCCGCCGTGTTTGCCGCATCCTCCCACAGCTTCCCCATCTCTATCATTCAGGTCACCACGACTCCTCAGAAGGAGGAATACCTGCTCTGTTTCCATGGTGAGGTGTTCTTTTCCGCGTGCGGGTGACTGTACCACAAGGCAAAAAATTGTGCAGTTGAGCAACTAGATTTCTCTCATCTGCAACCTGCAGAGTGCTCACAACATCCTGGAAGACACGCTGATTTATTTTGACTTGCCAATAAAAATGTTTTTATTGCAGAGTTTGGCGTGTTTGTGGACGCGTACGGACGCAGGAGTAGAACCGATGATATCAAGTGGAGTCGCCTGCCACTATCATTTGGTCAGTGAGTCTTTATTGGATTATAGCGCATTTTTTGAAAGGCTCCTCCAATGAGCATGTCACGTGACGTTAAGTGGGTGTTTGACTTTTTCAGCTTATAGAGAGCCATACCTGTTTGTGACCTACTTCAACTCTCTGGATGTGGTTGAGATTCAGGGACATTCATTTGGGTAAGCTTATTTTAAGAGGCCGACCACCACGTGGTTTCTGGGGCCGATACCAAGTTCTGAGTTTCTCTACTCTTTTCAGCTCCCACTCATACGCTCACCTGGACATCCCAAACCCACGCTACCTTGGCCCAGCCATTTCCTCCGGTGCCATTTACTTGGCCTCATCATATCAGAACAAACTACGAGTCATTTGTTGCAAGGGCAACTTGATTCAGAACCAGGATGGTGGAGGAGACTTGCAGTACTGCGGCTCAGGACGCAGGTAAGGACTGTTTGGTTTTACTTGGGTAATGGACTCACTGCACTATTTTTTTTTCTTCCTTTTGCACGTTGTACTGATGCAATGTGTTTATTACAAAGTCTGGGTGGGTTATTTGTAGTCGGTAATTAAAGCAACAACAAACATCTATTATTTGCAAGAGCAGCCAATAACCCTAAAATGAAAATGAGCACCTGTTTAATTAGATGAAAAGCTAAACTAAATTCATATAAACTCTCATGAGGGAAATCCAAGAGCCAACTCTCAGAGAGAAACCCTCGCAATTGTGCCGAAGGGAGAAAAAAAAATTGTGTGGGAGTGACCGGTAACGTTGCCTCTTTAGTTCGTCTCTTGTTTTTGTTGTCTTCACTCATTTTGGTGAGGGTCGGTCCGCCACAATGCTGACATTGGGGGATACTTGTGTAGTTGGCACTGCAGGGCACAGGTTGGCACGCACCGTTGGTGATGGTTAACTTTGGCCTTGAATTTTTTTCCCCAGTGACACCTGCATTTTTCTTTTTTTTCTTTTTTTTTTGCAGGAGGAAGAGATCATTTTTTATATGTGGTAAATAATGAGCTAACTTAAAAGAATCACTCTAAATATAAACTGTAAAGGTGGAGGGGAGTTAATAATCAAATAAAGACAACATTTTTTATTTTATCTGAGTGGTCTGTTACGACGTGATTGCTTTTGAGGATTCACATAGTGGCACAAACAGATGACTTGCAGATAATGTGGGATTGAGTCCTGCTCAGTGAATGGACACATGCATGTGAGTGTGTCCCTATCCCTTATAGCTTCTGACAATTTCAAAAGAAAACATTGAGTTTGTCAGTTGAATTGTTAGTCTTGACTGGTCCCCCAGGGTGCGCTTCCTTTTGTTACCTTCCTTCTCCTCCCTGACAGCCCTAACAAACGTGGGCCTCCTTCCTACAACGAGCACATCTCCAAAAGGCTGGCAGCCAACCCCCTCACACACGGGGAGCCCGGCACACCCCACCGCTACAGAGAGGCCCGCACCGAGTTCCGGCGTGACAAGTCCCCCAGCCGTCCTTTGGAGAGAGAGAAGTCCCCCGGTAGGATGCTGGAGAACCGGATAGTGGCGTCTCCCGGCAGAGCTGTGACCGACCCTCGATTAGAGCGCTCCCCAGCGAGGGGCATGGCGGACCCCCGAATGGAGCGCTCCCCGGGGCGTATGATGGATGTCCGCAGGGAGAGGTCACCAGGTCGTTTTGAAGAGCGCCAGAGGCTTCATACTGGTTCTGGACGCACGCCCATAAACCCCGTCACCAAGGTCCGTTGACACAAACACGATGACAAACTAGCTGCTTTAAAAGTGGCTTCTTTCCAGTCTTTATGGAAGGAGCCAGAAGCTCTTTGCAGTATTTATGCTAATTTAATCGGTCTCTTGGCTGTGTCTTGATATTTCGAATGAATATTTACGGATAGTCTCAGTCTTCTCATATTTGCAAGAAAGCACCCGTGTGTATCAGCCAAAATTCATAGTCTTGTTACTGCTTTGCGTAGCTGGCGCTAATTTACGTCTGTGTCCAACTGTGATGAAACTAGAATACCAAAACCCATGTGGTTGTTGTTGTTGTCGTTCTTCACTAATTGGATCCAATTATTATTAGCAGTCTCAAGACAAACTCATACAAATTGGATTAAAACTTACCAAAATTCTCAGTAAGATTCTGCTATACAGTGTCTTGCAAAAGTATTCACCCCCTTGGATTTTTGCGTGCGTGTGTGTATATGTGTATTTGACTGTTCTTATTACTGTTTTTATTGTTTTGTTTATAACAATAGTTTCGGAACTTGCACAAATCAGAGGTTGAGCACATGAGACTGGGTTTCATCACTGTATTGCTCATATTTTGTCTCAACAGGTATGGGACCAGTCGTCCGTTTAGGAGCCTCTTCTCCAACAGCAAAGTCTGTCTTGGGGAAAGGCTGAAGAGGATAAAATCAGAAAGAATGTCACAAGGAAACACTGCCACACGTTAGTTTTGATTGGCATCCAAGCAGGCAAGCCCGCCCAAGAAAGAACCAACAGATTTCGGAAGTAAGGTCATTTTTAGATGGATGTCCTAAATGCCATATGAACAACTTTTCAAGCAGGGTGTCTTTGCTGGGTTTTAGAGTAGCTCTG
Organism: Syngnathus typhle; assembly: GCF_033458585.1. Lineage (NCBI taxonomy): Eukaryota > Metazoa > Chordata > Actinopteri > Syngnathiformes > Syngnathidae > Syngnathus > Syngnathus typhle. Next base: position 9,096,272 of record NC_083748.1, read on the forward strand.
CTTTCAATTGAATGAAGTTGAAAAGAAAAAGAAACGAAATTTAAGGCAGTTCTGCTAGAAAAGCTCGGCCGTAGCAACGCAAACTCTCATGACCTTGGTAGCATTTAATTTTTATGAGCATCTGTGACTGTCAACACACAATCATTCAGAGCTAATTACAATCATTCACTACTAATCTTATGTTTGACTTTGCCAAATTGATATTTAAAAAAAAAAACCTGAACTAAATCAATAAAGCCGCAAAGCTGATGTTGTTGAAACCCCCCCTCCCCTTCTCTCCGAAAAAACAAAACAAAAAAAAAACTGCACTACCCGCAATGCCGAGCAGCCGTGGGGCAGGACCTTTCTAATCCTTCAGAATGCTATCTGACTGTAAATAGATAAGACATAATTTTATATACATATATGAATATATATTGAGAAGGAATTTCAAGGCTGGATAAGCCATGTCTATTTTTGTTAAAGAAAAAAAGTGATAACTTGCCTTCCTGAATGTCTACTAAATATTCTTTTAATACAGTATGTCCAAATGTCTCGCAAAGTAAGTGATCGCCTCCTGGCTCTGACTAGTGTAGCGCCTCCATTTGTCAATGGCAAACCTCAATTTAAAAAAAAAAAAAAAAAGAGGGAGATGAAAGCAGCATTTTATGATTCTCCCCTAAGGCCTATGAAACCCAAACTGGTAAACGTAGCATCTGAAAATAATATGATTTTGTGGCAATGTGAAATCAACCTATGTGTTTTCCTTCGCCTCTGCCTTGTTTGGGTTCTGTTTAAATTCCAGGATTCATCAAATGAAAAAAAACAAAAAAACACCTTTGCGCATTCTGTTTTTGCTGTTTTAAAAAGGCAATCCTGATAGTGTATAATTCCAGTGCAGCGCCCAAATCGAATATTATTGTGCTTATTTTTGATTTCCGTACGTGACCTGCTGTGATATAAGTTACATTGTGTTTACACAAAATAGATGCTGTATTCGATGTATTTTGACAAGTGTCAATTACTGAAGATGAAGACTCTTCAACTTCATGACGCCTTGATAGTTTTTAATGTAAAAGCTTCCTTGAATGTATTGACGTTGATGCAATTGGTCAAAATGATTTTTTTCTTATTTAAAGCAATTAACGAATCCAAACACACACATTTCCTGCTGATCTAAATACAGTGAAGCTCCGCTCTATGTGGGGGATTGAGACCGAGCACTACCGGGATTAGCAAAATTCCGTTGTCATACTGAATAAAATACTTATTTCCAACTGAAACTCCTTGATGCACGTCAACAGATTTCTTTGTCAACACGGCACCAAAGCAATAATGTTATTGCTTGCATCAATACTGATTGCTTTTGCCTGAGTACCAAGAAAAAATATTTTGCAAAATCCAATTTCCAAATTCCGACCACATGGGGTTTCACTGTTTAAAATAGGTTCTTTAGCCATCCTCGTTTTATTTTGATACTTTTAAGTTTTATATTTCATTTTTTTCCACTGAATCATAATTGCTATGATGCTGGGTATGATATTGATGTCTGCTAACAACAAATATTTTATTCTAGTTCCTTGTAGAGATTTGGTCACCGAATATTAAATATATTCCTTCACTTTTAACTTTGATTTGTGTATTCCTCTATTCCCTCACTTGGGCTTCCTTAATCACCTCAAGGCTTTAACGCCGTTGTGACCATTTGTCCATGTCCATTGTGTTTGAAGAGGTCGTTCTATTTATAGGCACGTACGTTCATCCCAGTACTCAGCCTCCGGGGAGACAATGGCCCTTCGTTGCAGCCACAGTAGCTGCTCTGGCTGCTCACAAATCACAAATGGAGGAGCTGCTTTCAACAATAGCATGCACCCCCACCCACCGCTCCGGGTAACAATAACTGTGAGCTGGCTGTCCGCATCATGCTTGTGACATGACACCCCTGACATCTGCTGCCGGGCCATCAACTGCGTTTATTTGACAGCAACTGTCGGGAGTGCCTGGCTTGAAATAGCTTGGGCACACATCGTGTCACCTCCTCACCTCGGCTTATTCTCACACACTGTCACTTTTCTTAACCTGGGAACCTTGAGTCGGTCTGAGAAGATCTGTTAACGAAGCGTTCTCACATTGGAAGCACGTGTTTATTCAGCTGCACGTACTCGAATGGCTACCGGTAATGTCGCCAACCTCGTTGGTGACTGCAAGCATGCGACTTGGGCCTCTTGATCTCTTTTGACCTTTTCAAATACAGTGGTTGTATAATTTTTCAAACCAAGTACCACCTAGTTGGTTCTCCCAAGTAGCACCATCAGGACCAACATGAAAATACAGTAGAGTAGTAGGCCCAAGTATTCATCAAAAACAAGATAAGGTGTTGATTCCTTAAAATTAAGCCAATGTTGGAATTTGAAATTGAATTTGTCTCAGGTTCAGATCATCAAAATGTACCTAATTAAATGCAAGCCATCCAAAAGACATCAAACAAAATGACCAACAGGGGGAGACAGAATGGAAACCTGATGGGTCACTAAAACAGCACTGCAATTTCTCTGATAAAAAAAAGAAAGAAAACGTACATAACAAATTATGCTGTTAAATTAAACTGTATGTTTCAAATTCTGGAATTTACTTAAAACCAATTTTATTATACTAGTAACAGCGAGAACTAAAATTAACAAAATCACTTGATCTTATTTACTGCAGTGGCAGATTGTGTTTCCGGCAAATGACACAAGAAACACATTTTTGTGTCATTTTAACAGTTGACATAACAACACCAGTGTCCTGCGGGCACAGAAGCTTCTACTTTAACCTTCAGTCAGCTTCAGATATTCTAATCCTGTTATTCAGTGCTCTGCCAGTGAAGAAGAAAAAAAATCTTGTGGCGGTGTGTCTATGTGTGAGAGTATGAAATACAGTATGTGGCCGACAAAGCTTGTCGACGCATCATTTACCTGTCACTTCCTAAAGAGGACATCGTTTATAAATATCATCCAGTGGAGATGAGAGCCGGGGGGCTACAAAAGGCCACCCACCTTCTCCCCATTGTTCACTGGCATCGTTGTTTCTCTCACCTCCCAGCTGCTCAGCCATGGTAAGTCACACTGTGTGTGAAAGGCGACAGATTCTGCAGATTTTTACACTGACAATTTAGCTGCATGACATTTTTTGGGCATTGATGATAAAATAGTCAAATTCAGTATGTTTGCATCATTACTAATGCTAATATGTATTATTATTTATAGAATGTAATTCACTATATCCCAGTTAAAAAAATCTTTATAACCCCAGTTTGTAAAAGTATCGGAGTATTTTCTATCATGGTGATAATAATATGCCTTGAGATTGGCTGGAAATTATTATGATATTTATCATCATTTCTTTTGGTTCACAGGCACCCAAAAAACCCAAGAAGAGGTCAGGAGAGGGAGCCAACTCCAATGTGTTCTCCATGTTTGAGCAGGCCCAGATTCAAGAATTCAAGGAGGTGAGTTCAAACTTCTCAACTAACTCCGACATGATGATGGTTGAAATGTTTTTTTTACTTTAGCCCATCGCTACTGATTTCTCAAAAATCAAAGTGTACTGCAAGCATGTTAAGATAAGGGGGGGGGGGAGGGGGCAGAGAGTTTTCCTGGCCAACGCGTAGCTCCTCCCCTGCCGTGTTTGGAGCACAAACACCTGTCGGCATTTCAGTCCATCCCAGCCTTAACAGCAGCTCCCTTTTGGTATGCGCTCGGCCATACATGCAGACGAGTGTCATCAGCGATTAAATTGCCCCTCGTGTGCTGCGTGCCGCGCTTAAGTCCTGTCCCCTGGCCTTTAGACACCAACCGCCACAATGGAGATGTTTGTTGCGTTGAGTTTTTATCAACAATCATGTGTGCGCACGGCAGGCATTCACCATCATGGACCAGAACAGAGACGGCTTCATCGACAAGAACGACCTGAGGGACACATTTGCAGCTCTCGGTGGGTTCTCGTTCATTTTATTTGGTGACTGAAAAATGTCAGAGTATGAGTTTTTTTAACAACTAGGGTTGAACTGAGTTGTTTTTTTTTATTGTTTGTTTTACAAATTCCTTTTCTAGTTTATTTTTCAAATACAAAACTCTACTTAATGTCCTAATGTCCTTTTATAGGTCGCTTAAATGTGAAACAGGAAGAGATCGATGAGATGCTCAAAGAAGCTCCGGGCCCAATCAACTTTACCGTCTTTCTTACTATGTTTGGGGAGAAACTGAAAGGTAGCAATTAAAATAAACAATTTTTTTTTTTGCATGTCAAATTGACTAACTGCTGTGTGTGTGTGTGAAAAGGTGCTGATCCAGAAGAGACCATCCTCAACGCTTTCAAAGTGTTTGATCCCGAGAGCAAAGGAGTGCTGAGGAAGGACCAGTAAGTGCTGACAAACCTGTGTGGAAAAAAAATAAAAATGCATTGCGTCATGTCTCGGCTGTCCACAGTGTGACACAGATGCTGACAACACAAGCCGATCGGTTCAGCCCTGAAGAGGTACGGCGACAATCCGCCGCTCCACATTGTGACCCGTTGAAGGAACATGATGCAAATGTGTTCTTTGTGTGCCTCAGATGGAGCAGATGTTTGCCGCCTTCCCTCCAGATGTGGCGGGCAATCTGGACTACAAGAATCTGGTGCACATCATAACACACGGCGAGGAGAAGGACCAGGAGTGAGCATCTTCTGAACGGAATGGACTGTGATTAGTTCATGCGGCGTCCATGCTGGTGTCGGAGTTCCTCTGCTGCAAGATAACGCGACAGGATCAAGACCAGAATGACCTTTAACACGCATTTCCGATTAGTCGCATCCTTCTCTTCTTTTTGTTATTGTTTTCAATGAAAATATCCATCCGGCGGTTGCTTGTTTGTCAAATAAAAGTTGTCAGAGGAATCATTTCTCAATCTCTCTATTTGAATCAGAATAAAATATTTAGAAATGTTGGCAATACAATAAGCGATATTTTTTGCCAATTTTCCAACATGTTGCAGCCCATACCAGTACCGGAAGCATAAGCAATTCACATTTGATTATTTTCTGCACAATCAATTTGGAGAAAAAAATCCTGTTTGAAAAAAAAAGAAATTGACAGACAAAATAACTTTAATCGATTACTAAAATAATTGTTAGTTGCAGCCCTAATATTTTTTGCAGTTTTACAATCAAATGCCAGACATTGTCATTTCCTGCTCAATGATTGCCTTGCACATTGATGGAATGAGTTCAGGATCACAAGGTCACTCGCGACAACTTTAACACCATGTTAGGTAGTGAATGTGCGTGAGGTAGCTCGATATTCTACAGAGATAAAGATGGAACCTTCATGCCCGCATTGATCGTGTGTGTCCATGTGTGTATGTTCATCGCAGAGTAGGAGGATGTGTGTTTTGTGTGCTGGGATCCAAATGTTTGTCTCCTGACGCAGAGGGGCTTTGGCTAGACAAAGGCCTGTTGTTATTTTAGTGCAGTGATGTGAGGAGGGTGGTTATACTAAAGGCGCGGGTGCAAAGCTCACAGCGGGATGCCACCCAGGCACCCGCTCAACCTTCTCACTCTTGCCTACCACACTAAAAACTGCATTTTAAAGGATTTTTTTTCTCCACCCTCGGTTGTTCCTTTTCTGTTTTCTGGCGTAGTATCAGAGCCATAACACGGATGGGGTGGGCTCACCTCCTCTGCAATGCAAGGACCAAGTATTTGGAAGACCATACTAAATTTTGAAAAGAATGATGCACCAAATGCTTCATTGTGTACAAATTATCTGTTGAATGTGTTCAGACTGAGTCAATATGGTAATTTAGGAATTATCGATTTATTTCTATAAATGTACTTTTTCGCACAAGAACCTTTACGACATTCATAGGAAATCACAATGTCTCATGTTTAGTTGGGAGGAAATTTAGGGAATAAAAAAAAGTTGCTAAAAATGTGCTCGATTTGGCACTAACGCGAAGCACGTCCTCAACGTGCCACTAGATGGCGTAGTCGCCTATATTTTCAGTTTATGGGCGGCAGCGGGGCTGACAGGGGGGCTGGCTCCTGCTCTCCTGTTCGAGAGCTTCTCCTCCCGGGGGCAATCTGGCCATGAGTGCTGTTTGGGAGTGTGCTCGAAGGAGGACTTGAAAACTTCGCTGCGTTCGTCCACCAGATTTGAGCGAGCGGACGCTACGTCGGAGGAAAGACCAACCCAAAATTGTGCTCGACGGAGGGGGAACGTTGCTGGGTTGTCAACAGCGTTGATTTCCGGCCAACATGGATGATTTAGGTAAATCTACTGCTCCGTTGCAATACCATGCGGGTGTGTGCGGGCGCTTTTTGCATCTTCTGCAGGCTTGTTTGTTTGAGGCAAAACGTGAAAATGTCTAAGTTTGTGTGCATGCAGTACGAGTTAACCAAGCTTAGAAAGGCCCCGTGTGGTCATTTAATTAAATGTTGCCTTCAGGTGCATTACGAAAAGTCCCCAAAATGTGCAGCCTAGAGTGGCCACTTAACGGTCCTCTAACTTTGAATTCTTACAGCGATTCATTATGACATATGTTGTTGAAGCACAAATGGGATGGCAAGAGTGGCATTTAAAGGGCGACAAAAACAATCAGGCATTTTAAAGTCAATAATTAACCAGACTGTCACAGCAGTGGTGCGTTTCCGTTTAAACCCAGCTGGAGTTCAAACCTGGACTTAAAATACGGCCCTGCACATTTCCTTTTTAGTCAGCTCCTTGCACCACATGTTCAGTCATTTCTATTTGGGCTCAACCACTAACTTGTGTGATCTTTCTCAAGTGTAAATATTGAAGTCAAATGCTCCCTCGTGTAATATAGAATCTGTGCTATAATTAAAAATGAAAATGTAAGCTCAGAGGTAAACTCATTAAGATCATCACTGCATGTTGGGACCTCTTTTTTTGTGGCAATGTAATGTTCAAGTCTGAGCTGTTAAGTTTAGAATTCATTTTAAAAGGAATTTGCATTCAACTATCAAACTATATCGCTCTAATAATTTGGATCCCCCCTCCCTGCCCAAGAGCAGAACACTTTGACTATCCTGATAAGGCCACGCCTGTAGTTGCTAACGTGGCAACTTGACACTTTACAAAGAATATTAGCCATTCTATATCCAGTCAATGTTTATGGATAGCGCCTCGGTTTACACAGCCCTCCTTGACGTGGCTGCTTAAAAAAAGAAGTGTCTCGCAACCCAGAAAACTGTCAATGTCGCACGATTGGAGATAATATTGTGGTTTCGGCTGTGATCTCAAAACCTTCACGTGTATCAAGCTTCGTGTTTCGTCTGCTGTCTGTTTAGAATGATTCAAACAGCTCCTTGGGAGGTAAAATTGTTTATTCCACCAGCAGGATGAGAACGCCTTTATGTATTTTTAGCAGAGAAGAAGACCCAGCAGCAACCTGAAACCTTCCAGGCCTCGGGACACCTCTCTATGCTCTCTGATCCCACCAGGCAGCTTTGATTTCTGTTCATCTACGAGCTGAGCAGGAGCACACGCTCCATTGTGGAATGCGGAGCCGTGGGAGCCAAGCAAAGTGTCGGGCCAACATGAAAGCATTGTGCCACAGCCAGAAATTAGAATTTGGGCTTACCCACTCGCTTCAATTGATGGTTTCAAAGCTAGCTGAATTCGCAGCGAGCGGATTGTAAATTTTGGTGGTCGGCGTTTTCTCTAGGCTGCAACTGAAAACATCATGATTTGAATTGCTTTGTTGTTGACACAGATGTGTTGAATCTTCTCGCGATGCTGCGACATTTCTCAAGGCAAACTTGCGTTGACCTCGCTTCCTCGCATTTTTTCTTTCCCCTCCCCAAATTGTACACAGACCGTGCACAACACACTGCTGTCAGACGACCTCCTTTCTTTTAGTTTGACGAGCGCTACTTCTCATCTCTGTTACTTCTCATTGTGATTTGCCACAGTCATTTTGGTGGCAGCGTTTTGAAGTTAGGCAACTCCCCAGAGCCTCGTCAGCTCAGACGCCGCCGCCGCAGCGTTGGAAATGTCACTCACAGAGGGGGGGTGGGCGATGTACTTCTTAAATGAGAACTGATGTAGCCTAGATACTCTTGAGTCTAAATTTAGGTTGAAATTTTGTTTACACCGATAGAAAAGCTGGAGAAATGACATGTGGTTACTTGAGATTACTCATTTTTCGTCTTATTGACGCTGACGTCTTTTCACGCATTCATACGTTTTCAATTTTGTCAATTTTTTTCCCCTCTTCACTTTTTACAATGCAAGTTATAATATCCACGCCCGCTAGTTTTTAAAAGCTTCTACTTTTTAATTCATTTTTTGCCATCAAACAAATGTAACTTGTGAGTTTTTGTCGGAATCCTTCCTGCAGGGTTTCGTCCATCTGTTTAAGTTTAAAGTAAACTCGCTGAAGGGCTTTGAAGCATATGTCGGTCCACACGCGCATATGCTCTTCAGATCACAGTTAGCTGGTGTGGACAGGCGCCTTGACAAGCAATCTCAGTGAGCAGTGACAGCTCCGCAGCCAGCCACGTCGTCTCACGTGAGTCCTCGGCACCTCCTGGTTTGATGTAGAGGCAGTCAAAAAAGAAATAACCTTAAAGATAACGACACTACATTCCAAATCCTGATATCCTAAAATCTCTATCGCTGCTTCCTTATATTAATTTTAAATGAATTAAGAATAAATAAATAAGGGTCTCCCACTGAAACACTTGATGCATCTGGCAGGAAATTGTTTGCAGAGACAACTCCTCATAGGTCAAAATCAATTTCTCCAATTTGTCATCACCTGTCTTGATTTCAGAGAGGATTTATGGCCACGGTGGTGTGCGGGTTGAGATAAGACGCTGCTCTTATATCAGAAAATGTTGGCAGTAAGTTGGCACACCTTTGATGAATGCAGAGCATTAAAGGCCTTTGACTCAGAGGGAAAGATAAGGCTTACCTCTGCCAAATGGTGAATAGCATTTTATTGAAGGCTTGTTGATTGTCCATACAGGCAAAGGTGTCCTACAGTATTGATTGAGATTTTTGAATACTTTATGTGATCTCCTGGGTTCCAATCTAAATTGTTTTTGTCCTGTTCTTAGAATCTGGCAGTTGAAGATAAGTCAGCGCTGTATAGTTTTTTAACCGTCCCATCGATGCGTGGTGGAGCTGACAATAGGCTCGTTTTCCATCGGAGTGATTTGCTTCTGCTTTGCAGTAACTGTCCTCTGACTTCACTTCCCCATGTCTGTCCTTGTCCTCCTGGAGGGGACAGAGAGCAGCTTGTTTCTCAGCCTCTGACCTACTTTAGTGGAGGAAATACACAAGCAGACCCAACTGATTGGATGTCGGAGCATAAAAAAAAAATATCAGGCCATCTTTCCACTCCCTTGTTCAATGCATCCGGAGAAGTGTTAGCATGAATGCTAAACAAATTGATTTAAAAAATATATACATGTTTTTCCAGTCTTTATTACCACATCAGAGTATGGAAAAAACATTTCGAACAGAAGCCATTTTTTGTGGTCCGAGCATACCATACAGAATAAATAGTAATTAAATATTCGGCGCATTTTTTTTTGTCTAGTTTTGCATGTAACTCCTGTATTTACTGAAATAAAAGATGGGAATTAATTATAATGTGTTTTTAAAATGCCATTTCTATTAAACTCAATAAGTTATCTGCCTCCAGTGCGGCGATGCCACTTATTATTATTATTATTGGCAGGAGCCAATTATTGATTTAAACCTCCCGTTTACTTATCATCGAGAGAAGCGACCTCAGGCCCCCTGCCTCGCACGAGTCATTGGGCGGCTTGCCAGAGAGACGATGTGAAGGATATTAGAGTGTCAGAAGGAGAGTTATTGCATCGAGGGAACGTCCATCGGTCTTCAAGACACATTATCCATTTGAGTTTTGTATTTTATGGCAAATCAACAAACGTCACTGCCTCGACCCACATGGAATTATATCAAATGCTAACATGTTACAAAGTAACCTGTGATTCTGTGGCTTCCTGTCCAATGTGACCCTCTATGATCTACTTAAGAGGACATCTTGTGTCTCCTGCAGGTTAAGGTCACATTGGGGAGGCTATTTTTAGCTCCTCTGTGTTTCATGTGTAAGCAGCGAGGCTCTTGCGCACTTTGTTGTTGTCTTTTTGTTGCACCTTGTGAGGGGCAAAGAAGCGCCGCCGTCCTCAGAGAAGCCCTCGAGGGAGCATCAAGTGCACGGCTCTTAGATTGTTGTGGTCCGAGCCCTGGCGGCGCTATCCGTTGCGTGTTATCACGCGGTACACCGACAGGCCTTCTCAGTCACAAGGCAACATGAAAGCTTGTCATATCGCATTAAGCACTCGCTCGCTTTTGCTCAACACGCTTCTCGCGCTGCCTCTTGAAGCGATCGTGTTCAGTTGTTCACCACTCGTGCGTTCACGTATGGACAACGAGCCGCGGCATGTCAGGAATTTCTCTCAGTGGTGTCGGAAATACAGAGAAGTGAAGGAAAGAGTCGTTGGTTGAAAGCGAGCAGCACCCATTGGGGAGATTTGACATTCGAGCGGTTTTTCCCTTAAATGTCATGACCTTTAAAAAGTTGAGACGAAGCTATTGTTCTTTTGGTTTGCCTTGAGCAAGAAAGGCAGCCCTCCTTAAATGTCTCAGCGCAATCTTGACTTCGGATCAGTCGAGGGCATTGATTTGTACGCACTGCCTCTCCTCATGTCCTGCACTTAATATTTGCAATTATCCTTCATAATCTGTCTTTTACTGTCGTCCGCCACAGCATTGTTCACAATGTACTCCTTATATGGTTCTCTTTCCATACCCTCCTTTGCTGCAGGCCACCGCCGCCTCCCTCCCTCTTTCTTTTTAAATCGTGTTGCTTTCATCCGCTCTCCTGCCGCCCAGATCTCGTCAGCCCCCTTTTTTATCTTCCCCTCACTTCCTCTTTCGCTTTCCTGTAATGAACCCCAGCACGAAGCAACGTCCGTGTAATTAAAATGCATACCATTCATCTCAGGAAGGGAGTCTCCTCAGTCTGCATCAACCCACATTCGAGCTTTGAGAGATGTGCATGGAGACAATTCCCAGTTTAGTTTCACTCACTGTCTCATTGCGTAGATTTCATTGTGTCGAGCACGCTGTGACCCGCCGTGTCACTTCCTCTGTCTTGTTTTACATTTACAATTTTACTGCTAGCCTTAGCACTGATTTCAAAGTACGTCTTATATATCTTAAGTCTTGTTGGTTTGTCTTTAGTTTGATCGTGAAGTCCAACTTTGATTTTCAGGTTAGAGATGTTTTTCCTCCCTTTACTGGAGGTTAATATTTGGACACAGGAGACGTGTGATTGTGGTATGTCCTCTTGGCAGAAGAAGCGGCCACACCTCCGTGTTTGTGTAGTTTCTGGATGGGCCAGAGCACGCCAAACACGCAGCCACCGTTCACCAAACGCACACATGCTTCAAAACATCCTCATCTCGACTTCCAAAATGCTCCATTGGCTTTGTTTACAACATTATTTGCACCACTTGGTAAATAAGCTGTATTAATATTACATCTGCCACCTACATTGTTCATTTAGGACAATTAAAATGGTGTGTAGCCTGAGGGTTAATGTTTTAGTACGAAGTTATTTCTGAGCTGAAAATTGTTTTCAATGACGGGTAAAGCCAGTTCAGACGCAGTGCTAATTTGATGAGCATCCCCTGTGTAAACCATCTGGACGAACATCTGTTGAGATGTTCAGCAGCTGCAGTTCAGCTTTGTTCTGACAGCAGCAAGAGTTGGGCCAAATCACACGAGGATTTTCCAATAAACAATGACTGCGTTGTCTTTTTGGCATTTACTCTTTGGTCCTTTTTAATGATACATTTAATCAGATAGAATCAACATTGAATTGAATGGCACAGGCACAGGAAAACCACACATGCGTAATGTAGCCTACTTGTCTAAAACCAACATGTTGACTTCCCCTTGTATGAGGCAGTACACATTTATGTATATTGCTCCTGATGTGAGCGATAATTTTATTTTGTCCACACTTATTTTCCTTTGGCTTCAGCATTGTATGCACTTTTGTATATTCCACAACAAAACACTTTACACTATGACTATCGGGGAATCTTTGCTGTGCGACCACGGCTGCCGGCATGTGAGCTATGCATGTTAATACTAACCCAGTTCAAGTCGATCTGCCACGGCTCAGCAGGACCTCTGCTTTTACTGATGATACCGTGCTATTCTAAGCGTTGGTTTCCAGGTCGTCAGATGTTCCTAACGTTACAGTTTTGATCTTGCTGTTGTATTTAAAGACCAAATTTGATGCTGTAGCCAGTGAGGATTCCATAGAAGGTCACACAGCAATTGTTGAACTACAACGGAGTCATACCAGGAAGAGGGGCGTGATACAGTGTTGCAAGACTCTTGTCGGTCATCTTTTCACATGCTTGTCGTGCTCATTCAAGGCAACTAGCTAAGTTGGTACTGGCATGTCGCTGCTGTGAGGTGAATGAAACCAAGATGCCCCTGCCATCAAATTGATCACCCCCAGACTCCAAGCAGATGAGGGTCAACGAATAACTCAAGTAGCTATAACAGTGTGAATGGTTCAAAGTATCATTCTTGTGTGTTTCCTTAGATGCTTTGTTGGCAGACCTTGAGTCCACGACATCCCACATTTCCAAACGTCCACTCTTCCTGTCTGATGATACGGGTTACGCGCTCCCTGTTGGAAGTCAGCAAGACATCTGCTTTTCACCGCAAGGCCCACCCATTCCCTCTGAAAAAACACTCAACGGAGAACAGGAAACAGATGTAAATGCTCTTACGTCTCATCATATGTAGCGAGATCAACTTAATTAATTCAATGTAATTTCGTTTAAATGGACAGCAGACTAACTTGTGACTTCCTCACTTTAGTCGAGAGATAACAGCAGCCCGCCTCAACCCACCGGCGAAGAGGACCATGTGTACAGGTAAGACACTTTGTTGAGCTTTTGTTTTGAAAATATTTGCTCTCTCGTAACTAATATGTTGCATGTTGGATGTTTCTGCTTTATGTGCAGTTTTCCTAATAAGCAGAAGAGCAATGACTCTTCACCTGCCATGAACCAATCCTTTGGCAGCAACCTGTCAGAGCTGGACCGCCTGCTGCTGGAACTCAACTCTGTCCAGCAGAGCACGCCCGCCTTCCCTGCTGAAGGTCATTACCTTTTTCCACTGAACAGCCGGTACTGACTTATTTGCAGTTTGGTGAAAGCATTAATCCCTATTTGTTGTCACTAGAGGAGGCAGCTCCACCTCTCCCTGCCAGCGTTGTGATCCAGAGTATTCAGGAGAACGGAGAGTTGGAAAAGTCAAAACGCAGCGTGGCAGTTCGAGGAATAGAAGACGCACGACCGAGTGTGGAGAGCCTTCTGGATGAGCTAGAGAGCTCTGTGCCCTCACCCACGTGAGAGAAATGAATCTGGACTAACATGGAACGTGGTCCTGACGAGTCGGCAATTGAATTTGAACCGTTCTTCTTTTAGTCCCGCTACCTTGTTGGTATCGGACGTGCAGATTGATGGACAAGAGGAAACACAATCACAGCAGCAGGCAAGAATGTCCGCATCCTCTGCCACACGGGAGCTAGACGAGCTGATGGCCTCCTTGTCAGACTTCAAAGTCCAAAGCAATGTGAGCATTTTTTTGTTATGTTGAAACATTAATTGTATTTTGAAGTCTGAAAACTAGATACATTTCTAAATCGAATGGCTCTGAGTTAAAATGGAACGTTTTAACAACCAATTCTGTGAGACCCGACCTTCCATTCTCTTCATCTCAATGTATTTTTCCTGCTCTTTCTCTTTTCTCCATCACTGTGTATGTCTCTGTTTCTACGTATGTATGTGTTACCGCTAGTCTGGCTCTCAAGTGTCAATGAACCAGGAAGTGGTTGACCCCTCATATCCTGCCAGCTCACCAATCATAACCTTCGACACTCAGCCCTCGATTCCTCACGCTGACTCTTCTGTGGATGTCGATCCCTTATCTAGTTCCACCACACCCTCTTGTACTCCTCTTCCGCTGGAACTCCACATAGACGAAGACGGCTGTTCAACCCCGACCTTTACCCCTAGCTCCACTGTCACGGTTATATCGTCTAAAAAACAAGGCGGTGGCATTGTCACCTCTGAAATTGCTCGTTTGGAGAGCTTGAGTGTCGCGAGTAGCCCAAAGCAACCCGTCGGAAGTGAAGTCGGTAGCTCATCCGGTCCATCAGTCACTCAAGCCTCCACTAGTAAAGTCTCAAGTTTACTGGAATCCAATTCAAGTAGTTTCAATTCAGATCCCGCTCCTCGAAATCCCATACCAAGTACACTTAGTTTGGCCAGTCCTAATCCGAGTCTTAGCCCCACCCTGAAAGATGACAGTCCAGCACCTGCACACCTCAGCCAAGATAGTATAGCCCAACAGGGTCAATGTGCAGTCACACCAACAACTCCAGAATCATTGCCAATGTCTTCTAGCCTAGTAACCGCTCCAAAACTCTCAGGTCAGATTTCAACTAGTGTTCCCAAGAGTCCGGTGTTAATTCCAAAGCTCGCATGTCCCTCTAGCACACAAACTGATTCACAGCCAGTAACACGTCCAAAGATTTCAAGTCCAGCAATGATTCGAAAAAGTGAAGGCACAAGTCCAAAGAGTCCCGCTTTGGTCATCAAAAAGACCTACACGGTTGCAGACACGAGTATTAGTCCCAGACATTCACCGGTTTCACCTTCTGCTGTACCGTCAACTAGCCCGCCGTCCTCCCCTCCAACCAAAAATGAAATCCTGAACTTAACCTGGCCCTGCCGGGAGCCTGAGTTGGATAATGCCCTGGATCAACTCTTAGCACCCGACTTCACTCAAGCGGATGAAAACCAAGCATTCGGATCTCTGGAGTACAGACCATGGGACGAAGACTATGGCACGTACCCAGATGTGAGCCGAGAGGGGACCCTGACACCCACGACCGAAGCCAGTTGGATTGATGAGTGTTTCACCCCCTCCACCTGCCCGGGGACACCGGATGCAGCGCTGGATCTGCCGACACAGCAGCCATCTGCCATTGAGCGCTTATCAGCTTCTGGCCAAGTAGGAGACGCATCAAATCAGCTCCAAAAATAAGTTGCTGGCATGAAGCAGATGTGGCAACTGTGGGAAATATCCCACAGAGAGAGAAGTTGCTATGTTTCGACACAAGCTGTAGAGCGTGTTTGGAATTGAGGTCATCGATGTGGTGTGATGCATGGAGTGTCAGTGCATTCGAATTGCAAAAGGCTCTTAAGGGAGAGGTTTCATTGCAAAAGGTTGACGGAATTACTAATAGGATGACTGCATGCTCCTACTCGCCTGAGTCAACAATTCTGTCGGCTGTAGGACCCCACCTGTGATGGTTAGGCAACCAGCAATGATGCAAACGTCAAGATTGAAACGTTTGTTCTGTGCAAGCAGTATTTTTTTTTTGCCCCCCTTGAACCTAGGCCTGCTTGCGCAAGCGCTTTATGATGGATCTGCGGTGTCTTGAGTCTCTGGCATGCCACGCCTGACTTATGGCTTTGTTTTGCTGTGATAGAAGAGAATGACTTTTTTTGTCTGCAAGAAATTCCATTCAGTGTGTGTGTGGTGCAAACGCATTTTGGATTACGGAGTGTTTGAGACCCGACATGGAATTGGGCGCAACCTCCACTATCATCTACTCTCCAGCTCAAGTCGGTTATACGTCGCACAAAAGAGACCGCCAACGTGCATCCCATGTACAAGGACGGAGTGCGGCGTAAAATGGGACCGGTTATCGTGAATAAGAGTCAGTCGCAAGATCGGCTCATTGAGGAGCTCCAGGGGAAACTGGGAATCGGCCGCCTGGAACGTCGGCGTAAACGGCAGCCGGACGACTGGCTGACGGAAGGCGTCATCGTGATGTCAAACCCGCAGCGAATACGTGAGGAAAGGGCCCCGCCGCCTGTGGATAAGGTAGACGTGAGAGACACGTAGCCGCATGAAAACACCCACTTCAAATCTAAAATTGGTAAATCGTCTGGGGGGACGGGACAAAAGTGGGAAATATTGCTCCGTAACTTGTGCACGTTTTTTTCGTGGCCACATGTGAGTTTTGTCTATCACTTCTCTATTGTTGTGCTCTACTTTTCTCCTTCTTTGCCGCATCCCCCCCTCCAGATCAACATCCCTCCTGAGTCTCCTGTCCCCCAGAGGAAAGTCCTCTCCCCTCTGAAGTCCCCGCCAGCCCCCAAAAAGATTCCCCCTGTAAAACAGACACCACCGCCACTACCGCTCCCTCCGCCCCCTCCGACGCCTCCGCGCCCCCGGGACCCTAGCCCACCACCTCCCAAGGAGCCAATTCCTCCCCCAAGGGAGCCCACGCCACCCCCTGTGCAGCTCCCTCCGTCACCAAGCCCCCCACCCAAGCCCATTACACCACCTCCTCCCCCCAAGGTCTTTGTAACGGTGTCCTGTCAGACTGACTATGACGCCGTCTTCCCACCTATGCAGGCACGGTTCTTTTTGTCTTTTCACTTCCTTCCTTTTTTTCCTCTTTTCACTTCCTTCCTTTTTTTCCACTCATTCTAATATCATTCAATTCACTGGCCCTTTAAGAGCCATCGCGAATTTGATGGATCATTGCAACTGCAGTTCATACCTTTTCGTATTTAGGGCAGCCACAGGGTTGTATGATCCTTAGGTCTGTTTTTGGCAGCAAGCTGGGAACGGATAACCTGAAACCCTGTCAGTCCAGGTTATGAGTGGCACTGACACCCAGGCTACAGAAACAGACTCCTTTTTTCTAATTCGGATGCATGACAGCACCTCGGGTTGTGCGTTGTGACCAGAGTTTAAGTGCTTAGAGGCAAGTTGAGCGTTGGCCCTCCGGGCCATGTGGAGGAATGGTTGGCTTGCGGTGCAACTGAAACCTCGTCTGCCGTATGACAGCACATTTACCATGACACTCAAAGCCTTCCCCACACGACACTCATTAACTGGTGCCATAGCTCAAAAAGAACTATACCAGTGTATCATCATCATACATAATGCACATTTAAAAAAAGAAAATGGTCCTTTGACCTTCAGCGTTCGAGATTTTTTTATATTTTTTTATTTGTCTTGACCATCAACACTGAACTGTCAATGCAACCAAGAAACCCAGAAAAAAAGCCTTTTTAACCCCTCGTACTAAATTTGGAAAACCTCTGTCAGATCCAGTCTCAGGGAAAGACGTCGCCAACCGGACCAGCCAAGCCCGCCAATAAACTGGACAACATGCTGGGGAGCCTGCAATCGGATCTGAACAAACTGGGAGTCCAGACTGTGGCTAAAGGCGTCTGTGGTGCCTGCAAGAAACCTATAGTTGGACAGGTGAGTCCATTATAGGACAAATGTGCAGAACTTGCATACGGTTAGTACCGACCCATTCGATGTAACTGCATTTATGTGCGCCTGTTGTAAATGTAAATGAGGTGAAAATAGGATTTTATTAGGTCCTCCAGTACATCATAATCTTAAAATGCTTGAGGATGCTGATGAGAATTATTTCAAGTAGTTGTTGACACTCCACTGCACACGAAGAATCGTCAAAAGAAACACTGTTACCTTTTGTGAATTTCGCTGAATCGGGCGTACTCCCTTGCAGCTCCTTTTTGATTGAATCCCTTGTGCGGGGTTAATCCCTCAGGTGGTGACTGCCATGGGAAGAACGTGGCACCCCGAGCACTTTGTGTGCACCCACTGCCAGGATGAGATAGGCTCCAGGAACTTCTTTGAGCGCGAGGGACAACCTTACTGCGAGAAAGACTACCACAGTCTCTTCTCACCGCGATGCCACTACTGCAACGGGCCCATACTGGATGTTAGTAGAACGCATACATGTACACTCCCGTACCATAATTTACTTACATATATACTCCATTGATGGGAGGATGTTGTTTAGTTATTTATTCATAGGCAAATAGAACATGGCCATCATTGAATGAGTGACTTTGTGTTTGCTATAGACAGACCCACTCATATCTTTTATTTCCATCATTAACACACACCCACACTTGAAGGGGAAGTGGACGAGTGGACTTGAACCAGGGAATGTCCAACATGAGTCACTCCCAAGATTTTCCAATCCACCGCCTCGGAGCTCGTTTGACACATCCACGGTTGACTTTTCGCAAAAGCACCTGGCATGAATACATTGAGATAATTATACATAACGGTATTGCTCAAGCTAATAATACCCAGTGCCAAAGATGAATCATTATGCTTTGATTCATATTTTTACTCGAATCATTACACATACAAGTACACACACTATTATCTTTATAAAGGCATTTTTTTGTTACAGCTCTTCTATTGGAATGTGTTGTAGTGTGTACACACTAATGTAATTTGTGTAATCGCTCTTGAGTTGGATTTCCATTGATTTCTAAATTCTGTTTTTCGTGCCAAGTCAGTCTTTTGTGTCCTTGCTCTCCCTAGTGGTGAGGTTATAAACTACACATTATTTATATTGTGTGTGTGAGTAATGTGTTTTATGAAACCTATGATGTATTTCAAATGATCCTGGCTGCCCAAAGTGACCATGATTATTGTTGTCGTCTCACAGAAAGTGGTGACTGCTTTGGACAAGACTTGGCATCCCGAGCACTTTTTCTGTGCCCAATGTGGAGCCTTCTTTGGACCAGAAGGTACTGGAGCACTCTGTGAATACTTCGCATGGGTAGATTCAGGTTGGACTTATCAATAAATCATGTCAAGGGTGTCAGCACGAATCGTTGCTTCCGTGCAGGGTTTCACGAGAAGGACGGGAAGGCCTTCTGCAGGAAGGACTACTTTGACATCTTTGCTCCGAAATGTGGAGGCTGTGCCCGGGCCATTTTGGACAACTACATCTCAGCCCTCAACTCACTCTGGCATCCCGAATGCTTTGTCTGCAGGGTGAGAGCGTCGACTCACTGGGTCTACTTGCAATTTACGAGGCGTCGGGTTTGATTGCGCTGTGTGTGTGTGTGTGGTTCCGCAGGAGTGCTTCACCCCGTTCATAAACGGCAGCTTCTTCGACCACGAGGGTCAGCCGTACTGCGAGGCGCACTACCACGAGCGGCGCGGCTCGCTGTGCTCGGGCTGCCTGAAGGCCATCACGGGCCGCTGCATCACAGCAATGGGCAAGAAATTTCACCCGGAACATTTTGCGTGTGCCTTCTGCCTCAAGCAGCTCAACAAGGGCACCTTCAAGGAGCAGAATGATAAGCCCTACTGCCACGGTTGCTTTATTAAACTTTTTAGCTAGACTGCGCACATTTCCTTGCTGGTCTAAAGGCACACGGTTTTTTCGTACCACTGCGACGGGGTCTGTCACTTTTGGCACCTAAGTGATTGATTTTCTTGCCTGTCCCAAAACTCTCAGGCTTTTGCTTATGGTGTTTTATCAGCCAGCCCAAAGAGATTTTTTTTATTTTAAGTATTAATCCTGTCAAGCAACAAAAGAACACAAATGATCTCTTATGTGAATTTCTGTACAGTAGATTTGAAGCCACACACTCCGCCTGTGTTCAAATAGTCTTGAAGGTTTGAGTCAGCTGTTTGACTGAACGGAGCGCAGAAATCAGTTTAGGCATTGGTGCGGCCAATTAGTGTGAACAATATTCACAAACCTCCAAGCAGTTGTTGTCTTTGTGCTCGCCAAGCAGATCTCTTGATGAGACTCTCACAATTGTCACATAGTGAATTTTACAATGTAGCGTGGCTTTTATTTTTCTACTCTCCACTCACTGTACGTACGTCGAAGAAAAAGATCAGATCTTGACTGGCTCCATGGTGCTTAGGTACCTTTTTACCCTATCGAATCTTTCTATTCTGCCGTTCAAGTAGAAATAGGCACGCTTAGTGATGTTTGACTTTTGGTGCATTTTGTAAAAAAAACAAAAAAATGCAGATATTTTCAATCTGTATTCATGCACAATTTATGGAATGACAACTAATGCATCAGTTCATTTGTTCCTATTTTTACAATTGTGAATTTCTCACTGTATTGAATACAAAAACCAAAACGGTTTATGCTAGCGCATGCTACTGTCATTTACATCGTTTTATAAGCACTAATGGCCAGCTGGCTTCACAATCTGAATCGACAGTAAATTTATAGCCTCTCGACCATTTGACAAAACTGTGTTTTGTTGATCTTTTGATGAAAATCTATATTTGAAAGTCACATTGCTGTGGCGAGAGCTGGCTCTACTGGCATGCAGGCTGGCGGTAGTCCAACCTGTTCTCTGCCATGCACACACTTTTACCAGCCTGTGGTAAACCACAAAAGTCAATCTATGATGTTGCTTCATTTGCCAAATGGTAGCAGTTGTTTGTAAGCCTCATGTATTCAGACATGCCTTTGTTTGACTCTAGATGCCGCTTGCTTGTTTCCCCCCTCCCTCATTGAGTATGCAAGGTGTTTCATGTGTGTTTTCTTATTGTAAGGTGGAGGATGCAACGTGCCAAATATGTCGATGCAATATGGTCGAATACACTGTGTGGTCTTTCCTGTGAGTTGAGCCTTTTTGGTGTGAATTCAAGGAGACTTTTGTCTGCTGTGATGCATCAACTTTCTAAATGTGCACAAGCACACTGTAGTAGATCAACAAAGGAGAGAAATGTAGGAAAGACCCTCTGAGCATTTGAGCTGACGGTGACTGTACACATCCTGCTGATTTAAAAGTTCACAGCTTTTGGAATTGTGTGTTTTCTCTTAGGCTGTTTGCATACAAATACTCACAGGAATTGATTTTTATTTTTCTCAAAGTTACCTCTTAGTTTCTGCCTGTCAAGGAAGACAAGCCTTCCTTTTTTTAAGTGAGATAAAACAATATATCAAAGAGATTTTGTGATCTTTTGGAATTTTATTTTCTAAGGAGCTTTGGCTTGCTTGGGTGCTATGTAAGATTATGATTACAAATTGACTGATCCAACCAACGCAAATAAAATCTGCTATTTCTGGCAAATCTTTGACTTTGGTCATGAATATTCTTATGATTCTATGAGTCTCAATATCAAGCTGATAAATACAGTGGATTGCACACAAACAGTCGGGCAAAAGATTGTCTACAAGTGCGTATTTAGAAATACTAGGCTCCATGTAAACCCGCTAGTGTCTACCTAGAGCTAGAGCGCTCTCTAGTGGACAAATTGTGCTACAACACCATTCTTAGTGATCCCAACACTGAATGAACATTTACTGTTTCTAGAGAAAGAAATGTTTGGTGTGTACAGGAATCGTAACTCTTTATTATTTTGTGACGGTCCAATATAAGCTGACTGCTAAATTGATCGGGCTCTGATACAAATAAATAATGACAGACGGATCGTGTTGATTTATGGTCATTTATTCCAAAAATATATTTCAGTCACACAGGTCATATGTCTGTGTTTTTCGAGCTAGAACATGACTAATAGCTGCAGTGACAGTCCAAAATGTTCCTCTGACGTGATATTATAACTTGGACTCGGGAGTTGGTGAGCATTTGAAGTTTTGAAGCCATCATAGAAAACTGAGGCCAGTTATCCACCACCTCCACATACCTCAGTCCCACCATCTTCTGAAAGCCCAAAAAGTCTTTTTCCGACACATGCTGACCTCGGATTTTGAGGCTTTGGAGTTTTGGAAAGAGTTGAGGGATTTGAGAAGGGATGGTTCTCAATGGTATTGGCCAGGTGTCTATGTGGAGATGGAGAAGATTGGGTACCTGCGACGCAACGGAAGTAAACTCTGTAGAAGTTAGATTAGGAACACGTAGCGTGAGCCGTCTCAGCGAAGCTGGGATGGAGTGGACGTATGTGTGAACGCTTGGACCCCTTTTAATGACTAATGTTGAGAGTCGAGGGAGGCCGCTCAGACATGCACTCAGGTTCTCCATGACACCATGATTATTGGCTAGACTATCAAAATAGACAGTGCGCCTAGTATAGATGAGAACCAGCGTCTGCAAGTTAGGGAGTATTTTCGTTATCCAAAGTAGGGAGGGATCACAGTGAATGAGTTCCAAACTGGACAGTGGATGTGTGAGTGAGGGCACTGGGAGAGATGTGGGGATCAAAGCTCTTTCCGCACAAGTCAATGACAGATGCTTCAGGCGAGGAAGGTAACAAAGTATCGAGGAAATCGTTATCGTACAGTGTTCCCTGATCCCAATGTCATGACACACCAGAGATGTCAGATTTGCAAAGTCCCTGATTGCACAAATCAAGTGTTGTAAGGAATTCGCGGGGTACAAAACTTGACAGATGCCGAGATGGGTCAATTTCTCCGCTTCACACACCACGGAGGCGTTCAGCAAAAGGGAGTTGGAGCTGCACCTCACAGCCAGATGCGTCAGTAGAGAAAAGTTCTTTAAATTGCCCAAGACCTCTTGAGTACTTTCCTCCATGAGCAACGAAGTAAGAGAGGGGAGGCCAAGAGCTAACTGCTTCCAGTCCTTCTCTCTGGTGCTCCTCATCACTACGTTACTGATTTTCCTTCGGCGCAGCGTCTCCCAGAACTCACGGTTGTAAGATCCTTTCGGGAAAGCCAGAACTATAGTCCAGTCTTTCCACAGCAATTCACAGTCGACAAGTTCCTTTAAGTACGTGCAAGTCACCCGCACGCTGTGCTTGTCTGTCACGCTGAGATAGCCCAGTACATGGACCCACACTTCTCCTGGAAGTTGGTGTAGCGTCATATTTAGGTTGGCGAATTATAAATTCACGAGCTGTATAGAATCTTAATGTTTTGGGAAACGCGTGTACGTCGCATCATTCTTCCACCCTGAGGCTCGATGCTTCTTCTTGTGTAGTTTATTTGGCAAACCCCAATGTTTGTTGAATTATCGCCATCTATCGGATGGTAGTATAGAGCAGTGTAATAGTATAGAGCAGTGTAGTAGCAGCATTTCTTTTTTATTATTGTTATACTGCATCTAAAAATCATGCAATTTGAATCTTTACTTTAAAATATATATATATATATATTTATTATTTTGAATTTTGGTGCAGCCTCAAAACTTTTTCGCCCTTCCTTACAAATGATTAACACTTGCATTGTCCAATAGTGGCAATGGTAGGCCCAAATGTCTGACGCGATTGGTCAAACACTTTTATATAAAAGGCGCTCGTTTCTTTCCGCTTCCTCTCTCTTTCACGCGACCCTCAGAGTAAGTCGCTCCTTACGTATTACAGACCTCCCTAAAAGAAAAATAACGTTGTGTATCCAAACACCCAGTTTATCGCCTCTCTTTGTCTCAAGCGTATATACATGTTTTTCAACTGCGTGTCGTGTTATACGGTCCTTCGTCGTTATGCCTGTTAGACACTGCTAGCACGCTAACCGTCGGCCAACCTTATTAGCAAGCGCTAGCAGTTAGCACGTGCTCTCCGTTTTACTTCGGTATTAGTCTCCATCGAAGTATTTACGTTCGAAAATCGCTGGTACAGAATAGGGACCGTGACATTTCGTCTTCCTAAATGAAAATGTATTTCTCATTTAAGTATTTCGTACAACCAGATAAGCTATTGTATGTGGCACAAGATTTAATGTAAAGAAAACCTCAAGAGTATCAAGTTCATGACGTTCATTTTAGTCATGCTGTAAATTTCTCTTAAAAATAGTAACACAAGCCTTGCAGTTAGTTATGTGATGACCCAGTTTAGAGTTACATATAACATGAAATGCAAGCTTTCAAACAAGCACTCTTTGATTGCAGGTAGTACCTTGTCTTTAAAACAGCTGTTAAGCGAATCCTTGGAAGCACTGCAAAGATGCCCAGGGAAGACAGGGCCACGTGGAAGTCCAACTATTTTTTGAAAATCATCGTAGGTATCCACTAGCAAGCTCTTTTATTTTTCATGCTGTTCAATATGCCTTTTCTGTATTTTGGACTGTGTTTAATAAAAAAAATTCATGTTATAGCAACTCCTGGATGACTATCCAAAATGCTTCATCGTCGGAGCAGACAATGTGGGCTCCAAGCAGATGCAGACCATCCGCTGTTCTCTTCGTGGCAAAGCTATGGTGCTGATGGGTAAAAACACCATGATGCGCAAGGCTATTCGTGGCCACCTGGAGAACAACTCCGCTTTGGAGAAGTGAGTTGTCCCACTTTTTGAATATCAGTTGCAGGACAGTTATGGTACAGCTTGTGTGGTGCTGTATTGTCGTTCCCCCTGCAAAAAGTAAACTGTTTCCAAGCTATCCCTGTTTGTCCAAACCTCCTGACAGCCAGGGACGCAAGGTCTCAGACATGTGTTTTTGATTTGTTCAATGTGAAAATACTTAACCTAACAGCAGTCTGCATTTAACAGGCTCCTGCCCCACATTAAAGGAAATGTGGGGTTTGTCTTCACCAAGGAAGATCTGGCAGAGGTCAGGGACATGTTGGTGGCCAACAAGGTAAGGCAAACACTTGCGCACACTTGCTCCTAAATTTCTAGCTATCCCTCGTCTGTCTGAACCTTCTGACAGCTGAGGGGTGCAAGGTTTCAGACACGCTTAAGTAAAGTTGCGGTTGGGCTTTATATTATTTTAGTTAGGGTAAAATTAACTTAAGTAACCTTTTTGGGATGATTCAGGTGCCAGCTGCTGCCCGCGCTGGAGCCATTGCCCCCTGTGACGTGACAGTGCCTGCCCAGAATACTGGTCTGGGTCCTGAGAAGACATCCTTCTTTCAGGCTCTGGGCATTACCACTAAGATTTCCAAGGGAACCATTGAAATTTTGGTAAGCTTGATTGAAGTAAATTGAATATATCAAAGTCGTGCACAAGTTTTAACTAACAGTTTGGTTTCCTATAGAGTGACGTCAGTCTGATCAAGACCGGCGACAAGGTGGGTGCCAGCGAGGCCACGCTGCTCAACATGCTGAACATCTCGCCCTTCTCCTATGGACTTATCATCCAACAAGTCTATGACAACGGCAGTGTCTACAGTCCTGATGTGCTCGACATCACTGAGGCATCTCTGCATGCCAGGTTCCTGGAGGTAAGAGAAAATGATTGCGCTAGCTCAGTGTGGTCAGTGTTAAATGTCTCTCATTGTCTCTTTAGGGTGTGAAGAACATTGCCAGTGTGTCTCTTGAGATTGGCTATCCCACGCTCGCCTCTGTGCCCCATACTGTCATCAATGGCTACAAGAGAGTGCTTGCCATTGCTGTGGAGACAGACTGCTCCTTCCCCTTGGCAGACAAGGTTTGTATTTAGAAAGTGGAGTTGGTGAAGGAGTGAGGTGATTCAGGTTTTTGTAAGTTCTCATGTTTGTCACACAGGTCAAAGCCTTCCTTGCAGACCCATCTGCCTTTGCTGCGGTGGCAGCGCCAGTTGCAGCTCAGACTGCAGCAGCTCCAGCTGCTGCCGCCAAAGAAGAAGTCAAGGAGGAGTCTGAGGAATCAGATGATGACATGGGCTTCGGGCTTTTTGACTAAGACCATGCTTTCAATAAAATGTCAAACATTGAGCCTTTTCATGATTCCTGTCACTAATGTGATCCCCCCCAAAGGAGCTCATTATTAGAGCTCTGTTTTTAAATGAACGTTTTGTGTACATGGACCCTCACTTCTCCTGGAAGTTAGTGTGGTGTCATATTTAGGTTGGCAAACTATAAAATCACGAGTTGTAAATCTGAAATTTTTGGGAACCGCTTAAAATGCTATTCAGCCTGCTGTCATGTCATTCTTTGACCCAGAGGCTTGATGGTTGTGTAGTTTATTTGGTGTTTGGCAAATCAGTGTTTGTTGCATTATCTTAAAGATTCAAATCGTATGATGTGCATTTAGATGCAATATAGGAAAAGAAAATGCTGCTTCTACACTACCATCCGATAGGTGGTGAAAATAGAATGCCCTTGTAAAATTACAATGGGGCAATAGATGAAAATGACAATAGAATAGAATGTCCTTTATTGTCATTTCACAAGGGCATTCTATTCTCTCCACCTATCGAATGGTAGTGTAGTAGCAGCATTTTTTTTCTTATATTGCATTTAAAAGCACATATTGTTTGAATCTTTGATTTAAAATATCTATATTTATTTTGAATTTTGTTGCGACTTCAAAACTTGGTTTCCACCTTCCTCACAAATGATTGACCCTTGCATTGCCCAATAGTGGCAATGGTACGCCCAAAGGTCCGACGCAATTGGTCAGACACTTTGCTATAAAAACCCACTCGAGCGTTGCCTCTCCCTCTTTCTTTCACACGACCCTCATAGTAAGTCGCTCGCAATGTATTGAGAACTTTGTGTACCTAAGTTTGTGGTCTGTTGGTTTTAAGCGTATTTGCATGTATTTCAACTGCGTGTCGTGTTATACGCCCCTTCGTATTTATGCCTGTTAGACACCGCTACCACGCTAACCATCGGCTAACCTTATTAGCAAGCGCTAGCCGTCTAGCACGTGTCTCGTTGATTTCCCCCCCTGTCCGTTTTACTTTGGTATTATACTCAATCTAAGAATGCATGCCCGAAATTCGCTAATACAAATTAGGAACCGTAATATTTCGTCTTGGTAAATGAAAATGTTTTTTTATTGTTTTTATTATTGTATTTATTGTTTTTAAATGTTATTGTATGTGGCTCAAGTTTAAATATATATATTTAAAAAAAACTTTGGGGTTCATGACCTACATTTTACAGTCGTGCTTTAGAGTTCTCTTAAATATAGATATAGGAAATCCAACTATTTTCTGAAGATCATCGTAGGCATCCGCTAGCTAGCTTTACTATTTTTCATGCTGTTCGTTATGCCGTTCCTGCATTTTGGACTCTGTTTAATAAAAAAATAAAAAAATCATGTCACAGGAACTCCTCTCCTGGATGACTATCTAAAATGCTTGATCGTCGAAGCAGACAATGTGGGCTCCAAGCAGATACAAACCATATGCTGTTCCCTCTGTGGCAAAATTGTGTGGCCACCTAGAGAACAACTCTTTAGAGAAGTGAGTTGTCCCACTTTTTGAATATCAGTTGCAGGACAGTTACGGTACAGCTTGTGTGGTGCTGTGTTGACGTTCCCCCTGCAAAAAGTAAACCGTTTCCAAGCTATCTCTGTTTGTCCAAACCTCCTGACAGCCAGGGACGCAAGGTCTCGGACACGCACTTTTGATTTCTTCAATGTCAAAATACTTGCCTAACAACAGTCTGCATTTAACAGGCTCCCGCCCCACATTAAAGAATGTGTGGGTTTTGTCTTCACCAAGAAAGACCTGGCTCTTGGACTGGGTTCTACTAAAGAAAAAGTCATGTTATAGCAACGCTTGGATGACCATCCAAAATGCTTCGTCGGATCAGACAATGTGGGCTCCAAGCAGATAGATGCAGACCATCCACTGTACTCTTCGTGGCAAAGCCGTGGTGCTGATGGGTAAAAACATCATGATGCGCAAGGCTGTGTGTCCACCTGGAGATCAACTCTGCTTTAGAGAAGTGAGTTGTCCCACTTTTTGAAAATCAGTTGCAGGACAGTTATGGTACAGCTTGTGTGGTGCTGTATTGTCGTTCCCCCTGCGAAAAGTAAACCGTTTCCAAGCTATCTCTGTTTGTCCAAACCTCCTGACAGCCAGGGACGCAAGGTCTCGGACACGCACTTTTGATTTCTTCAATGTCAAAATACTTGCCTAACAACAGTCTGCATTTAACAGGCTTCCGCCCCACATTAAAGAATGTGTGGGTTTTGTCTTCACCAAGAAAGACCTGGCTCTTGGACTGGGTTCTACTAAAGAAAAAGTCATGTTATAGCAACGCTTGGATGACCATCCAAAATGCTTCGTCGGATCAGACAATGTGGGCTCCAAGCAGATAGATGCAGACCATCCACTGTACTCTTCGTGGCAAAGCCGTGGTGCTGATGGGTAAAAACATCATGATGCGCAAGGCTTGTGTGTCCACCTGGAGATCAACTCTGCTTTAGAGAAGTGAGTTGTCCCACTTTTTGAAAATCAGTTGCAGGACAGTTATGGTACAGCTTGTGTGGTGCTGTATTGTCGTTCCCCCTGCGAAAAGTAAACCGTTTCCAAGCTATCTCTGTTTGTCCAAACCTCCTGACAGCCAGGGACGCAAGGTCTCGGACACGCATTTTTGATTTCTTCAATGTCAAAATACTTGCCTAACAGCAGTCTGCATTTAACAGGCTCCCGCCCCACATTAAAGAATATGTGGGTTTTGTCTTCATCAAGAAAGACCTGGCTCTTGGACTGGGTTCTCCTAAAGAGAAAGTCATGTTATAGCAATGCTTGGATGACCATCCAAAATGCTTCGTCGGAGCAGACAATGTGTGCTCCAAGCAGATAGATGCAGACCATCCGCTGTGCTCTTCGTGGCAAAGCCGTGGTGCTGATGGGTAAAAACATCATGATGCGCAAGGCTGTGTGGCCACCTGGAGATCAACTCTGCTTTGGAGAAGTGAGTTGTCCCACTTTTTGAAAATCAGTTGCAGGACAGTTATGGTACAGCTTGTGTGGTGCTGTATTGTCGTTCCCCCTGCAAAAAGTAAACTGTTTCCAAGCTATCCCTGTTTGTCCAAACCTCCTGACAGCCAGGGACGCAAGGTCTCAGACATGTGTTTTTAATTTGTTCAATGTGAAAATACTTAACCTAACAGCAGTCTGCATTTAACAGGCTTCTGACCCACATGAAAGGAAATGTGTGTTTAAATCAGACGCATATGTGCTCCTAAATTATGATACTGGATTTATTTTTAATCTGAGGTTAAAAATACTCTGACAATGAGTCTTTGGATTTTAAATCCAGTATGCTGTGCTGTTGTTCCCCAGGTTTATGTAAATCTCATTTGTCATACAGGTCAAAGCCTTCCTGCGGTGACCATTTGCGGCTGAGACTGCCAAAGAAGTCAAGGAGTCTGAGGAATCGGATGAAGACATGGGCTTCGGGCTGTTTTACTAAGACACCCATTTCAATAAAATGTCAAACATTGAGCCTTTGCATAATTCCTGTCACTGACGTGACCCTTCAAAAGGAGTTCATTATTAGGAGGTCAATTTGTAAATGAACGTTTTTTAAAATGTAATGTCATGGGGAAAATCACTACTCATTATTTGCATGTAACAAACTAAATTCTCAGGTAGATATAAGACTTATAAGTCAAAACTTTTAGTAGTTTACTTAGCAAAAATCATGACGTTATCAAACAAAATCAAAAACTGAAAATATTGTCTGGCCGTAATCCAGTCCATGGTACTAGAAAAATTGGTGGACGCCGCTTCATAACACCATACTCTTATTTTGAAGACTCATACCGGAAGTGGCGTTTAACCCCACACTGCTGTGACTGCGCAGCTGCAACACGGAAAAACATTCACTATGGCTGAGGTACGACGTTTTTGTATTTCTCTTCCTAGAAAAACAAACCCAAGAGTGGTCGTAGATATATCTTAGCAAGAGAACACTTCATTTTCATATATAGCTTGTGTAGGCAACTACGGTATTTACCTTAACTGTGTTTAATAACGAGCAAATTGTTTTACTAAATGTAAGCTAAGATTTATTAGCAAGGGTGAGGTGTCAACTCAAATAGTGCGATTTCTATGTGCTGCAATCAATGTAAACGAAGTTTTCGAAGGCTACTACAAAACATTTTCTATTATACTGCTTGTGTGGAAAATTAAACAAGTTGTGATTTGTTTGTGAAGACTCACAGTTTACAGGAGCTCCAGCAGCCTGTTGTCAGCACCAAGGTGTTCATTCAGAGGGACTACAGCTCAGGAATTCCTTGCAAATTTGTGACTAAATTCCCTGCCGAACTCGAATCCAGGGTACGTTATTGGCCTGTTTGGATGCAATCCATATTGAATCAACACTCACTTGCTTTTGTTCCTCTCTAGCTGGACAGGCAACACTTTGAGGAGACTATACAGACTTTAAACAACCTGTATGCCGAAGCAGAGAAGCTCGGGGGGAAATCCTACTTAGAAGGCTGCTTGGCCTGTCTTACTGCCTACACCATATTTCTCTGTATGGAGACCCAGTATGAAAAGGTAAGCTTGATTATTTATTTGTGAGTAATACAAGAAGCCATATCACAAGAATTTATCATGCAGTAATGGTATACTGATTTTGAACGTTTGAGCGCAGGTGTTAAAGAAAGTCGCCCGATACATTAAGGAGCAAAATGAGAAGGTCTACATGCCCAGGAACCTACTGCTGACTGACCCCATTGAGCGAGGCCTCAGAGTCGTATCCTGAGCTCATGTGAAATAATTGTTGCCAAATAGCAGGTTTTTTTTTTTTTTTGCAGAAAAGGCCTGTACTGTCGTGAAAAATATTTAAAATATCAACCTTAACTAACCATCTTTCAGGTTGAAATCACAGTCTTTGAAGACAGAGGTTTTGTCCCTACAAATTAAGCTCAGGGTATGTTTTTTTAAAAATATATGCCTATTTCTGGTTTAATTACAGTATTTCTAGAAACTCCAAATAATACCAATTTTGCAGATGCATTTGATTATACAATAATGTTCCCTCTAAATGCAATGGAATTAGAAATACATTGTGTTCTGCTCACATACAATCATGTTTCTTGTGCGCAGACTGGTGACCAACTGATCATCCAAACAAGCACTCAGATGTCTGCTTCTCCCTAATCAATGTATATAATAATTTCTTGCTTTCTTTTTTTATTTATATCCTGTACATTCCACTGACTATGTTCCTCTACTTTACTTTGTACACATGGTGATTGTTCTGTGCGCAAGGTGATGTATCAAGCTGATCCAAGACCGGGCCTTTAAAATAGTGCCAATGTGGACCATTAATATGCCTCCAATTCCTCCAATAGTTAGATCAGTGTTTTGTGTGTACCATCTTGTTGGTGAGAGTTGCTGTGAAATCAGATGCAAAATTAAGTAGTATGTAAATCGGGAACTGTGGTAATGTGTTAATTTTTAAACTGGAGATTTGTATGTATCTAAGTTGATATTTTTACAGTTTTATAAGCAGATCGTTAAAGGTGCCACTCTTAAATTGTCAATTTGTTATTGTAAATGTGGGTATGATCACCACAGAGCCGCTACTCATTCCACACGTGCTTGTTGATATGGGTGGTGTACTTTTCTTATCAACCGTTTATTTAAGTTTGTGTTTCCCAACTTTTGCAGCAGTATTCTACGGAATCTGGTTTCTCCACATAACCTACTTAACAAATACATGTGTGGTGTATTTTTATTCTGGAATCACCACACATGTATTGCCATAAAAGACATCTGACCTATAAAATAATAACGACAATATTTAAACTACATAGATACAATGGTTACGTCTGCCTTATTATCAATCCACACAAAGGTTTGCTTGCGAAACCTTGATCTAACTTAATGACCTTTGGTCTTAACACTTTTTACTTTCGTTATTAGTCAAATAAGCATTTATTGAATGTTTCTGTAATAAACAGTACATATACACGTAGTTTACGTTTTGATTGTGTTTATTTCAGCAAGACCTCCACGAGCACAAACCATACTTTGACATTTTGTTTGGCTTACGGCAGTCATATTTTGATATTTGGAGTGATGTAGTGCGTTTGTTAGATTTATGTACAACTGTCGTAAACTCTGTGTTCGCCTTTTTTCCGTCAGAAGAACTTTGGCGGCTCTCGGCACCCGTCTTATAGCTACCGTAAAAGACGCAGCCGGCATAAATAGTGAATATTATGGAAGTTAAGTCTGCGACTCAATCAATTGCTCTATCTTTTAAAAATAATCACATGTTTACGAATTGACATAACTTAATTGTTCGAGGGTTACGTTTAACGCCACTGTAGCGTAGCGTTAGCTACTCCGCTTGGTAGCTTCGCACGCTCTCAACTCAGTCATTTGCGTTTAGTTGTCTCGCTAAGCTGGTTTATTAACGTATTCAGTTCTTTTTATGCTCACACTGGCGTTCGCCTGCTATGATGGAGTTTATCTCCCAAAGGAAGAAAACACATTTGTGGATCAGGTCTTGGATGACCTGGAAACATACCAGAAGAGTAGCCCCAAAAGGTAGTACAGTTGGCTGTGTATTGTGACATGCATGTGCTGTATGACAATTAGTAATGTGTACTTATTTATATCACTAATAATGACTGCAAGCTGTTTTTAGTTTCTTCTTGTCAAAAGATCTCATGATGCCTGATCGTCTGACCTCTGCCTTTGGATTGTCAACTGACTCAAATATTCGTGTCCCCCTCTACTCCTGTAGTGTGCTCCTGTTCCCACCTCTATCCAGCAGGCTACGTTACCTGATTCATAGAACCGTCGAAGACCTACCGGAGCTCACCACCTTCTCTGTGGGGGAGAGCTGGTGTCGTCAGGTGGTGGTTTGCCCCTCAGCACTCAGGTATAACACAGGTCACAGGAGATCAATGAGCTGTTACATTGTTAGGCATTGCAGGTCACTTTGGCCTTTATTGGGTTTGCTTTTTTATTTTAATATATCTACGAAGATATGTTTTGTAGAGGTGAGGCTCAGGAAGAAGACGATGATGGAGAGAGCAGCTTCGGTCTGGACGAAGAGCCTGTTAAAAGTCCCAAAAGACAATCTTCCACCTCAACTCGAATCAAAGCACCCAGAAGGCCAGACAAGGCGCTTTACACGCCCAGAGCTGCTCGGCAGAATCTCCAGAGCCAAAACTCACAAGCCTCCCAAGGAGTCCAGGAGTCACCAACTTCAGCTTTCCTCACCAGTCTATCGAACTCCTCCTCCTCATCGGAGGGAAAGTCATCACTTGTATTAAAAGAAGAGTCAATTCCATTTGCAGCAGATGGCGCCCTTGTGGACAAAACATTAACGAAAGGAAACTTGAGTGCTCATGAGGATGACGTCACACTTTCCTGCCTGAGTAAAATGTGTCTTGAGGACAAACCTGCCAAATGTGACCTTAGTGAAGAGGTGGGACCATGTCGAATGCTTTTGATGACCTTCCTCTGCCAATGTGATTTTTCACGCCCCCATCCCTCTCCTCCTTTTACAGATCAAGACACACCTGCTAGAAGCTGTGACGTTTACCGTGCGGCATGTATGCAATGACTACTCCGCTTACGAGAATTTTCCCATCACCACTGAGGACTTTGCCCACGTTATCGAGATCTATGACTTCCCTGCTATGTTCAAAACAGATGACCTCTTGGATGCCTTTGCTGAGTACAGGTGGGGCATCCCTCATCTGTTAGGTCTGGATTTGGTAAAGTGGGCTAATTTAAAGCAGTATTTTTCTGTTTCTATATCAGTGATGGCGGGATGAAGATTACATGGGTGGACGACACGCACGCCTTGGGTGTTTTTGCCACTCAAACGGCAGGTGAGATCCTAAACAGTATGTTAAGATGATGCTATGTGGGAAATTGAATTCTGGCTCAATGCTAGCTTTTAAATAAAAAAAAAAAGTGAATTTGATTCTTTGTGTGATACAGCAGTGCACGCCCTCTCCATCTGCCACCCCTTGCTGAAGGTTCGAACACTCGCTGAAGGCAGCAAAATGGCCAAAGGCAAGGCCTTTAAACGACCAGGTAGAATTTTATTTCTCCTAAATTCCTTGTCTTATTTATGAAGTTTATCAGATACATTAGTTTTGTTCAAATGTTTTACCATTTGCTTTCCCTGGGCAACTCTGGTCCTCGAGGGCCGGTGTCCTGCATGTTTTCTGGATGTAGAATTATTGAATAAACTGACAATTGTGTTGTGCAGAGTTCATCCAGCCGATGAAGGAACGACCGAAGACAGACAGCGCTGTTGCTAGGCGGATGGTAGCCCGAGCTCTGGGCCTGAATAGACGAGGCCGAGGGAGAGGGCAGTGCATCTGAAAGCTTAAAGTGTGGGCAATTCAAGGTAACAAACAAATGTTACTTATTTGATTTGAATTAGAAAAAAAATAATTAAAAATTAGAACTAATATTTGAATGCTTAGCCATTATATTTATTTATCAAAAAAAAATTATTAAATAAAACATTTGTTGCCAGGGTACTTAGATAACGCAGCGCATGTGTAGTGTCACTGTCCAGTAAAAGGAATGCATCTTACAAGAGCAATCACATTTTGGTGAAGACACAATTTTGATTTAATAGAAGACTGAAGCTTTGCGACGTGCTGAACAAAATGACATTTTATTCAACGGCTCATTATTGATAATATCGAAGCACGGTGAATATTGTGACATTGAGATTTTTTTTTTTTATCATTTACAGGCTTTTTTATGTCATTGTTGTTGTTTTGTACAAGGCACTTTTCAGAGGAGTAAGCATAGAAAAAAAACCGAACATTAACTGCTGAATGTTCTGGGCTGGTTTAGTGCTCACAGCATTCAACACACAGCTTTAATCACAGAAATGCAGTTGTGCCTTTCACCATCTACCTTTACTATTGAGAATGTCAAATCTGGCAGGCAGCACGTGACTGACACCCTTACAAAATGAAGGGAACGAGTCACATTTACAAAATGACAACAAAAAATGCATTTTCACACAGACACATTTGAGGCTTTGCTACGGTCCCTGATAGCAATAATTTAACGGAGGTTGAGGGGATAAAACAGATCAGGGACAGTATGTGGAAAGTGAAAAGCAAAAAGTGAATAAATAAAACATTTGCAAAGGCGAGGTCAAGTATTTGAAATTCAAACTCCTTGGCAGAAGACACAAATACTTTAAAATGTGTCGCTTTTAAGTCCCCAAAGAAAATCAACTAGCATTACGTATGTTGAACTTTGACCTTTTGCGACTTTGATTGCTATTCATGTAGAACATCAATTCAAACCATCAATAAGAAGCAATGTAAGCGACAAATGTTTTTCCTGGACAAAATGGAGGTGAGGGTTTCTTGTGCTGACCACGCAAAGGTAATTGTTGGCACATTTCATTTACAAAAATATTTGGCTGCAATGTTCCCTGACGTAGTGATTAAAAAGCACCACATATTTAAAAAAAAAAAGAAAAAAAAGTACATTTCTACAAATACACCACGAAATAAAAGCTGTACTGCTTGTGGCGAATCGATGGAATAATTTACTGGATTGTTTTTCTCACAGTCAGTTTAAAACAAATATGGCTGCTTTTTACCACATTGTCAGTTTATCAGCAGCAAACCAGGATTTTATAGACATTGACATCTTTACAACACATTTTGTAAAAGGTTCTCTGTGAACTACTTAGTGTCCATTTGTCCCACGTCCTTAACTCTAGCCTCCTTTCTCCTTTAGTGGTTGTGAGACACTTTCTCCCCGCACTTCCTGAATGGCCGTTCATCTGTCCGTATGCCCATCCGTCCGTCTACCTGTGCGAAAGCTGATTGGTCAGCAGCCCGGGAAATGTTTCGACGCTTTCTGAACTCCGCGAGCCACCTGTGAATCCGGAAATATTAACAATGAATAGACGCCACTGATGAAGGAATCGATAAGTAATCGCTCACTCTGTAAATTTGTGGAATTATCGTCTGTACTTTGAAAATATTTTTTCATTCACTGTCAGTGTTATTCAGTTTGAAAAAAAAAAGAATGTTCTGGCTGGAAGAAGTGTTGGTTTCCTTGTCTTCATCGTGTTGACACGAGGTAGCAAAGAGCTCACCTATTTGACAGTTGTACATCCAGATGCGATTTCCGTCGTAGCGACTGCGGCACTTCATGATGTTGTTGGTGTAGTCGGATTCCGCAACCTCGTAGTTTGGGTTGATCACAACCTGCAGTATCGTGCAATGTCATTTGTTGTACAGTATTTGTGACGTTCGAGGCCATCATCATGCAACCACTTTGTCATCAAGATGACATTTCTGTCTTACCTGCATGATGTAGTCACCAGGTGGGACGTCTGTAATGTCGATCCACTGGCAGTCGATGTCATGCCTGTAGGTATCCGAGCAGCCCACCGTGATGCCCTGAGCTCCGAAGTTGGCGCATTCATATTTCTTCTCAATGCCTGTCAGCATTTAGATCAGAGTTGGTCATCATATGAAGTTGCTATGGCGATGTACTCATAGTTAGCATCGATAGATAAAGGGACATTTTTCGGAAGAAAGTTGTGTTTAGACAAGTTTGGGCTCATAGAACAAATTATTCTAAAGAAAATCTTTGAAGGCTAAAACAACAAATGGATG
Organism: Syngnathus typhle; assembly: GCF_033458585.1. Classification (NCBI taxonomy): domain Eukaryota; kingdom Metazoa; phylum Chordata; class Actinopteri; order Syngnathiformes; family Syngnathidae; genus Syngnathus; species Syngnathus typhle. Next base: position 9,132,366 of record NC_083748.1, read on the forward strand.
TACCTTCTGCACACCGTGTGTCCTCCAGACAGAAGCTGGCTTTGTGACCCTCTGCCACTTTAGTTCCATTAACAGTCATCAAGTCATAGTGGGTGAACACCTCCATGCTGTGGAAATGTCTGGATGTAGACAAGAAGAAAGTGTGTCAAAGGACCCGTGAATTAGAACCGAACTTGTTCAGTTGCGGCCTCACCTGTGGCATTCGTGCCAAGTCCACGATTGATGGCCTGCCCGCGGCCTGAAGTCTGACTGGCCATTGTTGTGGATCTGAGAGGAGAAGCGCAGCAGGCGGCGATAAGAGTTGTGGTCTGCCTTGTCGGCACTGCTGGACAGACACTTCTCCTCCTGGGCACACTGCAGGGCGTACATAGGTCTGTCCTCTAGGTAAGCCGTGTGCTCCACTTCCTGGGCGTTTAGGACCAGGTCAGGGGCCGCTGGAAAGGACACACCATCGGGATTAGGAATCGTGTGTACATTTAGCCAGGTTGAATTATTATGAATTATTCTTCATGCTGGACGTGTATGACGCCTCCTTACTCGGAGTACAGGATACCCCAGCAACAAAGCGTCCGCCCCCTTTAGGACATTGAATGTGTTTTCCGTGATGCAGGCACTGATCCAGAGCCAACTCAGTGCCTGAACATCTCACTCCACTCATCACCACATTATCAGCCGTACCATCGCTTTGCCAGAACCAAGTTTCCTGATAAAACAGAAGCACAGAAAATACCCATAATCTTTAAGTTGACACAAGAAGCTTCTGTTGTGGCTTGTTTTTTTGTTCTTCAAAGTGAAGCAGAGATGTTTAAATATTTATTTGTAAATTGTAACATATGACGCAAAGCTTGACTCACCTGGCCAGACATAAGACCACCCCCCCCCCAACCCCATATGGAAATATTTTAAGCCTTACTCAACATCTCACTGATAATGGATTCGCCATGAGGCAAAGCTCATCAAAAAGTAGACAACACGCGGCAAGGGGCGATCCGTTGTCCCAAAAATGCTGACTTTCCACGACCACATGGAAAGCGTCATTAACAAGTCAAACTTTCCGACATGACTGATGTGGAGGATTTAAGGCGTAGAAGGTCTGATGGAAAGGAAATCTCATTTTGCACGTGAGTTAAGAAACAGCACAGGCATGCTGTATCGTATCCCAGCAGACTGTACAAGGTCATTTTTTTAAACTAAAAAAAGCTTCCTAGATATAGTCATTCGTCAAACGCCGGGGTCAAGGGTCAGTTAAAAAAAAATTAAAAGCCTTACTAATAGCAACACCTGGATACTAGTGAACTGAAAATTTGTGAACTGAACTTTGAACTCATTTGTGTAGAAAATGAACTTTCCCAACACTGCCGGTGGTATTTGTTGTTCCAACTATTAACGGCGTGTGCATGTTGTAGCATTTAAAGTCCAGACAGCCAAAATGGAGCATGATTACCACCATAAGCCAAGTGGTGTTGCCTTGGTAATCAAGCTGAGTCACCAAGACAAATTAAGAGCACTGTTTTAAATTTAAACAACAGCAACATTAACTGCCTCTAACTTTGTTAACACTTGTGAGCTGGTTCGTGTTGACCTTATTTAATGCTTCAGCAATGCAGCGAATAGGTTGAGCTATGGCTGCAGTTATGATAATTTTCACCAGCAGAGGCTGCTGTTGCTCAGCAAAATTGAAAAGTCAAGTTCAAGGAAACATGCAGCCATTGCGTGCAAACTAAATGAGGGCTTGTCGAGAATGGAAGTGAGCATTACCTGGAAGGCGTGACTGGCATATCCCAAGCCTAGCTGTCTGCACACCACTATGGCTTCCATGGTTCCCCAGCTCTCACTGCACACTGCCCCCCACACCAGAGAGCCGTTCCTGTCTGTGAGAACCTCCACGCGGCCCTCGTACGGATTACGTCCGCCGGACAACCGCAGCTGTGATGAGGACAAACAGACACGTGTGTCCACAGGTTGCAAGTGGACGTACAAGAAGTCAAAAGTCAAGCCGCTTACTCTGTTCTGAAAGCCCATGGCAGGAACGTTGCACTTGACCGCAACGTCTCCGTCGTGGCTGCAGCCCAGAGCGTCCCGATTGAAACGACACTCCGTCAAAGATTTCTCAAAGCCAGAACACTCCACCTCGTTCATGTGCACGGGCCCGATGCCTGGAAAAGAAACCATGGGAAGAACATCCTTTTAAATCCAGAATGGGGACTATCCGCAATACGAATTGTAACAGCATTAATGGAAAGAAGAAACTTGATCTTTAGTTGACAGAAAATTCTGTATTATCATCGCTTGACTAACTGTTGGGATCAATTCAAAGACAGATGTTCAACTTTTTGGTAACTCAATTGTGAGAAAAATGCCTTATTGCAAAAAACATTCTTATTTTCAAGTAGAAAAGTGGAATTGCAGTATTCCACGATGTGTGCGAGTATTCCCAGCATGCTGGCTTTCTTCCCATGTGACTGAGAGGAATGTCCTTGGTGATGTGCGCTCGGCCAGAAATGTGCTCGCCACTAGAGGAAATAAATCAACGAGGAGTAGAACGCTGAAACTCAAAGTACACGACTCACTCGTTAAATTCCCTCCAGCCTGTCTTCCTGTCACCTGATTACATTTCATTGAGATTTTAAAGGATTTAGTTTGACACTAAATCCACCGTATCAAATAAATGCTTTCAATGTGTGTTTTCAGACACCCTCTAACAAATAAAACCACTCAGCAGGATAAAAAAAAAATCTTTAGAACATTTTTTAGCTTGTGGCCTGACAGACATGCGAGAGAGGTGTCTAGCTGGCTTGTCCAATATTATTATAAGAGATTACTAGTCTTTTAAAATGCTAAGGTTGACTTCTAAAATGATTATCAATTGCAATCAATGTGCAAATATGTATACATTTTGTTGTGGACTAAATTTGAAATATCTGCAAAGACGAAAAGGTTTTTGAGTTCCTCATCGCCCCAAACAAATACCAGCATCTAGTCTGTGTGTGGTTCCCTTTTGGAGCCAGAGCACAACTCAGGCAGTGTGTCCTGATATAATTCTTCCTCAGAATCTCACAACAGCTGCTTTTCTTTGCTGGAACATTTTGTACTCTCATCTACTCCTCCATTCACTGGGAGAACATGTGGATGACTAAGTCCTTCAGCAAATGGGATTCCTTTGCAATAGTATATTACGTTTCACAGAATCGGTTTCTGGAACACAATCATCTATTGTCATTTCTTGGCCTCTTATGCTGACTTCAGGTCTAGACTGCGATTTCATGAAGACAGCAGGTGGAGGGAGATTTTAAGGTTTTGTCCACAAGTTTCATTTTAACAGCTGGACTTCACTGGAACCCGTATGCATATTGGCCCTTTTTTTTTCCTTCTGGAAAAAAAAAAGAAGTGATTTTGGTGTGTACCTTGTCCCATGCTAGCACCAATCAAGGCCTCTTTGGCACTGCCGAAGCCCAGCTCCCGACAAACCACGGTGGCAGCTTGGATGTTCCAGTTGTCCTCACACACCGTGCCCCACTCGCCGTTCTTCAACACCTCCACGCGACCTTCCCCTATCATGGCTCCACCTTTCAGCCTCACTAGGGGTTGCTATGAGAATGGAACATTTTCAATTGGGGCTCAGAGCCTGAAAATTCCCATTTGAAGTTTACCTCCATTCTGTACGCCTTCCTGTAGCCCGTGCTGAGGCTGGGAGCAAAGGAACGTCCAGGAACGCAGCTGACCACGACAGGCATGCCCTGCTCACAGGTGTTGTTGCCCTTCAGCTCGATTTCCCTGCCCAGTTTGCAATCAGAGAGGTCGGCCTCGTTGCCAGTGCAGTTGACAGAGAAGCCCCAGTAGTTCTTCTTGCGTCGTTTCGCCAACAATCTGAGAGGGAAAAATACAAATAAATCATTTTATTTGTCATAGATGGATTTGCTCCTTTGTTTTCCCTCCCTGAAAAATAGTGTTGAATTTCTAACGTTGGCTCCGCTCAAATTCAGCTTAGCATCTCATTAAAAATTGCATGCATGTTTAATTTATGATCACTCACATTATTAAATTTATGGAGTGAAACCAATGATAATTAGAATAACCATTTATATTTCAGATGTTTCCAAAAAAACGGAAGAATTATGTCATAGTCTCTTTTAACTTTCTTTGGAGCGTCTCAAATAATTCGACAAGTTTGTGAGGAAATCGTAAATTGCTTTTGAGTCAGTTCACAGTACTGCTCTCCATATTCTGCATCTCAAGAGAGCAGTTCAAGTGGCCACTGCCAGGAGAAAAAAAGGAAATAAAAAGACCGAAAAAAAACACCGTTATGCAACATAATCAAATCAATTTGTTGGGCTGCAGCTTTTCGATGCGACGACATTTGAGGCCCAATAAGATGATGTTCTCGTGAAGACGTACTTGTAGGGCTTGTCGTTGTAGCGCTTGTCGGCGGGGAAGCCGTACATGCCGCAGATGACCCTGCTGTTCATCTCTGTCCAGTCCGCGTTGCAGATCTGCTTCCACTTTCCTCCGTCTTTCACCTCCAAAAAGCCCTCGGTGATGATAATCCTTTTTCGGTGAGAATACGTGGCCCTTATTCGCACATCCTCCACACTCACGGGTGAACGCTGATGAACAAAACGGATCACAGATATTAGTGTTGCATTCAAATGCTTCATGTCATGATTAAGCAACAATTTCACATTTCAATGATCAATGAGTTGCTGTCAGAGTTCATCAGAGTCAGTTGCAAGGTTGAGGACCATGTGTCCTAGGTCCTTCTAAATCAAGCTAACCACTGCCGGAGCTAGAGGGGGGCTGCAGTCGCCATTGTCCCCCCCGAAATGTGCCAGATAATTGACTTTAGGGCATTTTCCAATTTCTAAAATTGTTTTTCACATTTCCACCCATTCCTCATTGAGAACATAAACTCCGTTTCAATCATGTTTTTTTTTTTTTAAAGAATTATTTGTTTTGCAGACCCCTGAGATATCATTGGCCCCTTCATAATCCCCTTGGGCCTGTGACCTTAACCTTTTGGGTGGCTGTAACCTTTGACTTGTGACCCTGTTAGAAAAAAAAAAAACACCCTGCCATTGTTCATTTCCTTCCTTGAGCCTCAAGGGTTGGAGTAGGGTGTCTGCATATGGTTGAACCATAGGAGGCAAATTGAGGCTTCAGCTTTTTAGCTCATCCAAACTGCTGATCTTACTAAACATGATCCACTTTAGCTTAAGCGAACATCCAGGCACGTGTCCCAGAGGTCTAAAGCGTTTGCCCGCACAGTGGTTTCCTGAGATGGCGTCAGCCTCTAGGAATGTTCTGCTAACTCTTAGCGGATGAGGAGTAGGAGGAGGTCAATTAAGTCAGACCGTGACCTCGACCCTCCTGACTGCTGCGGTTTGAATGGGAGAAGCCGGTCTGTCATCAGGGGTTTCCTGCCGAACGTGGCATGACGTAAGGTTTTCCATAGTCCAAGTCTGGACCAAAAGGTGAAGACGTAAGCACAGATGAGTTTTCAATCCTTACTACTGTAGTGTTAGGGATGAGCGTTACTGATCATCAAGAGTAATGACCTTGGAATAATGAAGTTAATGAAGCTAATTGTATTGAAAGAAAGGCTAACTTCACGGCCATTGGTACCACATCAACTTTTTGTCTAACTTATTTTCTGCCCTTCGTTTTTTGGGGTCATGGCTTCAAATCTCCACAATGATTGATAAGGGTCATCAAATTGCCTGGTTTTGATGGATACGACATAAGAAGTCATTGTGCTTAAACATCAATGGTGTGAAATATTAGGTGTGAGGGCTAAATCCGTGACCAAAAGGCATTTGAGGTTCAGACGGGTGCTTCCGGTGTTACTTTTGGCTCAGGAGGAAGGAAACTGGTTGAAGCACAAATGTAGAGAGAGGAAACGAGCAGGACAGATACCCATAGCTGGATCCAGTTCAGACTCCGCCCCACAAAAAAAAAAAAAGCAGACCAGCAGACATAAACTCAGCCTAATCCTGTTTGGAAGAAGCCCAAATCTTCACACTGCTTATGTTCACTACTCACTCTATGAATGCTGAGAGAAAAGCATTCACACTCATGCTACTCTGGATCCAAAATATGATTACGTATGGGTTTTCCAATCATCCATATAAAGCCAAACGCAAACCAGATCAAAGATGAGTTGATGGACAGAAAAGCTATGGCACTGATGTCACTTTACACAACTCATCCCTAATTTCTGTCTTTGGAATTTTCAGTTATCCTGAATAATAACCAAATTATTATTAAAACTAGTCAAATTTATGTAGTGCACATCCAAAGGTCTGTTGTATGGCCCATGTATAGGCAAGGACGTAGTATACTAAACTGCTGACTCGGCATCTAATATTATTAATAACTATTCTAATATAAAATGTTAAGTCATTCTTTCATTTCATTATTATATCCATCTGCAATTATTTGAAATTGTCCAAGAAATTTAGGAAGGAATCGAAAAAAATAAAATTAGCAACGTGATATGATGCTCTCATCAGTATCAATAGTCATCTTTGTAATTCGCTGACTACGACCGTGAATCATTCATTCCAAGAATACGTCTTTTCTCCTCAAATACATTCCCAGTTTACTTTGGCCACGTGCATTTTTTTTTCTCTTGTGCCAGTCAGCTTGTGTTGCTCTACGAAGCCATTACTGAAATGTTTCCAAACTGTAGCGCAGACTTGTTATTTGAACTGCTCCGCACTGACCCCCCGCTGCCCACCAAGTACATATGCGGACATGAGACAGCGTCTCACGAATACTTCCACTACTCTTCGGTTCTTCCACTTTTTTTAACCACCAGACCGAACCTCACGTTTTTATGCACGTGAGATCCCATCACCGACCCCCCCCTCCCGAACACACACACACACAAACACCTACCCTGCCCCGCCTGCCCGTCCCCTCACTTACTCACTATCCCACCTTGTTTAAATATGCTCAATGCAAATCACCATCATACTATGGTGTAGCTGAAAAGCTCTCTTGCAAAGGCTTTCATAACTACGAGTGTCTGTGTGCGTGTCCGTGTGTGTGTTCTGCCATATCACTTGCATAACAGCAGTGTAAAAAGACACTGGGCAGATGATATAACTCAGTTTAATGGCCAATACATTTTACTTGAAATGTTTAGGCCAAACTCTGAAGTCTTCTGGAGCGCCTGCATATACAATTTATAGCAGTATTGCTCTTTTTCAAGGATTTGTCTCCTTTTTGTGTCCAATTCAGTCCACAGCATTTCTAACCAACAATTATGGCTGGTGTGTTACTTGACTGTTTTATGTTTACGGCATGATAATAATATCTCTCAGTATGGTTTATAAACAGCTTTTAGTGTTTCAACTAAGCATAGAGTGTAGGTATGCATGACAGAAAACCCAACTTTGGGTTGCCTAACAGTTCTGGGCCGGCCACCACATCTGTTGAACATGTGCTGATTTTGTCTATATATCAATCCATAAGAAACTTGGCTAGAAATAACATTTTCTTCCCTTGGGTAGGTTCCTCCTTACAAGCTTCGCACACTCATCGGACTTGTTGGAGGCATGTTCGGCTTTGACTCAGATTTCATCATTTGTTTGTTTTTTAATGGCAGAGAATGCCAGGATGGAGAATTTTTGTAAGCGGACACCATTGCAGCTTATGCAGGCGTGCAACCTTTAACCTCTTTAACACCAAGCTTTTAATGCCGCTTTCTATTATTTTCAGTGGCCCGTGTTTGGTTGGATCAAACACAATGAACGCTGTGGTGGGAACCCGCAAACCACTTTGGATGTTTATGTCTCTCAAGCAGACTCCATCTTATCGAAGGATGAGCTCATCGGAATTTGAGCCAAGCTGGGAAATATCTACTTTGAGAGGAACACTATAATAAGACAGTTAAAATTAGTTATTGGCAGGCAAGGGGCGATACATGAAGCTGACTTTCTGGAAACCAAAGTAAATAAATATGAATTGTCCTTTCAGTTTCACATTTCTAGGATTTGAAGGATGACAATGATGTGACTAATAGTGGAGCTGTGCCATGAGTACCACTTGCACAAGCAAACATGTTTCCTTCTTTCTCAGAGTTTTCCTCAAAGACCCCATCTGTTCTCATCTCCAACATCTGGAGAAACTAAACGGTGTAGAACTAGCTAACAAGTACATTGTTCGTGGAGCATGTCAAAGTCATTGGCTGTGATTCCGCACCTCGGGAATGCCAGACTTTGCTGAGGAAGAAAGTATGGCCTCTGTCCACTGAGGTCACAAAGATCCTCTTGACTTGAAGAAGTTGAAATGGTGGTGCTAATAAAAGCAGTAACTAACTGTTTCCATTTCAGAAAGAAGATGCTTAATGTGGTAATGTGGTCCTTTCAAAATATGATGTAGTATAAGGGCTTGTCAAATTCTGGAAATTATACCCCTCTAAAAAAAAATTCAAAGATGGATTAGAAAAAAATCATGACTAGCATGCATTGAGAAACCACTGCATGTGTTTGATTGCATCTCCGTGGATACAGAAGTTTGTGGCCGTGGAAATGATACCCACATGCTACATCATCCATCCATCTTCAGCATCATATTTCCTCACTTGGGTAGATTCAAACCCATACAGAGGAAGATACAGCTAGATCTGCTGTGGCGGCAAGCTCTCATATTTCACCTAGCCCAATTAGAGAAGAAGCCAAATTTACAACTTTCAGTATCAATCTTCTTCGAACAAGTCTTGCACTCGAATATGCACCTGACGGAGTGACTGGTTTTCTCCCTGTTTGCATTGACCTCCGTTTTAACTTTAACGTACACACGTCGCGTCCACTTTCCCGACTGAGCACAAAACGCCAATTCATGCGGTGAGTAAACACGCTGAAGGAACATGACTGGCCGTTGCTGCGGCACACGCTCAAAGAGGTGCAGCCACACTCGGGCCATTCCTTTCTCCTGCCACTTGAAAGGCCTCACCCAGGCTGAGGAAATATTTACAGGGTGGGGGACTTAACGGCAGCAACACCCCTGGAACTGTAAACACACAACAAATAAGGAACCAGAGGGTGCTGTATAAATACCCCTCCTGTAAAAAAATAGATAATTAGAAGCATTAGTAAGCTGTAAAAAATGGCCCAACTGGATATACACAGATTTGCTTCTTTGAGGTGAACAGCTGTAGCTGCTGTTCTAGACAAGCATTTCATTTGACATCTATTCTGGTGCGAGTGCCATGACAAACCCCGTTAGTCTGGCTCACATGGGAACCCCCTGCGTCAGAGGCTTTTCAGACATTTCCTCCCTGTCTTCTATCACGCCTACATTGACTTTCCATCTGGTATGAAAGGTGTTGACGGCAGCCAGACATGATGAGCTCCCCCTGCTCACAGGGTGGGAAGCCTTCTCAGTATCTCCAAAGAGGGGGGGTGGGAGGAGAAGATTATGGGCCAGGAACATGCCTGACAAAGTCATTACTTGACTTCGGCAGAAAATCAGACCTGCACGTGCAAGATGACTCAGACATTACTATTCTTACTCAATAGAGAATCTGGTTTTATGTCCTGACCAGTTCATCAAAAGCCTTGCTTGGTCATTTTAACAATGCATGACATTATGCAGTGTGTATCGAACCTACCGCATCGCTGTTGGCCTGATTCCGCATAAACCTGAAGCCCGGAATGCGCTGCTGGGAGCACACCACCCCGACATCTTCGGAATGTTTGCAGTCGCTCACACCAAAGCCGTTGTGGCGACACTCGGCGAGACTCTTCTCCCTCCCGTTGCAATCCACATTGTCGAGCCAGATTCGGCCTGCAACGGACACAAGCAAAGAAGTGATTAGATGGGGCTTCCAAAAGGTGACCCTGCTTTTACACCTATACACCAAATAGTTGACTGACTCGGGATGTTTGGTCACCTGCCAATACTTGCAGAACAAACGCAGCCAAGTTCAGTGATGGCTTATGTTGGGCAGCTGATTCATCTGAATCAACTAAACCATTATAAGCAAGCAAACCACCAGACCGCTGGTCATTCTGACAACAACAGGATGTCGTGAAACATCCTGACCATTCCAAAAACGTGACTCCATGTAAGACTGTCCGTCAACTGGAAAAAAATTTTAACGTCTCAAAATATGTCTGTTTCCCAGTTTGGCGTCCGTCAGTGATATTACTCTTAAATTCTTTTTGCAAGTCTTACGGGGATTGAATTTAGAGAGCAGTTAGCTTTTTATTGCCATTCTAAGTTGCGCAATGTTCCCAAAATCATCTGAATAACAATCAGATTCTGTGCCGTAGCAGCTTAAGCAAGTTACGACCTTAAATGGCTTCTCCAAAGTCATCTCCGTTTGTTTTACACATTGAGGTTGCAAATGTTTTATTGTTGGCGGCTAAAAAGCATGTAAACAACTCGACATGGGAAAACAATAACGACTACTGGTTGTCTACTTTTTTTTTACTTAATCTATTTAAAAGCATCTGTTTTTCTTCTCTTTTGGTCCGTGATGCATTACTCATAATGATAGGAGATGGAAAAATCCCCTTAATTACTTTTATGGCCTTGTGTTTCCAAAAACAACAGTAAGAAAACAGCTCAATTGTTTCCATGCAAACTGATACAAACAGCTTGCAGGGTGTTTCCATACACACCTCGCTACCTATTTTCATCCACCCACTTAATAACCACTGTGGCTTAAGTTTCGTTACTGATTGCTTTTTTAACGACCAAAGTTAGATCACAAGATACTTTGTTAGTTACTTTCAAAAGACTTTGACAATTCAGGTGAATACAAAAATAGTAACTCATTGAACAGTAATTTTAATCAGACTACTATACTAGATCAACGCGTTTGATTTCTAGTTACTAAAAATGATGCGAAACATGTTACTGGAACCATCACAATAAACAGCCGCTATCATTTAAAAATCATCGTCAAGCATATGACAATGATCAAAATATTTGGCTTCCATCTTGATACACAAAGCTTGATAGAGTCGAAAAAGTTACGCTTCAGCGGAGCAAATATGTAAGCAAGTACGTCACACGCAACTGCTATTGTTTATAACAAGGGCTCCACTTGTTTAGCTCAAAGTGTTTTGCATATATTAGGTGTATCATTTCAAGCATGTTATTTCAACATTTAAGCATGGCTGCCAGCTCACATTCAGCAGCAACTGCTCCAGAGGTAGGAATGTCATCAGTTTGTTTTTTCTTTTTTGCCACACCCTTAACCACACACACACACACGTATGGTCAGTGCTGATTGCCATGTCTCAATCGCTTTGCTTCGCTGATGAGACAAAGACAAAATATGCAAGCCTAACCAACGACATGCTGGCTCTTGGCTCCTGAGTGGCCTCCTCCGGCCTTTGGATTGGAAAATGTGAAATCAAATGCACGTGAAAGGGTCGGCGGGGATTTTGCTTACCGTGTCCCTTGCCATACTTGGCTGAGGGTGTCCATGACTCAGCGTCCACAAAGCCGAGTTCTCTGCACACCACCTGGGCAGCGTAGATGGAGAAGTCATCATCGCAGACTGTTCCCCACTCGCCGTTGTAGAGAACTTCTAGTCGGCCCTCGTGTTTCTTCCGTTTCGCTCCGACTAGACGTAGCTGGATAGCTGGCGTGCCTGACTCCCGTTGGGCATTGCACAGCAGCCATGTGCAGAGCATGATGCATAAGAGGCTGAGGTCCAAAGAGCTTATTGCTCGGCGCAGCATGATGCAGCTGATGGGAGAGAAAACAAAGAGCAAATTGCAAGATTGCTTTTACATTTGATAACATTTCCTAAAGCTCAATCTTTGATGCTTACTAACGTGCACTCTACCAAGGCACACTGAAGTCTGACTGTTTTTATGCTTGCGGGCAGTTTGTTCACATTTTGAGCCTTCTTTGTACACCTTCCAATCTATTGGATGCTATTTGGTGATGTTTGAATATTAATTATTTTCCATATGCAAAACGTTAAACTGAGGGCTAGAACGGATCTGGGCAAAGGGATGAGAAGAGAGCAATTTGTGGTGTGTGGAACTTTGAAGGAGTGAAGTTTTGTAAAAGTTATGTTTGGCTACGAGTAGCCTCCTCCTCAGGCCTCAACAGCTTCACGAGAATCACTACCAGATTTTTATCTCAATGTATCCCAAAAAATTACATGTGGCTGCAAGGAATATCTTTTTTGAGAAAGATTTGAGATAAGTAATCTCTCTTTCTATGACAGCCTAATGAAGAGCAAATGTTGGCTCCTGCAGAAAAAGTGCCACCCCTGTCATTTATCTCAACGACGCCCAGAGGTTCTGCCACTGAGGTTCAGTGGAAAGTCTAGCCTGCCTCATTATTTCATGACCAACCATGCAATTGTCAGGAGGGACACAGATGCCCTCAGGGAGGAATGTTTCAGGACTTCAAGGAAGGCGAGACAGTGAAAGTGGGAGGCACAGAGGAAGACCTCCACGTCACTTTTAAGCGAGGGGGAGGAAATGGTTTTAGGGTTGACGTCATAGCAACTGTGGGAGCACGCATGAGAGCGGAACCTGGAGAAGACATTCAAAAAATCAGACGTACTCTCTTTGGCTTCATCATCTTCTTGTGGGAGGACTGTGACACCTTTCAGCCATATATGGACTGTGAGCATTGTATTTTAGTTTCATGGATTTTGTATGATCTGCAGAGGGATTTTCTGTTCTGATACATAAGGCTTTTGTATTAAATATAGTCACATGATAGTGTTAAGCAAGGATACTCCAAATGATCATTGTAGGTGACAGCAACAAATGTGAGGTGATGTTTGTAAACTGTTTTACATTGAATTTATGAGTAAATAAATGAGTATAACGGTTGCGTTTAAAATGACCAAGTTCAGTGCGTTGTCCATTATATGATAATAAGTGACATAAGTGGACTGCAAGGAGTCCAGTTTGACCAGGTGCCACTAAGAATCTAAGTTTCGTGGGCTTCAATTTGCAGCTAGACAATTAGAATGAATAAATTAACAAAATATCATGCTATAAGAACGAGGGGCAAGCAGCAAAACTTATGCAATTACTTTTTGAGTAACACATGAGACATACAAAATGACCTCAAATATTGCAAGGAAGATCAATCTTACTTGTGCAGAAGAAGGGTCCTCGACTTGATGCGTTCACCTTGTGTGAGCCTTTGAGGTGTTATGCATTGCGTCTTCGTTCCTTTTTGTACTTTTGCTGGCGCTTCTCGCAGCTCCCCTCACAGCTGGCAGCGACCTCCCGTCCCACTCCTCACGCTCATGGCAGCCAATCAGCGGCGGCCTCAGCATCCTGACCCCGCCCCTCTCATCCCACCCCCGCTCCAAGCACCACCGGGGTTACACAAACACACCAGAACTTGGCCCTGCATCCATCATATAGGAAACCTATACTGTACTTTACATTCCATTCTCCGTGTAAATGTACGGCTTGTGTTTTTGTGTTCCTAATTCTCTGAATTTCAATGTCTGGGGTTTTTGTTTTCTTCAAAAAGACAGACTGCGGGTTTACAAAGTTTGTTGAAGTTAGAGTTAGACCACATCCCATAATGTCCCCACTAGAATCAGACATAAAATTATAGGATGTTGTGTTTTTGTGTGGCCGAAAGTTCAAACTTCCTCCAGCTCCCAATGTGTCCGATTTTTGAGAAATAAAATACGCTCAGATTATTGGCGTGTGTAACTCTCTTTAGCTAATAGGAGAGGAGAGGATTATTACTTAAAACATTATCACTCAACAAATATAAATGTAGATTCTTACCTGCATCCAAGACAGAGTTAATTGCATGTTTGTTTCTAACGATGTTATCAATGTGAGAGTTCAGAGGCCTCATCTTATCTGTGAAGTCAAGTCGCAACAGAATTGTAAAGGCTGCAACACATCACCAACCTTTCACAGGTAAGTGACCACCTTGCCTTTTTGTAACATTTCCAAATTCAAATACCTCAGACGTTAGTGGCCGAACAAGGCTGCGGCAGCAAGAAAACGTGGTGTAGTAGTCTGTACGATGACAAAAAAAAAAAAAAGCCATTGGCGGCTGTTGTTAGCTTAAAGTGAGCATCTGCTGGAGCAAAGTTGTGGAGTAAAACAGCAAACACTTTTTATTTAGGAATGCACAAAATATACCTTTGAGTATACAGGAGTACTAATTCCATATACAAACAACAAGGCTTTTCATCAAGTATAAAATGTACAATATTTTTATGTTCAAAAATTCACTGCAACAGAATGTCATTTGTCATTATTTTTTGGCAATAGATTGTGCTGAAAAGACTCTTCCATGAATCAGACCATCCATCCTTCCATCCATCACATGACTTCTTCTTCATCTTCCCTCGGGTTCAATCAGACCTGAGAATGCCGTCAATGCTGGAACGTGTTTGAACAGCAAATACACATTGCGTGCAATCACGTGGAAGTGGATGGACGTGCGAGACGTGCACTTTGGCCACAAGAGACGAATGACTGCATGAGGAGCTTACGGTAACACGTGTTTTTCTCTTTTTACAAAATAGACACAATAAAGGCACACCGTATTTGGAAAACATGATAGTGACAAAAAATGATGGTCGTGCTTGCAAACTTGTGAGCAAGAGGTTGCATGATTCAGTTTTTCCATGTGCTCTTCTTCTAAATGATCCCACAAATGTCGGTGGAATAAAACTCATGATGTCATTACTTTGCAAAGCTGTACACTCTGACTCAATAAAACAGACAACATAAAAAAATAGTCACTACCTTATATATGAAGTCTCTACAAGCCCACTTCAGCTCAGGCACTGACTGACTGACTGACATGACTGTATTTACAATCAGGCAATGAAAGGTCGTGACCTTTCATTACATATTTGGATGACATCATGGTGATAAAATATTTTTTTTTCCCACAATAGTCAATAACCTGGAAGTAAAACATCCATAAGCATCCATATTTCCAAATTATACACAATTTTGTGCTTAAGCACTGCTCTAGTTCAATATTTTAGTATGAGGTATGCAACCATGTACAATATTTACTCCAGATACTTGAAGTATATTGATATGCACGACAATGGTTTGTGTGCTCTCTTAGAAGCGGACATGACCTCTTATTCCGTTCCCATTTTGGCAATCAGTTCATCACAGATCTTTGTGAGCTCCTCAATCTCCTGATTCTGTGTACACACACAAAAAAAAGTCTCATACTTTTTACCGGAATACTGTAGCGCTCGTTAAATGAAATGCTGCCCTCTTGTGGTACATACGTATACTGTATCTTTTTTGTAATTTCTCAAAGCGGTCATAACTCTCAGTACATATAGGTAAATGAAAGGAAAATTTTCATGCGTGAGAGGAACTTATCGATGGAATTTTAACCTACCCTAATACTGAAGTTAACTCATAATTAAAGTAAATATTTGACCTCTAGGTCATAAAGATAAAGCATCATTGACATTGCAAGCTGTGCTTAACATTTTTTTGCGCCATACCTTCTGAAGGACAGCTCTCTCAAGCGAGTCCACCTTCATCTGTTCCTTCCTCAGGCTGGCGTTTAGTGCCACCCCCTCCGCGCTGGCCTTGGAACGCACCTGCGCTATCTCCTCATTGGCCCTGTCAGAACATGTAGAAGAATGAAAAATTTGCACAGCCAGAAGAAAAGATGATCTAACACACACACGAAGACTGAATTTGTGCATCTGACTTTGTAGAGGTGAAATTTAATTTTTACAACCCCCAAAAATCTTCAAAAAATGTTGATGAACATTGACTATAATGTTCCCTTCAGAGATGGATGGAAATATGGAAAACCATCTTGGAAAATAGGAAAATACCCAAAATTCAAGTCAATTATCTGTTCTGACACCTGCAGGGTCCAAGCACATTTCTAGCTCCGCCACTGGACAACACTAAACACAAATCTCACCGATCCAGTTTCTCTTCTGCGTGCACTTTGAGGGTTTGGTAACGCTGCTCTTCCTGCTTGATGCGTGTCAGGTAGTCCTGTGCACATTTCTTCAGGACCTCCTCATTCTGGAGACAACAAGCAGCATGCTGACGCAAGGGTGCGCTACTCAATATATTGTGACATTAAAAGCTCTACTGACCTTCTTGAAGCCCTCCAAGACCCCCTTCATGTTTTCATAGCGCCTGAAGAGGTCTGCGAAGGAGCGCTCTACAGAACTGAGGTCGGCCAGGGCCTGGTCCCTCTCCATAGTCAGCTGTTGGACCGACTTACTGCTGGACAGCGTCTTCTGCTCCCGCTCATCCTCTATAACAAAGATGATGATGTTGACTATATAGATTGGTTGACGACAACGGTGACATCACAGAGAGGTGAGGTACTACCTCTGGACCTGCCATGCTTGTGAAGGCAATACAAACACAACCACTAGGTGGCAGTGACTCACCAATCATCTGGGCAACTGTCTTCTCATACTCTGCAACAATTTTCCTGTCAACAAAAGAGTACAGCGTGAGCAGTGTAAGTCTTTTTAATTTGAGTGGATTTGTGCTTGGTACCTCATCTCTAAAACCTCAGCTCTGCTTTCCTCGTACTTTGTCTTCCACTCACTGGCCTCGATCTCTTTTGTGATTATCTGCGGCGAGCAACAAAGGGCATGAAGATGTATGATTATGATAATGCGTGGATCGAGTCTGACTCCAATGAGAGTGACCTACCTCCTCTCTAATGAGGGTCAGCACTGCAGCCTTGTCAATCTCAGTCAGGGAAATTTTGTCTCGGGACGGCGCCGCTGCGTCACTGCTGCATGTTGTTTGTGTCTCACACTGTAAAAGATTAAATATGAGCATGACTATAATGTATCTTCATGTTTGATCAGAGGTATGGGGAGCTTAAGCAGCATCCATCACAGGCCACATAAGGAGACACGGAAGTAAGCCCACGAGACTTGCAGGAAAGTTAGATGAAGCAGCGCTGCTCAAGTGACTCCAGCAAGTTCACGTTCATATTCCGGTTCACTGCCCCAGGACTTTTTTGTGATGCATTTGCAATCTAATGGTACTTAAATTTGCATCGATTCGCATATTCAAATCTTTTCAAATCCTCTGCGTGCAAGCGTGTTTGTGTTAGACAGACACTGAAAGAGAGCAACCATTATAAAAAAAAAAAAGAGTGACGCATCTCACTGTGGTATTTCTAACGACGATAAACATGAAAATATATTTCAACGATGACTACGGTTCACTTACTTTGTCATCCTTCATAATACATGTGTCCTTCTCATCTTCATGATCCACTGTCTCCTGAGCTATGAATGGGAACATAACACAGTTGCGAATAAAGTAAAAACATTGGACTAAAACATTGATAAACTAATGTACAACATATATGTATATATTTCACAATATAGGCTTGGTAACACTTTTGTATCAGTCTTCCTCATGTCTAAGTAAATGATGAGAAAAGGTATTGGTAGATAGTATTCTGTCATGCTGTGACATGTGGATGGAAGAAAAAGAAATCCTGTAAAGTTACCATCTGATACAGGTGTTTCCTCGATTGTCTGTTTTTTGACAAATGTATCGATACATTCAGACTCTTCTTTCCGCAGGTGCTCGTCTTGCATTGTTTGCCCCATCATGCCGGTGGATGCCAGCTTCTCCTCATCAGTGGCGTGGTGAACTGGTTGGGAAATCTCTGGTGAGCAAACGACCACCTCGTTCTCCTCCTGAGCACAGGATTGTTGCGATTACTATACCGTAACACAATATTCAGTGGTTGAGCTAAATAATGGATATTGTTGAAAGAGCTGAGACCCTCTCAAATGATCAAATTACCTGCTTGCACATGTCCCGCGTTTGCGATTGGCTCTCGTCATGTTTCTCAACTTTACAGGGATTCCTGTGAGACAAAAACAGTGCGGACAAACATGGTGAAGAAAGTTCTGATCTTCAAAAGTAGACCTCCTTAAGATACAAATTATACTTGTAAGCATTAGGTGCTTTGGAAATGGGCCAAATTGAAAAGGTCATGGGGGAATTAGTGGCTCCTTTTATGGTCGCTGACCAATCATGTTGATCATTTAAACTGTCCGCACGCATGCTTAAAAGAAAGCGGCAACGATAGTACTTACAACAGAAAACAGAGAAACTTGGCTTGTTCAGATGTCCTGAGGCCGAGAGAAGTATAGATGAAAAGAGGAGATATAGGGGTTGCGCAACCAGAGAGAGACAGAAGGATGAAGGATGGTTATTTTCATGAGGGTAGGGGGAAAAAAACAAATGTGAATGAGCCAAAGTGTTTTTCTTAGCATGGTAAATAGCAGAGGCAAAACATGCTGCGTGCAAAAAGCTCAAGGCGGCGTTTCCTAACAACAAAGACTTCCCACAGCCTAAATATAGACAAGTTGAGGAATCACACCAATGACCACTATGCAGCGCTAAGTGCTTGGAATGTGTCCAAAGTGTTATCTGCTACTCAACCTCCCCATGAGGTGATGTCAACAACAATTTAGCCTCAAAAAGGAAAGTAGGGCTAAACTTGAAAATGGAGGTTTGCTGGGATTCTGTTGAACTCTGCCACATTCATAGGTGAAGACCACTTACTCGGCTCTCCTCTCTTTGCTTTTCTTGGGAACTTGACGAATGCTCTTCTTTCCCATCGGTTGCTCTGTTTTCTGTTTACTTTGGTCCTTGGTTTTCTTCTCACACTGATTGGAACAACTGGACGAATCCTCGTTGCTCAAGGTGTTGGAGGGCTTGAAAGGGTCCACGGAATCGTCAAAATTGTTCGGGTCGAAAGTGAAAGAGCCTTTGGGGAGGACGGGAGAACTGCTCAAAGTGTTGCTGGTCCCGAATGGATTGAAGTTGGGGTCGTCCCACTGACTGGGGTCAAAGTTATACGATCCTTTACTTGGAATGGGAACGTCGTCCAGGTTGACAGGCACAGTGGTGTCTGAAATTTGGACATTTGTCTCTGGTGCGTTCTCAGAAGCCGATTCTGACACTGCAGGTTCCGGTGCCGGTTCGGAAGGAGTCTCTGCCACTTTGGGCCTCACTTGCTTCCTGGGTTTGCTGGTTGTTTTTCTAGATCCCAATTTCTTGGGAGGTGGTTTGCTAACCGCCCCCTCGTCCGGCCCAAACTCCAGCCTCACAGGTTTTGCCTCTGATGTAGATTCTTCTGTCGGTGCTGCAGCACTGTTGTCTTCAATTAAAGAGCTGCCGAGCGGCTCAGGTCTGGGGAAAGTTATTGAACTGCATGGTGGTGGAGAATTTTGGATTTTGGGTCCGCCGCTAGTGAAAGGATTGAAACTGTCATCTATCTGGTCAGGGTCAAATTTGTAGGAGGCTTTGGGAACAGGGATTTCCTCTTCCTCATTGGTTTGTGCATCCTCCTTCTGTGTCTGCTTTATTGACAGGGATGGAGGTGTCGATTTGCGTGGTTTAGTTTTTGAGCTGGATTCGGATTTTTTCGTGACATCACTGTGCTGTGGTTCCGACTCAACAAGAGGCTTCTCCTTTGAGTGCTCCAGAACATGGCTTGGAACAGCTTCAATGCTTTGGATTGAGTTTGCCACGGGAGCAGGAGAGGAAGCTGGAGCAAGATCCAGATATGGTTCATCAACCAAGACGGGATCTGTGTTTCGGGGTGGTTCTGGTGATGGAACTGTGCAGCTCACCACTTCAGGAACCAATGTCTCTTCTCGGGGGGGTTCTGGTGTTGGAAATTGGCAGACTTCAGGAATCAATGTCTCTTCCCGTGGGGGTTCTGGTGGTGGTGCTGTGCCCGTTTCTGGAATTGATGTGACTGGGAATGAATCAGGAGCAGGTTCATAGTCTAGCGGTTTTGATGGGTTTTGTTGTGCTTCGAGATGCTTGCTGCTCATTCCCAGGGGGTCTTGCATGGGTATGGCTGGTTCATCCTGACCCATGTCCAAGAGTAAATTATTGTGGTACCCGATTGGAGCTGTAACCATCAGATGCTCCTCCTGATCTGCATCTAAAACAGAATATTCAAAACATAGTTACGACTGCACATTTAGTTTCTCCAATCAGTTCAGAGCTCAGATGCACAAGATATCTGATTGGTTCTCTGAAAACAAGTCACTAGGCTGCCGACTGTTCCATTTGCAGCTGTTGCTATGGTAATGTCTTGCTATGAGATGATGGCTGTGACATTTAAATCAACTGCACTGGGCGATAATAAATAAAAACACCAGAGATAGCTTGCACAGAACAACAGCGAGCGAGAGAGCGCTTTGATGACGCCAAAGACAGCACATCAACATATTTGAGTATGCCTGTCATGGTGGCCATGTGTAATATTATGTTGCCAGGAGACAACAGCCTGCCCGGGTTTCTTCTACTTCTCTTCACCAGCTTGCCAGAATCATTTTTGCATTCCTAATCAAAATCCATGTCACGATCAGTCAAAGGCACACCGACGGACACATTGCAGTGATTTCCAATCTATGACTTTGCAAAAATAACAACAGCGGTCTTTCTGTTAATAAATATGCATGTAATATTTTGTCTGTAAGGTTGATTTAGTAATCATACACTTATTATTGTGGGGTACAATATTAAAAACAATTATGCCTGTGATTCCATTTAATTCTAAAACATTGCTAACTACAACCACAATGATTATTTTTTTGTTTTTATTTTAATGACTAATTATTCATTTAATTCCCAATTTATTAACCCATTAACTGACCCTGTCAAAAACCTTTTTGATTGTTAGTGTTATCCTATACAAAAAAATGAATAAAAAATGGTCATGTTTGGACCGATTAGGATGGCGTAATGGTAATTTTAGATGGCCACAGACAAATACAGTCCCTGGCATGACAAAGACGTCTTAGAAATGCTTTAGCTCCTGTCTACTCAATACAAATACACACAAACACGTGTGATGTATGAGGTTGTTGAGTCATTAGGAAATTCTCTCCTGTCATTGTCTCTCCTCACTTTGCAATGTACTCTATGAAGAAATGCTGGTTGACTGGATTCCTCTTTAAAAACAGTCTCAGGCGTGCACTGAACATAAAAAAATCAAAAGGCAAACAAGTGTGACGGAAGCCCCCAATCCTCATCCCCTCCTCCCGACCCCTGTCAGCGCGCAGGACAAAACAGGGTGAACTAAAGCTTTTGTTGAACCTGTTGAATTCCAGAGCAAAGGCGATTCCCACACTCTGTCACAGACGCTGCCTCTTGGCAATTCGTGTTAAAAAGTGACAACAGGTCTGCCAACCTTACTTAAACACTGTTGAAATAAAAACAGGTCCTAAAAACAATGACAGCACAGGGTCATTTGGTAGTCAAAATAAAGGCAGGTGAAAGGTAAATCCTTAATGGGAGCTGGAATGTGGTGGGCAGGTACATTCCTGACCCAGCCCGGCTTCACGTGGATCCAATTACAAACTTGATCCGCCGTGTGTGTGCACGGCGGTGGAGCTGATTCAAGTCCATGTGTTTGAAAAATAATGATGCTATTCTATGATGTCCAACATTTCCAGTAACATACTGCCAACACGCAAATGACTCGTGAAGAGCACTTTTTTGCTTCGCCTGCCAGCGTGTTGCGTTCCCTCACCTGTTTTGTTGTCAGCATTGCCACTTTCCAGCTCTTCTGGGATGACCGGTGGGCCGCGGACAGGAGTCGCCGCCTCGGGTGTGTCGAAATGACCGTCTGAGTCAGAACTGATGTAGCCAGAGGGGGAAACAAACAAACAAGCAAATGACGTTAGAATCAATCCATTCAAGACTGAAAGTTCATTCTGTACTGATCCATGTCTATATCAAATTTGCTCTTTCATCTATTCCGATGTCACAACAATGTCGCCATTTATCAGATTTGCCCCTGAGGAAAGCCTTTTGGCTAATTACAACACTTGGTACCATTTTCACGATACAAAATTATTTATGTTGCCAAGTTGTAAAATATTCAATGATACAAAAGCAGTAGCACATCAGGATCTAAACATTGCACCCTAGAAAATGAGTGTTTGTGAGACTGTGAAATTAATTGCAGAAATGTACTTGACTTCATGGTGACAGGAAGTAAATGCAGCACAGACAGAAAGAGGAAATTGGCTGACCTCCTCTCTTCCTGTCACACCGCATTCAATATTTTCCTTTCATTTCCAAAACATGAACCTTTTACTAAAGATTAGCCAGATTTGATATGTTCACCACCACATTGTGGATGTTGAAAAAAATAATAAGCGGACAATATCAGTGCCACAACGCCCAAAACGTGCGCCGTGTTTGTGTGAAGGATTCATACCTCTGTCTACACTGCTTACTTCTGTCGACTACAGAGAAAACATTGCGTTCAAACCACAGCCATGCCAGAAATGTATCAGCGATAATCAAACAAACGTGTTCTCTTCCTCAACAAACGTGAGAATGCTCTTCACTGTTTGTTGTTGAGGAATTCTCATCTAAATTTCCCTGACAGCACCCACACACAAACACACGTGTGTACACACGTGTCAATACACATCCCTCGCTGCCACAAGTGTCCAAAAGAACACTTGCCTGCAGCCTTGAGATCTCTCTTCATCCTCCTCCTCCTCCTTCTCCTCGCTCCCCTCCTCTGCTCCTCGCACCGCCGTCCACGTCCACTTGGCCCATGACACGGGTGACAACCAAGACGACATCTCCTTTCCCCTGTGGCACTCTCGACTCAGTGCTGGGTGGTGAATCGCTCACTTGGCACCAATCCCTTTTGCTTTTTAAATTTCCATCTGCCTTCTCATCGCCCTAGAAAGACTGTTTCCTCAGCATGGTCCCCACTGGTGGAAGGAACCATTTCTACTAAAGCGTTTCACCTCCACTCCCTGAATGTGCCTGTGCTTTTCTGATCAG
Source organism: Syngnathus typhle (assembly GCF_033458585.1). Lineage (NCBI taxonomy): Eukaryota > Metazoa > Chordata > Actinopteri > Syngnathiformes > Syngnathidae > Syngnathus > Syngnathus typhle. The sequence goes on from NC_083748.1 coordinate 9,155,156, forward strand.
CTGGTTCTCTAACTGCTCACTCCTGCTAACCCCCTCCAAGCTTGCACAGCAGGCTGCTCCATTGAATCTAAACCCGGGCGGGGGAGGCAGCAAGCTTTCAGTGCACAAGTCCATGTAGGTGTTCTTTACTGAGCTCCATGTGTTGCCCTGTGGTTGGAGAATGGTACAACCCTTCAGTTAGCCGTTTCTCTCTGAAGCAGAAGGAGGAGGGAGTCTGGAAACAAACAGTGAGGGAGGAGAAGAAGAAGGAGGAGCTTTGAAGCAGGGGTTCCTCACTCGGTTTCGGAATGTGGGGTTGCACCTAAAAACAGTTTTTGCAACCCCCAAGTGGTTTAACAGTTGACTGGCTTTGCTGTCAGGAGACAGACTGGAGCGACCAGTTTAGCATCACCTCAATAAATGCAGTGGATCAGCTCTTGCATATGAGTTCACCCAACCAATCAACGTATGTCCCTCTGGGAGTTCTTCGGGAGGATAGGGTATCAAAGGCTGTACATTCTCTGATGCACGTCAATTGTGGCCGCCGATGGACTGGCTGTTCGGGAATCTCCTGAAATTCCTGATGGCCACCACTTCTGTGACTGTCACAACATGTTGAAATGCAGTGTTTTAGAGCTTTGTTATAACAATACAAGTGGATCATCTGAGTAGATCACACGTACTAGGTAAGGTTTTAAATAGTCAGGAAAGATTTAGCCACGTATGGCAGCTGCGCACAAGTTTCCATCACTAAGCAAGAGGTACACGTGGCTCATTTAGAGGTTCCACTTTGGAGCACAGAGGGTGGAGTTTGTCTTTATTTACTGTCTGGGTATGCAGAGGCTTCAAGGCGATTGTCTAGAGCTTGTTATTGCTGGCTTGTAACAAATAAACACTTGAATTGGAACGTTAGGATCAATTTGTGACTTCATTTTTAGGCCACTTCCTCATTTGTGACTGGCGTAGTCATAACAGGGGAGTTTGCTTCCTTAGCGGTGTTTGTCTTGTCTAAAAATGGCATTGATAAACATGAGGAGGTAGCATAAGGAAACTGCGTGTGCCTCCTGATAAAAGACCTTAAAAGCTGTGTTACCAGCGCTGCTGTAACGAGTTGAGATCTGGCAAGAAATCTGGAGCTTGCACAATGATCTGTACATAACTAAAAAAAGTCTCAGATTTCAAATTCTGATGCTGTGGGAGGAACCCGTATGTTTTTGTTTTGTTTTTTTGAGGAAATAGTCGCCAAAGCCAACCAATTGGACTTTCTCTCCATTGCAATCTTTTCCCCAGTTGAAACAACCTGAACTGTGCTTGAAGCAGAACAAGAACAAAAGGCATATTCATGATAAGGCGTACAATGCAGATGTATTGTTGTTATAATGATTGACTTCACACTAAATCCACATCCAACATGCACAAAGCATTATTGTAGGCCTATATTTTTCCACACATTAGTGGAGCCATATCATATGTTTTCAGTGGAATAAATCAATAAAAATAAAGCAGACACACACAAACAGTCTGATCTCGGGAAATACACCGGCAGTGAGCCAACGTGAGATAATTTTAGGGGGTCAAAAAAATAGAGATGCTACTGAGCAAGAGGAAAGAATTGGTCAATATTCAAGGTATGTGTGTGGAACAAATGAGGTAGTATCTCACCAGAAAGTTAAAAAAAATACAGACTTATTAATAAAATGACAGTAACAGCTCCTTTTAGCAAGCTACGTACAGAATGGAAACTAATGAAAATTATATTTGATCAGGGATTCAAAAAGTAGGTGTAGAACAGTGTCCTCTAGTGGTAAGACAGTAACATCGCCACAAATAGCTCACAAAAATCTCCAACATTTATTGTTATCTTCCCAAATATACAGAAAGCGTCATGTGTTTGTAGTTTATAAACCAATAGAAGTTTGAAACGCAATTAACTTGAGATGCTTTTCAAGATTTAACGATTGCGTAACTAACACGTACAGTAAACTGAAGAGTAATAACGACATTGCTCGACAGATGGCGGTAAAGCCTTTGCAACATGCAGTTTAGCCGGGAAACGGATGTCCGCCAACCGCGAAGAAGAATAGTTTCCGGTGTGGGTGGTTTGTTTTCTGGTAGTTAATGGCGGTCGCGTACAGCGTTGTCTGTCCACATCTTCACGGTTTCCATTGTAACTGTCTAATTGTAATCAAACATGTACTCGGGTGTGTTGAGATTGCGGGCTAGTTACACGATATTTATGTTCAACTTTCAGGTTGGCTCACGTGCCGTGGGGTTTGGAAAGACACGGTTTAAAGCGAGGCGAAAACGACGCAAACGGTGAGACGGCATTTATGCAAACACTATGTTGTCTACGTCATTAATACGTGCTACCAACTGGCTTATTACATCCACTACTCCTACGTTCTTTATTTTCGTTGTCCACGTGCACGGTGCAAATATAATCCTTTCCATTCTAGAGGACCATGGAGGACGAAGAAGGAGAGAAAGCCAGCGGGTGTGAAGTAGCCGAGCTGCGTCTTCAGGTGGAGTCGTTGAAAGAGGAGCTGAAGGAGTGCAAAGCCGAACTGGCCAAGTTGCAGAAGCAACTGAGCAATTCCGAGAGACTGCAGAGGAGCACAGAGAGCTACAACGAGGATTTGAGAAAACAGGTTCGAATTTGCATTCCGTTCACAAGCTGACAAAAATCCGTTTTGGTTGACACTAGCAGAGATACTACACATACCCAATTGTTTGTTTTTGTCAATATAGAACTTCCAGTACATCACAGACCGATGTTTATCATTCTATACGGTTTATAAGTTTGAAAACACCTCATATGAGTCCAAACTTGTTACCACGTTCTTATCTTTATCACAAACATGCACAATTGATATTTGCAATGATCCGATTGCAGGTGGATCAACTAAGTGCAGAGATTCATGAGTGGAAGAAAAAAAACAAAGAGAAAGTTCACGTTGAAACTCAGACCGAAGAATATGTTTGGACTGAAACAGGTATCGTTATATCTTTATACTTAGTAATTGGCCTATCCCCAAGGGTTAATAAATTGTCTCAATTGGTGTTCCTTTTCTTTCCAGACTATTATAACTACTACTACGGTGACCACGCTCAGAACAGCGTGGCTGCGGTCTCCGAGGAAAGTCTGGAGACCACTCAAGCGGTGGCTGCGACTGGTGGAGGTGACTCGGCAGAGGTTGCAACAGTGGTGCCGGCAGACACTACAGCAGACACAACTGCGGATGTGTCTGCTCAACCCGATAGCAGTGTGGGAGTCACAACCGAGGTGTGTGCACGTGCCTCAAGAATGCTCATTTAATAATACTCAAACAGATTTTCCGAGAAAACAATCCCATGTTTCTCTTAGGCAGGTGATGCAGCATCCATTGCCGACATGCTAAGAGCTACCGCTGAGGAGGCCATGACACAGACCGGCTTTGTCTTCGACGAGACAACTGGCATGTACTATGACCACAGCACTGGCTTCTATTATGACTCGGTTCGTAAAGTTTTTCGATTCTTCAATTTACAATGCATGGGTTCAATTGAATCAATTATGATTTTACCCACTGGTGACATATTAGTCATGGCAGCGGAAAATCCATTCTCTGTCACTAACACGTTACATCTTTGGTTCGACTCATTTGCCTACGCATGATTCTCGCCTCAGGTCAGCCAGCTCTACTACGATTCCAGCACGGGCTTTTACTACTATTACGACGCAGAAAGTGGACGGTACCAGTTTCATTCCAAAGTTGAGGTTTCTGCTGCGCAGACTGGTGACCAAGATGATTGTATGAATGAAAAGAAAGGCAAATGGTTCAAGAGAGGTGGGAAGAAAAACACACTGTACAGTGATAAGGTGAGTGAGCGATCTGGGTACAATAAATACGAGTTGACTGCTGGCTTTTGAGTGACCATCGCAAACGGACCATTTTCATTTTTAGGATTGCCTTTCGGTCTCAGTCTTTAAATCATGCCGTCTTCCCTGTGTGTCAAAACGCGAGGCTAGCTGACTAAAAGACTATCCCTCCGACCCAGGTACACGAGCTGACTAACTCGTTGGCTAATATGAAGATTTTCTCAAACTGGAACACTGCTTGCCACAGAGGTACATATTTTCAATGACCAACACGAGCGTCAAAGTTATAGTAATGCATTTCTTGTCACACCACCTGAAAATGCATTTATAAAACAGGATGTGGCGATTTGTTAGCTCGTTAATTAATTTCCAGGGTCTTCCAAATATAGTGGTGTCGTATTAACACGCCATTGCTGAGATTCAAAAGGTAAGGTAAATAGATTGATATCACATTAGGTTTAAAATCTGGTTTCAAAGGCGAGGATCTCCAAAAGCCAGCAGTCTTCCTATCAGTGAATCTCATTGGACAATCTAATTGCTAAATATATTATGGCAGGAGTATGCATATGATGAGTTCAAGTCGGATGAAGAAGAGCATCAATCAAGGCGGGAGTCCCGAAAATCAAGAAGACGATCTCGTAGTCCCGAGCCACGCGAGAGAGACTCCAAACGGCGCGGGGAGAGAGACAAGTCCTCCTCCTCCAAGAGAAAGAAGCATAAAAGTGGTTCAAGCCACGATGAGAAGAAAAGATCAAAGAAGAAAAAGAAGCGATCCAAGTCGTCGTCGCGCAAGAAGGACCGAAGATCCCCAACTCGGAGCACCGACTTGGCGGGTAACAGCGAGGCTGAGGAAGGGGAGCTCACTGAGTCGGAGAAGGAGCAGTGGGAGTCTCCGCCTTCTGCGTCGCCTTCTCGGAGTTCACCTTGCAACCACAGCCCGGAGTCCGAGATGGAGACTCAGTGTCGGGCAGGTGAGCTAGCGACGAGCTACTTTGGCACTTGCGGCAGGCACCTTTAAGTCCACTGACAGGAACCAGGAAAACCTCATAAGTGAGGTCAGGTCACTTGGACCCACACTGCCCGGATGAGTTTAGTGTGGTGTTGTTGATGTGCCACTTCAGTAGGTGATTTAAAAAAAAAATGTATAAACTCTCATGCATCACTTTGTTTCTTTTTGTTTTCGCAGAGCTGTGGCCACCCTGCGTGAGAGTCACCGTGGTCCGATCTCCGGTGCTGCAGGTTGGAACGTTGTTTATCATCACAGCTGACTCTGCGTCCACCATTGGCAGGTGTGTTCTGTCTCATTAACAAGAGGGAAACAATCACTTAGACTTAAAGCGAAACCCAGGGAGATGCGCGCCTTGTTTCAAAAATATGAATTTTCTGTCTGTTGCAGAGAGAAAGACATGGATCATGCAATTCAGATACCAGAAATGGGGGTCAGCAAGGTGTGGTTCAGCCTTTTGAATGACAGCAGAATTTACAATGATGAAATTGATGTTTGACAATTGTTTGATTGCTCCTAGTTGCATGCTGAGGTGTACTTTGACCAGCAGCTGCAGAGCTACATGATCGTGGACCAGGGAAGTCAGAACGGAACGGTTATCAATGGCAACAGAATCTTACAGGTGAAGATCTGCGATTTATAGCCATAAGTTTTTTATGGGGCTTTAAAGATAACACGTCAGGGACTAAGCCCTGCAGCAAATAACAAGAAGAGACGCCCGTACGCAAAGGTTGGCAACTACCTTTAGATGCCACAAGGTGGCAGTAGAGCAGTTTGTCTACTAAACAAAGCTGTCGCCTGACTAAATGAAGCTCCTCCCTTCAGTTTGCTGTAGTTTTTGGGTATCAAGACGCCACGAGATGGTGCTTAACAGTGAATTAATGAATTTCTCAGCAAATAAAAGACACCACCACTTGTTCACTGCCGTCCGTCCACAGCCCAAAATCAAGTGTGAACCACACCCACTGACTCACGGCGACGAGGTGAAGATGGGAGACACGGTGTTGTCCTTCCACATCCACGCAGGGACCGATACGTGTGATGGCTGTGAGCCTGGCCAAGTGATGGCTCACCTCAGCAAGCACAAGAAAGAGGAGCCGCTAGGTGAGCTTTTTTCCCATCTGGAGAAACTGATTTTCTCTTTCAAATCATATCCATTTGTTTGAATTGCTGTATTTCCCCATAGGGCCAACTCTGACCAAAGAGGATAAAGAAGTGCTGAGACAGAAAGAGCTCAAATCCATGAAGGCTAAATATGGCCTCCAGGTAAAATGGTGCTACATCTATTTGACCGTTCTCATTTTTGTACACCATCTCAACTACTTTTGCCGTTAACAGAGTAACGAGTTCGAAGATGGCAAAGCTCTGAGAAATCCAAAGTATAAGGACCGAGCTGAGTCTCGACGCCAGACTGTGGGCAGCGAGGGTCTTTTCCAACAAGATGACGCGCCTGCTTCTGTTCATGTGTAAGTTTCCATTCACAAACTGCAACTTGTGGGAAAGCCAAATGTGGCTCCATGACTTATTTTGAATGTTGTGCTCTCAAAGGGAGATCAGCGAGGTCAACAAAGGAAGGAAGATGTTGGAAAAGATGGGCTGGAAGAAAGGAGAAGGGCTGGGTAAAGAGGGAACTGGAATGAAAGATCCGGTGAGAGATTGGCTCACATTTCTGTTTGATTTGTATACCCAAAGATTTGTTTATTGATATTCTGCTACTGCTACTTCTTCCTTCAGATTCAGCTTCAAATCCGAAAGGCCCAATCAGGACTGGGAGCGTGCACTGCCATGTCTGTGGACGACGCCTCTCTGACCAGAACCAAATCCCAGAAGAACTGGGAGAAGGCTCGCGAGAGATTTGCTGACTCGTGCCAGGCAGATGCGCCGTCATCCAAAACACAGTGTGCCTCCCCCAAAGCTTGGGTCAAAGCGGAGCCTGAAGCTGCCGGCCCTCACGCCGAGGCTCCTCCAGAGACCCAAAGTTAATCAGAGCAGACGGATTTGGAAGACACACATCTTTGAAATACTGCTATGTGCAAGAGAAGAACTCAGTGTAAGGGTCCAACTAGCTGCAGTGCAGAACTTCCACTTAGCGCTCGAAGCAAATATTGACACACTGAGGTTGTGAGGTCATACTGGTATGAGAGGAGATAACTGGAGACACTCTCAGATGTTGCACAGTCAACACTTAGGAGACAAGTTCTACAGAAGTCATGACAGTGATAATGTACTGTGTATTATTAGAAGTAATATGATGAAATGTTTTGCATTTATTGTAGGGTGATTTGCACACACAGCAGTCAGCTGCTGTGCGTCATCTCTGTGTTTATTTGAAGTCTTGCTGAGGGTGTGAGAATGGTTGCATGTGCTCACTCAAACTGCTCGGCCACACACACACACACACACACTAAGGTAGTACTGATCAATATCAGGACAGCCACAAGTAATGTGAAGTCTGTAAAGTGGAAGAATTGCGGTCTCATTGAAATAAATGAAGTGGTAATGCAAAGTAAGACCCATTCGAATGAGGTTCAGCATATGGAACAGGCGTCAAGGTGACCGAAAAGACTCACGTGACACTGTTAGTGAGAGTCTTGCCGCTGGGACCCGCCGTGCTCTTCTGACTTATCGTGCCTCCCATTTTGATCTCGCTGTCGTCCAACCAACATGGACGTAACCTCCGCTTTTCCTGACTTGAGACTGACGTGCGCTTCTATGCTGCTTGACGCTGCTCTCAGAACTCTCTGACACTTGACAGGTGACTTGCTCCCTCCCTCCCTCAAACAATCGCCTTCTCGAGTCTCCTCCCTTATCGTATGTGCGGCAGATAAACATATTACTGTTAAACATGGGCGGGACCATGGCCACACTTGCCTGACAGCCTTGCCGTGACTCACAAGATTAAAAGGGATTTTTTTTTTTCTTGTTTGGTGATGGCTGCCTGTGTCTTGGGTTGGATCTGGATTGACCAGTTTCAGACATTTCCGGAACAATAAGTGTCTGTTCTACAGCCTCTTTACAGTGAATTATGTTGTAAGATGATTCCTTCAGGACGACATCAGCTGATAGAACTGGTTGAATAACCATCCTTTGTTGCCGGAGATGGTTTATCCCAGTCACGGAAGCTATTGCTGTGCAGTTTGACTAACAAAGTCAATAGAATTCATTTGACACCTCTAAGTAATAATGTCTGACTTCCTGAGGCAATTTTGCATGTCTGCTGGAGCACAAACAATTTTATAATTAAAAATCAGTATACTTCGCTTGTGTCTTGCACAGGTTTTTACAGCTCCAGAATATCTCTAGTGCAGTGCTTCTCAAATAGTGGGGCGCGCCCCCCTTGGGGGGCGCGGTGCTATTCCTGGGGGGGCGCGTGTGACCCTGGGGAACAGGCTTTTTTTTTGGCAGTACTAGAATAAAGTGTAATTGCGCGTTTACTACAGCAGGGGGCAGTGGCGCTCTCATTGTTACTTCTGTCACGTTTGCGACAGTGCAACATTTTACGACTTACAAGACAAGTTAGGATAGTCACGGTGGGGAGGGGGGGCGCAAATAGTTTTCTTCTTGCTAGGGGGGGGCGTAACAGAAAATAATTGAGAAGCACTGGTTTAAATAAAGGTTAACCTAAAAAAAAAAAAAAAAAAAAAAAAAAAGTGAACCCTGAACTTTGAACCCGCGGTGACCCCGTGGTGACCCCGTGGCCCCGCGGTGACCCCGCGGTGACCCCGTGGTGACCCCTGGGTGACCTTTGAACCCTGAACTTTCAACTCTAGTAAAAAATCGAAAATGTGCACATGACCCCGTGAACTTTGAACCGACCTTTGACCCCTGGGTGAACTTTGAACCGTAAACTTTGACCTTTGACCCCTAGCTAATTACGTTTTTTTTTTTTTTTTTTTAAACCGGCATAGCAGAACGATCCATGGTCTTCATATGCCGCGCTGTCGCCATCTCCTGGTCAGTTAGTGAAATGCTTTTGCTGATGTTTTTTTTCTCTCAATTAAAACAAATCAATTAGCCAGTTGGTTTTCTTTATTTAATATCTATTATCAGACAAAACCAAATTGTGAATCAGTCACCTAGGCTATAGCAGAACAAACAATCCATGGTCTTCAGATGCCACGCTGTCGCCATCTCCTGGTCAGCTAGTGAAATGCTTTTGCTGTTTTTTTTCCCTCTCAATTAAAACAAATCAATCAGCCAGTTGGTTTTCTTTATTTAATATCTATTATCAGACAAAACCAAATTGTGAATCAGTCACCTAGGCTATAGCAGAACAAACAATCCATGGTCTTCAGATGCCACGCTGTCGCCATCTCCTGGTCAGCTAGTGAAATGCTTTTGCTGTTTTTTTTCCCTCTCAATTAAAACAAATCAATCAGCCAGTTGGCTTTCTTTATTTAATATCTGATATCAGACAAAACCAAATTGTGAATCAGTCACCTAGGCCAGTGCTTCTCAAATAGGGGGGGGGGGGGGGGGCGTAACAGAAAATAATTGAGAAGCACTGCTCTAGTGTGTCTTAATTCTTAGCTTTGAGGAATAACGCAGCTCAAAGGTCATGTAGAAAAAGCGGGGTCATCCCCTCTCATACCACACATAGCGTCACATACACATCCCTAACCAGACAAGGGGCAGTGTTGTTGTGCGAGACAAAGTAGATGAGCTTCTCCAGATAAGAGTACTCTGTCATCAAGTTATATTTCACTGATAAGTCCAGTGCCACTGCTGAAAGACATTGAATTTTTTTTTAATTGCTAAAACACACAGAAAATTACATTTTCCTTATCTGTTCTATGACCACCATGGTCAGTATGTGTTACAATATGGGAGAGAGCCATCAACAAAACATGACAGCACAGTCAGCAACGCAGACTCACAACACGGGTCATGTGGGCACTGACATCCACCAAGAGATGACAAAAGGCTACAAATAGAAGAGGGCGGGGTGAAGTTTCTGCTGTCACTGCAGAACTGAATCCTGAAATTTCAAACTATTCTATCGAAATCGTCTTTGAGTGACCCTGAACAGGTCACTAGCCAATATAGGGCAATAATTCTTGTCTTTTCCTTTATTTATTATTATTTTTTTTTTACAAAAATCAACTCAGTCAAAAATGTATTATGCAGGACTATGCTGGCCCTCAGCCACAAAAAAATAGACCTTTGTAGTAATAGGACAGTGTAAGACTCAATGCAAGCGCAACCAAACATTGCCACCCAGTGGTGAATGGTGATATTGCAGTTTTAAAATATACAGTACAACCCTGAGACAGAGCGCAAGAAAGAGGGAGAAAAAGAGAGAAAAGGGAGAGATTGTGGCTGTCAATTGGCCATCCAGTCGAGAGTCTGAAGTCTACAGAGAATTCAGTCCTTGAGCATTTGACTGCGGTGGGCAGGAAGTGGAAGGGAGGGCGTCGAGGTTTAAAGCTCCGGAGGTCACATGTTTTCATCCTTTTTTTGGGACGCTGAGAGGAAACGTTTCTCATTCCAGCTACATTCCAGCGATCACTTGTTTATTCCTAATAAAGCCCAATGGAAGTTTTTATTCATAGAACCTTGATGGGTGCAATTAAGTGTTAAACAGCAAACCATGGCACATGCGTGTAAAAATCTTTTTGCATTTATGTTATGCACATTCTAAACACACATTCTAGTATGTATGGCTACTGTAGAAATCTTGGCTTCAGTTGCTATGAGTAAGCGAGTGTGTCTGAGCTTCAGGGTGTGTCTCCCTAGCTGTGACCTCATCTTCCCAGAAAAGACTCCAGAAACCTCAGCGGCACACTCGCCCACATGATGCAGTCACAGTTTGCCTGTTCATTCAACAAAAGCATCTGAATGTGTGTATGCGCCAGAGGAGCATCCTGTTTATACAGCCCAAGTAGAACTTGTTCAAGTTCTACTGCACTTTTGTCCTGCAGTTACCTGTCAGTGTCCAGTCAGCTAATAAACACGTGCATACACACCATAAACTGGGTCAACTAGTCAAGGGAATTATAGCTTCATGAAAAGAAGCTTTGTGTGAAAACAAAATAGAACAGCTCCCACATTCTTGAAAAAGCATTACCAACAGTCCATCCAATGGATGGTGTTGATGCCCAAAAGTCATCACATCAGAACCAGAAGGCATCACATCTAGCTTGTGTAGCCAAATCAAGTGCCAATAGACCCTACCTTGGCTTGTCAGAGGACATCCGTCGAGAGCTTGTCTCGTCCTGGAGGGAGGAGAAAAAGTCCTCGGCGTGAGCTTCCGTCAAAGATGCGCTCCGTGTGCTTGTGTGTGGTGGTGGAGCTCGGTCCATGTGGCTGCAAGGGAAATAGGAAATGAAGCTTCTAGGCAACAAGCCACGGACAGAGTGGCCTTTAAAGAAACAGCAGTCACGCTCCTAACACACCTAATTGTATATAATAATAATAATAATAATAATAATAATAATAATAATAATAATAATAATAATAATAATAATAATAATAATAATAATAATAATAAAACAGCACACACTTCTAAACTGCAGGTGAATTCCGTGGTTTAACTGAATGACATTAACATATAAAGCACAGACCATTGCATATAGAGCAGTCACTGTCGCATCAATATCTAGTTGTTAAGTAACTCGAACAGATGCAGCTTACTTGTTGGTCCAGCAGAAGCACCTGTAGCTAGAACCAAACTGTGGAAGGAATTTTACTTTCTAATTCCGGATTCCCCGAAACATACGGTATTGTGAATCTAACGAAATAAAATGTGTTTGACACCGTTACAATGGCATATTTGATCTCGTATTGTTAAACACCATGCAATGGTGCTCCGCTGAAGTTAAAAAAGAATAATCTGGTAGGTGTCTCCCTCTGGTGGTTATATTCCAGAATGTATATTTGGCAGAACTGTGCAACTCTACTTCGAATGAAAGACAAAAAACCTCTCTGAACTCCAAATCTCAGAACTGTGAGGCAGATATGCTCACCACTATTCCACTGTGTTGCCCCCCCCACCCATAACAAAATAAAACTGCGCTAAAGTACAGTAATGAAATTAATATAATTAGGGTTAAACAATGGAGTTGGTATCAGTTTTAAAGGTATGGACTTAGTGCAATAATACAGAGGGTTTAATCACCATTAAAAAAACAAAAAAAAACCCCCGAAAGTTAGTTGTACAACATTATACTGTTCAATATGTTTCCGAATTGTCTCCCAGTAGCTCAATTGTAGCGTCCCAACTGGATGCGAGTGGGAAACGCGCTCGGCGGATGCAATGAAGACGTTACATCACTTGCAGTAGTGATGTGCATTCCAGTTCTTTTAAGTGAACTGAATCCTTAGAATCAGTTAACTCAAAAGATTTGTTCAAGCGAATCGTTCAACGAATCCCCCCCCCCCCCACACACTGGTCTGTTTATTTTATTTGTTTTAACTTCAATAACACACAGAACTAAGCAATACACCAGACAAAAACCAATCAAGTAAACAGACGGTAATGTCGACAACGGCAACGCACACATTTTTACAACATCCTGTGGGAACAACAGATGCATCAAACAATACAACTACCCCCCCCCCCCCCTCGTCCCCCCGTTCGGTCGTGAGTGAACGGGAAATGTAATTCACGACTCTTCGTGAACGGGAAGTTACATCATTTTCTTCTTCGTTTTGTTTTACGGCAAGATGGCACCAGCTTCAATGCGCATTACCGACACCTACTGGTTGAAATCATATGAACTGAAAAAAAGAACCAATCACTTTCGGAAGTGATTCGTTCACTGAAAAGAAAATCGTTCTTTTGAACGAATCGTTCACTCACGAGCCAACACTAACTTGCAGTGCAGCATGCAGCATGTAGAGGGGACTGAGGCAGCTTGGCCATATTGTGCAGCAGTTCCTCTCATCTCCTCTCATTCCTCCTCACAGCGGCTGCGTCACACGTTAAGGCGCTTGTGTGAATGACACAATCAACAACACACGTCCCCGTTTAAGGAGGGAAAACCACTGCAGAAATAAAGTCTATTTTTCAAAACAATTCGCTCGACTGACAAGGTGAGTGTTCCGATATTTTATATTTTTGTGGTGACGCGATTAATGTGATGATCCCCCCCCCCCCCTCCATACGGTCCACAAAGGCAGCACCTCAGATCACTGTAATGTTATTTATGATTCGTATATTTCGGAAGAAAAGCCAATTTGGATTCAGTGGATGATTTATATCACTACAATAGCATGTGATGCTTGATATGAATAATAAAGGCCGGTGCATGACTTCCCCCTCCCCCTCTCCTCTCCTCTTCATCTTCCTCCAGGTTGGTGTGCGCACAAAATGGTTAAACTGGGAAATAATTTCAGTGAGAAAAACAATGGGAAGGTGGCTTCTGAAGACGGATTTGACACAATCCCCCTCATCACACCTTTAGATGCCAGCCAGCTTCATTTCCCTCCGCCAGACAAGGTAAAGGATTAGATTTTATATAATAAACATTTCAAGTCATGGGTGGATCTTAGATATGTGGATATCTAGAGCTCTATTTCAGGGATGGGGAACCAGGTATGCAAATTAAAAATAAAATATTTACCACTCTATGTATTTATGAATAAATGTATATCTATGTATATTTTATCTATCTAAATATGCATAGCTTAATTATGCATATATTCTACCTGTATGTGTGTTTCTAGGTGGTGGTGAAGACAAAGGCGGATTATGACAGCGAGACCAAGAAGGGCAAGATCAGATCTCCCAAAATCGCAGAGTTCTCAATAAGCATCATCGAAGGGGTGTCCGAGCGACTCAAAGTAAGATTCCTGCTCTCTGAAATGTCCAAAAGTAAAAGTAAATTTGCTGTTTTTAATTATGTACAATACCCATTTTGATATGCAAAGTTTTCCTCGTTTATTAACTTGCATGAAATGCTAAATTAGTTAACGATAGCAACTACAAAATAGAAAAAATAAAAAATACTGGTATGTGATTCTTGGAAGTTAACCAACATCAAACAATTCTCTTAAATAAGGCCATCGATGGGAATAACTCGCTTACCTGTTGCATCATTATTTATACTCAAAGTGACTCTGACCCACTTCCAAATCCTGTCGTGCGACTTGACTCAACAATCCATCGTCCTCACCGATGATTCACCTGACGCTTCCTTTAGCCGCTCGCATTAAATCAGCTGCTGCCATGGTGATGGCCTCCCAATAGCAGTTTCTCTCCCACCTCGGTGGCTGGCAAACGTGCACACTCTTTGAATGGGAAAATTTGAACATATGCTGGAATAAAACAGCTCTGAGTCAACAGATGATCTTATAGTCAGATGTGATCAAAACCTCTTTTTGAGTTCCTGCGAGCTTTGAAGTGCTGCAGGGAGTCCTCGCCTCTTTGATAACCTACTGTTGCGTTGCTGTGTGTGTCGGAGAAAAAAAAAACAGTATTATGTGGTGTCAGTTTTTTTTTTCTTCTGAGGAAAACTAAAACCCAAAATATTACAGTATCACTGCATCTACCTGTTGTCTCACCTGTTGCCTGATGTCCTGATTGTTGTGTTCCTCGTCCAGGTGACCTTGCTGGTGATCTGTGCTCTGGCCTTCTTGGTGTGTGTGGTGTTCCTGGTGGTCTACAAGGTCTACCAGTATGAGCAGCCATGCCCTGACAGCTTCGTCTATACGGTGTGTAGAATAACTATTTAAAGATATTACGTGGTATAAATGTTGGGTCTCCTGAGCAAAGCAACAGATCCAGGTGTGAAATCCAACAGTGGCAAGCCTTCAGGGCAAGCGAGGCTTTCTCTGCTGACCTACATTCACAACCTAAATTCTATTCTTGGTTCCACAATATGGTATTCTTTTCTTCCCAGTGGTCTATTCTCTTCATTTCAGAGTTCCGCTCGACTGCTTCCAGTTAATGTGTGTTAAGCGTTTATGTCCAATGAGATTTCCGCCTCTGTGTTGCCATGCCAATCTAATCTGCCCACCCCCTTCGGGATTTGTATTAGCAACGAGATGACTTCTTTAATGAAAGGTTAATGTTTATGACTTTCTCTCTGTGGAGCAGCAAGGTCGTTGTATGCCAGCTGGGATGTACGGCGGCAACTTCCCCCACCAGGGCCCGGGGAGCCGCGGGCGCCTCTTCACCCTCATCAACCACTACAACATCGCCAAGCAGACCATCACTCGGTCCGTCTCGCCGTGGATGACCATTATGTCTGAGGAGAAGGTCACCCAACAGGAGACGGAGACGGCGCAGAAGCTGGCCTAACCGATCGGGCGTGGCCTCGCCCGCCGAGGGGGGAATCAATAATATGGTTGTGCCATTCAAGCAAACTCAAGTCCTGCTTCTAAACGTGCCCGAGGTGCTGCGCTGCCTTCAAGGTCGGCTGAATGTGTGGAAATTGGGGTCACGTTTACAGCAAGATGAGCCTTCAGCTGGCTTTGTGGTTTGTTTGAATAGCATATGCTGTTATTTATTGATACACAGCTGAGTGGCTTACATACATGTAAAATCGCCACACACGCGCACACACACTCTTGATGTTAACTTTGTGCATAAACACACGTTAGTCTTCAATTTAGTGAAATAACTGTGAACGATCTCGTTTGTGACACTTTTAGAGAAACATGCACGCGCGACAATTAGAATCGTACTTTGCTTTTATTGCTTTCAAATAGAACTTGTTTGGATTAATGTAGTTGTCATGACAACAGCAACGTTTGCAGCATAAATGCCAAATTCACAAGAATAGAGGGGGGAATCGTCGACACCACCCGAGGCACTCTTGACGATCATTTCAAAGCTGTATTTAATACATGTATTCAATAAGACAGCTTCTGCTTTCTGGTAATTACGTATAGTGCTTTTTAAGACCTACTAAAATGTTGTGAGAAGAACTGTCTGCACCAGCACCAAATGTATTTTGCACAATTCTAAGTTGTGCACTTTAACCCCAAACTGCTTTTCTTCTTTGTCGCTGTATCAACTAAGTGTATTTATAAAAGATGATCACCCTTTTTGTGAACACTTGATTGAAGCTAAAGGCTACACATAACTTTTACGCTGCTCGACCGAATGTTTTTTGGCTTTGATAGTAATGACGCTGTATTGTGCAACCGTGTGGATTTTTAAATGTCAACAGATGGCGAGTGGAAGCCATCGATTTACTGACTGTTTTAGTTGAACAATCTGAAAGTAGTTGCTTGTCCTGTTGTTTTGTTTTCCCGTACATCTGTTAAATGGTCACAAATGCCTCATTTTCATACAGTGTAATAAGTCAAGTGCATTTGCTACATTCAATGTGAAATGACAAATTGAAATAAAGTGCCCACCTTTCCCACCAACAAAAGGTGTTGAGTCTTTATGCTGATTTGTTGATTTGAAACTGTCACCATTTGCTGGAAAAACTACTTTGAGGTCAATGAAGTGCTTTTTCTGCCATCTTGTGGAATCAATGGGCAATTTCTTAGGGAGTGGTGGCGGCACTGTAGATGTACCTCAATGAAAACGTATCATCGTGATGAAATTGTTTCTGTCAGCAAACACTAACCAGAACAAGCCTCGTTTTTTTTAGCTGCTCTCAATCTTGTCTGAACATCTGCCAGTACTTGGAAATACCATCATATCACATTTAAGCCCTGAAGTCAAGAAAGATGGTAGAAAATGTTACAGGAATTATCTCGGAGATGACAATATGAGTTACGAGCTGCTTTATTAGTCATACGGTCTGCTGCTGAAGGCAAAGCATTGTCAGTATGACGGTGAATTTGGATTTATGGATGCATAATTATTGTGTGTGTGTGGGGGGGGGGGGGGGGATACAAGTGCAAATCTTGTCTGAGCGGGAACCTTTGCATGCATTAAAGTTGTTAAGCTGCAACGGGAAATATCTGTTTTCCAGACAATGACGTTTTCCTTTTATCAAGCCTGCCCAGATCACCGTGCCACCCGAAAAGTGTTCATGGTGCTGAGGTGCTGAATCCAAGTGTGGCTCCACCCACAGAAGCTGCCTTCCAACTTGTGTTAAGCAGATAAATAACTGGTGAAGAGGAGGCCACAAAAACCTGTCAACAGTCTGTTGTCTCCAAATCTAAAAACTCCGTCCGGTGATGTCATCACGTGACTGTGCCGGACAGCCTCCCGGTGTGCCCGTTAGCTGTCGTACCAGTCGAGGAAGAGCAGCGAGAAAGAGCACATGACCAGGAAGAAGAGGATCCACACGCGGAAGCCGGCGTTGTTTTTGATGGCCTTGTGACACAAACAGAAAATGGCTTTCCATTTATAACCCACTCGGCGCGAGAATATAAAGCACACGTGTTGTTTCTGTGAAGCTCACCTCCCGTATATCCTCGTTGCCTTCTTTAACGTTCTCTGTAGTGCCAACCACCAACTGATGAATGTTATCGATTTCAGTCTCCTGCCAGGACAAGCGAGGAGCAACATGTTACTTTAAGGAAAGAGAAAAAAAACTCATATGCAGGAACCAGTCGAAGTTGTACTGTCGCTTACTTGATGGAGAACTTTCTCAGAAAAGATTTCCTGCAGTCTTGAGATTTCTACAACCTTTCCTTCGATTTGCCTGAAGAAAATAAGAAGCTAGAATATTTTCCTCTACTCTTCATTATGGAGTGATCTATAACATAGGTAGCCATTTTGATATTTTTAAGAGGTAACAATAGTAGTTGGTGACTCACCTCACTTCATCTACCAAGTTGCTCATTTCACTGACCAGCCTCTGATTTTCCTGCTCAAACTGCACACATACAAATGAAAAACAATCAGGAAACCGTCCTGCATGCCGCAACAGAGAAATGATGCGAAATGAAATTTCAAATACTCTCACTGAAGTCTGAGGAGCCACATACCATTTGGATCTCCTCAGGAGAGAGCTCGTCCTCCACTTTGCCTTCGTCCCATAAATTGACACTTTGGTCCAACGCCTCTCTTGCACTCTTGTCTAAATCACACAAAGAGTCTTGACAATTGCAAAAAACATGGAGATCCCAAATTCCCAAACTCTCAGTGCAATAGAAAAAACAAGTATAACAAACAGAATTGAGTAACATACCACCAGAGCTTTCCTCCTTCACTGTCTTTTCATTCTTGGGCTCCTCATCTGCCATTTTCTCCACACGACTGTGCAGCTCAGATCCCAGGCGTGACCTGAAATCAAGACTCTCCTGTTTATAAATCTGGAAATGAGGATAAGTAACACTCGCAGGAACAAATACTCACAGTCTCTTCTTGTCCACCATTCTCTTGACTCTTATGGCTCGCTGCTCCGAGTACAGCTGACACACTCCTTTGAAAGCGACCCAAACGCGCACGTTCAGGCCAAAGCAAACATTTTAATGTTACGGAGAAGCAAACCTCTTTTTGGAGTGGCATCAACTCACCTTTCAAGTACATTTCAATGAGGTCCAAGACTGCACCCCTGTGCTCTTTAGTCTGAGCTGATGTCACCTGCTTTTCAGCTGGAAGGAAAAGTCATGTGTATTTAAAAAAACAAAAAAGGAACAAAGACGATCTAACATGAGCGTAAATGCAACGCACCATCAGTGCGAAGTTGTTTGATGGCCTCGGAACACGTCCTCATGAAGATTTGGGCATCCTGGTCAATCTGATCGCGTTCGTTGTCGGACATGCGGGTGAGGTCGGATGAGATGAGACTGCGAGATAGAAACACGACAACAATCCTCAATAGCGGAAGGTGAACGGGTCAGTCAATAAGACGGAAGCACGGAAGTCAGATAGCAGGAACATTTGTTGCTGGGGTTTTCCCACCGCTTTTGAAAACCAGGCTCCACCTAACTACCGTCATCTTGCGGTTGAGTTCATGTGTGGCTCTCGAGACTTGCCGGGAGGAAGTCGAAGCTTCAGTTTTTACGGGACGTTAATCTTTCTCCGCTCGGTCGCACTCGGGCGATTGACGACGACTAGACTGGAGCCGGCCGACTGCGACCACACGGCTTGATCGGGCTCAGCAGAAGCGTCAAAATTAGCGTTTTGTCACATTTGCTGACATTTCCCACAGTTGGAAGCTGAGGCTTACCTGGCGGCGCTCACATAATCCTTCCTGTGTTGCAGCAAGAAGTCTTTGAGCTTGGTGATGTTAACGATCTAGGAAAACGCAGTGAGAAAGACATAATTCGGTGTCAGTACAAACATGTCAAAGCAGCAAATTACCTAGAAGCAATTTTCTTCCAGCTAAGCGTGACTAAAACGTATAATCTTGCGCTTTATTGGAGATGACAGGTGACCAATGTCCGTCCGCGGCGGTGAAGTCACAATATTTACCTTTGACGATTCATCCGCGCACGGGCGCACTAAATTCAAACTTGCCATTTCCCCGTCAAACTGCTCAAATAAAAAGGCGAGCGCTGGCTGCCAGAGTGCTTGCAAATAAGCTTTAAATTCAGGATGTGTTTCTATTTATCGCCGAGTGTCTATGTGTGGAGGGAAACATGCTTCAATTCAATATTTGCCCCTGTAATTCAGTTAAATATGAAAAAAAGACTCAATTGCCTCCCCGTTTGCCGAGTTGTGCTGGTGGCGCTGCCCCTCACACAGCGGGCTCTGTTGGACCGCTCACAAGACGCGAGTCGGACAAGCTGAGGATTGAAAAATGACACAATGGCTTTGACTGTGACGGGGGTCTGCGAGCGCGGGAGATTATTATGATAGCATAATGTCGTCGGCCTTCAACCTTTCCGCTCTAACAACACCAATTATCTAATTGCCCGGGCTGTAAGCGGTAATCTGGCACCAGCTGTCTAATAATATCTCTAAACATCCATTCCGGCATCACATCGACTTGAAGTGAGGTTTTATTTGAGCTGACTCGGCAGGGGGGGGGAAAAAAAGGTGTCAGAATCTACCGGGCTGAGCAATTTGTTGCAGACATAGATGCCCTTTTCTTGCTTGCGTGACGTATGACACGGCTGCGGGTCGCCCGCTAACCCAGGCAGGCTGACCCTTGTAATGATACAATTATTTGGGGTCAGGAGTTAATTGTTGTTCGGAGCAGTTAAGCTTGGGAGGGAATTAAAGGGGGAGCTGAAACGGTCTTTTGCTTCAAAGACTTTCTGTGTTGCGGGTTGTCGACGGGGAATCAGAAAAGCAGACGTGATGCTGAAACTGGTATTTAGGAAAGCTCTCGGTGTTCTCACGCGTTTTTAGTTACTTAATAGCACAAAAGACACGATTCTTTGTTTTCTCTTAGTGCCTTTTGTTTTGAAGTTCAGTAGAACTGCTGGAAATTAAACGTTGCGTTTTTTAATATTTAAAACAAGGTCCAGGCTGTGTTATTGGAAAAGAAAACAAAAAAAACAATGAGAATATACAGGAAATTACATCAAGCAAGCAGACTTGCATTCAAAAGATGACTTCAGTGAAATAATCTAGTCCGGCGTGTCTGTATTCATTTGATGACCAAGTTAAATTTTGTGTTTTCAGATTTTACAGCGGTTCACTTCGAGGTGTATTTCAGATGGACAAGTTGTACTACACAATTAGGCCAGCAGGTTGTGCTAAATCCCCAAACTAGAATGAAATAAAAATGCCTGGCAAGGATAGTGCGTGTGAGTGTGTGCGTGCGTAAATGTGTGTGTGTTGAGAAGGGGTGCAGCCGGGTGTGTCAGGAGTGCTGCTTTGGGGGTTGAGCTGTCTCCAGTGTGTATACATTGGGGCTCGGATTCCCAGCACAAGCTCAAGGGCTTGCAGGGGGTCAGAGGGATCAATTGCTCTTGTAATTTAAGACTATAAAGAGCAAGTAATTCCTCAACAATGAGGAAGGAGGTGGCCGCATGTGTAGCGATGAACATGCAACACGGCGTGCGCGTTTGCGTCGCTGCGTGTGCACGTACGTGAGTCAGCTTGCAAGTCAAAGGAGACAGTCTGCCGGGCTAAATCTAATCTCGACATCATCAAAGACCCCCACTTTACCTCCTCGCTTTCTCGTTGGGCCTGCAGCCCTGACTGAGCCCAAACAAACCATCAAGAGGGATTATTATGAGCAAGACAAGAGAAAAGGCTTAGTTTGCATTTTTTTGACCCCCCCCCCCCCTTCAAACAGCTTGAATGTCTCTTTTGTTTTGTGAAATCCAGGTAATGGACACAATTAGATGACGACTAACTTGATTCAGTTGAAATCCTAAAGGCTATTTATATTGACGCCATGCTATGTTGGATTCAATTAAGCAGGTCTGATACAGAAGGAGACCTTAGCAGTGCTGACATGTTGATTTTATTCTGAAGTCTCCCATGGGCTTTGGCCTTTATTTATTTATTTTCCCCCCAACAACAACTAGTGAATTGAGCTCTTCGACTTTTCCAGCAATCTCCTGTGAGAATCGAGTTGTCATAGAGAGGGCACTGCATGAAAGGTCTCTAAATTTCTTGAAACTGTCCATCAAGAAAGATCCACAATTGGATTAAACATTGCCATCTATTTTTTTGGTCCTGCTTAGCTATATTATAGAACACTGCTAAAATAGAGATCAAGATTAAGTACGCCAAATATTTATTTGAAGAAAAAGACAAAAATCTATTCTAACAACACTTTATTGAAATCATAAGCAAACTCTCCCAATGTGACAACAGTTCTCCACAGACGGCCACAATGAAAGATGCCAAAGAGCGCCTGAGGAGCCAGTTTTGGAATGCCGATACTAAAAGCACAGCAGGGAAGCCGGCACTTCTCTCTACACACAATTTAACAATTTTAGAGTGACCTCCACCATTTAAACTTGAGAAGGGAAGCATGCTGTGTAGAGAGGGACTAGGTGAGCATTGAAACCAAGATCACAGTGGCCCAGAGCGACCCCTTTGAGGCCAAAGCCCCCCCGACCGAAGCCAAATGCACGCCTCACCGCGGTCGCTCTCGTCTAGTTAGGAATCCTGTTTGGTTACAATTTCTTTTTAAATGAGCTGCATTTTAGTGGAGAAAAGCGCTGTGCATTTGTCAAATTCAATATGCTCTTTCTATTTTTGTGACGCTCCAAAGGGCGTTCTGCATGTCTAGGAGGGCACCGACATCTGTTACACATTTGGTGCCGGCCGTCAACATTGTTGCCGGGGACCTAATTTAATATTTTCTCTGTTTTGATCTTCCACCTTTAATCACTGGCTCTCGGGAGGATCGTCTTTCCTTAAGAAATTGTTCGAGAGTAGAAAGCAAATGTTATTCCAGTATGTTTATGGAATGGCGCATGTGAAGAGAGGACTCGCACACAAAGAAAAATGCTTGGCCATGTCAGACGTGGGAGAAAACCGCAATGGAAGCGTGAGCAGTCAGAACATTCCGAAGTGGCAATTTAAATTTCTCCGCCGAGATGGTTGCCGATGATATGTGCAATGCGAGCGAAACAGCGGTAGGGGGGGAAGAGAGCGGGCAAGCCGCACCGCAGGAACGAGTTGGGTTTCTTTGAATCAGCATCACTCTGCTTTGCTTTTATTAAACCACCATTTCTAATACTGATGTAACATAACAAAAACTCGGTTGTTCGGGACCGAGGTGAGCCGGCTCATGTTTTCATGGTTGACATCAGGCACAACTTAAAGTCCAGACTCCCTGAGGGAAATGTAAAGTGCTTCTTCAAGGCGCCTTTGAAGAGGTTTGTTTTCACGGAGCTCATGTTAGGCAAAGGACTCCTTGCTGTATAAGCAGCCCTCGTGACATCCAGAAAATCCTTTAGTTGGGGGGGATGATGATGCCAATCGTCCTTTGCCAACCGTTGATATATGGCTGGACTTTTTGGCCGCTCACAACAAAATGGTTCTTGTTTAGGTTCCTGTGCTCACGCTTGGCTATGTTGCATTTTCTGTTGTGTTTTTCACTCAATGATGAAGACAAAGTCTTATTTTTAAAACTAAGAATATGACAGTAGACATATCACACAGAATAAACACAAGTAGTAGTATCATAGTGAAACAATGTTTCTCAAACTTTTTATACCAATTTCCACCTCCAAAATACTTAGCTCTCCAAGGAACCGCATTATGATTAAAATTAATACTGTAGCATAATAGGGCACATGTTTCTTCTTCTTTTGGGGTCAATACTGAATTGTGGGGCTTCAGGGAGATTTTGGTGCTTGAGGTGTAAGTGTCAAACACAGGTCATCAAATCAATATGCAGCTTTCACAGGAGGGTTCTGCAAGCCGCTTCCCAGCTGGAGAATGCGGCGGGTAAGTTGAACGCTGCAATAGCACAATCGGATCCAGTATTAACAATATCACCCGCCGATACGGATGGGGTGGGTGACTCTTCCAATATATATACTGGCCCACTTTTGACACTTTGATATTACAGGATATCTTTCCCAGAGATGACTTGACATAAGCTAAAACTTACTTTCTTGAACAAATAGTATCTCATAAAAGAATCATAGCGGGTGTCAGCCAAATAAAACGGATCTATTTTCAACAGACAATTTCAGAGCATTTATTTTACAAACATCTTTGGTCTTTAGCCATGACAACTTGTCATGATAAAAATCCCGAATAGAGTTGCTTTAAAATTGCCCTTGTGTGAAAAGTCATTGATCAATCAGGTCTTTGCCAGAAGCTACAAACTGACTTGTCACCTGACATCTCAGTACATGCGAGGAATGGAAGTAAGAAAACATAGAACAGGACGGCAAACTTCGTATTATCAACGATCAACATATTTTCCAAAGATTATCTGAGAGCGATAATAAAATGTAAATATTACTTGCAAATGGATGTTAGACAATGCAATAGCTTCTTCACATAGCCTAGAAAAGTTGAAAAAAATGCATTGCTATACTGAAAGCGTAAAAAATATCAGAATAAGTAAACATTAGTTTTGCACCACCTCTGTGTGTGCCTGTAAAAGAGCAGCGACTCCACGATGACGCTAACTTGAGCACGCAAACACCAGATACTCATGCAATGAAGATAACGTTTTAAATGTGCGTTAAGCAACACCGCGTGCAAATATCTAAACACATTTATTAAAAGAATGACAGTTTAGTCGTTTAATGTGCGAGTTTGTGTCGGCGCTTGCACGGTTAGCTTCAGTTAGCTCCAGCAAAGACTTACCACTTCTTTCGCCTTCAGAGAGAAGGCATTCTTGGGTCTGCTCCGCTTGAAAATTTCATCTTTGGTAGAATCGAAACCGATCCCTATCGCCTTGTTTCTGGTTTTGACTGTTTTGACACTAGCTTTGAAAAGTAGCGTTATATCTACAGCCATGTCTGAGCTGGTTGCAGCGCCGGGGAGTCCGCAAGTAAACAAACTGACACGTCGCCCGGATGTGACGTCATTACCATGCGACGACATTTACACTCAGCCGGAGGAACAGAAAGGCTTAAAGTCCCCACCAAGGAGGACATTATATTTGAATATTATATATGCATGTGTTTAGCCCGTTACGAAGATACGCATTGCCGTATATTAATTTCGAGTTTCTTACATTTTAAATATCAGTGTGGTACACGGGTACAAACTCCAAGAGATAAACCGATCTGGATTCGCGACTCAATTGCAGTGATTTATAGTTTTCTGTACTGTATTCCAGTCATATAAAAATCTTCTTGAATTAATTAATCATGCCACTGCAACTTGAAGCAATGTCAAGCAGGAAGCGTCGACCCAATTGGACAGACCAGGAGTGTTATCTTCTCGCTCAACTAGTCCACGAAAGAAAAGAAGTAATCCGAGGGAAGTGCACCAGTGGTTTATACGATAAGCGGCAGGCATGGGACGAGATAACACAAACTATCAACTCAGCCTTTCCACAGATGCAGCGAACTGTGTCAGACTGCAGCAAAAAGTGGGAAAATCTACTGGCAAAGTCACGGGAGGAGATCAAACGACAGAAGATGCACACAGGTACGGATGAGTAAGATGCGCAGCTTCTTGTGCACTGTGTTCCAAATTATTATGCATATTGCATGCATAATATGCATGCATATTATCATTTAAGAAGTGAAACATATGCGAGCAAACCTTTGCAGTGGTCTCAGAAATAGTTTTGAAAACGGTTTTGTTGATAAATTCTGCAGCTTTATAATGTCCAGATGCATGGTTGGTTATTTCTAACTGAGCTCATAAAATACATAAATACATTAAAAACATGGAGCACTGTTAGTCCTTCAGTATATCTGTGTATTTAGAATGCCACATACCGTATTCAGTTTACTAAAATACAACAAATTGTTTCTTTTTACAGAGGATGACCTGTCACTGAATCAGTTCAGTGCTTTGACCCAGATTGTGATTTCTGTGATGAACCCTTCAGTCCTACAACAAGATGACGACGACTCTCAACCCTTTGACTTGGTGGAAAGTCAACAAAACAGGTGTTCTATAAATATATTTGTAATAGTAAGTAATAACTAAAGCTGAATGTTAAATGGAAACATTCTTCTTTTTCAGTGGCACTAAAGATGGAAGCATGTTCACAAGTGGCGAACAATTTAAAGCCAAACATGAGCAGGCAGATTTTGTGCTCCCGGCCTATGGTGCAGATCCATCCTCGACGTCTCCGGGACAAAAAATGACCCCTTTTTCTAACTTTCCTAAACAACTCGCAGTGCAGTTTAGCCCTCATTATCCCGCCGCCTCTGGTGAACAGTCCAATTCTCACTCTTTTCCTTGCACACATGATGCACACTGCGCCACTTCACAAGAAAGGATGGATTTGGAAATGTCTGTGCTAAGAAGACAGGAGGCAGTCCTCAAGCTTCAAGAAGAATATTATACACTCAAAATTCAGCGGATGAAGAAGCAAATGGCAGAATCACCTCTACAGGACTGAAGAGTGGTGGAAACCTGTTGTCATTTTGTTGTGGTTTGGGTGCTGTAAATGATCCTGTTATTGTGGTCCGACACTAAATAGTGCACTTGTTTGGATTGTTATTAATAATTTGCCTCTGCAAATACGAGGAACACTCACGGTCTAGGGACCAAGCCCTGATTTTAAAATTAGCAAGTTGTGTAGTGTTAAAATGATTGTCTTTTTTAGGAACTCCAAATTTAAATTGTCTTTTGGGGCGTGATAGTTGGAAATTATAATAAGAATAATAAAATCATGTTTAAGCGCCACCAATAGTCGCTTATCCAAATCATATTTTCTAACAAGATACATTCAACTACATTATTTAATCTGTCATGTAACGATTACAAACATCTAGACTGACATCTAATATTTTGCGATATTTGGATTTTGCATTTTTGTTTTGTTAATGGCTAATAATTGGTTATGTAAAATGAAACAACTATTTTTATGAGAATATAAAAAGCCAGTCGGGTCACATTCAAGTGAAATCCAAATATATTTGCAATTTGTATTTTGAAAATATGAGATGGAAAACACCAATTCAACAGAATGTTGCACTGACTTATTGTGGCCTGGTGCTTTTCTCACGAGGTCTACTTACAAAGTACTTTTTTTGGTATGATATACATGCACATATTTTGAAACAGGAAATTGGGTTTCATGCTGCTTCATAGTGTTTACTGTGCAGTAAATGATTGACTTAGTATATCAAGATAAAAATTTGTTCCTGACAAAGTAAATGGAGTTGAAATTATGTCCAGTCTAGACAAAAAACTGTTGGAATTTGTGCGTGATAATTCTCATAAATCAGTGTATTTGTGAGTGGATGAGCCTCACACTCAAATGTAAGCTTTGTAGCCAAGACTATTTGAATAAAAGGCTCCCATTTGCTGTGCAGTTTGGTCATTTAATTTAATGTGTTAATGTTCAGTTATGCATAACCGAGTTCTGCCAGTGTTTCTAATTTTTTGCTTCTTCAACTTTTAAATAAAAAAGCAAGCAGCTCTTCACATACCAGAGTATTGATGTACATATATTGTATATTAATGTAAAATGATTTATTTCTATGTAAAAGAAAAGACAGAGGCCATTGTTCGGCATTCCTAGATGCTATCTCTTTCTGGATGGAGTGTCAGTGACAGTATCCATTCCTCCCATTCCTGACAGCTGAGCCATGTTCCGGGGTGTCCTCCGGGCAGCCCACTTAAGAGCCTCAAAAGAAAGCCCTTAATCTCCACTTTCTCTTTGTTTGCACTACCATCACAAATGTCCGTCAGGTCTGCTTTATCTTCACAGGGCCCGTCGAGTGGCTATCTGACGTTGTCTTAATGCTATCAAAGGTTCTTATCTCAGCTTTGCCTGAGGATGCGACAGACTCCCCTGAAAAATAAAACAGCTCTGCTTAGCGTTTTGTTAGATGAACATCAGGTCTTCACATATATGAGCGCTCTTGGTAATGGCATGCAGTTTTTTCCCATGGTAGGTTATTTAATAGGGGAAAATGAGACTTGTTCCACCAGTGAGACGGACACCCTGCTCAAGGCAGTTAACAGTCTTGAAAGAGTAGAAGAATGTCCCACAGCGCGGTCAAACGCGGAGTCATGACATGGGAGTTGTTGCCTTTAAGTTGGGAGCTTACCTGTCACACCCTCCGGCCTTCCAAACAAGCCCCCAGACACGTCCCTCCCTCGCTTTTTTAGGTGTACCTCTTCTCAGGGCCAAAGTTGAGGAAGACTTTGCCATGGAGTAAAAATGACTCATTTGGCTTGCTTTGCTTGGGGTTGATGTCAACAAGGCAAACCAGAAAAAGGCTCTTTCAGCCCTGAAGAAAATGAATTGAAAAGAATTGTGGAGGGATTGTTTTGATTGAGCTCCAACTCATCTAAAGGTCTTCCTTTGTCATTCAATATCATGCTGCTTTGATTAAAACGAGAACAAAACATGGATGGCGCGCACACGCACACAAACAGCACAGAGCATGGCTTTGCATGACAGAGTGTAATTGTTTTATACCACCATATTAGCCTGTACCCACTTTCCGGATCGGAATCAGTTTGTATTGCATGCAAGGTCACGTGCATCCAAGTTTCCCGGAAAAAAAATAATGTAAAACATATGCGACGATAGGTTCAATACACATGTTGCAATCGCAAATTAAGATTTTCAACAATGCATCTGCTGTTACAAATGTTCACATTTATTTAGATTAGAACGGGCAATGCCCATTACTAAAACGACCTCGGGCACAACACGCAGTGGATTAACCACAACTGATGCTTTTATTTAGTTGGTGAAAGGAAATCTGAGAAAGTTTTTTTTAAAGTCCAAGTCCCTTCTTTCGCTTTTTTTTCCAAATTAACTTATCCCTAACCACAAATAAACTATTGATTAAAAACTACGTTCAGACACGGACATGTCAAAATATGATCAGTTGTCTCTCATCCAAGCAAGACACACACACAATGCTTTCTTATTGATTGCTACATTCTGAAACTGCAATTGTGTGTTAGTGTTTCATATGGCCTCACTAATAGAGAGCCCACATTAGAACATACTGGATATGCCTGACTTGATCATTTTCCACAATGCTCTTCAAAAAAAAAAGAAGCCATTTCTGTGCCAATGAAACGGGATCCTCTTTGTAATTAAAGCCAGAGAAAATTGGATCATTTTTTGCCTGGACAGCTTTCACATTCCAACCTAATATGGCACTTGAAGCTTTTTGAAGTAGCTGTATTGCTTTCCAAAATTATACCTTTCATCAGTCAATCATTTAAAAAAAAAAAAAATGGCAAGTTGACATTTTTAGGTATACCCATGTTATCAAGATAAAACCAGAGTGATGGTAGAATTCAAAGTCTTCAATTATACCTTGCGCTATCTCGTTTTTCCGAAGATGACAAGAACATTTTAATGTCTATCTCTTGAATAGAACCTATTCAAGTTTGTTCTTGTGGAGATGAACCTCTGGTCTGTAAAGTCACAAAAAACTTCAAGAGCAAAACCAACACCATTTATCATCATCATACAGGTATGAGCATTCGTTACTAGTTTTGTGTTTATCTACAGTTTCTAATTGTTATTCAGTCAAACAATAAAAAAACAAAAAAACGAAAAAAGTGCTAAGAAGAAAGTTCGGTTTTAGATGACTCACAGGACAAGTTTTTCTTTTTGCATTTCCTCATCACGACTGTCATTAAAAGTTAGGTTGCTTCCCTTTCTCAAGTGGCTCACATTTGTTGGACGTTTACACTCTGTGATCTGTGCAGAATCATCCAGCTACGGGTTGTCAGATTTGATGCTGACAAATATATGTACACTGACACAAAAGGGTGGGAAAATACTTCATGGAAGTCGTTCACTGGGCAGGTCGCACAGCTTCCCATTGCCTCATCCTCAGTGGACACACGTCACGTTGACATGACTTTGGGACTTATAACGTAATGTGATGGAATAAATGCTCAGGGAGCATTCTTTCTGCAACACAAATGTAACTTGTCACCTTTGACTTTGCAATGAGGCGGAAAGCAAGCAATAGTCGCTCTCATGCATCTATTGGTCTTTGGCATTTTTTTCCTAATAATTTCTGTCGTCAAGCCAAAAAGATGACTACGGCCACATGGAAGAAGGAGAGACTAGTTCACTGTTGAGACAGCATAGCTTGACACTCCCAGCCGGTCCCTTGAGTCTGACTGTCTGAAGCTGGGAAGGCTGCAATAGGAGAAGGTCAAGCAATGTCTCGAGCCAAAATCCAAGTGATTGGTGAATTAGAAAAGTACATGCAGGATTTGAAGAGGAAATTGTTTTAATGGCAAACACTCAATAGCGTGTAATTATACAACCTTGGAAGATGGTTGATTCCGTTTTGTTAAAAGGTTATTTTGTCCATGTGTCATTAGAGGAGGCCAGGAAACCACCATCAACCCAAGAGAAACCACGTCAAACAAATATTATCTTCCTTCGTCCTTCAACTATTGAGCCAGCATTTCCTACTTGCAATTATAAACAATATCCTGCTTGAATATGAGAATATAAATGTAGAATCAGTGCAAGTAGTCATGTCTCCTTGTCACATTTGGAAAATATATAATTCTGAAACATGTAAATGTGCACAAACAGCATTCTCCGCTGTCACCTCACATTGGTTTGATTGGCGTGCTGGCCGATGGTTTATTTCCACTGAAACGTCTTCACACAGGACAGAGGCTTAGTCATTGCTTTAATACTCGGAGCTTCAATAGACTTTCCCATGCCTCGCTATAAATTCAGCCTTTTATAACCAACACATGGACGAATATCAGCCCACTCGGTGTCAGAGCGCGTGTCCCGGCCAACCAACACCACACCCCGTTGGAAGAATGAGAACTCTGTGTGATTGATAGTCACTTCTAATTTAGCTTCAGGCATTTTGTGTGTTTCCCCCGTTGAAATATAGGCCCCTTAACGAGACCGAATCACAGACGTGGGCAGGCCCAACGCTTTGAAATCCAGCAATCCTTGAACCAGAAAATAATCAAGGGGACTTAGGCACGCCACCGTGGCCGGAAATCCACTATGCATGCTGGTTTCAGCCGTGACCATTTGAGATCGCAAATTTTTGCCTTTTAAAATACACTCCAAGTCAACCACCAGTAACCAAGTATCCCACTTGGCTTTATGTAGAACACTCAATTTGTGCTTCCTCTAAACTAAAAGTGGATGAGTAGTCCCTCTGTTTTTTATTTTTTATTTAGGCGGGGGGTTGACTTTGTGACGCACACACACATATACAATAAGTCTCTTTTAGGCATGCGGTTTGCCATCATAGCTTAAAGCACATCATAGGCATGGCTACTTTTCTGCTCGTCCAGCACAAATTCTCTCGCGACATTTTCCCCCGTCTGTTATTTCTCCGTGTCCTCTTCCACTCCGAAGTAAGACATTGCGGTTGAGCGTTTACGCCAAGTCTCCCCACAGCTTGTCCTGATTACTAGGTAGACAAGTACCCACGGTACGACGCAACCAGAACCCTTTGGTCTACGTTTCCCTTCCCTCAAGTCTCCAACTGATCATCTCCGAGGGAAGATTTTAATTATTCCTTGCCATGGTGGTTCAGATGTGTTGTTCCGACATCGGGACTGTACACAATCTCAATCAGCTTGTGGGAACACGCAAAATCTAATCACATTTTGAATAAACAACACTGGACCGCATGTTTTTATAATCTTGATGTCTTCAGAATGCCAACCCAAGGTTCTTTTTGTTAATCTTCAGCTTTACTTTCCCCCCCAAGCCTCCGTTCCTTCTGATCACAGTTTTCCTTCTGATTTATATGTACAGTTTACTGCCTTCTAGCCAATTAGCAAAGGCAAACACAACAATAATCAGCCTCTTGGCTTAATGGACTCCACCTCTTCAGCGGTAAATACCAAGTGACTCAAAAGTGTATTGTCATTCAGAAAATCCTGCTGGCTTTAGTCTTTATCAAGTAGAAAGAAGACCTTTACAAATGGAAAACCATACCCCAAAAAGAAAAAAACACAAATTGTCAAAGTGCGAGACAAAGAGGGATACTACAATGGCTGATGAACCCTCAGGCAGATTATAGTTAACTGACCTAGTTAGTCATTACAGGTTTGTTGTTATACACAACATCTGTTGTGAGCGTACTGTATTATTTATATTTGGATTGCTTTAAGGAATCATACATTTTTTTGTCTTTCCCTAGAGAGAAATACATCAGTTATTAATGTAAAATGATGTCTTTCTGAGCTAGCTAGTTAGCAATCGAGGATCTAATAAAGTGACAATTGACACTTTTAAGTGACAGTTTGCCAGTTTTAAGTGACAATTGCCACTTAAAACTACAAACTGTGAAAATGATATAATGTAAAAAAACGGATAAATGGACGATGACCATGTCAATCAAAATTGAGGTAGATTATAATTATCTTTAATATTTCGCAAGAAACGAAGAGAACTTTTCAGCATTAAGTTGAGCTTAAACGTGTGTTGTTAAACGTGTTTGTACAGCATACTGTCATTACTGTCAAATGCATCCAAACAAATCCATTTACGACATTTATTAGTCAAGGTATTGTTCGCCAGCGGAGTAAATTGACTTTATTGCCTGCTGATAAAGTGAAGTAAAAAGCACGAGGGGGCATCATCACAATGACAAAGGCCCATCAATAGACAGTAGCATGACAAAGGGGGCATGCAGTAAATGGCGAAATGCTTTGCATGTAAATCATTCTAGTTTCCTTGGCGTCATGTGAAAGTATGCGAGAGCACGCAAAGCATCCCAGGCATGTTGCCGGTATGGGAAGGCCCTGACGCCAGACCGAGCGGCGGCGCCATTGTCAGTTTGTCCATCCAAGGAACACAGAAACGGGGAGGGGTGGCGACAAAGGGAGGGACAGGTCGCCAGACACGCCACAATAAAGGATGAAAGGAAAGCGAATATGATGTAAAGGGAGAAACGATGGAGCGAGGAGCGGCAAAACAATCCAAAAGGGGGAGACAGGTGCCTGGAGGTTACGTTGGAGACAGAAGGGTGAGGAGGGGTGAAGAAGGGGCAAGGCAGGAAGATGGATGAAGAAGACCCCCCGCTGGGTAACCGTCTCAGACTCCCGTCGCAGACTCCTCTTTGCTCCCGTGAGCACAGTGGGAGAAAGCAAAGAAAGCAGTTTTGGCCACATTTACACAATTTTCTAGTTCTCCGCCCCTCCCTTAGCGTTCCACTTTACCAATGGTTGGGTGCTGTGTTTTGTTAGTTTGCAGGATTCACCCCAAAAAATAAAAAGACACCAGCTAAATACAAATAAAATAAATAAAATAAAACTCTTGAATCTATCATATAGAATTCCACACAAACAACACAACACTTTACTTTTGTCTGCGGAATACGTACGTACATCTTATGTTTTGGCCATTTCAGCCGGAATAAATACTTTTCCCATACCCTCCACTAAAAATAGTATTTTTTTTTCCAACAGTTCAAACACTTTTTAAATTCTTTCTCAGTTTTCAGGGTCAATCTCCCGAAGCGTCATTCGGAATTGTGAGCATGAGGCTCAGGCTGGACATTGAAATGACTCATCCTAATTCACGAGGGCCTTTATGGGGTTTATCAACATTGATGGAAAGGATATCTGGGTCCCTGTACCTCTCCATATGGCCTCCCTCCTTTTGACTGCTCAACATTGGAATAAAACGGTGTAATTAAGTGGCAGTCAAAGTTATGTGGGTGACAGTCACGGTGGAGAGAATTGTTGTTGGTGGTGGAGGAGGGGGGGGGGGGGTCACCATGAGATGAATGATGAGAAAAACATGGGGAACTCCCCACTTTGCTCGACATAAAAGTCAATTTTCTCACAGCTATTTAGTGTGGAGTTGCGTGAAGGGCTGATCTTCATATGTATTCATAAAGTTGCCACAAACTAAGTACATGTGGGAGTAAGTTGAGACAAATCATGATTTCACTGTGCAATATTTTTCAAGACATTTTGGTTGCGTGCCTTAAGATTTCAAACATGTCTTGGGTCAACGAAGGTTGGCAAAAACAGATTTTTTTTTTTTATTCCATTAACTTTTCCTCCATTCTAGTTTTTCATTGGGGCACAAAGCCACACCAAGGCCATCAGCTTTGGAGGCTGATCGTGATGCTGTTACAGCAGGAAACATCACGAGGGCAGCGTGGCGTGCGGTAGGTCGACACTCAACTGCATCAAAACAGGAAACGACAATCACGCGACACATCTTCTCCTTCCACCACCAAAAACTTATCCAAGATGTCGATTTGTTTTTTTCTTTTTAAATGGGCGCTTCCAAAGCAAGGCCTCCCTCAAGTCCGTGCACCTCGGAGGAATGTGAAGAGTGTGCTGGTGGAAGCGAGCTGATTTAGCTGTCCTTTGATGCTCCCTCTAGTTAGCCGTCTCCCGCTGAGCTCTGACATCCTGTCAGCATGAAAGCTCTTCTCATCCCCCGGGTTTGTCACTACATGACCACAAAATGTTGTTCATGTGGGTATGTGTGTGTGTGTGTGTTGGGGGTGGCTGAACTAGAAAAAATGTTTCCTATGCAGAAGGAACTGAACAGAAAAAGGGACCCAAGGGGAACACAATCATTTGACTATGATCGAATGCCAAAAGCATGGGCCTGGTTTGACTTAATTGCCTGTGTTGCCTTATTATAGATGTATTACAAATAGAATGTTTCAATAAATAGTGGCCAAGGGGCGTTGGGAACGGAATGCGGTTATTGTCAGCGGTAGGTGGGGAGATGCAGCTACGCAGAGGGAGGCCTTTATTTCCATAAACACATTTTCAGTTAAAAATTGTGATCCATCCATCCAACTCTCTCTTTACCTTCCTATTTGTTTAAGGTTTATCAACATCGTCACATTTGCAGTATGCAAATTTCCATTAGCCCATCTATGGCATTTACAATAACACTGTAAAATATGTAGACTATTGGTAACATAGAAGAACAGTCAGCTTTACTGCACAGGTAAGTGCATCCATGGCAAGATGGAAGACAATCTAAAAAAAGGGCAAGGTTAAATGCAGACAATTTATACACTGGCAAGTGGAATACAAGTGGAGGCAATCCCCATAATGAGGAGACAAAAGGAAGTCAAGCTTCCGAAACAATTAGGCCTACTACAAAATAAAAAAAGACAGGAAAAAGAGCATAATTGCCAAAACATTCTGTCACTCGGAATCTATGTGTCCACACGACAAGATTCTGAAGGAACCGTGCCTCTGGCGACACTCGTACTAAACTTTTAATGCACACAGAGATGACTTCGATGGATTTGTTGACCGTGCAACATAGCGGTTAGCATGTCTGCCTTACTACGGTACACATGCATTACTTTAATTAAAGGGCTGTTAAATGACACCAAACTATTCACTAGGCTAACTTCAAAATAAACAATGAGCGATTTTTACATTGCAATCATTTCAATTATGTATATTTTGATGTTTTCATCCTTTGATCATTTTATAGTCACATAATTATCTCATGCTCATCATCTCATTTTGTTTTATTGCACTGTTTAGGATATCGGGACCTTTGAACAAAATGGGATGCCCTGGGGATTGGGTGGAATTGGAGGTAATTACTTTTTGAGGTCATTATGAATTCTAAAGTAATCCTCACAGTGATTGTCATGTAAATGTTGCATGAGATTAGTCCAAAGTGAAGTGAGGTCTCATGACACCTTAATTGTTCTGTGGGTTGAGGTAACACACATCAAGAAACAAAATGGGGTAAAAATGACGGATCATTATGTGCTTGTTTGAGCTTTGATCAGTCAAATAAAATCTCTTCACCTGTTCACATTAAATATCATAAAAGGTGTTGCATGTGATAAAAAAACAACTTTTGCTATTTTTAAATGCTGGCCCCACAATTCCACTTTTACGTAAATGGAGGGCATTTTGACATTTTATTTGTTCAACTGAAGCACAAAAGTCTTCATTTCAAAATGTTTTAAAAAAATATGATAATTGATTAAAAGTGTTTGGACCACCATTAAATGCCTTTTAAAAAAAAAAAAGTTCTATCCTTTTTCTCAGCCCAGCTAAAGGAAAAAGACAGGCAGAATCAGCCCTCTTGCTTTAGCGTTGCAGAGATTGAATAAACAGTTGTAATTGCCACCGAGGTCAAATTTTGTTTTGACTGCTTGTCATCCGTGCGCCGTCTGATGTGTTTTTGATCTGCAGTCGGGCTCCTTATTCACCCTTCAAATTTCAGCTCCACGCAGACAACAAACCACTGACTGCGCAAGAAACTGGGACACACACGCACACGTTCGCTCAAATGATGGAGTACACATTTGCTTTTGTTTGCTGTGGTCGCCCACTGACCAAATCAGACACAAAGCAGCATTTAATGTGTTAGAGGAGGAAAAAGAAGATAAAAAGAAAGAGCCATGAATATGCTTTGCATGCAATATGTACGTAAACATCTCGATCAAAGTCTCTGACTGAAAGAACGGAATAGATTGTTAGTAAAATGTAATTTGATTTCATTATCTCATTGTAATGAAAAGTTCAAGTGGAAAAAAGTCATAAAATTTTATTCTCCCGTGGTGGACAGCATGCATGGCCAGTAAAAGCAAACAACTGGAGTACGTTTATATTCGTGCAAACAAATCACATCCAGACCACGACAATAACGACGAATGCTACAGTGTCACGTGACTCATCTTGGTAGTGCATGGACAAAGTTTTTCAAAGCCTTTGAGTTAATGCTTTGAATGTAATGTGAATAACTACCGGCTGATGTCGTCTCGTGTTCAACATAATAGATACATTTTCAAAATTGAAATGAGGAAAAAAAAAAGAAAGAAATATCCACTACTAAGGTTGGAGACTCCAAACTTCAAAGCTTCTGTAAGGATGAGTGCCAAAAGTCACCCATTAGTTATAAAAGCAAAGCTCCTCCCGCCTAGGTTTAATTTGTTTGTAATTACTACGTCAGAGTTTTAATTAAATGGATCCATTAATTCATCATGATCCGCACCCATTGCTCCACCCAACTTATTAGTGGTTCCGTGTAATCCAGTCAACAAACAAACGGCAGTCAATTCGAGGATCAAAAGACAAAAATAAAACCAACACGTCTAAACAATTCTTTTACTAAATATTTTAATCACCATTTTTTTTCCATGCTGATTCTGAATCTGCTCTATTTTTCTGTCATAATCAAAATATGATAGGTAGCATAGTAAAATACTTATGAAATCAAAAACCAACAGGTAGAATGTTTTTGTGTGAAAAGTCAAAGCTATTAATTACAATGCATGGTAAAATCCAGAGGATGATTGTTGACCAAAAACCCCAAGTTCCATTTTCTATTTGAATTCAGACAATTCAGAGCTTCGTGATTGACTGGCGAATAACGCGTGAGATGGTTCTGTCAGTCCTGACATCATCTGACCCAGGTACATCTGACCTTGTCAGCAAGTTCCCGTCAAGCCCGTCGTTTCAGTAGCCGAGCTCGACCCGAGTCGAGCCGAGGTGAGGTTAATGCCTGTAGCGACATTCAGTCTGCTTCTCATTTTCAACCTGCTGGATCATCTCTCCGTGTTTAAAGGTTTCTGTCAAAAAACAAAGTCTCTTTTTCTCCCCCAAGTCATTTTGACATGTCAATTACTTTGGATTTACTGTTATTAGTGTGATTGCTGCAATAAATCCACCCTATGAGTTTCCCCATTCAAGCAGACTGTCGAGACTCCGGGATGCCTGACAGGGAAAAAAGTGCAAGTATTTTGGTCCCTCCCTGTCGGTGAAAAGAACATATTAAGAAGTTAAGTACACTTTGTGCGTTTGCTCTAAATTCTGACAATTTAATTCAGGCAGCATTAGGAAAATTCCATGTAAATTCATTAGCGATAATCTGCTGTTTAGTCTTTTGAGCGTTGCTTATCAACCAGCATTTACAGCCTGACGGGCATGAGAAGGTTTCAACCTCTAAATGAGGCATAATGACAACCTACGGGCAAGGCGAATGTTAATAAAAACGGCTGACAACGGCACAAGGAATGTTGCTACAATTAATGAAACTTACTAGCCTCTCTTCTGTCTGGTGCCAAAGCACATGTGGAACCTCTAAAAGCGTGTGTATCTGGCCCAGCGAATTACCCCCTCCAACCAGTCACACCGGGGTATCAGGATGCAGCCCGGACTGAAGTTAAAAGGCCCAATGAGGGCCATAATCCCCCTAAGAGCAATAATGTATACACACAAGCTCTCGGACGGGGCTTGTGCACGCCCAAACACAAAAATACACAGACAGGAACTAAGTTGGACTGGGAGATCACCGATAGCCTAAACAATGTATTGACAAAGAGGCTGAGGTCGCTCAAATTGCCTGTAGAACTTGAAAGTAGCACAGTGGCGCATTTTCATGAATCTTGAACTATAATATAAATAGGAAAAAGGAACAAGAGTCAAC
Source organism: Syngnathus typhle (assembly GCF_033458585.1). Classification (NCBI taxonomy): domain Eukaryota; kingdom Metazoa; phylum Chordata; class Actinopteri; order Syngnathiformes; family Syngnathidae; genus Syngnathus; species Syngnathus typhle. Next base: position 9,192,726 of record NC_083748.1, read on the forward strand.
CCCGTAAAGCAACATGGAAGCAGACTGGAGGCCTTGACCCGAGCGGCTCCGGTCACAACAACCTCTGGCAGTGGTGTCACCGACTCTTGTTTAATTTTTGAGTGATTGTTTGGTGAGGAATGCGGAATTAAATAAGATGAAGGTTTACACAAACTGTGTGATGATATATGCATACACATACAATTACTGTATTGATGACTAATTACAGTTGCATAAGCCACGCTGGAAAGCACACTAATTATCATATGTCATTTTAACAGTACACTTTCACTGTGAATGACTAGCACACCAGTTGCTATGTAATTATCTATAATTGTGCAATTAAGAAGTTAGATTCGTTAACTGATGTTTATTAAATGTCAACTGTTCAGGGCAAATGCTGTCCACTTCTCTGGGAAAATACACATCACACCCACAAAACTTTCAAATTTACTTTGACGCTCCTATTACAAACATTAAAAATGTACCTAAATGTTTGCATGAAAAAAATAAAATAAGAATAAAAAAATGACAATAATAACAACGATCACTAAAATTGTCATTCTATTCATAAATATAAATGTATTGTAATTTTCCACAAGACTAAGAAAGGCTCATCTTTTTCATCAAGTCGTTCATTTAAAGATTATGATTAATGCTAAGCTTTTCTAAAAGTGCAGTATACTCAAGAGGACTGTTTGTTTTAAGGTTTCATTCCATTCAGCTCTACGTAAGAGGTCACACGGAACACCCACTCGATTATTATAATGAGACATATCAATTATCATAGAGACACAATGCTGAAACAATAACATTTTTCCCCCCTGTGAGTGCGATCACATAGCCGCCATCGTTTACCGGCTGAGTGAGGCCCACCTTAGCGACCAGCAAACAGAGCCCCGGTGGCTCCACAGAGGGTGGAGTCCTCAAACAACATAAGCGGGCCCCCGCAGCTCACTGCAATTAACCTTATTGAAGCTGTCAGTCAGAGCGATCCCACACTGACCCGGCGTGAACATCAAGGAGAAGGTGCCAGCGGGGCGAGGCGAGGCGAGGCCTCGGAGCCGTTTGGCCCTCATATGCTGTCTGCAGCTATCTGTTACGGCTTTAATAATAGTGCGGACTCTTCGTCTCTCCGTGGGTCTGAAGATCTCTTTTGACTACTTTACTTCTCAAAAGTTTGGACGTTAAAAAAGCAAATCAATAGATATCATTGTTCCAAGGAGTAGACATGTTCAAAGAGAATGGAAAGAAGATATTTTTAATGGAAAACATCTTCTAGCTGTTATATTTGAAAGACAAAAACAACAACAAAGAACGGTTTCATTGTACACAAACAAACGAGCCAAAGCTTTTGTGAAAAGTGTTTGCATGCAGCTAAAAGCAATAAAACGGCGTTGTTATGCCAGTCAAAGGTATTTGTGGGACTAATTGCCTTCATTTTCCTCCTGGCATTTTGATGGGCCAACACTTAGCTTGGGAATTTTTATCCGCTTTGAACACCATTGTCATGAAATCAACCCGTAATTGTTCTAACCCGTGGGCACTGCTATTATTATTTTCCAACACTCACTCAGTAGCCCTGCCAAAGATTTATGTTTTTTTTTGTCAGGCAAGTGCAGACCATGAGCGCTAAAATTCCTTCATAGATTATTTTTGAGGTTGCTGTAAAAGCTGAATCTGCTCTTTTTCCGTTTTTAAATAACATACTTTGTCTTGCCATTTACAGTAAAAACTGTGACCCAGTTTTGTGCCATTTAAATGTGATCTTGCGCCTCATCAAATTATTTCAGGGTTAAACCTATATGCACAATTAAAATAAATTGAAATACTGCTCCAATCTATTCTTAAGAATAGTTACGTCAAAAAGTACGCGGCTGCCATCTTCTCTGTTCTTCTTTATGGGCGCTGCTTTCTAGCACTCCCCATCATGTTGTGGTTTGGTAAGAAATGACTCTTACGTTACGAGTTTAAACCTTTTTAATTATTCTTTTTGTGCACAATCAGGAATTGTTAGTAATTTTGGCAACAAATTGCTGAGTTGTTTCCTTGTTGGCAATTCTCTTCTGTGTTATGACACATCATTGATGTGGAAAAAAACATTCAACTTGATCTTTCTTCTCTACTTTTAGTGTTCTGCTGTGACACATGTTATGTTTTTTTATGGACTTTTTCAGAGGCGAGATTGTGAGCAGATAATGTCGCATTGGAATCTCCGGAAGATTATTTAACAAAACGAATCAGATTTTATCTCCGTGCGATTCTGTCATGCCAGATTTGATGGAGATAGTAGTCGTTCTAATGCATTTCATTATTTTTCATATTTTTTTCCAGGAAGTGCTGTTTTAAATGAATCATTTTCAAAAATCCATTTTTACAATCACTCAGAATTCACAATGACTACAATTTCTGTCTTTTTGCGGCCGTTCTCTTTGTGAGGTCTTCGCCTCACGGTCTTATTTAGACGTACAAACACAACAAATCTAATCAAGATGCAAACACAACACTGTGTTATTGATGTGTTATGTGCATAAACACACGTTCCGCACATGGAGCATTCCCAAACCAAGTATATTTCAATCATATGTGGCATATTGAGTTCAATGCCTCTGTGATTCACAAAGGAGATCACAGGATTGGAAGATTTATTCCAGAGTGGCTTTTAATTTAACACAATGACCAAAACGACAAATCTTCAATCACCAAGTGGCTCGGCGGCACAAAAGCAAGCATTTTGTGCACAAGAGCGGAATCAAACGCACACGCACAATGCCGCAGCCACTCCGTCTCTTAGTCATGAGGCAGGGTGGTGCAAATCAAACGCTAATGACGATATAATGGTTCATTAAAACATGGCATGTTCTGTGTATGCAGATGTATGTTTGTGCATGTGAGTCACTGAAGGAAGTGCATGTGTGTTTTTCTTCCCAGACTAACCTGAATAGGTGAGACACTCTGGCACCAGCCTCCCTAGGCTGCCCTGAGGGGAGGTGTACAGTGTTGCAGCCTGCTAACTGAGGTATGCGCACGCACACATACACACGCACGTGCACGCACACATGCACGTCCGTACACACACACACACTCACACTCAGACGTCTGTTGTCCTAGTTCAAAACTCAAGTGATGCCAAGCTAAATTAGCACTTTTAAGTGTATTGTAAGTAATAATTACAGTAGGCCGGATTATATTCTTTTCAGCACTCAAGTAAACCTTTTTGCTATTTGCGTTCACGTGTATACACAGCACGTGTTACACTTCACTCACCGAGCGCTCGGTGCGGCCGTGGCAGACATTCGGGGTCAGGTCTCTTCATGTGTTTGACATTATTAGCAGAGCTACCATGTAATCCAGACACAATCCTCGGGCCAATGAGACTTTACTGGGGGGTATAGGGTGACGTTTATGGAAGCTATTAGGCAATAATGGAATAAACTCTCCTCTTGAACATATTTGGTCCCTGGAGGCTTGTCGCCGTTCACTGAATTTTCCTTAATGAGATACCTTGATAAATTTTCATCTCTGAGTAGGATGAATCCTGTTTTGATGTTTGATGCACATTACAAAAGAGAATATTCCCAGAATACAAGCAGCAGGAGGGACGGAATATGATCTTCAACTAATTTATGAGGGTTTTATTTTGATTTATTTATGAGGGTTTTATTTTGGTATTTTTGACTTTTAATCCGATTGTAACTAGGTCAACGGTCGCAATCAAAAGCCATCAATAAGGCCCAGCTATACAAGAACGCTTTAAAGCTATGAAGATTGCGGGCGTTGCGTCGTCCTTGCGACACCACAGCAATTATCCATCATTAACGTCTATTACACAATAAGTTATTGGACTGCTCATCATCCCTGAAGAGGCCAATTACATGGTAGCGTGCCAAGAAAGGTGTGTGGGAGACAATATGTTCTGAAGATGACAAATTTGTCTCCATTCCCTCTCGCCTGTCGTTCTTTTTTTTTTTTTCAACTACCGCACCTTATCTGGAACCTGACTCCTTTTTTTCCCCTTAACTTCATAAAGTGTTGTGCTTGTTTAAACGTGTGAGTAATACAAAAACATGGCTTAAAGACCTGTTTAGATTTGTGAGTAATAAGAAAATATGACTACAAAGGAATATCCTGCATTCTGAATCTGAAAATCTAAATATATTTTCTCACAGAAAATAATGTGAAAATAAAATATCCTAACATGCTATACTATAAAACGTTTTGTCAACTTCAACATTTAACATTTAAGCGGGTAGGTATGTGAGCGTCTGCGAGGGTCCATTCGGGGGGCTCTGTGAGAATATGGCACGGAGGCTAAGCTCCCCGCTCCACTGGAACGTGTTTTCCTTTCTCCATGTTTGGACACACAGCAGACAAGTGGAGGTTAGGACAACACTCCAGTAGGAGCCGAAAGACTTAGCCGACAAGTAATTAGGAGCGAGGTCAAGTTGAGAGAACTAAGCTCGGTAATTCCCGCTGCAATGCTGCAATGGGTGAGGTAAGGCCTGACTCCAAGAGGATCTGAGGGCAAGAGAAGAACACACAGCCCGAGAGAAGCATGAGGGAGATGAAGGACAAATACGGTAGAATGGAGAATTTGAACTAAATCATGAATAATAACATTTTACATAAATTGTAAAGCGGTCAAATTTTGTATGGAAATCAGTTCTTCTCATGCCTATGATTTACACACAACCGTAATGTATGGATTTAAGTAAGCAATCCATTACTAATACCATCATTATAAAAACAAACAGGAATAAATAATGCCAAAGTGATTTAGCCCAATTTATTTTAATGCAGGCTTGTTATTGTTGTCGTTATTAGGCGCATATATGTAATTTTATGATTAAATAAAGTATGTACTAAGGTCAGCAATTACGTACATCAGTCACATATTAGTCGTAACTACAAAATAGAGAAATTTGCCTCAAATTAAGGTTGTCAAAATTCTGTTATTTTAATACACACAAAAGAAATTGATCAAATCATTCACAAGTAATGACAAAATTAAAAAGGAGAATATTACTATTATTACAATAATAATTGAAAGAAAGAAAGAAAGAAATTGCACAGTCATGGACACTAGTAATAAAAATGCTCTCCTGAGAAAACACCTCCCTGCTAGCCCTACAATGACCCCAACTCCACTTTCATGTGGCCAAATCCAAAGCTGACCGCAAAAGCCACAACACGCTCATAAATCACATACTGATGACATACACAGAGATTATAGTTCATTCTTAAAACCAGAGAAAGAATAAAACATGGGCGGGAAAAATTGTGCATAATGTTAATGTACAGATTCCTCTACATTAAAATATATGTCAAAATGGCTTTCATCACTGCAAAGCAGCTTCGTGATCATTCATGAATAATCGAATTTCTCGTTGTGTTGACGACATGAAGATTTCCCGTTTCCTGTGTTGTTTTTGTTATTGCATCAATGGATTAAATTCAGAGGCTCCTCATTGGGGGAAAAATCTGGGGGTCCGTTCATTGGGTGTTCATTGATGAGGCTAATGTGTGTGTTTAAAGTCAATTAGAAGAGAGAGAAGCCAAGCTTTAGGGCAACTGTTGATGAAAGACTTGCCTGAAAGTACACGGGGGCGGGGGTGGGTGTGGGTGTGGGGGGGGCTGTTTTCCATTTGTTCAAATCGCTTTCTTACTCAGCATGCAAGGCACACACAGATACCTGCATGGATGTTCTTTATACTGCACGCACATACACACACACTACTCTCTCCTTCTCAGTGGCCTACACATGCAAGTCATATACTAAGGAGAGAAGGCCTGGCGCCCACGGAGAGCGGCCCTAAGAAACCAAATCCACTTTATCAAACAGCCAGATGTCATTCCCAATCCTTTTCGGCCGGACGCTACGTTCACCAGGCAGCAGCAGCAGCAGATGGCACGTCTTGACGTTCGAAATGATGTCCATTGCCTCGCTTTTGGGCACCGTGTTGCATGCCATTTGCATGTTAAACACGCAACATGCTACGAGGACTATTTTGTTTTGGTAATTTACAACACACACTTTAGTATAGATTTTATTTTCTCCCTATCAAAGAAATGGAACAAATGAAATCAAATGTACAACCTGCACAGCGAATCAGCTTCTATAACAATAACAATGTGGTAATTTCCTGCACAAATATGAATTTAATAAGGTATGTATTATTGCCATTTAATTCAATTATTTCTTAATTTAATTCATGCTCACTAACTAATAACAGTAATGTGATTGTGTTGATATGTCTTTTATATTGGATTGCACAATGTTGTGTCTAGGGAGGGAATGGCCCCTCTTTAAAAAAAAAAAAATAACAAAGCCTTTGGCTTTTCATTGTGAAGCCTAATATGATAATTAATGTTCTTGCCAATCCAACAGAGCCACTCAAGTGTAGCCCTTGCAAATAAGGCATGCAACAAAAGGAGCTTTGCGCAAACCATTCTTCATTACAAAAGGGTCACGAGATGCCAAGCTAAGCAAACACATTTCAAAGTGCAACAGCTCCCTTGACGACTAGATTGAACAGGAAGTTAGCGGTAATTTGCTACGGGTTCTGTCCAGTCTCACAACTCCCAGACGTTGTGTCGTCCAATTAGAGCGCACTCACAAAGTTGAAATGGATTCCTGCCATCCCCAGACACTTGATGATTGACTCCGCCGTCATTTGTTTACTAAAATCACTCAATTAAAGACACATTTCTCTTTTAATTTAGTAATGAGTGTGTCTGACTGCATCATAAATCCTGGCCATAAAAACATGGATGAATATCAAAACTAAATGCGAGGTTGCTTTTAGGGATTGGGGACAATGTGGTTTGAATAAAAACAAGCTTCTTTCGCGGTGATTGTGTAACGAATTACATTTCAAGCTTTCCCCATTTTGAAAATGAATGTCGTCTTCAGCGGGAGAGAGACATTTTAACCCATTTTCATGGCGTAATGAATTTGTTCCGCTTAATAGCTTGGCAAAGACTTGATTGTACCATCAACATGCGATCAAATCCACACACAATCAATTACTGATTGGTGGCCAAAACAATCCTGCCATTGTCTAAATAAGTTACATGGCTCCGGTTGTCACCATGAAGACAAATTTCACGTTGAGGTTTGCTTAAATGTCTTTTGATTTCCACAGATGACTACTTGGAACCGACTAGATAATTTCATGGGAGGAGCTTTGAATTGCCAGAATTTATTAAACTGAAGAATGCGCATTTGATTCTCTACAGCGATTGAGTCAAAAATGTTTTTGTCTGTGGTTTTTATGTATATATTTTGGCATACAGAGATATTGTAAAAAAAACTGGAATATTCCTTCCAGGCTGTTATTTTAGCCGTCGTTTAGCTGTTGTGCAAATGATCCTTCGGGCATTAAACATGATGAATGAGAGAAAAGTAAAACTTCCTAAAGTTGGGCAATTGAGAAAAGTTGAGGGAAAATATGCCAATAAAGTTGGACAAAAACTGTCAAGCCTGTATGTTGAGTTCTTTCTTGCATTTTAACATGTTTTTCAATCACAAGAAAAGTGACAACGACACAGCAAGTAAAGAGCACGACAGTCAGCTTTTGTTGACATTCACCGTATCGCCTCCAGAATGGTGGATGACGACGCGGTGCCGACGTAGCGCACGAGCCCAATTTTGCCAACGTGCACAGGAAACGGTCTGCAAATTCTGACCAAGCTCAAGGTGACATGCATGGCTAACATGGTGTCTCCTTACCACCTCTTCACATCTTCATCCCCTTTTTTTCCCGCTTTGTTTGTTTGTGTCCCTGATGTTTTTATTTAAGGCATCAAAAGAGACCCCCCCCCCGGCAACCCACACACCCCCTCCCCTTGCAACATCCCTCCCCGAGCCCCCGAGCAGCCACGATGATTTGTAAACTTCAAACGAGTAAAGAGCCCCAGCTCGGGCTCCTCTGCTCATTTAGGTAATTCAATAAGCCAGAGGGGACAGGAACAACGAGGCACGGCTGCCCCCCTCCTCCTCCTCCCCCCCGCTTGGCGGTGAGCCCCCACTCTTCCGAATGAAATCTCTGTAGACCGTCTGCAACAAATGTGCGAGCTGCGACCGTCAATGAGGAAATCATGATTCTCCGTCATGACCACAAACACGTCACATTACTGTCACATCTCTAAATGAGATGATGACTTGCAAAAATGCAGAACTTCCATACTGGGTGTCTGACTCACATGCAAGTTTTGACACACGTCCATGTAGGCTGCAGTCATTTACGGATTCTCCTGCCTTTAGTTTTCAAACTTCAGGCTGTTGTAGAAGGCCTCGTGAAGGGAAATGCCTGATATGGAGCCTCTCAAGTCCAATTTGTGGAGTCGAAGAACTTGTTCTGTTAAGAAACAGCCCATATGCGACCAAAGTCACAAATCCACCAGTCTATCAGCTCGGTCAGAACTTGGCGTGCTGATGATAGCACAGAAGAGGCGAGACCAAAGGAGATGGGCGCAGTTAATGATACAAACACACACACACACCTCACCCGCCCTGCTTGGCGAGACAGAGGACTTGTGTCGTAACACAATGGTCCAGCAGCAGAAAGGCTGGAGGAGCAATAAATCGCTATCGTTATAAAAATCACGCAGCAACATACTGGGCCACTCCCGTCACCTAGCAAATCTGAATCTGATAACACACACACACGGCCCACTACTCCACATCACACACAACTTAATGATGCCCCACGGAAGCATGCAAAAGGCTGCTTTTACTGGCACCACAGTCCTGACCTTGCCTGACTTTTCAAAAAATTGAAATCAGTAACCGAGCCTCTGGTTTGTGATGCACATATCAATCCCCGAAGCGAAGACGATTGCACAATGCATTTTCTGAGAGTTTTGTAAAAAGAGAAGCAATGTAGCCACTTGCTCTGGCTCCTCTGGTCTGGAGCAGCCCACCCCCAAATGAGTGCAGTAAATTGCCCATTTTATCTCTTTGCTGTCAACCATAACCGCAACAGCACCATAATCATCTGGGGAAAGGGAGGGGGAGAGAAAAGAGCAAAGAGCAAAAACAATTTAATTGACTTTTTTTTTTCACACAGTTGTGCAAAACCGGTTTGAAGGATGCAATTGCCGAGCGCCTTCCGCAGGCCGGAAAAGCTGACGAATTACCTCGGCATCAATGATAGTGGCTCATCACGGGCTGCCACGCGGACAGCGCCAAAGCGCGTGATTTGCTCTGAAGGGGAAAAACAACTCAGGGAGACGAAACCTATTTGGATTTTTGCAGTTCAAATATTTGGACTTTCTTGGCAAGACCTCCACCGACCAATCCTGGCAAAGCAGGGATCGAGGCTGCGTAATTGGTTTAATTGTCAGTGATTACTCCGCTGTTTTTGCGTGTACCAAGTCGGGGAGGAGACGGGATCTGGGTTAATGATGTGTTTCCATCTTAATTAAATGCTTTGGTCCGCTCTGCTTAAAGCGCAGGCTGGACGTGCACATGCAGAAGTCATTTGCAGGAGACTGGCACAGTTGGACGCGGAGGGTGGCCGTCTGACACGACATGAAATGAGTGAAAGGAGAGTTCAGTTGTAGATTTGTTACGTTTTGACATACTGCAACCGATGCGACAATGAAACTTAACACTGGAGTGCGTAAAAAGTGCAGTAAAATGAACATTTGTGGGTACTGTATAAAAAGTGGGGGTGGTTCGAGTGTTATGTTGGAGCCTGTAAATGTCATGTTTGCGTGACGGTTTCCTTTTTGGCCTTCTAATTGGTGTTGGGGGGATTTGGGTTTTTTAAAGAGGAGGAGGAGTTTAAAAAAAAAAAAAAAGTGGTTAAGGGGAGTGTGAGGTTGGGGGGGGGGGTTAAGCACACAAAACTGCCAAGTTGCTTCGAAAGCAAACTGGATTCTGATGTTTCTGCAGGGCTAGAGGTGGAGAAAATGGGGTCACACTGGAATAATAAAGCAAGATTTTATTGGAAAGCACTAAAACAAATATTAGCCAACACATTATAAGGGTTACACTTGATTGTTCAAAGCTGTCAAGGCGTTACAGGAGTGACCGTTAAAACAACAGCTTTTGTACAAAGATGGATTGTCGAAGATCTTCTCTCATCACACTTTTCGGTTTGGATTCTTTCACGACGTTATTCTACACGGCTACTGTCCACTTTGCTGCTGTAAAAAAACAATTTGCCCAATTATGGGACTCATAAAGGCGCATTCTATTCGATTTTAAAAGAGCTGTCAAAATGTTCTCGTCATAGTTATACTATTATAAATCTAAAAGCGTGTCTCTTTCACACTCCATCTTTCATCCTCTCTCCACCCAGCGAGTGGGTTACTCTACTGTTTACAATATTTCAAATTCCCACTCAAGTGTTTGGCTTGGCATGTTGCGCGGCCTTTTCCTTAGCAATTACAGGCTTGCAGGCTTTCTCAAATGGGGCTTTTGAAGAAATAACACTTTTCTCCCTCAGCGCGAGGGAAATAACGGAGACATTTGGCCCATAGTTTACGCAGTCAATCATACGCGTCCACCTCAAGCTATGTCTGACGCATTTGGCTACGAAAATAGTCCCGTAGCTTGTGACTCTGCGTAACTCTGTGAATGCTTGTGAGGGTGTGTGTGTGTGTCTGTCTGTCTGTCTGTCTGGGTCTGCGTTGTAGAACGCAGACACAGACAGACACACACAGACACACATAGACAGACACACACACGCTATGTTAGAACTAGATTAATAATGCAAGCAGTAACTAGAACTGAGGAAATGCAATGCAGTATTTAGAAACACACATTGACATCACAGTAAATTGCCCTCATAAAAAATAACATTATTCTCTTTACATCCTATCCTTGCATCTTTGTTGTAAATATAAAAATGTAGATGTATAAAAAATAACATTATTCTCTTTACGTTGTAACTTTGCATTATTTTTTTTTTGAAATAGCTGAGTTATGCTTGTGGAACACTATGTTATCACTGTACATATTAACGTGGGCACTCCCACATTCGTAAAACATGCGTTGTGGGGTTAATTGCAGATTCTCAACTCCGGGGTGTGCCACACCTAAAGCAACAAGTACTACGTAACACCAGATACACTAATTAAGCGTCGGTCATGCAAAGTATGTATTGAATGTTTGCAGAACAAATAGAAAAGCGACATCATCCACAGAACATGAGCACCGGGCGGGTGGGGGGGTGGGGGGGGGGGGGGTTGTAGTACATGAATAGTCTAAGAACAGTTGAATCGGTTGTGGTTTATATAAGTAAGGAGTCAAGATGAACTTGCACATCCTGTTATCAGGAGAGGAGAAAACGAGCGTCGAATTGATAAAGCAAGTGAAACTCATGTGACTATGAAGGGAAAGTGCTGATACAATACATTTCAACTTTCAGACGTAAAAGCCGAGCACTATTCTGGTCGACGGCATCAGCATAATTGCACAATTACTCAGCTAAATGTTCTCTCTGAAGATTATTTGATGCCGGGTTCAGATGAAAGGCACAATAACATCAACATTAGTCGGACTTGTATTGTCAGGGGCAGAGAGAGGTGGGGGACGCCTTTGGAGATGTGGTGGTTGTGTGTGTGTGTGTGTGTGGGGGGGGGGGGGGGGTTGAGTTCCTTAGCCTGAGGCTAAGAATGGCCCCTCCCTCCAGTCTTCCACCCACACAAGGGAGTTTAAAAATCCCATTTACTCTGACTGGAGCCAGGAGTTGGCTTGAAAAGGCCGCGGACAAAAAGCAATTTTCCACGGAACAAAACCATTACAATGGTTCCTCTTTGATCTGGGCCCCCCTCCCATTCCACTCCTACCAGTGCCAATTGAACTTTGTCACCATGCAACTGTCATCTGCCGAGGGAAAGACCTTCTAGGCTGAATGAAGCGGTCCACAGCAATTTAGCCCAGACAGCACTTTGAAGTGTCAGGGAAAAGTCCAACTCCAGTCCAGAGTCTTCTTTGAGTGGTCCGTCTCTCCCTTTGCGCTTTCTTTCATTCTCTTGCCAATTGCTAATATCCAGCACCAACAGTCCCGCGGGGCAGCCAAAGAAGAGCCAGGACATTAAACATCCAGCACCTTTGCATTCTCCCCTTTCGGACTCCCTCCCTTCCTTGCCTTCCAAGTAACAGAGGCATGCGGCGCTGGCATGTGGATAATCAGCCATGGGGCCCCCGCGACATCAAAAGCTCGGAGAGCCCCTAAGAATACAAATGTGAGGCCTAATGGTACACTTCATTAATGTCCTCCCCATCAAAGGCCACTTTACTGACTTGGGAGATTGACTAATTTACACATTGTGGGAAATTGCTCCCAGCCATGCGTAAAACTGCCAAGCATTTATATAGAGAGAGTCGGAGAGAGGCGGGAGGAGGAAAGTGGACGGGACGGCCTCTGGAGGAGCTTGGACTGAGTCAAGTGGCTCCAGGCCAAATCACACATGTACTAGTGTCGAGCAACAGCGTATAGCTTAAAGTTGACTGTTTTTCATCAATACACTTGTTTAAGGTTATTATTTTGTGGGTTGCTTTACTCGATCAGAAAGATGAAAAGGGAAGCAAGGGCGGTTCACCACAGCAAAGACACGCTATGAAAACAGTATTAATATGGCCATCCATTTTTATATTTTGGCTTATTTGTATCAGACACCCAAAATGTAAAAAAAAAGAATTAACTACTGTGCAAGATTAAATTAAACAAAAGCAAATACTTTGGTCCATTTAGCTTTAGGCTGTTTCCGAATGGATGAGTCATTCCACTTCTTGGTGCCCTTGAACTAAATTACACTTCGCACCACTTACATTTTTATTTATTATTTTGGGTAGCATTAATGGTTACAGCTGGGATAGGCTCCAGCTCACTTATGACCATAATGAGGAGAAACACTATAGAAAATAGGTGAATGGATATTTGTTGAAGGAATAAATAGCGGTGCTTAAAGATTAATGACTCTGGAAAAAATCTTGATAGCTTATGATCTCAATTATTAAAACAGAAATCACGTGTGAATTATGATAATCTTTCGGGCAACGTAGAGGCAGAAGATGTTAGATGATCTAAAATTCAATTGACGCACCAGTCAAAATGTCAACTTCAAGGCTCGAACACCAATAAGCGATGTCATGGTAGCGACATCCTCTCCTATTAGATGTTAAAGTTTATTCCCATGGGTGTAACCCAGCCAGAGGCAGAACAAATCAGTTCAAATTCACAGCATTGCTTTTGGAGTCAGTGTTCTGTTCCTTCAAGAAGACAAAAGCATGTTATCGACTTCAAAACACCCCCCCCCCCCCACACACACACACACATCGACTCCCACAAAGTCATATAGCTGTCATCAGTTATTATTACGTGCTGCAGCCCACCTGCATGGCCAGCCAGCATGTTTTATAACCATGTGAGCCTGGCGTTGAAGTGACGCCATCAAATATGTTTTGTGGCTGGCTTGCATGTATGTATGTCTCGTTTGGCTTACTCTCCGTGTATGTGTGTGTGTGTAGGCCGGCTTTGGATGCCGACACCTGCGATACAGTGAGCGTCTTTCAGCGGAAAAATTATATGCTTTTAATTTGTCTTCTTGAAACAGCCAAGTTCCGCACGACTGTAACGTTGAGGAGAATGTTAAAAGTGTGTTGAGTGTCTGTATATGTAAGCGTAGCCTTGACATAAGCAAACACAGCGCTTTGGGTGTAACACCTGTTTATGTTGGAGACGGAGCAAACTGACAGATTTTCTGAAGAAGTTTTCAATGTAGCCAGAAAGTGGTAATGAAACTTTTTTTTTCGTGGGGGAGAAGAAAAAAAGAAAAAAGTGCTTTGCTGCCGGACTTGGGGTTGCTGGCAAGAAAGGGAAAGCCTAATGTGTCTCCGCTTTGCATAGTTTTGTGGTCGGGCTCAGGCCGCAGCAGCACACACTTCACTCATTGGCTGGTCAACAGAGGCCATTTGAATATCGTGACTAATTCGACCAATTAAACTGTCACAGGCCTGTTTTCAAAGGGCCTTTTTCACAAGTTGCTCATCCATAATGCTCGCCTCTGTTGCCCAGAGCTTTGACTTTAACTCACTCTATTCACAGTGAAGCAGGATCACAGAGAAGGTAAAAGCGACGTCAGATGAAGGGACAGATTTACAACTCCAACATAAAAACGTCTGTACAAACACTCCAAGATGCTCTCAACTGCTCGTAAACCAAAAGATGTCAGTTCAGACACAAACTGACAAAAGGTAAATAGAAACTTAATATAACTTATCAATAATTTCCTCCTCATGTGTATCAATATCATGTACGCTGTACATAAGCGAGCACTCACTTTTCAGTTTGAACAGACTTTTTCTCAGCATAGTAAAAGAATAAAAAGCAGGATACATGCAGGAACTGTTCTGAAAATCTGTGTTCATCAGAAGCTACAACAGACGAGAATGGAATCGAGTAGAAGAACTGAGTTCAAGTTTTTATTTTAAAACGGCAACTTGGCTTAATCCACCTCAATGCAACAATATTTATATTAACACATATATATTGATTATATTCATCGGAGCGCCATGGTTAGATTAGTGAGGGCACATATTGTAAAAAAATATATGTCTTGAGATTAGAGTTAGACATTTTGTTAATGAATTGCTTCATTCGGGTTCACTTCAAAATGTGTGACAACAATGAACAGAAGTTAATAGTCACGTGAACATGATCACATGATTTTGCAGTTATTTTCCACTGTCAGAAGAGAAAAACAGCTGACAAGACTGACTGAAGACCAAAACTGTGCTGTGTGGCTTCTTGCCATTTCTGCATCATTACCCCCAATTAATCCTGACACTGTTAAAATTATTATAATTTTGGAACGCAAATTAGTGTAGATTTGCTGCCAGCGCAGGTGACTAATGATAGGTTGTTCATTTGATGACCTCGATGAACTGGTTACGTGACTCGTCACCCCCAACGGCTGTGCAATTAAACCGCTTGATTATCCAGAACAATCGCGTTAGCCTACCATTAAATAAATGCTGCTCGACTGCTGTGGGAAAGTTCAGATGAGTCATGCGAATGGATCACTCCTTCGTGATGACGCCTTTTTTATAGGACAGGTCCAACCAAACCCCCGCAACGGCTTTCCCGAGACACAACAGGCCCAATGGAGACGTTTGGGGGGCCGAATGAGGAGGCGGCATCAATAGACCGGACTCGGGTCTCCTGAAGCTCAAAGGGAGAGCTTGAATTCACCTTTTGTCCAGCCCTCAACGAGACGCTGGGGAGGCAGCGCCAATCTAGCCCGCCGATCTCCAAGCGAGGGAGAGCCACACTTGGATTGAACTAATGCGCTGCTCCTTGTTGAACAAATTCACCATTGTGGCTAGTTAGCCTGATACTATCCACATACCTGCACTGCTCGGGGGGAATGCATATGAAAAAGGCGGCCGGCAGTCTGTGCCAAGACGACGGATGGAGTCGTGAGGAAAAAGGAGGGGCTCCTCTTAATGGGTCACAAATTCACATTGAGAGGAGCCACATCTGCATTTTATCAGCAGGGCCCAGATAATGTTACAGGGGACGATTGTCTGCAGATTGCCCATTGGCTCTTTCCAAGTGGTAAATTATTGAGCAAAAGCAGAGCTGTGTCCAGGATGATGTCGCTATGGAACGATCGTCTGCCCCTCACGGGGGCTGTCAGACCAACACCGCTGGGGGCAAATCTTTTTCAAAGGAACTTTGGAGTGTTAAGCTCTCCAATCATCAGACTTTCCTTATTTGCAATGTTCTTTGTTTGTGTGTGTGAGCTCCTCTCAAGTGTTTTTGTCACACAAGAGCGTTCTCGGTTTATGATCCCACTGAGCGTGACCAGAACACCGTTTATGAAGGTACACAAGCTACAAAAGTAGGAAGAGTTAGCACACGCGACCATACTCTCCATTTTCGAATGTGTTTTCCGTTTACTGGAGATAAAAGATAAAATGCTCCAGTTTGAGATATTTTGAAAGCTTTGGCTTCAGTCTAACTGCTGTCATGTGAATGAGCGAAGAAAAAGACTTTATTTCCAAACAGTCCCGTACAAACAGCTCCGTGGAGAATACTTACTTTATTATTTACTTGAAAACATCAAAAGTAGCATTGCTAATTTAGCAGAAAGCCGTTATCTGAGCAGGCTGGGCCTCTTCCCATGCTTGACCCACAACATCCTCTGACACATCTTCTCCACAGGGAGCTGTGGACGTGGGGGCCAGCGCGGTCTAACAGTCAAACAAGTCCCGAGGGGCATGAGAGTCCCCGCCGAGACCCCTTGTCTCTACCCTCCACTTCATTACCATCCCCTCCCCGGTCTCCGCTTTCATCTGCGGTCTGTTCCTGGCTCCACGTCGCTCGCATCCGGGAATATGGGGAGGGAAACAGACTACAAACGGATATGGGAATCGGCAGAATAAACACTCTAACGAGAAGGGGATTTTCATATCACTTTTAAAGTCTTTCTATTACCATTGAAGTTGACCCAAATTCAAAGAAGACACAATGATGGATGATAAACTTGTCAATTAGGTGATTGAATCATTATGCTGTCAAGGGATTGAGTCAATACAATACAGTGAAACCTCTACAGGGGAATGCCCTAGAAGTGGTACAATTTGCAATTCAACCAAAATAAGTCACACTAGAGTTCAAACCGCCATTGTTGCAACGATGACGCACAAGATCGATCTTGTTCGGCAGACATGAAAGGATCTAAAGGGCATCTATTCTAGACTTTATAATTATGAAGAGGTTAAACATAGTAAAAGAAGACAATCCACAAAAAAGGTAAAACAATTCCATTAGTCTAAAATGGAGCTCTTCGTTTTATCTTAATGATGTGATTATAGTCACCAATTTAGAGTCTAATGGTGTGCATAGAAAGACACCGGAATAAACAAATTATGTCGGATGGACATGATAAGGCACACATACTCGTCCATGCCCATTTTCTCGGAGGTGACACGTATTCGATGAAGTGGAATTTCTCAGTCGCAACACTAATTTGTCGTAAAGAAAAGCTCATTCTCGTCCCGTAAATAACGTGAAGGATACAGTACAATTGTTTCTTTCCTCAAATTTATATTGACAGGGAAAAATATTTCTGGCCAGAGATATGAAACCAATTCGACCGATGAGAATTTGCTAACTGAGGATGAATGATTTACAAGTTTAGCATCTATTGGGGGCAGCTTTGAAACATATTTTCCCCTGTGATACTCGCCTTTGATTTGTCAGGCACGCATACATGTCATTATGTGTATTTCAACGACACACTCGTCACGATGGGGCTTATCGCCAGACTCTCATGCGCCCCCAGACCCCACTAATCAAGACAAACTCAAGCCATTGCCCCCCCTTGCCACTTCCATCTCCTCGACCCCCTCCCCTCTCCTCTTCCATCTTCCCTCCCCTCGGCTTGGCCTTCTGTGACCGCCGGCCCGCACCGGGACCCGCTGTAATTGGTTTAGACATAATTTACTGCCCACTTGGTAATGTGGCATTTCAGCATCTGATAAAAATCATATCAAGTCACAGCGCTGGCCACTGTGACTTGAAAGGAGCTCATTGTAATCATTTAGATAGGCCGGGAGGTTCCTGTCTGCTCTCCCGCTCTCATTCGCCGTCTCCACTTCTCTTTTTGTCTCATGCATGCACAAGGACGCTGACGTTTATTTTATTATTTTGCCTTCTATTTTACGATTGGAGTCCTTTTCAAAGGTCATGACAAAGCACAGTAGTTGTCTACAACCAGTACTTAAATAAGAAATGTACTTGTCGGCTAAATGCTAGACAGAAATGTAACATGTTTCCCATGAAGCCACCATTTTTTTTAAGCCATATGTATCGCCCAGTCAAGATACTTTTAAACCAAATTAGCATATCCATAATTCTGTAGTTTTTCAAAACAACAAGCTCACTGGGATATAAAATAGTATTATTGTGCAATAGCTGATCTAACTTGTTATTATCAACACAACTGTTGTGTAACTGTCTGTTTTTCCACATGCAGATAATGAGGGGGGGAAAAATATTGTTGTATTTCAAATCATTTTCACTTCAGCATCACTTGTACTTGAAATGACCCTGAGAGCTGAAAGGTAATTTGGACCTGTTTAATCATGTAATGACCTCGATCGTACTTGCAGAATCCTTTTGTGAGTCCGTCTGTATTTCGGCAGCACGTATTATCTTTTATAGCCAAGCTGTGGAAATATTTGGTGTCATTCTAAAACAGATAAATTGCTTATATTGAAGGAGAATATTCCACCGTATGGTCAACCAGTGCTCTGTTCTTTTAAATAAATTATCCATAAATCCTCATGATAGTTCTGTACCTTGGCAAAGAATATTAAAGATGTAAATGTCAACCCACATAGAGAGTTAAAAGGGCAGAAAGAATCACCATCAGTTGGCAGTGGTATTTGAGATGGAAATTTAGTGGTCCTATTACCGGGCCCTGGAGTAGATATAAGTGCACAATTAGATCCTCGCCTTGTGTTTTATGAGTCCCACTAAATCTGGCTTTTATCTGCTTTTCGAGACTGTGCGGTGGAAGGCTAACGTCCAACTCCCCACTCGTTCTTCAGGCTCATCTGCCGCACGCTTGGCTACACAATCCCAACACTAAACAGAGGCCTTGCGTGTGTAGCATTCCAGATAGGCAGACAGGTGATCAGCACGTGATCAAAGAGCCAACAATGCATCCAAAGAGATTCTTTGCTTTTAAAAAAATAAAATAAAAAAACACAACTGATTGTGCTAATTACTGTCTGCCAGTTCCTGTTCAACAAGACAAGCACTTATTTTGACATAAAATCACCAAATGATTACCGAGCGCGCCACCGCTGCTGCCCACTGCTCCCCCCTCCCCCAGGGGATGGATCAAAATCACACGGGGATGGGTTAAATGCAGAGGACAAATTTCACCACACCGATGTGTGTGTGACGATCATTGGGAGTTTAACTTTAACTTTATAAAATGTCTCAGAGGAAGTTGAAGGGTCAACTAAAGTTGTTCCAGCAACAAGACGTCATGGCAGTAAAAAGTGTAGGCCTACTATATTTTCCATAATGCATATCCTCTTATAGAGTGACGTGTAATTACTAACTAATAAAAATTAAAAACAAAAACGTTGTCTGTGATGGGTGAACTTGCTACTTGAAGGGAGAGAGAAAAAGATGAATTATATATATATATATATATATTTTTTTTAAAAACAGGCAGCATCTTGTATTTGAGTCATTTTTCTATTTTTCCAAATCCAGGTTGCGTTTTGGATGTTTAGTTTCTATTCATGTGTGTCTAAACTGTTTTAGCGTAACAAGTGAAGGCCACTGAATTAAGATGTGTGTGTGCGTGTACTTGTATAACAGCGGAAGCCGCCACAATGCCGCAGCCATCAAATGACGCCTCCTTCCGAGGTTATTTGTACTCATTCGGAAAAGCACGTCGGGAAAAGTAAGTGCCTTCTAAATTAAAGACAGATTCAAATCGCGCTAAGAAGAGAGACTTCAAATTAAGTGCGTGGTTTTCCTGATGGCTCCAAACGAAACAAGTTAGAAAACTGTTTCCATGCACTTTGGGAGGCAGGATGATCTGGGTCCTATTTACACGGTGAGCAATTTAGCCATCTCGTGGCAGCACATCCATGACCGTGTGCACAGCTGCAAGGTATCGTACAACCTTGAGAGAGGCCAAAGCTTGTCGACTTGGAATAACAGCCAATGGATTAACAATGCGTGTGGCTGAATGCGGTTGAACAGCCAACCTCTGACTTGATAGTCCTAACAACTTAATAATATGTACAAAAGGGGCAAAAGTGGAGCTTCCAATTATGGTGGGAAAAGGCGAAAAATACAATCTGTTCACAGGATGGCTTTGCAACTGGAAGCCATTTCTGAACGCAAACAGCAAGTGGAGCGTTTTAAGTCGCTTTGCCTCGTTTAACGCAACCTTAGAAATCGGATCCGGTGTCATTGGCGGACAGGGTAATTGCATATTAATCCCGTCTAATACCTTTGAAAACCGTAATAATCGTTACAAAATAATCATTCGCCGCTCCGCTCACACCGCCGCTTGTTACTTGAATGAAAGCTTATATGACTTTGCACTGTGGTCCTGAAATCATCATGCCACTGCCCGTGCGCGCTCTTGACATAAGAGCATGCACTTGATAAGACTCACAGAGCACTTAGGAGGCGTTTTAGGCTCTTGTTAAGAGTCAAGTGCAGCCCCCCGTTGGCTTTCTTAGAGCTCGACCCTTCTCACTGAGCTGGACTCTATTATCAAGGCATGGCGGATTAACTTCAGACCAATAACACGCAATTACATTTATTTTCCAATCCTAAGCCTATTAGGCTGCACCCAAGCAGGCCTCGGTCTCGCTTTAGCTGAATTTAATTGTATTCCTTATGCCCAAAGAGCTTTGTGCTGCAGGGGGTGCGTGTGTGGAGGAGGTCTTCAGCGGAGGCCCGCTTCAAGGCTTCACGAGAAGATCTCATCGGAGCGCCACTGAGACTGCCCAAGATCAGCAACTCTTCAAACTGTAAATTGAAAGTGACCCCGCCCGTAATCGTGTCACTTTGCATGCCGCTTCTTTCAAGGGCGTCATAATCCTCTTAGCCCCCAAATGAAGACATAAGCACATCGCCCTCTCGCAGCTCTCACGCTGTTGCTTTACTGTCACGAATCGGGGGGGGGGGAACCCAAGTGCAGGGGAGCAAGAATGCGGGGCTGTAGTCAAGAAATATTTCATCTAAATGAAACAAAAAAAGCAAATGCTGAAAAAAAAACAAAGAACATGACATTCACAGGGCGTGTTGGTTTTGTATACGTAGAGGGGTTAGTTTATTAGATTGATTTGAATTTCAATCATGGCGATGGAAAAAGTTATGTAAGAATAAATCAGATGGCAGGTTCTGCATCGAGAAGTACAATTCCAAAAGAGAAGCTAGCCTTTTTTTGTTACTGGACAGGGTCTATTTTTTATTCTTTTATTCTTCAGCCATTCCCCTCCAAAGATCATCTATTTCTGAAAAGACAAAGAAAAGGGTTGGCTTGTTTCAACATTAATCAGGAAAGACAATTAGTGGCGCTGACGGAAAGGATTTTGTCTGACAATAACGCTCAACATTAATTCCTGTGATGATGCTCTCAATCAAAGCTGGACTTGCCGCCTCCTGCTCTGTATTCAGCTAAACGGGATGTCTGGCATGTAGATAAATGGAAACTTTATCCCTCCGTGTCTGGTGGATGCAGTACCTGTGCTCACGAACAGAATACACTCATAAGGAGAGCGCTCCATCACATCAATCCCAAATGGGAAACAAACAAGACGGCAGTAGAAAATCCCGGGAGGAGTGCGCAAATTCCCGAGACAGATCATCACTAACCCTCCTTGTGGGATTTATTCCCAAACAACACACATAAATACACGCTTCATGTTCTACCCATGTTGTACACAGCCCGCCGGCACCGGGCCCGCGTTGGCCAACAAATGAGGGCTATTAAAAGTAGATCGCAGGGCACAGAGTAAGACAAGAGAGCACTCAGAGACGCATCAAGCTTTACGCGGTGCAATCAGAACAAAAACAAACATCTGAAGCTGCAAAGTCTCATTAAACCATCAGAGCCCAAGACCCCCACTTCAGTTTGAAACACTTCTTGATGGCTGAACTAACAAATCTGAACATTTCAGTGTTTGGCTTGGGGGGGGGCAGATTAGTAATCATATCTCTGTCCTGTTATTCTATGTCTAGGCTCAGAGGAGGGTGCGGGGACGGCTGGGCGGGGGGGGTTTAGATGAAGGAGCCATGAGTGAACATTCGCTGAAAACATAATTGGCATGGCCCCTGTGACACTGTCTGTCAGATTGCGAGCTGGGCTCTGTGTGTGAGCGTTGAGCGGGCCCCTGCAATGTTCATTAAACAAGGAGCGCGGGGGCCTCTGAGATGTTTGTGCAGCCTCCGTGGCTCCACCACACAGTGAGAGCGGCCACCGCCACAGACTGACGCACTTGTAATGAGCAAAGCATTTAGAGGGACGTTATTCAATGTGAATCAAATATTTTCAACGCATATACAAAAGGGATACTTGAGTATTTCGGACCAATATGATGTGAGATGAAAGGATAAGATGCCTGACTTATACTTCCAAATACATTGTTTACATAGATCATATTAATACGTCAATAAGGTAAGATAAAGTGCCTTACGTTGTTGACTTAAATCGTATTATTAAGTCAATTATGATTACCTGTTGGAAATAAAAGCAAAAAGAAATTGTTACACGGTGAAATCAAAAGCATAAAAGGAGTGCCGGTTGTTCATAGAAGGACTGCGGCCGCTGGTCAACAGAGATAGTCATCGGCAATATTGAATAAGCGATCGCGGAGATAATATGAAGCCTTCGAGGCGAGAGGGCTTCAAGCTGCCATATAAGGTGAATGGGAAAAGGTGGCAGGGGGCTTCATCTTTGGTCGGCTCTCTCCAAAGAAAGTGAAAAGTATAGTAAGAGTTTGCTCAACAAAGAGAATTCCATTGTGTCACACTTGGGTTTTATGAGTCACATTAGAGGCAACGTTCCTTCAAAATTTCCACCTTTAGATCCCGTTAAGGGGTGACTACGCCGAAGCCCCATCTCCGACACTGAATTGCCCCTAATTCCACCATTCAAGTGGCGCTCAGTATTTTTCCAGTAAGCCATCCAACCCTGCGCCGCCGCACTTTTCATTTACCAGCCCGCCCCATCTCTGAATGTACTTTTCACTATGCTCACGCGCCCATCACGTGAAACTCAATCATCATATTTGTGTAAGTCATTCTCAGCGTTCCCTTCCACTCAACAGAAGCTCCATCTATTGCACTCCGGCGGGCTACGCACGTTGTGTGCCTGTTAGCAATTAGCATAAAGGTTTGCACGAATGCTTTTGGTGTCTGGGTTAGGGTGCGTGCGTAGACTGCCGGGCTCTCCGAAAGATAATGAGCCTTAATGGGTGAGTGACGCGGTAATTGCAAAGGTGTACGGTGACACGATGGTCAGCGCAATTACCCAACTTTTGACATCAATTCTCAACTCAAATGATGTCATTGAAATGTGACTCATTGCACTCACACCCAGGCGGCCTTGGTTTTGCTCATGCACATATGCGGCCTGTAAAAGACAGAAGACCAAAGTACATTTATTTAATTGGCTCGATTTGCCTCAAAACTGCAACTCGCAGAAAGCTTTGCTTTCGCTGTGTCCAAGCCGTAGAAAGTGACTGCACTCGTCATTCCTGTTTTCATTTAAATCTGGCTCGGAATGGAATTTACAAGGTGCCCGTGTGAAGCGTACACAATATTTTTTAGTGAGTGTCAAAGGATACCAGTGTTTTAGTCACCACTTAAATATAAGCAATAAAAAAGTGTTAAGCAAATAGCTTATGACTATTTTTTTTGTTTTTTTATTCAGCCAAACCACTTTTTCTTTCACTGGACTAACTTTAAATCGGGTGGCTATAAATAACAATAACGAGAATGGGCTGTTTTTCTTCTTCTTCTACTACCCCACTTTTTTTTTTATTGTGTTTTTATCTGTCTCGTGCACACTTGCATCACCGCTTGAATTGCCGCACTGACCAGCCAGTGGTGACAAAAACAGGCACAGGCGAAAGGCCACCACCATAAATAAACACAAGAATTTGTAAGCTTGACTTTTGCAATTAGGACGGCATAGGAAAATATATGGGCAAGAAACATTTTAATGAGCTTCCACTTGGCAGTCATGCTGTCGAAAGCGAGCATCCCAATAGCGGTTCATCGCTCAAAAAGTGATAGCGGAAATTCTTAAGGGTGTGAAATATTTCCCAGCCCAATATCCCCGGGCACCATAAAAGCTCAAGGTAATTAAAAAAGGTTGTTTTTCATTCCGTTTTCTGAATTCTGTAGCAATTAATCTGCCCAATTTGATTATGAAGTGCACAAATTAAACAATAAAGAGCTGTCTAATGAGGGATTAATTATGGGAAGCGGGAGGGGAGAGGCGGCAGAGGCTTCGGCCGTACATCTGCGTCTCCGGCAGACAGCGCAGGCCCATAAGGAAGACAAAGAGGCTCCTCGTCCATGTGGTGCCGCACTGATAGGGCCCCCTCATCACAGATCAGTAGATCCACAGCCCATGGAGCTCATAAACTGCTGAGCCATAATTGAAAGTGCCAAAATCAATATCACTGACAGGCCTTAATTAAATTAAATATGTCTCCCAAAGGAGAGGGTTGGACTTTTGCTAGATGTGGGTGGGTGCCAGCATATGCGCTGATGCCCGAGTGAGCTCACGCCATGAGGCGCTCCCACTGCAGTCGATGCATAAGGCGGGTTTGACGACACCCTTTTTTGCCTTAAATCTCTGACTATCATGTCATTACAGGGAGGAGGATTCTCATACTGTCCTTTAAAATCGACTCGTTCTCCATGTCAGGAATGATCATGTATAACTGACCACTATAAATAAATAAGTAAATAAATACATAAATAAATACATCCTCTTATTTACTGTGTTATTTGTTTATTTATTATTTATTCATCACTCTTATTCATTGTTTGTGCCTTCTTGTTTTTATTTTGCGTTGTTTACTTGTATGTTTATTGTGTACTGTGTCTCGTCACCGTGGGATAGGGGAAACGTAATTTCGATTTCTTTGTGTCTCTTGGCACGAAGGAATTGACAACAAAGCTGACTCTGACTCTGATAAATAAATACATAAATAAATAGTGAGTGTCAGCTTCATTTCAATCTTTTCAAAGGTTCAATGTTGTATAGTTGTCGCACGCTTATCTTAAAACACTGTGGACAGGTCTTGCTCATACCTTGTTGAAGATGGAGGAAGAATGCCCAACATGCAAGCAGGCAGAGGTAGAGAGGCAATGTCAGGCAACGGTGGTAGGCAATGACAGGCATGCAAGGAGAAGGTAGGCAATGGCAAGCAGACATACAGGTGGCACACAGGTACAGCCAATCCATATTGTTTGTAATCCAACTATGGCTATAAATAATCTGAATCCAACATAAAGGGTTCCAAGAAGTATAGTAAAGTTTGTTTTCCAAGTTCCTAAATTCCAAAGGATACAAACTTGAAGCTGCAACAAACTAAGTCACTACTGTCTTCCTTTGCCTATACTGAGACTACCTAACTGAGGCTGACTACCGTGCAGCCATCTTTACCTGGTCAGGTGCCTGATCAGGTGACTAACCAGGTGACCAAAGGTTGTGTCAAAATAAAAGTCCATGGCCCAATGTTAACAAAAATTAGCTAATCACACACACACACACACACATACACACACACATGCACGCACACACACAAACATTTATATATTTATAAAAACAGTACAAATCAATAGTACATCAGGTGTATTTAAAAAAACAAACTAGAAGAATCAAAAGAAGGAGAGCTAGCTCCTCATCATTTCTGACTTTGCCTAATGTTTAAAGGATTAGACAGCCGGAGTCAGTTAAGGGTCACTGACAGTGCTGCTCTGGGCAGGAGGAGGACAGTGGTGGGCTCCCGATGGGAGCTGTAAGAAGCCCCTTTGAATAAACTTGGGCTGTAGACATTGTGAGATTAACATGGAGCCAGCACTGCTGTGGAGATCCCAATTGGATGTGAAGCAGCTCGCCATCTTCACAGTAACTTCCCACATGCACGGTCTCACTTTTTGCAAATTGGGATTTGCTTTTCTTTGCTGGGATCTCAAAGACGATGGGGGAGTCAAAACTGACGGGCTTAAAGTTTGAAAGAAAGACGGTTCATGTACATGGTGTCACTGGAAGAGCAAGGCAAAGGTTTCTACGGTGATATTTTTAATCGCTTCACCTCACACTGGTGCAGAATTTTAATCATCTTTTCTAAATAAAATTTATATTATTATTATTATTAGTAGTAGTAGTAGTAGTAGTCATTTCTCTCATAGTGAAATAGCTTTATTATTATTATATTTGTAAGAAATTGGTCTGTTAAAAACAATTAAGATGGCAGATAGCTATTGAAATAGTGTATCATCTGATATGAAATGGATTTGATATTATTATTATTATTATTATTATTATTATTATTATTGTTATTATTATTATTATTATTATTATTATTATTATTATTATTATTATTATTATTATTATTATTATTATTATTATTATTATTATTATTATATTTGTTTAGTGCTGTATTTTGTTATGATATCATTATTAGTGCATCATTAATTTGCTCTCTTAATTGCCTCTGGTTCACTAAAATGATGTGTGACCAAAATGATTGCTTGTTACGCGCTTATTAAGCATTTCATTCAAGACTTCATTTAATTTCTAATCAACAAGCCCACTCAGGCAAATGATGATTTTATCGACATAAATCATCGAGCCAGTCAATCGACTTGGAAGGAAGGTCTGTATATCTCATATTGTCCGAGCCAGTGATGAGCAAATGATTTTACTGTGCTTATTGTTTAATGGTGCGAACAAATAGAAAGACGATGACTCAATTTCACAGCAAATAAGGCGTAGCATTGACGATGGAAATCTTGCAAAAGGTACCTTTTTATCGAAGCTTAACAGAGGAATGCCCCAAAAACCTCTCACGCGATGGTATTTTGAAATTATTATTTAATACAGTCGTCTAGAGGTCAGGATATGATAGTGTGCGCGCGCATGCGCGTGCGTGGGCTCTTGCACAGAAGTTTTTTTTAAGCATCAACATTGTATTTTCGGACCTTTGACAATAATAAGAATATTAGTGATGGGCTAATAATTCGAATAGAATTCATCAATTAATTATCGTCACTCATATCGCAAAAACTGCCTTTTTGTATTTTAATCTTATTTTAACCAAGAAGCACTTGCTTTATAAGTGAAAAATTTTTCGGTGCCATATAGCAAGCACATAGGTATATTTTATGACAGTTTCACTTAAAAGGAAATTTTAAATACACTTCGACTTAAAATAATGTCAGTGAGTCAATGCCGCTGATAATGACGTGCTCGTGCGACCAGTCTGCCGAAAAAGACAACGGCATTTTAATTATTATTATTATTATTATTATTATTATTATTATTATTATTATTATTATTATTATTATTATTATTATTATTATTATTATTATTATTTTGTCTTAGACATGTGCTACAGTGAGGGGAAAATATATGCGCTGCGGTATGAGATGTAATTATTGCATAGTTCTGGAGCGCAGATCATAAAACTGCATGCGACAAGGGGCCAAGTCATTGTGTGCGAAGGACAGCCTTTCTTTTCGCTTGTACCAAGTGCAAACATTTAGCCTGCGGATGCCCTTTGGGGACCAGGCTGCCTCTTTCTAGTGCACACCGACAGTGGGTGCATGAAAGGGCTTAAGACAACTTGGAGGGGAAGCAACAATGGGCCTTTGTGCGGAGCCCTGCATGCCTCTTGACTGGGAATCAAAGCTAGTTTATAAGTCAAATAAAAGCCCGATGAGCCTTACAGTTTTCTACCTCATGTGATGCCCCGGGGATTCAACTAAAACGCTGCCTCTGAATGCAAAATCGCGTATCTTAAAAGACCGCTCTTTGTGTTGCTATATTGTCATCGAAAGTTGTTTCCAACCTCCCACGCAACACTTCAGAAAAAAAAGATAAATTGATAATCAATACAATTAAATTCATCCTCTTATTTTCTTTTCCTCCAAGTCATCACGTTAATGCATTCTCCCGTTTGTTTTCATACGCACGCTCCTTCAGCTTTTACACGGCCGTGGGATCCCACGGACTTCAAAAGGCTGCTCCACGACCCACGTTAGGGGGTTTTAATAAGCGTTTCCACACATGCAGCCTGCTAGTATATATTTACCTGCATGCAAACAGGAAATCACCAACAAAGACCAAAGCACTGGAGATTTTTATGCACGTCGCATCATTTTTACGCCGCATTTTGTTGCCTCTCCGTGTCAGAATGAAGAGACAGCTACGGACATTAATTAGGTATTCCCCAGAAGACTGCGCAACCATCACTTGGTGCGCAACCATCGCGCACATGCCGCTTACACGCATCGTAGATATATTGCATTATATAATAAGTTATAATAATGTCAGTGTCTCTTGTGTCCCAGAACCCCGACGCCTCTTTGGAAGCGGAGCAAGGAGAATCTTTTCTTCCTTCACTCTAGGGTTGACACTACTGTGGCGCGTATTTGAATAGACTCAAATGGCGTGCGATCGGCTGAGAAAAGGCTAATTTTTCAGCCTGAATGGCTCAGTGTCCCTGGGCGTGAGGTGAAGGAAGAGGAGGAGGGGGAGAAGGAGGAGGAGGAGAAAAGGAGGATGGAGATCAGGAGGAGGAGGCTGCTGCTCTCTCTATTCGACTTGAACGCGTCTCGCTGAGTCGAAGGCTTTGATCAGGCCTGCTGGCGCCTAAAACCAGCATAACTTGTCTGCCCATTAAGGTGACTGACAAATCAAAACAGATTGTTTAGGCTTGGTAATTAGCGAGCACGCAGACGCTTTCCTACAGCCGCTGCAAGGACCGAGGCAAATATTTCCAAACTTGAATTTTTTTTTTTAATTAGTAATAATCGGCCAACAAAAGAGCACACATTTATTTTAGTGTGCCTATGAGCTCATTATGTCATTATGTGTTATATATTAAATCTCCCCCTTGTCTTTTGCACTCCCCATCATTTTTAATGGATGTATAGTCAAAGGGAAAGAATCTCAGTGATCCCTCCCTCAAGGCCAATAATTAGCACTAAACGACTGCAAAGGCCTGTGTGCTGCAATCTGATTATAGAGCCCTGCAGCTATCAATAAACAGCATGCTCCAAGGGGCTGGGCCCATTAAAACCGAAGGACAGGAAGGTCTTCAGTCGACAACAGTCACTCAGCACTGAGTCACCGCATGTGTCGCAACGCTTGTTACCATATCATATAAATTTTGTCAAACACAGGCACACCTTCATGATTGCAAGAAAATTATACATATTACGTGTATTGCACACGATAAAGTCACGATGTTCTATAATTGATATAATTATAAAATGGATCAAATGCACAAATTATGGTTTCATCACTTCTGTAATTGTTTTTAATCGTTCCAAATCAATTTATGGAACACAGAATAACAAAGATAACTTTTTGATCGGAGGTAGGCATCAGCAAGGCTTGCGAGTAACAAAAAGATATTCATGGCCCATTAACGGTTTGTCGTGTTTATTTGAAGTTGCTTCGTGGGGGGAAAAGCATTGTTAATTCCCCCCATTGGACTTTTTTCGTCCAGCCCATGTAGTCGGTGATTGGTTGCCTCCCACTCCACGACTTGTTTTATAGCTGCGCTCTGCACTCAGCTCGCATAAACATGAGGATGTCGACACTTTGACGCACCAATTTCTTCCTTTTCTTTTTTTACGAAGAAAAAAAAAGTCACTTAGTTGTTTTTATTCTCTAACGTTTACCACGAGAGTCACCACCACAGCTCCGCGGCGTCAGTCGGACCTGTATGGCCCCATCGTCGGTGTCGATGTCAGTTTTGGCCGCCGCCACGGGTTTGAAAAGTGAAGCTCTCCCCCAACGCTCGGCGCTCGTCACGAGAGGCGACATGCAGACCAGCCTGAGCCCTGCAGAGGACGCCGGGAAGCCCAAAGTGGCCATCCTGCCCTTCAGCGTCGAGGCTCTGATGGCTGATCGCAAGCCGAGCAGAGACGTATCTGCCCCTGATGGCCCATCCGTGGCCGGGACGTCCCAGTCTCTGGGGAAGGGAATTCGGATGGGTCCGTTCGGAGGTCTGGATACTCCCGTGCCTGCTATCGCGATGGGTTCCTCTTTTTCAGTGGGCGAACTCATGAACATGCAGGAGGACGTGTTGATTAAACCCGAGAGTCCAGATAGCCAAGAGAGAACTTCTTGGATCCAGAGTCCTCGTTTTTCTCCCACACCTCCGCGTAAGTCCGCTTTGTTGTTTCCGGGTCTTGATGCGCTATTACGCACGGTGTACTCATAAAATGACCAGTCTGGGCTCTTTGCATGGACCATCGTATCCACGTTAAATTCTATTCGGACTATTTTGTTAATGCAAATGTACCGAGACTTCCCAACGGTGTGGATTTTTGTGTGATTTTGTAATTTTCAGTATCAATAAATAGCTCGACTGTTTACATCCAACGGTACTTTTTGCCTCCATTGTTGTCACTTTTGGCCAGTTGTAACCCATAAAACATTTTGTTGACATCCTTGACATTTAATGGGTTGAATCATACAATTTGGGTAAAACATCTTTCAATCTAGAATCAACAAATTAATTTATGTGTAGTGTGAATAAACTGGAATTTGACGGGAAGTAGATTGGTGTGATATTCCAATGACAAGAATTTATAGTAAAAATCCCGTTTGCAATGACAAAACATCAGCAATAATAATAATAATAATAATAATAATAATAATAATAATAATAATAATAATAATAATAATAATAATAATAATAATAATAATCTCTGCAGTCAAAAAGGCCATGCATGAACAAGCTGAAAGTGTCTAGCAAGATTAAAACCTATTTGCTTCTTTTTGTTTTTTCCAGGGAGGCTGAGTCCCCCTGCATGTCCTCTGAGGAAACACAAGACCAACAGAAAACCTCGGACACCTTTCACAACATCCCAGCTGTTGGCCTTGGAGAGAAAGTTCCGTCAGAAGCAATACCTGTCCATCGCCGAACGCGCCGAGTTCTCCAGTTCCCTTAGCTTGACAGAGACCCAGGTCAAGATCTGGTTTCAGAACCGGAGAGCCAAAGCCAAGAGATTGCAGGAGGCAGAACTGGAGAAACTGAAAATGGCAGCCAAGCCCATGTTGCCTCCTGCTTTTGGGATTTCCTTCCCGTTAAGTGCGCACGTCCCGGGGTCCTACGCGGGCTCGCACGCCTTCCAGAGGCACTCGCTGCCGGTGTCCCCCGTGGGACTTTACGCCGCCCACGTCGGATACAGCATGTACCACCTAGCCTGATGATGGACAGATGATGGACACCTTTTTTAAAATCATGCTCATGGGGTAAGACTCCTCTTTGAAGGAGTTTTTTTCCCCCCCTGCAGTGTCTTCTTTCGAGGACCTGATGTCTGATCTCACCAGTAAGTCCTCCCAAAAGATATCTAATCTTGTGCTCATAGTGATGCATCAGATTTATTCTTATTTTTCAGAACCATTAAGACAGGACATACAAGTATGGACATATAACGCAATTGTGCAGCAGGATTGTTGGGCTGCTGCAATACTTTTGTTAAAGCATTTTTGGATTCACATTAATATCCAACTGGACCGGATAACAGTGTCAATGCTTTTTGTAAATATGAAAAACAACAGCATTTAAAGAAAAGAAAAAAACAGCACTAGTGTCTGTTGTTGCAATGATTCCCTTCGCAAGGGATGCGTGTACTGTAAAATAATGTATATTTGGAAAAATATCCTCATTTATATGATGAATATATTTGTGACATAACTTAATAAATTGTTTATTCTTTTTCATTTCACTTGTCTTAATTGACATTATGTAATAACTGGCAAGCAAGAAGAAAAGAATGACGTCGGCAATATTCTTTTAGATTTATGCATGCAAGTTCTTGCACTACCCCCCCCCCCTCCTTTTTTTTTTTTTTTTACTTTCTCTACTTATGTTTAAGCAATGTCAACTTGTCACATGTTATTTGCAGGAATGTATTGCTACAGCTGTTGCCCATTGCTTTGAGACGACTAACCTAGATTGTGATGGCGCCAGCAGAGTTTAGGGGTGGGGATCATGTGGTGGATGGAGGTGGAGGATTGGGGTTGGGGGGTGCACGTTGACGAACCCACTTCAAAACACACTGATAAATATCGGGGCTTTAACTAGCCCTCGTGTATCATTAGCGTGGCTTAAAGGGGTGTAAAACGAGCCAAATGACAGGTCATTAAGGTGTAGCACATGAGTGTTAGGCACATTCCTCATGGAGCACCTGAAAAGAAGCCTCTGATCGAGTCATCCAAAAAGATTGTTGCAAATTACAGAGCGTGTAATCGCAGTAAAAAAAAAAAATCGTTTCTCTCTTTTTCTCCGCGTGAGCCAGAAAGGGTTAAAAAAAAAGAGTCAAATAATTGCTTGTAACGAGCGCGGGCGGATGGAGGCCCGGCCCGACCCGGCCCGGCCCGGCTCCAGAGCGGCTGTCGCTGCAGGCAAGGCGGAACTTTTATCATTCCTAAAATGTCAGCGGAGGACTGGGACACTCTGCTGCGGAGATTTCCTCCTCCGCGCGATGACAATATGCCAGACTCACGCAACAGGAAGTTTGTTTTTTCTCCTTGAGCAGCTCCAGCAATCAATATTTTTAAAGCGTTGCGTGAAATTTGTTTGTAGCCAGTAAAGAAAAAAAAAAAAAGTCACTTTTTGATTGTGAGTGAATCACACGGATGAACGCGTCATGTGAAAAGCGGCCGTGACTGGGATGCGCCTATTCTGCAAAATGCTTTTGTCTATTAAGATCTTTTGGCCCCCAGCAAAATCTCCACCACCGAAGATGATCAGCGGGCTGCTGTTTGATGCAATTGCTCATTAGATGCCATTTAGCATTCCCCGTGATCTACTGGTGGTTTGGAAATCATTCATGTCTAAAAGGCATGCCTGAAAAGCTCTCAGATGTGTTACGTGTGATGAGTCATGTGAAGAAATTTGGACATACTTAATATTGGTTGAAAGTAAGTATAAAGTATACACATACTATATCATTTAGTATTACTTAATATTTATAATATTCTATATTTTTTACTATTGCCCTGAAAATGACAAGCATAAACCGTTTACTATACAGAATCATTATTGCAATGTCGTTTTGTTTCGAACAGTCTCGCAGGTATTTTAAACCACTTACTTTATTTACTTTTTTCAGCTGTTTCTCTAAAATACACTAATACTTGTATATTGTTAGCTTTATTGTTATATGCCTGATCGGTTAGAAAAAGGCAGCATATTTTCCACATAAGCTTTATTTTCCTCCATTTGTTTTCCTTCATATGTATATACTATAACTGCAAGATACAGCTATATGGAAGCTATATGTTAAAACAACAATCTACTGTAGTTCTTTCAGCCGAGTTGAGTTGCAGGTTGCAAATTTGACATTTATAGTTTCTAAATCGAATAAACACACACAGACACACACACACACGACCGTTGTTTTGCATTTTGGTGTCACATGACACGGCTGCAGTTTTCTGTCCTGCATTTCGTTAGGGAATCTTTCACCTGACACATATGGACTGTATTTTACTACATTTCATTGAAAGGATGATGTTGAATTATTACGCAGAAAAGGTCAACTCACAGGCTGTTTCGATTTGTCTTTCACAATGTCAGCTCATAAAAAAATCATATTTCATCTGGACATCTTAAATGATTATAAATACCCCAAATTAAATCTTTGCAGTATGTTTTCATATTTCTCTTTACTGGCCGGCCTGTACTTGAGTCCTGTGATGTCAAAACAAAGCTACTATTAGTAATGGAGTAGCTATCTTATAAATCAATGTTCAGACATCTGCTCATAAAGACCTCAGCACAAATGATGCACATTTCTAAAATATCTTCTAAAAAGCACAGCACAACAGAAAAGCAGCTGTTCCTAACTTTCGTTGACAACCGCAATACATCAAGTTCTAATGCAGCACCACATGCAAACTAATTATTTTTAAAATGTATTCAGTGTTTTGTGTATATAATTACGAGATGAATGTTTTCAATAACTAATATTTGCTCTTGGTTTTTTCAATGGTTTCCCATCAGCATTAGCAACTCCAAGTGATGAGAATGTTATTCTCTCTAATTGCACAAAGTGTCTCTACAATATAATTTATTTCAAGTGGAAATATTGTATCACCATTTCTCTTTTGATTGCTGCTGTATGTTTATTTATTTACAAACAACATTGCCTCACTAGAGGAATGAGGGAGGATGTTAAACGTCCCCTCCACTACTTTTTAAGTGCAGTGGCTGACAGTGTCCACAAGAGGGCAGTAAAATACTGAAGCGTGAGCAAAACTGACCAATTAGTACATTCATTTCAAAACCTAAATGGGAGTCAGAACACACCACCCTTTAAAGTTCTACCAAATACTTCAAAATACTTTTGAGATGCTCTAGTAGGCTTTTCTTGACATTTGTCATTCTATCAGAAGCCTGAAGAAATTTCTTCAGACACTGATTGAAATTTCAAATGGCACATTGTACTTTTAAAATGATGGCCAAAGACATAAACTATAGTTTAGTTGAACCATAACAAATTTTCAAGTGACTGAAAAAACAAACAATGACTTGTTTATTGTGATAATGGTGGAAAAAGTTTTAAAATTATCTTGTTCCCATTTTAATAGCACAAAAACTTGGCATTTGAACATGGGTGTGTAGACTTTTTACAGCCATTGTACTTTTCCCAACCGACGCCATAGTTACAACCATCACCACTGTGAGAATGTTCAGAATTCCAAGTTGATAATAAGACTTACAGTCTTAATTTCTCATGAGCTGCCCTCAACTGACTGCCTCAAATGAGTAATTACTGACCACATAAGACGAAGAATGGAGCTTTATGTTGTTTATTAGTGTGGCATTTTTTAAGCATCTTTATGGTCGACAGGAGGCACAACTTCAGTCCACTCTGGGTAAAAGTATAGCCCTGGCATGTGTGGCCACATTGACTGTGCAACAGAATTAAAACTAGAGTGCCGTGTTTTCCAAACATCTATTTTAAGGGGAAACATTTTCTTATGTCGACTAATGAGGCAACACGTCTTTTTAAGATGTAATAAAAAGGGCTTAATGTGATGGAAAATTGCCCGAAAGCCCTATAAAGCAGAAGTGAATCACAAAGTGCATCAGTGATGCTTTAATGTAAATAGCTTTTTGATCTGTACTTTACAAGCTCATTTATTTCTACAAAGCAGAGAATGATTACTGTAACCCCCCCCCTAAGGCAAAGTTTTTATATTTTATGAGCCAGCGTTTAACATTTTTGGTGCAGGGTCACAGAACATTAAATTGGGAAATTATCTGGACACCCGCTGACTGAATGTTTTATCCTCGTTTTGCGTTAATGATACAAAACAATGTGAATTCTGCAGCCCTGTAATGATGATGATCAATAAGCACAGCAATTATGTTTTATCGTTGCATTTATTTTCAAACAAGCCTCATGCTGCTCACTAACATTTTGGTGTTGGCAGGGTTCCTTTATTGGAGGAGTTTCCCAGCTTCATGTGGTAAAGAGGCACATTTGAAACCGATTCTGCATTATGAGCAACCATCATGCTTGTTTTAACAGTAACTTGACTTCAACTCAAGGTTATACAGTATATCAAATATGAACAGAAATAAGCAAAAAATATATTCTAAAAAATGAGGTATTTTTTCTTTTTTAAACATAATAGGAACCAAATTGAGGCTATATTTATTGTGGCAGATTAGTCCAATAAAGATAATAAAATAAAATGTTAATGAAAAACGTTTTTAATAAAAGTCTAAACAAATCAAATGTGTTTTTACTATTGTTTAAAATGGTTCATGAAGATGTGAAACTAAATTGCAGTTACGTGATTTGCAACCTGCATTCAAACTGAGTTGACAAATGCTGACAAGCAACGCTACCTTGTGGCAACTAGCGGTATTGTAGCTTTTCAAACCCAAACTAATATTGAGTAGGTAAGTAATCAACCACGCTATCATGGTCATACTAAAAAAAAAATATTCAGTTATTTTTGGAGAAAGGTGTATAATCAAAACAAGGGCAAAAGAAAAATAGACGAGCTGCACTATAATGTAATGTAATATGACTTATTAGGGGATATTCGAATAAGCACAATTAAGTCTTGGCTTGTGGCAGTTTTGTGTTGTATGAGAGCGAAAATGGGATCATAGATTTTCTTACATAGCATTTTCAAGGAGTGGATTCAACTTTACAAATATCTCCAAAATGTTGTACATAGTGCTCCTTCAAGTTGTGTTTAGTCAGAGCAAGGGTTATGGCAACACAGCCAATTTTTGCTTAATGACACACAACACTTTGATCAGCAGCGCTAAGTCAACACAGGCAAAGGCGCACTCACAAGCATCTCTTACCGGTTTATTATTTTAAGGTTTGTCTCGGCACGGTTGGCATTCAGCAAATTTCCTGTGGAAAGTTCTGCCGTTTTTTTTTTTTTTTTTTGCAGGAATGCAACGATGCATATCCACTAAACACGAGCACGCACGAGTCAGCACAGTGTGCCGCGCTGCTTTCGACTGAATACACCGCAAGGTGTGGCGTTTATGTACATAATGCTATTTACTTTGGGATGCTTATTGCTGCTTTCGGGCGGCTACTTCCTCATATTGCTTATCTCTCCTCCTGCAAAAGCTGAAGTCTGTCCTCCGCAAAGTGAGGCCTACTGTGTCCAGTGTCAATGGCCTCGCAGTCGTCTGTGAAAAACACCAAGTCCTGCCAAAAGCAATAAAGACCCAAGGTCACGTCTGACCTGTAAAAAGTGTGTCGGAGTCCGTGCAGAGGTTTGAGATGCTCTCACCCGATAGCAAATTCTTGTGACAATGGTGTACAAATTCTGGATTTTTGTTTTCAGCAGAACCATCCTGGGTCGCTCTCTGCAGTACTGGCTGGGATGGTTCACAAGCACGTAGAGGAAGTCACGGAGTTTGGTTGTGATGCAGGCATTCTACAACGATAACGTCACCGCCGTTAGGCTGCTGTTGAGGCATGCTTACTTGGCCTCGCTTCTGAACACATTCATGACTACCAAAATATATTTTTTCTCCTTTGTTAGTCACACGACACACCTTCAGTGGTACACACCATTAAAATGAACCAAAGAAGGTAATCTCGTGACTGTTTTCCAATGACTGTACATATTAGAACAAGCCCAGACTTTAGTTTCGGGCCAATTAAAATCTCTCAACATGATTGTGACGTTAATCTGGCATGAGTGCATGTGTGCAGCATTATTAGCTCTGCCGCTCTTTTTCTCATGTAGAGTTGGACAGGTCAAGCAAGGTGACCTAGGCAAAATACTTTCAACTTGGAGGCACATACCTTGAGTCAAAAGTTTCCAAAATGTCATTTTCATGCTTTTGCCAAAAGAATTATTTTCTTCCAAATTACTCCTTTCTTACCATACAGATTTTTTGGGGTAAATTGTTCTGCTCATATTATCTTAGTTAAAGTCACTGTTTTGAAATATAGTCGTCGGTGACATTACAAGAATAAAATAACCACATCACAAAGTTGGCAAAGCTGCTTTTTCAGTCTGGCTTGCCTCAGGTTATGTTTGAATCCTTATTGAAATGCCTTTATAGAACTTACATGAACATCCAGGAAGATGGTTGGTAGCGCCGCAGCACACCCTTTCTGCAGGCAAAACAACAGAAGACAACCTTAATGAGAAACTCAAAAGAAGTTGACAATGCAACACAGTTAGGGGCGCTTACCGTGCGATGATAAGTGTGGATCTTATCCAGCAGCGTCATAATTTCTTTGCTCAGACTCAGCGACCTGGAGTAACAAGTCGGAGGCGCGCATTCAGACAGACACACAAAGCCGAGGAAACAGAACACGGCTGCCGAGACGACTCTCATGCTTGCGATGGTTCCGCTCGCTCTCTCGCTGGGCTGGTTCGAATATGTGCGCAACGCTTATACGCTCAGCAGCAAAAACTCCGGTTGCAAAGCGGAGGGCGACTTGCTGCACTTTAAAACGAGGGGGTCGAGGTTGGAAAAAAAAATGTGGATGACGTGGGTGCATAACAACGGCGAGGAGGAGAATATTAGTGTTTTGGAGAGCACACATCTGAAGTGGTCCAATTTGGAGCGGACACGTGCAACTCGATCTTACATTTGGTGAAAATGTCAGAATTTTGCAAGCATGTGACCTATGCCAGTAAACACAATTACGACACAGGGAATGCAATAATGCATGATTTGTGTTTTAAGAGTGTGGAGAATTTAGTCAGGATTTGCAGACAGGCAGGCACCTTGTGTAAGTTTCACACCCAAACCACAAAACCTCAAACGCC
Organism: Syngnathus typhle; assembly: GCF_033458585.1. Taxonomy (NCBI): domain Eukaryota; kingdom Metazoa; phylum Chordata; class Actinopteri; order Syngnathiformes; family Syngnathidae; genus Syngnathus; species Syngnathus typhle. The sequence continues at coordinate 9,230,757 of NC_083748.1, forward strand.
AAATGTTACACTGGAGCGTTTGGCACCTGCCTGTCGTATGGCTCTTTGTAATTTGTTCTTTTAACAAGAGGTCTGTTTGCAAGGAGTTGGAAAGGATAATCACAATGTTAGCCATCTGATGTTAATCAATGTTTTTTTTCCCCCAACATGTCAGAAATAGGGATGCATAAAATCCTAACGATATGCATCCCTAGTTAGAGATGATTCAAATCTTGTTTTTCCATAGTGCTTCTTCAGATGTCAGGATTGTGACTGATACCGTTTCTTCAGTAATAAGATGTTTTCATTACAATTTAATTCATGCTAAATATATCATCATCCATCTTAAATAAATAATGGAATATTTTGAGAGAGTGGCCAACATCATTTTCAATACAAAATTATTTTATAAAATTGCCAATGTCATATTTATTTACACTGTTTATGAAATCGTTTTAAGAAACATTCTAAACGTATCCTTTAAAGCAGCAAAGTTAGTGAAACAAATTTAATCTAGTGCCAAAATCTTTGGCCAAGACTGCTTATTATAATATTTATTCTGTGAATGTCAAGTTTGTGTTGATGGAGCCACACAGCCTTTCTTCAAATTGAGGAAGTTCCTTTTTCTCTTTCTCTTGGTAGAGTTGCTACTAATGTGGGATTGAGATGGCTCCCGAAAGACAAACAGCCTTTCCCCGTTGGCCTGGCAGATCACTTCCACATTGGCAGAGGTTGGAATCATGTCTTCTTCTTCTTCTACTGAGTTGTGCAGCGTTTCACTCCCTTTCTCCATGTTGCTTTGGTTGGGAGCCTCGTGTTGCTGCAGTGTGTTTTCATTGACGGCTGATTTATACTCGGGTAACTTTTCCTCCGCAAAGCTCTCCTTCCCTTTTTCCGCAAGCGGCAAACGAGAGCTGGGAAGAAGTCTTTCCATCAAATGTTGCCTCTTTTCCTGGAGTCCGTGAGATCTAACGTACAAAGGAGTTGCTGTTTGAAAGTCTGTCGGAGAACATGTGCTTACCTCACCCATACATATTTCCTCTTCTAAAAGGATCATGTATGTGACGTTCATGGCCACCGAGCTGATCGCTGCCCCTGATATTGGGACGTCTTAATCTGGCAGCTGCTTACTCACCTTTCCTTTTCCACACGCGGCATGTTCAGCATACTTCTGTGCACAAGGTCGTCCTTCAGTTTGACAGGAAGACGCAGATTAGGCCTGGTCAGAGAGGCATTAATGTGAGTAATGCGCTGTACTGGGAAAAAGCAGACATTCTAAACAACTTTGGAATAGGATAGGGAAAAAAAATAAAATAAAATACTGTACACTATGTACTGGTAGTTGCACATGAGGTACACTCATTTATTCTTGTACTTGTTCAGAAATCGCATTTTTTGGAGATAAACTAAAAACTTATATTCCCTCTTTATATGTAAAGCAGTCCGATTTCAGATTAGTTGAATAGAAATGTTTATTATCCTAATGCTTACCCGGAATGCTCCTGCTCCGTTGACGAGGAACCAAGATGCTGCTTAGGACAGAGGGCATCAGTGATGGAAAGAAGTTCACTCTCAGGCATCGTGGGGACCAGGAGACGCAGAAGCTCAAGGAGAACCTCAACCGGCATCCGACATTGTTTTACCAGTTCTGATGCGAAAAGCAGCTCCTGAAACACAGAAGTGACGACAAAGGATAACAAAGAGGTACACACACAGGAAAACTGCTTGGAAAGTGTTTGAACCTGGTCACAGTTTGAATAAAGTCTCTTGAGCGCCATTTTTTCTCTGAGATCTTCCATAGTCTGATTGCCAGCAGTCATCTTGTCCAACCTAAAAAATGACTTTTAATAAGTTAAAAAAAAAATTGTCCCAGGATCATGACAGACCTACCTAGCCGTCAACGCTGTGCTGACTTGCTGACACTTATTGAGCGCCCCCTGGAGGATGGATGACATTCGGCTCTCCAGTTCCAGGCCAAACAGCTCCTCCTGCCTACGGGCTTGCTCTTTCGCATCAGTGTCCTCTATGTGCGTTTGGGTTGACCAATGAACTGTTTCCAGCTGGTCCAGCTCCCCGTTCTCTTCCTGGAGCTGACGTTCTGCTTCCTCAAGGCCCTGTTGGTTAACCAACTACAATTAAGGGGCGAAAGCAACACAATCCCACAATTCTAGTTGACATCCAATTCCTCTTACCAGGCAGTGCCTCTTTATACTTTGGGACATTTCTTGTCTCGCCAGATTCTTCTTGGTCTCTCGAAGGTGATGACTTAGCAGGCCGTGAAAGCTGTACAGTGCTCGGGACGTCTCCAAGACTTTGGCCCTCCTCTCAGCCTTTTGGTAGTGCACGGCGGCCATTTGCATTGCCAGACTGTCGGCCTGAGAACGCAAGTAGTCTTCTCTCTCCTTCCTCATCTCCCCTTCTACCTGCATTTACAGTTCAGCAAGCATCACCTCAAATGACCTCATGATGGTTTTATACGAGATATCAAATTGAAGAACTGCACATTACCCTTTCCTTTGTTTCTTACCTTACTTATAACACCGTGATCCATCTCCCTAGCCGTCTCCTCTAACAGTTGGATCTGGTCTTGAAGTTTTTTCTGGAAGTGAACCAGATCGGATGTAGCTTGTGCTTTCCCGCTGAAATGTGGCTTTATCTGTAATAAAATAAGAAAATGGGCACTACGCAGTTTAGGAAGGAATCCAGGCCTCCTGTCCCGGGGTGATTAGAAATGAAAACACTTTTGCTCACCAGGCTCATAATTGAGTCTGATCACAGTGAGGGGGCAACATTGAGAAGAGGAAAAAAAAAATTCTCAGCCACTGGGCTTGAGCAGCAAATCACAAAAGCAAGTTTACGGTGCTTATGATGTGTTCACCATTTGTTGCCCACTGTCCTCCCTCCAAGTTCCCAGGCAGTTGTGGACTTTTGTTCTGGACACGGCGTGGGGCAGCATGAGGCATCGGTCCAACACAGAGAGACATTTCTGGAATTCAAGTTTCATTGCCAGGCGCTCATCGCCAGAGAGAGTCAGTTGGGCCGAGCACAAACATCTGACAAGGACACACACGAAGACAATCAGGAGACTGGATTTACAGTACACTGTGCGGTTCCACGATTCTGGTAAATAAATAAATTGAAATTTGGCAGTTGGATTTGTGGAGTAGATCCATCTGCACCGATGCCATATGACAACTTTATTCGACTAACCTGAAGAAATCTCTGCAATGAGCCCTGAGCTCCTTCTGCTCTTGCAGCTCCGTCCCCATGGCTCTGTTCAGGCTCTCCCTGGTGGTGCTGAGCGTGTGTAAGGCTGCTTTGCCTTCCTGATGCAGCATCTCTTGGCCCTGCAGGAGCGCGCTCCCTCCTTGGCTAGATTCTGGGTCGACTTGCAGCAGTGAGCTCTGCACGCTTGGCGGCAGGATTGTGAGCAGGGCCTGCATTGTGGAAGGCTGAATGGCTTTGACTTCTGCCATGGAACTCTGGATTACACGCATGGTCACCTTGACGACAGACAGGGGGACCCAAACAATGCATCGACTGAATGCCCCCTATGTGTGCTTTCCTGGAACAAGCATGTGTAGTATTATTTGTACCTTCCGAATATCAGCTGCCGCCTCCTCGTCCAAATTATTGATGAGCTCAGCAAGCTCCAAGCTACAAGTTGTCAGTAGCTCCTGCCAACACTGCAGATGATGGGCTACTTTGATGCTTCCATCTTGATTCTTAGACAGGCCAGACAAGTCCTTCTGTCTCTGCATGTGGACCCTGAGCTGAAGAATGGAGGACATGCTATTTGAGCCACATTATGAGTTGTAGGAAATTTGCATAATTTCATCAGTATATTTTTCAGTATCAAATAAAACGAACCTATATAAACTTTGGAAAGACAGATTTTTCTTTTTGAGCTCTTGGAGTACATAGAGTCAAATGACAGACAAAGGAACCAAACGCTCCAAACCATGTCGGAAATGAGCTCCCTCCGCTTCTTGATGAGACTGCAACGCATGGCTCTCCTCTCTTGGCTCAAAGCGTCATCTAGTCTCTGCCTCACCATTACAAGATCCTTCTGGGCTTTCTCCTGCAGCTGAGTCAGCTTTTCAGCAGATGCCGTGCTCCCTCTGGTGGAAAATATTCAATATTATGCATTAGCTGGACACAATCACAATGCAATGCAATTATGAGTCTTAACAGATGGTCATGTTGTAATAGCCCAACCTTCTGATGTGTGTGAACATGCTGTCCAAATTGCTGGAGGTGCTGGTGAAGGTGTCTGAAATGAGACTATTGAGGCTGTGCAGGCTGTGTAGCAAGAATTTCCTCTGTGCATGACGTTCAGCTAGCACATAACGCCAGTTGGCAAGGATCACATCCAGAGTTTCCTCCAGAAGATCCTGGACACAGATGGAACATGTACTTCCAAAAGATGAAGACGGACTGACATAAATGTGACCACAAAGTGACCACAGCTGCTGGTTGCTGACCTGACACTCAAAGTAACTGTGATGAAGACTACTGGCAGCGGTCTTGTCCAACTCGCCCATCTTTGTGGCTTCATCCAGTTCCTCAGAGAAGATCTTATGAAGCTCCACGCGACGCCATTCGATGATCTCCCTCTGGACTTTTGCCGAGGCTTCTTCGTGGCGGACCAACAACATGCGCTGCAGGTGAGCCTGGCTCAGTTTGTGCAGCTTCTCTAGCAGGACACTACATTCGAGGAGCTCCTAGTGGAGTCAACATTAAAATGAATTGAAGCAAATTGAACTGAAAGCAACTATCTGCAGACGACAGCATCCATCATCTCAACCTGTTGTTCGGCATGTTGACACAGCAGCTCAGCTTGGGCCTTCTCTGCAGCTTCCCTTCGATGCTCTGCTTCCATCTCCTCACGGGTCTCCAGGTTACACTTGCCTGCAAGCGCAGCCATGCGAGCGCCTCGTTCCTCCTTCAGCCGACCTTCCATACCCAGCAGCTGGCCATGAAGCACACTGAGAAGTCTCTGCTGAGCTTGGAAGCTGATCTGGCCGCGATGCCGCAGGCCTCCCAAGAGGACAGACAGAACATCCTTGTAGATCTGAATCCGAGTGGCTTCCAAGTTGTTGGTGGCGTGAAGCAGTGTGGACATTTCAAGACTATCACGAGCGACATGTAGAGAAAAAGACAGTCAAGTCAATTGTTCACTACTTTGATCAGTAAAACTGACCTCTCATTCACTTGTACTTCTTATGAGAATATTATTTTAAAAAGTGAATACATATAAATGCTTTATTCCCTTACTTCTCCAGCGCCTGATTCATGTTCTGCGGTTCCTCTAGCACCATGATGTCAACAATCTTATCTTCAAAGGTTGCCTCATCTTTAACAGTCTCTGTTATGTTACAATCTGCATACTCTGGGTCTGGGTCGCTTCTGTTTTTCTGAGGAACAAAAATACGACAAAAATTATTTTCTTCTTTGACCTAAATTTTTTTTAATGCAATTGTACAGTGATGACTGGTTGTCACGGTTGTAAAATTAATTTAATTCAATTTTTTTGTTTCATGCATACAAACATTCTACTCATTTTATGAGCACGGTATGTATGTAGTTACCCTTTGCTGAAGAATGTTAAGTCTGGTTCTTGGACCGATCATGTGAACGGCTAAAAAGCCCAGCAACAGCAGCACCAACGCAACGAAGAAGCCAGCAACAAATCCAGCAAAGTGCACACCATGGTTTGGATAAATCTAAAACAAAACAAAATAACTGTGGATACAAGAAATACATGCAGCAACTTCTGCTTATTTACCATGCAGCACTACTTACCCTGTCTGTGGAATTAACACGCAGTGTCAGATTAGCGGTCAAGGGACCAAACATGCTGACATCGTTCTGTGGGAAAAATAACAAGAGAGCATTTTATTGCTGTTTGGCAATATTGCAACAAAAAGGCAAACTTGAAGCTACCTGTGATAAGTTAGAGAAGGTGAGAAAAGCTGGAAGGTCCAGAACTCCACTCTTATGACTTCTTATTTGTGCAGTATAATTGAGAATCGTTTGGGATCCAGCTGAAAGGTTTAAATAAACTTCAGTACGGTTGTAGGGATAAAATACTTTATTTATTTATAGTTATGAACTAACAGTCAGGCATACCAGATAAAGCATCAATGGTAAACACTTGGTATCCTCTCTCCACAACCCTGCCTTCAGTTTTTAGGGGTACGATCCCAAATATAGAGTCCCGGATGGCCACCTGAGAGAGGTTAGTGCCACCCACTGGGCTTAGGTTGTGAATCAGCAGGAAGAATGTCAACTGTGGCGGGTCCACTTCAGCCAGCACCTTTGGGTGTGGTCACATGGGTTGATGGTCACTTCCAAAAGCGGATTATGATGAATACATGTAAACAATTTACCTGTGCACACTTGTGAAACTTGACCTTAAAAGCTGCTGGTGGCTTCAAACTCTGAAACTGCAGAAATCCAAATAATAGATTTATGTATAATTTGTTTTTTCCCAAATGGGCAGTAACAGACTAAATGTTCTAGTGCAAAGCATCACCTGAGGAAGAGTGTGACCAGGATCGTATCTGGTGAGTGAGCTTCTGCGATCTCGAGGTTGTAAAATGGCTTTCATCCGAATCAAGGGTTTGTAGAGGGAATGTGCCCATGGTTCAGGAGAAGCAGATGAAGGAACAGCTCTCACAGCTGAATATGGAGGATGGAAATCCATTTGACCTATGATGTCACAGTGCAGGAACATTTTGCTTAACATTAAGATGCTTGACCAATTAAATGTAGGCGTAATAGTCTTTTTTTACAATTTAAAACAATTGCCATGTCCATATTTTTTATATTCAGTGAACATTTGTTTACATACAGTGTGTATGCAGCTGCAGTCCTGTTGGGTTCCCTCCAAAGTCTTTGGTTTCAAGGTAGCTGGAATTGCTCTGCAACATGCAAAACACACAAAGTGAATGCAATAGACTCAAGTGAAATAGGTGCTCTTAAGACACAAATAGTCAAATATTCGCTAACGGGCTACTCACTGCATATTTGTTGCACGAATTTCTTGTCGGCAGTTTGCAGGACCAGCACGTATCATGACTTGATCCGTTGCATGGAAGTTCATTGCCTGGTGTCTCACTTTGGATGGCGATGGGACACCAATTTGACGATGGATTCGTCGGAGAAAAACACGACGCTTGGAGGTTGACTAAAACAGACCATATTGTCACATTTTCCGCCATCAAATGTACCGCAAGTATTTGTTTTGGCTGTCACTCGGGAAAGCCGCTCGCCAATGATCGCGTCGGCTCTGCTGCTGAAATGCAATCGGAAAACTCCATATTTTTGCAGATGGGTCAAACAAGTAGTTAATGAATAGAATAAAACTGTCAGTCAACATCCACTCTTCTGCGATTCCGTGCACATCTGCTCCGTTTTCCAAATCACTGCTCACCAAAAAAAGTTCCGAAAGTTTAGACGTGAAGGAGAGGCTTTTAAAAACTGTTGATTTCAGTGTCTACATCCTGTCATGCTTTTAAATTAAAACAGCACAGCCCGAAATAGTGCGCTAACTAAAGCTGAAGGGAGTAGATGCCAGCCCACATCCAAAAACAAGCGTTTAATATTTGGATTTTACGTAGTCTCACTAAACTTATCCATTAAAGTAGCCTCTATTTTCTGACGCGTGACCAAGAAAATGATTTTATTTTGAAAGCTAATGTATTTTATTTGCTGGTTGTTCGAAAACCTTACAGAGATTTGAACTGGTAAAACTGTTGTTGAAGATGCACATTAGTTTTGCTGGATTCTTTTGTAAGAATTTAACATTATGAAGGCGGGGATATGCTTAAGGTAACAATTAGAATCGTGATTTTATTGTGAGGCTTTCATCAATATGCTATTTTGTGCGCAACTGCGCCCACAGAGAAATGTCCGAGCAGAATTTAGTAGTCGAATGCGGTACTGACGTTTTAGTCAATTACGTTGAGTCGCTGCACGTCTACACAGGATTATTGACAGTGGCTACAGTTTGTGGTGGACTAACGGGAATATTAGCCGCTGCCCTTTTCTATACGTTTTGCCTGAAAACTTTAATTTTGACAAGACAGGTAAGCAACCGCCAACACTTTTCCCACCCATTTCACGCATTTCAACTTAGTGCGCGTTTATTGTATTCCACCAGGGGCACAATGCAAGAAGGCTACTTGAATCTGATGATGGAGAAGTGGAAAACATCCCCAGTGATCATGCGAGCAAGAACCGAAAAGAAGCCCCGCCTGCTGCAACTAATGACAAAGTATTATACGTCTTTTAGTTTTTAACCCGTCATATAGTCAACCGCGCGTCTCCATTTTATTTTTTCATTTAATATGGAACAGGAGAAGAAACAGGAACCGATGAACAGTGATGTTGCAGCATTTGCATCAAGAGCAAAAGTGGTCTACCCCATCAACCAAAAATACAGAGTAAGTTTATAACTGCATAATCTATTCGTACACTTAAAGACAGCCGCTCACTTTCTCTTTTTGTTTGCAGTCGTGCTTGTATTATAATATCTGATGGTGTCTTGTTTCATTTTTGTGGCAGCCTTTAGCTGACGGAGCATCCAACCCTTCTCTTCATGAATGCTCCAAGTTGCCGACAATGCCAAAAGAGGATTCGTCGTCGTCCTTCACAGAGGGAGACTCTCTAAGTCAAGATCTGGACAACGATGACGGCAGCCAGTTCATCTCCTCCTCATCGGTCCCCAAGAACCTGCAGAACCAGAGCTTTGTCAGGGTCTCCCACTACTCCTACACACTGACACAAAAAGGGTAGGTGTTGTGAGGCTTTCAGAATTAAAGATGTTAACATTCACAGGATGTATGAGTGATTTTGTCTTGCTAAATGTTTCTGTTGCAGTTTTGAAGCAAGGATCAACCTCCATTGTTTGGCCCTGAAGGATGTCGAACAGCTTTGCGCTCAACTTCTGGAAGAAAAATATACTGTGAGTGTTTGTCATTTTATTCCTATCACATAATTTAAGAGGCAGCATTTCATGAACATGTCTTAGTACTGGTGATATTTACATGGGATAACATTTTCCTGTCTTAGATTTACCTTCAAATGGTAAAAAAAATATTTTGCAGTCATTTTCCAAGAGACAGAAACGATGCAGACTTCACTAAGCGTATTCTTCAAGTGCAGCAAAAGGTAACCTTTTAAATTAAAAGTAATTCAAAAGGAATTGAATGTTTCAACAAATAACTGCATTTGAAATTGAAAGGATACAGGCAGGAATGACTTTTGAATCTGTATGAAAGCATGCACTGTTATTTTAGGAATTGGAGGAGCTAAAGAAACAGCTGCCAACAGCCCGTACTACCAGTGATGATAATTTGGATGCTCCTTGTACTTTGGAGGAAATGGAGAGATCTCAAAAGAATATTCTAGAAAGCAGCCTTCAAATGGTAATAATTAGTGATTCATATCGGAACTAGATTGTTAGTGATGTTCAAACCTTTTTGCAGTCCAAAAGTTTCAGCAAAGTGGTGGAGGAGCTCTGCCAGCATGTGATGAAGAGGACCAGCAGTTTCCCTGCAGATGAAGCACTTGATGCGACAGTCGCTCTCAACCAGACTCTTGTGTTGATCGAGAATCACCTCATGAAAGCTCAAGAAACTCAATTAATGGTTACCAGTTGGCTGTTTGTTTATTTATTTATTTATTTATTTATTTATTTATTTATTTATTTATTTATTTATTTATTTATTTATTTATTTATTTATTTATTTATTTATTTATTTATTTATTTATTTATTTATTTATTTATTTATTTATTTATTTATTTATTTATTTATTTATTTATTTATTTGGACTAACCTGGTGTTCTTCTTTTCCAGCAAATTTACCAGAAATTGTTATGGTGGGAGGAGCTGACGGGGCTTCTCCAGTCCCAACCTGCCTTGGTCCAGCAGGAAGCATCTCTGAGGCAGAGCTTGATGGCTACTGCCCTGGAGCAGCTGACCAGCGAGGATGTTTTGACTTTCAGCTGCATGGAAACGATACTTTCTCAAGTGCAGCACGCGCTTACAGAAAGTCTTCAACTGTGCAGAGAGGGTGGGGTGAATTCTCTGGTGTGCTCGGCATGAATTGTGTGTATGATCATAAAAATGTGTGTGACAGCCAAGGTTATTATAGTTCACAAAAACTAATACTGAAAAATAAATATTAATAAGTAAAAATGAACTGAAAGTTGAAAAACCCTCTAATGTATACGACAAAAATGACTTTTTTGTCTTTTTCAGTTAAGCTTTAATTTTTAATATATTTATTTCCAATTTGAATAATATTGTCATTCTCAATTTGTTATGTTCAATTTAAATCTTTTGGTCACAATCCAGATTACATAAGGAAAACAAATGAGTTGCTGGTTGAAAAGTGTAGCAAAATGGAGGCAAAGCGAAAAAAGCTTCAGAGGAGCCAGGACAAGGAGAGAAGTCGTGTACTGGAGCTAAGGCAAACTCACAGTGACCCAGAGCAGCTTTCAAAGGTAAGCACATATTTGGTCGGCAAATGCGCAGTCATGCCAGAGACCCATTTTTTTCTTACTTTAGACAAGTCGTCAAAACATAAATGTCCTTTTTTAACCACACAGCCCCAATAACTGTTGATATTGTATATATTTTCACCCTATTAGGAGTTTCAAGAGCTATTATTAAAACAAAGGCAGAAGCTTTGTGATTTGGAACTCCAACAAAACGACCGGATGGCTGACAACCTCTGCAACGTTTGGACAGTAAGTACTGCACAATATTTGTCACACTAGACATTTTATTTTGACCACATCTTCTCTTCAGAAACTCCGCAGCAGCTGGTCAAAGAGGCTCCAAGAACGAACCAAAGACATCTTTTGCACGTCTGTTACCGCCCAGTGCAAGCTGTCTGCTGAACGCTGCCAAGCGCTGTGGATGGACGTAGAGCAGCAGTTTTCTGCACATCAGCAGCGGGTGGAGACAACGGCCAGATTGCAAATGGAGCAAATGCAGGCTCAGATTGCTCAAGAACGACAGGTACAGATACCAAACTGCACAATCCGTATTTGTACCGTATTTTCCGGACTATAAAGCGCACCTAAAAACCTAAAATTTTCTCAAAAGCCGACAGTGCGCCTTATAGTCCGGTGCGCCTTATATATGGACCAAATTCCTAAATTTAAACTGGCCCGAAGCATTGTGTCATGAAATCAATCATAAGTGGCCCGCTGAAGACTATCAATCATGAATCAAAAAGACTATGGATCATTATTTTGTGACTATAAAGTAATTTGTTGCGTCTGAAGTTGAAATAAAAAAGATAAAATGGAGAATGATTTGATTTGGATTAAAAATCTGACATGATGCATTAATGGTGCGCCTTATAGTCCGGAAAATACGGTAATTGTTGTGCATTTTCTGCACTGTAGTCTGTTCTCCATAGGTTTCATTGACTCCTTTTTTTTCAAGGTATGGACAGAGTCCACAGCTCTAATGCATGCCAGCCTCAAGCATCTGAAGAACCAGCAGATGAAAATCCTACGAGCCATGGTGGTCAGTCAGAGCTACACACTTAACAGGTAATACTGAACGACCACTAAAAGAGAGACGCTCATGGCGTGCTCCAGGGTCAGTCCTTAAAGCTATGTTTTTATAACTGTCCAATCGGACCTTTTCTCAGTCAAGTGGGGGAGTTGCTGGATAAGAAACATGAGCACCTGCTGGCATGCGTGCAGCGCCACTTCACGGCCAGACACTTTTGTCTACACCTGCTTAAAGAGATGAGACTTTCCAAGCTGAAGGTTCTGTCTCAGACCGACTTTCGGGCTTTGCTGATGAAGGAGCCCGCCACAGTCCACTCCTGTGTTGATTCAGCTCTCAAGGTAGGGAGAATTTTGAGAAATCATCCATGACCATCTTGAATTACTTTTTGTTTTTGTGACCTCATAACAATAGGACAGCAGTGCTAGCCTAGCAGAGAAGCATCTGGTTCCAGAGAGTCAACTGGTGAGTCATAGTTTCCATCAGGAATTCTTGTCCGAGTTGGAAACAGGGACAGAGATTCTTCAGAATCATGCGCAGTTGGTGCTCGGCAACACCCTCAGCCACGCCATCTTGCAGCTGATGGAAGGCCGGGTCTCTGAATCACAAAGCAGCTCTACGGATGGAGACGACTTGAAGGTGTTTTCTCAGGGAACTACTGATTTTTTTTCCCAGTCCTGCCATAGTAACAAGGAATTTCTTAATACCGTTTCCCCTTTTAGCGTCATCTAACAGAGGCAGCTTCTGAGAGTGTATACGTGACCAAAGATTCTCTTACTGCTCTCGTCCAAAGCTACTATGCTAGCTTACAAGATATTGCTCAAAAACTGCAGCCACCTCAGTCAAACACGAATCTCGGTGAGACGACCACACTGCTAAATTCTTATTGCATCTTTTGCCATAAAATTTGGTTTGAATCATATGATTTCTATGCAGATGTGACCGAGGAAGCCTCCAGTAGCAGTCGGTTGAACAAAGCGTTGATACGGGAGCTGGAGAACTGGGGAAGGAAACCCACCTCTGCTAAGTTTCAACAGAGGTACAAGAAGCACAATAATTGTTTAAGTGGCATTTATGACGTTTTTTTTTTTTTTCCAGGGTTGAGGTCCACAAAAGGAAATTGTTAGAGCATTGCGATCTGGAGCAGGAGATGATGTGTGAGGAACTGAGACGAAGAAAAGTAGCCCAGACTCAAACGTTAGAAAGGATCAATGGACTACTACAGGTTAGTCAATATAAAGCAGATCAGACATAAGATGTTTGTCAGTTCCGTGAGCACCGTGTTGTCGTGTCCATTAGGAGGCAGAAAGAAGCTTCATAAGTGATTTGGCAGCGATGGCTCGGGTTTCCATCCATAGCCCAGACATAGAAGACAGCGATGAAGATGACAACGCGGGTAAGCCCATGTTCTCTGGTGGGGGAAACCACGCTCATGCTTTGCTTGCTCTTCATGAATTCATGTCTCACAGGGGAAGTGAACGCCTCTATAATGGACCTTCTTGCCCGGAACCCAGCCCTAGATCCGGCCTTGAATCCATCACTGACTCCAACTGTTGTTACTCCAGCCTCATCAAAACTGACAAAAAAGAAAAAAAGAGATCCAGAGGCTCATATCAGTTGAAAATGGTTTTATATATTTGGTATTGTACAGTCTACTTGGTCTTAAAGGGTTATGTTTTAAATACAATACAGTTTTCCCATGCATTTTGTTTTCCTATTGCTGTATTTCCATCCATCCTATCAATATAGAATCTATTGAAATGTCTGATGTTGTTCCTCCACACCAAACACATCCTTTATGTTTTTTGCTTTATGCACTGGTGGACAGCCATCTTGGAACAAAACAGTATTCTCTCAACTCTTTCTATTATTTCCGAAGCAGAGACTTGCATTATTGTATATATTGTCCTCATTACACATTGCAACTTTGCCAACATTTGTCTCATTACACAGCTTGTTTGCCGTATTGATTCTCCCATTGCTCAATGGATGTACTTCTCTTGAGTTACCAGGCAAATTAGCTATGTCAATTCAGATTGTAGGAGAGTGTAACCACTCAGATGAAAGCCTCGACCCTCCCTTGTCTTAATGGGGTTTTAAGTACAACACTTTATGGTCTATAATGCAGAGTAATGGTGAAGTCTGGGACGACTGGAGCAAGGCAGACACTTGTGTTTGGAGATGGCAATCCAGCAGGGCAATCTAGCCCAGATTGATGGTCTATTGGTGTGTAAAGTGTGTCAATTAGAAGACATCAAATTTTAATCTGCTCTTTTTATATTAGCAAATTGCTCGCATGACCTGGATGACACCTTGGAGAGATAATCTTTTGAGTAAGGCATCATGTCAGAGGGTGTGTCACTCTGAAGTCATCCACAGAGTGGTTGCACTGATTTTATAGGTAATGACACTCAATAGTGGCAAGGGAAACCATTTTAGATGTATATTGAGTTCCCGTAGGGGACTGCAGCGACTTGTGGGAAGATGACCTGATTTCTAATTTTCTCTCCTGCTTGAGCTGCGGACTCTACGGCAACAAACGCAAGAGACACACCAAAGAAGGAGGGTAGTATGATTTGGAGCGGATCTAATTGCATTATTTTTTCACTTTTGACGGACGAATGAGTGGCTGAAGTTGGTATTTAAAACATTCAGGTGAGTGTGGATATTCGTCTGTACGTCCTTGATGTTTACAACGTCGTCGTGTGTCTGGACGGCACTAAATGCACAATGCGCGTGTGGCAAATGGACTGCACGTATGTAGCAAATTTATATTATATTATGAATCATCTGCGGAACATTCAATGATATAATTTGCTGCACATACTTTTGCTTTCATGTCAAATGAAATGGGAATGTACCTTGCAACGCGTCACAGTGTTGGAGTTATTTTAGGGCTCCCAAATAAGGTCGTTGTCTAAATTCACACTAAAGGTTTTTTGAGGTAGTGCCCATTTTTCTATTATCTGATAAAAAAAACTCGACATCAGTTTAATTTATTTTGCAATTTATTCCACCAATAAATTTAAGTGGTATTGATCTGTTTTTTTTTTTTTGTTTTTTTTAAGAATCAACATATACAAAATGTATAATTTCTAACAAATGCATTTTTGCATTTCAAAAGAAAATAGTACACACAAGAAAAGTGGATTATCATTTTTAAATAAATAAGGCACATTGCTGTGAATAGTATTTAATTAAAAACATTTTTTTTTTTCATTGCTATGATCTATTTCTCAGGTGGGCAGCCATGGCAAACCTGCAGCAAGAATACCCTGGAGTCCTCATGGGGATCCTTGAAGAACTGGCTACCATGCGTCAGTGGTTGACTTTCCAGGACCTTTGTCGTATGGTCAGCACCCGCTTTGACTTGGAACACCTCATTGAGCTCCGGAGTTTGTTGTTTGCTGCTGCTAGCCGGGACCCCTGTTTTCCAGCCACTCTTTTTAGAGATCGAGTTTCCACCAGGGGACAAGGGCTGTCACCAATAGGTGTCGCTGCTGACATCGTGACAATTTTTAACCTTATTCAGATGACGGGTGGGGCCACTGATGACAGCCAACCAATGAGAACTCAGACGGTGCTGCCTGTGGACCAGTCCCCAGGTCCCAGTCTGCCCGGGATCCACCACCTGAACGTTCCGAGTAGAGAGAGAGTACGCACTCACTCTGACTCCAGTGCAAGTCTTATCGACAAGTACTTGCTCTTTCCACATTCCAATTACTCAGTGCGTAAGCGTGGCAGTCTCCCCCCCGATCCCATCTCACTTGTATCGCCCCCTCCCGTCAGGACGCGAGCTGTGTCTTTCGACTTGCCTCACACCACACTTTTGTATTCCAGCGGACAGATCCCCGCCAAGACCATGAAGGATATTTACCTGCCTTTGGAAACGGACAGCGAGTCAAGTGTCGATTCAGCCCCGGTTGAGGTGTTTGAAACCGAACAGGAGTCATCAATCGACCAGAAGAGAAACATCTTTAAGAAGGACTTCCACAATCAGCCGCCTCTCATACCACAGGTGACCGTCCACAGTGAGTCTCCCAGTCCCAAGGGGGAGAAAGGCTTTGACAATCACAACTTTGAAATGATCCCTAACCCTTACCCTTCGCCCACCGCAGTCCTGCAGGCTCCGCAAGAGCGGACCAAACATGAAAGTCTGGATGACCTGCAGGACTCCACTTATTTCGGACCTGGATCGATCCCAGAGCGGTCCCAGAAACACTTGAAGCCTCCCCGAGGGCAAAGGCCCATCTGGAGTAACAAGAGTCACAGTCTGGAGGACCGGATCAGCCCAGCCGGCGTTGGTATGGGACCTGAAACCCGTGGTGGAAAACTACAAAGGCGATCAAGGCCCGCTATGAGCAAAATGGGGGGTTCTTTGGGGGGCGAGATTGGGGACATTGAATTTGACGGAATGAAGGCTCAAGGAACCCAGACCGATCCTCCAGACACCCGGCGTCTCCGTAGCTTGGTCCATGCAGACCGCCTGTCCTTCATGACTTCTTTGGATGATCCGGATTTTGCCGATGATGACATAAGTGCCATCTTCCGCTTTTTAGATGACATAAGCATGTGTGGCTCCACGGCAGTCCTGCACCCTAACGATGGATCCGCGGCGCTCAACCAGGATACCCCGGAGGCCAGACGGGGCCGCCTAGGCCAACTCCAGAGGCTTTTTCATTCTCTGGAAAGCAGCGATGATGGACTAAAAGCCACCGTGTGCAAGCTGCTGCTCCGCATGAACCAGATCGAGCGACAGTTGCAATCACTAAATGATGTCAAAGCCGAGATCTCTCAGGTCTTGTCTGCTTTGCAGCGACTGGATGAAAAGATCCCGCAGCCCGCCGTCGATGGCGCACAGAGCAGCGGTGGCCGATGGCTGGAGCCTCTCAGCGGCGTGTCCTCCTTCATGAGCCACCCCATCACCCCGTCAGAATCATCTGAGCCTCAGCCTTTATCTGTATCCGAGCATCTCTTTCCTGCAACCAGCACTCATAGTCTGGACTGGAACAAATGGAACGCTCCTGGGGAGCAGACAGACAGTGGTAAATGTCAAGGTGAGACAAAATCGGGCAAAGACGGAAAAGCGTCTCGTCGCGCCTCGACAAACGAGCCCGGGGAGAAAGGGCCGTCGGATTCCAAGCGATCAAATGTGTCAAGCATGGCAAAAGACTGGATGGTGACTTTCTCCAAAATGAAAGGTGGCAAATCACAAGAGAAAACTGGACAGGTGGAGTATTTCTCTAACATACGCTACTTTCTCTGCATGTAGTTTGGATAACTCCAGTTCCCCCGTGACTAAATGGACAAGCGGTACAGAAAATGGTTGGATCGATTTGAACAGTATTAACAGTCGTAAAAGTGTAAATATACATCTATAGTATTTGATGACAATTTGAAGGTAATTCTGTTTCTAGGAAGAGCAGCCAAGCCGAAGTGCCAAACTTCTTTCTCAGAAGTCGTCCAGCTTGGTGGAGCAAGTATTTAGCTCGTCCTTGTTTGGGAACAAAGAAAGCAGCTTGACTGGGGGCCTCGCCGCAGGAAAAATGATGGACCCCAGACTGGCCGAAGCGAGAGGAAGAGCCGTCTGGACCGTAGACGAGCGAGAGTCACGAGTCTCCCCTTTGCAGGTACTTTCAATTGAATGACTCTGTCCAGATTGTTGTGTAAAATGAAATGATAATGTCGCGCAGGGTCGTGATTCTCTCAACCCTAACAACATGGAGTTCTGGATGGACGACATCTACACTCCGGGCTATGATGCGTTACTCAGGCGTAAAGAGGCTGGCCTCCGCCGGGCCAAAGTTTGCAAGTTGTTAGCGCTCATCGCTGTTGTACTTGTTATCATTCTCATCATTGTCATTCCCATTTGCACCATGAGATCATGAGAAATTGCGTGAGGACATTTTGCACATTTTTCTGCAAGAGGGAGCTTCCGCAACTAAGCGGAGGATGTGAAGAACAGCTTCTTTGGATTGCTTCGTTTCACCTACAGTTTTCATTCCTTTATACAGGCAGTGTACATTTTTCAAATATAGTATATATGCGATACTGTAATATATTTAATACTGAGCCGTTATCGCAGATGTATGAATGCCTTCATCAGCATGCGTTTCAAATATACAATTTTCTCTTTGTTTTGTGTTCATAGGCCTCATCTATTAAACCGGGGAATGCAAGTATTAAATCTGCACAAGGAATATTTGTATTTTAGCGTCAGGTTTCAAGAAGATTATGTCTTGCTGCTGTTGATGATGCTGCTGATAATGAATGGAAGAGAATAGGAAGTATTTTCCAGGAAACTCTCTTAGAGGGAGTTTCCACTTGTAATTCAATTGATGGGCTGTTTGGAGTGCATCCTGGCGCATTAGCTTCTCCCTCCACTCACCGGACCAAGGTTTTTCCCAACATGCCGACTCAATAACAATTTCATTTAACCTCCTCCCACAGTGATGAATGTGGTTTTTACTGTGTGAAGGTCCATTTTGTTAAAACGTCCAGTTAACCCAAGAGGCTTAGACTGACTTTCAGTGCCAGGCTGTTAATCGTGACTTAATGCGACCAACAAATGCACATGAATCTTGTACATCTTTTCCAATCATGATATGATTACAAACCGTGGTCTGTGTGTTTATATGACTAATTAATTTTGCATTAAAGACACCGTCATTTACTATTTGTTTATTGTATAGAAAGACAACAACATTTGCAAATGTTAATGCCACTATGTATCATTTGATATGACGGACTTTCTTTCTTTAAGAATGCTGTGCTGTATCCAATATTTTTGATACAACTATGCATATCAGTTTACGGTGCACATTTCCAAAACATGTTTTCTCTTTCCAGACTTAAAATGTTGCCTCTTGCTTTGAGTGCACAAATATGCACAAGGTCTAATGAGAGTGTGTTTTGCTTTAGCACATCCTCCTAAGTGGATGTGCGTCCACCATGTGTTCCCCCGTGAGAGTGTTTGCAGATCCATTATACCAACGTTGCCACTAAAGTGTAGTCAGCACAATATGCAGGTGCTTTCTCTAAAACTCGTGTGCATTAGTCTCTTATTGCCCTTTCTTCCCCTTGAGACGCTTTCATGAATTTTAGACATTGTTGTTGCAGTCTCAGGTAAATAAGCACTTCTTGTAAATGAGAAAAAAAAAAGCCTGTAAACAGAATATTGCAGCACAACTTGATGGTTGGCAATGCTTGATGAAAACAGCACAAATGAGTTCATGTTGCCTGAATGAAAATGCCTTTGCACTGTATTGAATGATATGATTCACACAAACAATAAAATATTGGTGAAATAAAAAAAAAGATGAAGGGGAAATTCGTCATGTATTTAAGATTTTATCACACAAAACAAATATTAATACTCAATTTCACACCTATGGACAATTTCTTCTATTAACGTAACATGTTTATGGAATGAGGGAGAAAGCCAGAGAACCCGGACTTCTCTACGCATGCGCATTAGCTACAGGATCATAGCCATTCTTGCTGTAGTTACATCAATAGACCTGGGCTAGCGCTAGAGTGCGCAAGTTCTGGTCTATTCACCGAAGAAGAAATCCAAAACCGGCGCTGATTTTGAACTTTGCTGAAGAATGCGTGAACTGCATCAGGCAGGTGTGGCACCGCAAAATCGGAGTGGGAATTAATTCCGTTTTGTGTTAACTTTTTTCAACGTTGGCTAGATCGTTACATGTCACGTACATTACTGTGAAAGATACGTTGCACAGGTAACTACTTTTATTTATGTATTTGTAAATCTGAGTTGCAGGTACAACTTGCATAAATGTGATTTAAAATAATGTCGATGCGGTTCTTAATCTTGTGGTTAAAACTGTGTATGTGTTACTTTAATGTACGCCAGAGTAGTAATTGCACTTTCCTGGTCAATTGAGTCATCGACTTACCACCTAATGTTGCGTTCATGTAGCCTAACGTTGCTAGCCGCAGAAGGAAACAATGGAGTCGGCAGTGGTCAATCTTTACAACCAGTTCCAAAGTTTGCGGAGCCAGATGGACGCCCTGAATGAGAGCGTAGAACCACGTAAGTTACTGCAACTTTTCTCCAGTGTCAACAACAAGAAATCTATATTTTCAATATTTATAGTACAGAGTAACACACAAATGTATTTTTGTGCATTCAATATATACAGCTGAGTAAACCTTACTGCATTGTTGTAATGCTTTGATTCTTACAGTCTTAAATTTAAGTTTATGTGCACGTGACATGAAACCAGCACCACTAGAACCATTGCTTCTTGCACAGAGGCTGTAGTCGCCACTTGTGACAGATATTCCTTTCGTTGTTTAAATAGAGTTTCTCCACATGGCCCTCAACTTTGAGGACTGCCGAAAGAAGTGGTTGCAGTCAGGGGAGGAGCTGCTATCCTGCAAAGAGATGCTGGCTAAAGTTGAAACCGAGAGGGGAGCTTTGGAGGTCAGACTGAAGCATGCACGCAACCAAGTGGACGTGGAGATCAGGCGGCGGCAGAAGGCTGAAGCTGTCTATGAGAAGCTGGTTTGTAACATTTCAATCATGAAGCTTGGTATGTGCAGTGAAACCTCCAAAGTCAAACACTTTCCAGCCTGAAACAGTTACCGTCATGGAACCTTGTGATGTTAAGGGCGCTATAAGAGTACCTTTTGGCTTTAATATAGATGTCTCTCATTACAATCATTTTTTGCCATATTTTTCCAGAAATATTGTGTAGAGCTCCAAATTGTACCTCTTTAAGGGGGCTTGACTTTGGATATTCCATTGTATTTGAATGGTCAAACTGCAAGAAACGCATTAATTAAAATACTAGATAAGTAGGTATCACTAAAAGGATACCTCTGATCTTGCACCAGGAACGACAACTACAGCTAATCCGGGACATGTTGACAACAGAGAACAGTAGCATCCACCTAAGTGAGGAGCAGCGCTCTGCCCTGGCCTTCCTCAGCGCGCACTCGCAGGCTGCACAGTCTGCTATGTCCAACCTTAACTCCAGCAGAAGGTTAGCTTTTCTATCGGTGTTTTGCCATTAAGAGTTTGTTTTAACAGAGACAAATGTGTGTTTCATTCTAAATGCCAAGCTATACATAATTCAGAAATGTTGATCAATATACGACGTATTGCAAGAATTCTGTCACTAACTACTGACACTGGTTGTCTTGCAGGTTGATGACCATTGATGAATCAACCTCCATCATGTCAGACATCAGCTTTGATCAAACAGATGACTCCTTGGTACATATATTCAACCTTATATGAATGAAAGGTTTCGACTTGTACATTCAGACCGTTAATCCCATTTTTTTTGTAGGGCTGTGATGCATCTGTCATGAAGACAGTGAGACTGCAGAAACGTCCGAAACGAGTGAGTCTAAAATTTGAAATCAATATAACAGTGTTGGTTTTTGTGATGCACCAAAATGACACCATGGATTGTTTGTTTGTTCGTTTGTTTTTTACATTGTGGGAAGATGTTCATAAACTCAAAACACAAAATGTAATCCTATTTACCTGATGCAAAATAAATAAAATGGTAAAACCTGAAAGTATTAAATGTACCAAGGTGAAATGTTAATTTTACAGATTGTTTTAAATTACCCAACACGGCTTCCCCGTCATTGTTTCAGCCTTTTAAGAAGGCAAACCAAATGGCTACTTTTAAAACATCCTTTGCATTCCACAGCGTTCCTCTCGAAAGCTTGAGGTTCCCCCTCAAGCCATGAAGAAACCACGCTCCGCGGGCCGACCATCTGATCGAGTAAGTGTGCTTCAAATTAGACATTTGTTGTGTGTCTGGTCTCTCTTTTAAAAACATTTCCTGAAAATGTCATTGGATCTAGATAAATGACTCCATCGTTGCCAAAACCACCATCACTGTGCCAGTAAATGGCGGTGCTGTCGAGGCTGTCTCCACTATCGAGACAATCCCCTATGCGACACGCAGCAGAAAGAAGAGTGGTGGGAAATTCCTGATGACTCGTTTCACTTGTGGTAACTGTGAATTCAAATGTAGTTTGCTCTTATAAAATCATGCGATGCGATTTTGCTTACAGCTGGCCAAGTCTGTGCTGAATCAACCTCCACTGAGCGGTCGGAAACTAACAGTGAAGCACCCGGCACACCAATCTCGGATTTTCCTGCTCACCTCCGAACCCCCAAAGCCCAGACAGGAGGAAAGCAGCACGTGTTTGTCTCCAAAACAGTGAGCCGTTACCATAACCTTGTATCCATTAAGCAATTAGCTCTGGTTCAGTACAACCAGTTTTTGTCACTGCTGAAATAAACTGCGATCTCTCGTTCCGTTCCTCTGGCTTTGTGTAACGTTTTTTTTTCTACCCACAAAGGTGATCAAATCAGAGTTCTGTGCACCGTGCGGGAGAAGAACCAAGTTTGGCAAGATGTATCTTCGCTGCCAGGACTGCAGGATAGTGACTCACCCAGAGTGCCGCGACTGTTGCCCCCTGCCCTGCAATCCTGTGCCCATCAGCACTCCCATCCGGACTGCAGAGGTAGGTGCAGCATGTCTTTCAGACAGGGTGTCTCTAGTCAGCAGTCCTCGTACAACTTGACATACAATTCCAACCATTCACGTTGTGTGTTTGCAGAGCACCCTGGCTGACTTTGCGCCAGCCACTTCTCCGAAGATCCCAGCTTTGGTCATCTATTGTATCAAAGAGATTGAACGCAGAGGCCTGCATGAGGTGAGTGAGCCTCTTTTAGATTTTGTTTTATTTTTTAACATTTTTTTTTTCATTCATATTTGCGTTAATTCCCCGTTCACTGTATCACAGCATCAGATGTCTTAACCTCTCCCAGGTTGGCCTGTACAGAATCTCTGGGCAGGAGCGTCAAGTGAAAGCGCTGAAGGAGAAGCTGATTCGAGGAAAGACCCTGCCAGCGCTAAGCAAAGTAGAAGACATCAATGTCATCACTGGCGTTCTCAAAGATTTCCTCAGGAACCTTCCTGAGCCTCTTCTCACCTTCCGCCTCAACAAAACCTTCATGGAGTCAGCTGGTCAGTGTTCTTTCTTACTCCACTGTGTTTGTAGACAACAATTGGTGTGATGAAGCGATGACAAATGACCAGGATCTTTGACATCTTTAATCAAAATACACCAAGGATAAAGAAATCAGTTAGCTCATACAATGTGAATAAACAAATCGTAAGTTAGGAAAGCGAAGAACATCTCGTTCACAGTCACATTTTCAGAAATAGGCATGTCCAGTACTCTATATACAACCATCTGTATACAATCAAACATTCATTTCCATAACATGTCCCCCACTGTGATGTCGTCATAGAAATCCAGGATGATGGGAACAGTCTTGCCTCGGTGTGCCAAACCATCAGCGAGCTGCCTCAACCCAACCGAGACACTCTAGCCTGCATCATGATCCATCTGCAGAAGTAACTTTCATTACGTTTTCAACTTTTAACTCTTCACCTGTGAGATTTTGTGAGTCCAAGTATTTTATTCAATATTCAAACCGTGAGCAGGCATGTCATAATTTCCCCCCCAGAGTGTCAAAGTGTTCAGATACAAAGATGGACGTGACAAACCTGGCCAGGGTGTTCGGACCGACCCTTGTGGGCCACGCTGTTCCAAACCCTGACGCAATGACTGTCCTGAGTGACACAAGCAGACAACCACGGGTAAAGTATATTCTTCTTTCATAAGTACCATACTCTAAGTGTAATTATTTTCTTCTGAATTCACTTGGACTCTTTTTTTTTTTTTTTTTTTTTCCACCTTCCAGGTAGTTGAGCGTTTGTTTAGTATTCCAGCAAACTACTGGAGTCAGTATGCGCATCCAGATAATATAGACATGGGGGATACTAACTTTCCAGAGACTCCAAATCATGATGGTAAATAAATCAGTACAGGTCATACGTGATGGTTACATGCTGAAACCAAATGTTGCCCCCCAATCATTTTCAAGCATTCATGTGTAATAAGCTGAACTGTCCCTTCAATTAGTATGAACTCACCCTAATGTGGTTTTGGCAGTAAGCATGCTTGGGCCGCTGACCACTCCTGAACACCAGTTGATGACCAAGACGCCCTCCTCCAGCTCGCTGTCAAAGCGGATGATGCAGACCCTGTCCAGCACCACCTTGTAAGTGCCAAACGTGTCTGTAACAGACAAAATGTTACTTCTATACATAACGTGCAGAATGGAGCAAAATATCATTAGGTTTAATGTGCACAATATTCTAAACATGTTGTTCAAAACCAATCCTTAGATTTACGGGCAAGAATAAAACAACTGCCAGCCCCCGACCCAGGTTCTTCGAGTCTCCACAACTGAAGTAACGGCCAACTGGAGTTGGCAAACAAAGCCGATGCGTGAGTTTTGTATTACTAGCTGCAATAACAAGCTCTGTTTCCACAAGAATGTAAGTAAAACAAACGTGCAATTTTATATGAAATATGCATTATATCAACCTGTTGTTGACTTTCTAATCAGATTTCTACTCGTGAAGAATTTTTCTACCTCTTTGGTCACTGCAGTAAGTCCTGACTTAAGGACCAAAACTGTGCTAATGAGGTTTTGAGGCTTTATTGACCGATCAATTGCAGCTCGAAGAATGTTTTCTTTTGTGTGCTCAATCATCCATTGATAAATGTGTGGTTGTAACCACAACCTCAGGGATGAAACTGAGCCAAAGGGAGAAAAAAAAAATCATTTATTTGATTTCAGAATTTTGTGTCATTGAGCTGAAACCTACTTTTAAAACACACTCAACACTGTATATTTTTGTTTATTTTATGTGGTAAGGCTGATTAGCAATCAGACTAATGTATATGCTTAAGTAACACTACTAACATCAACACTGATCTCGAATGAGACTCACGCAATATTTTGCACTGTATCTATGCAAGAAATTGAATTAATGTGCTCACCACTAGAGGCTGCTGTTGTATTACTGTTATGCTTCCATTATGATCGTGCAATTGTAACTACTAGCTATTGACGAGATATCCTCCTCAACCCTTAAGTGCCAATATCTTAACTACTGCATTTTTATAAGCATTTTAAACTTCACACATTTATATGCCAACTGTGCCTTTTTATGTTATAGTTTGATCAAAAACTTTTGATTCAAATGAGTTGTCATTCTTTTCAATGAAGTGTGTTGGGAAATCATGTCTGAGAAATTTAACTCCAGCAGGTTATGCTTTTTTTTTTTCTTCCAAATATCTGTTCTATACCCGCTTTTGCTAACTCTAACCGGTGTCGAGCGACACTCCAAGAAGAACACAATCCACAGTTTAGGTAAAAAGAAATAAAGCATTAAATGTCATTTGGTCTCGTCTTGGTGTTCATTTATTCTCATGCCATTTGAGGTGAGACTCATTATGATGTGTGAGCTGCACCACAACTATTGACTGGCATTTTTTTACTAATCTCATTGAATACTGAATTTCTGGCCCCCCTCTTAGCTGCGCCACGGAAATATTAAAATATGTACCAGTTTATCTATTTTTTTTTCTTTGCTGAGGAAACTCTTCAAAAATGTTTGCATTTCAAATCAACATTAATAGTTCATTAGCCTGAAATGAGGCCTCCTGTGTGTGGATGTGTCCCCTCATGTGGGAACGCTGTGTTTATTTACGGCGTACCGTGCAGCATAAGCCCGCCCGCTGCAGGCGTCAAACAGCTGGCCTTGTATGTGTGCGTGGGGCTCTCTCCATGTTCTAGCCAGAGTGAGCGCTGTTAGAGCTCCACTCTGCTGCGGGACTGCAGGGGCCAAATGAGAAACTAGTCCAATTAAGAGCGCTTAGATAAATTACATTGTAAGCTTGTAAACAACGATGACAGTATCAAAGACCTCTGTTTATATAGCGAAATGCGACTTGTGGAGAAGGAGGTGTATGATTACAGTTTCCAGGAGATGAATGCAATCAATGCATTATTGTATTCCTAAACTTTGCTTATTGCTCTTATCGACTGTTTGCAGATTGAATTTATGTTCATCATCCTAGAGCTCTCTATGGCTTGCAGTCTGTTGACTACTCGAGTTTAGAGCCGATAAGTCAGCACGTGTGACACGTCAACTCAATAACTGCCAGTCAAAGCTAGTTGATGCGGTATCCTACAGCAAACAGCCATTTTAACATTGCACAAACATGATCTTTCTATGCAATATGAGGAGCAACATGTATTTGTTGCATCCTTTGCAGGCTAGGCATGTCTCTGAGGAGGAAAAAAAAGTGCTCCCACTGATTTGTTTCTACGTTCAGTGAATTATGAAATCAATATACTTTCCACTTGGTGAGTTAAATGTACAAAATGCTGAAAAACCAAATCATATTTGGCACGCTAACCGCTAATACTGTAGATGTATGGCTTGTTTGCCTTTCAGTGCTCGCTCACTATCTCTTCTTAGGCCCTATCGCTCAACTGCCACCACCCCAAACAACACACACACACACACAAACCCCTTCTCCACGCCTTTGAATCAAACTGCCATCTTAGTCGGCTACCACGCGTGGTCGATACCTTGTTACCACAGAGAAATCAATTATCTCGACCAAGCAGCAGGCGTCGGCGGCAGTAATGAAAGAATGTTCCTTCTTTCCAGACAATGACCGTAGTCATTAAATATGAATTTATCATTGGCTGATGAGATTTATGGGCCCCCGAGTTCATGCTCTCTGGCTACTAGTGTAAACTATGATCAACTAAGGGAAACAGATTGTCACGACAATGATGACTGTAATGATGTGTGCCCAAAATGGCAGCGAAAGGATTCGGCCAGTAAAATGATGCCATCCTTTTAAGACTAGAAGAACGTGTTCCACTGCGACTGGCTGGCAACCAGTTTAGGGTGTGCCCTGTCTAAAGACTGGCGGGATAGGCGCCCACATCCTTCGTGAGGAGAAGCGGTTCGGCACATGAATGAATACGTTCCCACTTTTTTCTTGAGCCAATCAGTGCTTAATTATTTACAAGGAAACATTTGGAGATGCAGCAGTGTACATTTAAGCTTTACAAAGTAGAGCTGTGACTAATCCAGGAGGTCCCTGCATTTTGTAGTGGTATTTATAAACAATGTCTATAACAAATGTGAAGTTTTACCATGACAGTACAAAGAGTTGAATATGTCAGGTTAAAAGAGACAGTATAGAAAATGTATTTATGCTTAGCTTAGTCTAGAAACATGTTTTTTTTTTTAAAAATAATAAAAAAGTAGGCCATTTATGTTCCATGAAATCCAGAGTGACTCTTTTTGTCATGTCTGCTGAAAAAATTAGGAAAACGCATTTGGTTCAACATCACCAAGGACTTTTGCTACAAAATTATATATTTCAATGTAATGTTTTTTTTCCGCCAACATAAAACCTGCTCTATCGCATGACATCAAACCATCGGCCTGCCTCACATGTCAAAAAAATCTTTTTTATGATGACAAAACATTGAAGCAAAAATTACCGGCCTGTGCTGGGGAAAATAGTGGACATTAAAGCACAAAAAAAAAAATCAGTTGACATCTTTTGGGGCTATACAGCAAAGTGAGTGGCACTTGCGTTGAAATGCCTCCGCCGCCTACGTGGGCAGAGGAGGCTTTTTAGATTTGATGTTCAGGCGTCGTTCCTTCAGGTGACAGGAGAGATGGCAGCGATGCCAGGAAAGGCTGACGGCTACGTGGGCACGCCAGCCTTCCCAAACCGAGGCCATTTGGGTTTTTAATGAGCGCCCCCGACAACATGTCTGTCGCCTGCTGATAGAAGTGGCGAGGAGGGGGGAAAAAAAAGCTTCATAGCACGCCCATTACCACAGCCTGATAGAAAGTAAACGAGGGCTTGCTTGCTCTTAAGGCAGCAATAAATTCCATTTTAATGGTGGACCACAAGCAGTAGCAGATCCTCAGCACTCTGTTGTGTTTGATGCCAAATTGTGCAGAATAAACAGATTTGCTGTGTAGCTGCTCCATACACTCTGACTTTCTTTTGCACTCTTCCCCCCCATACACCAAATTTCCCATTTGTTGCTGTTGTGCAAAAATTTGATGAACTGTCACAAAAATGACAAGCGCTTTGATGTTTTCTTTTTTTACCCTTTGTTCAGCTAGCTGAGTGCTCAAATCAAAATGTCATTCAAATACCAGCATTTTGTTTTAAAGGGAAATGCAAGTTACTTTGAAATCAAGACATCGCTGTCCCGCATCGCTCCTTTTTTTTCGCACATGATGAAACTTTGATCATCCAGAGTCGTTTTTGCAGACAAGCCACCACCCACTCAAAAGCATCGAAGATGAAATACAGAACATTTTTACAATTGGAATGCCAGAATTTGCAAGTTATTATTTTAACTTATTATTAGTCATGGTTAGTTTATTTTTACCCTTGTACGTGGCTAAAGGTGTTAAAAATGCTACTTAAAGGAGCTCTCATTTTAAGACGCTATGACCTCACATGTACATAATGCACATACAAACAAATGCAAACCCCTGTAAGTGTGCAGGTGGATGTTTGCGTGTTCCTTCTTACATGACTGCTTCCCAGTCCTTGTGATTGAATGTGAATGTTTGTGCAGGCGTGCGTGATATGGAATAGCGGAGTAAGCACGAATGTTTTCTTTTCCTCTATGACAAGCATACCACTGTTTGTGAGTCTGTGTTACAGTGTTTTTTTTTCTGCATGGATAGACCCGGCCATAAGTAGCATTCTCATGCTTTTTTATATACATCTATCTTTAAAACACACATACCAATCGCCATCATATTATTTTTAGCAGTCTCTTTTCGTTAGTGTCACTTGTAATGCTACAACCGCACTACTGCCATTACCAATGGCTGATGTCAGTTTGGCTTAGCGTTAAAGTCTGATGTAACAAATATTCCTTACACAGTGCGTAGGATTTTGAGCTCTTAGTGTGACAGCAAAGCAGGCTCTCGTGCTAACACACGTCTTTAATGTCTTTTAGCAGAAGTCAAACAACATTGCATCCAGGCAAGAAGCCCCGCATGGCTGCATTACCAAATTAGTAAATAAGCACCAACACTATTATTTCGGTAAAACAGTCTCCCCTTTATTCCCAGTTGATGAATACTTGTGTAATTTCACTAGTGGCCACTAGAAGACACTGTTGCACCCTGTATTCCACCCAGTAGTCATGACTGACACAACTTCTTCCTCCGCCTCCCCCCTTCTTTTCTCCCCAACGCTATCATTTACATGAAAGTGGCAATGGCAATATGCTTATCGTTAGTCCCAAATGAAATTTTAATTAGAAATGATAACATTTCCCTTTGACAGACTGCAGATATGACAGGTGTCAAGATCTTTCCCTGAACTCCCCTAGGAGGAACTCTTGAAATTAGGTAGTTCAGAGAGCATATTTGCAGCCATTTCTGATTCGATAAATATAAGAATCTTGCTCACACTTCAATCCAAGCTGTCTACAACCATTTTGATTTGTGGGTCTATATGGGATTCTTTTTAGCATATCCCACATCCACCACATGACTGACACTCAGCTATGGTTATTTACTTGGTTATTTAATTGTGGGCAGGGAGTCCATAGAGCCAACTATACACGTACAAGTCTTTAAAAATAATCAATGTCCCCTTTAATTAGTGGTTATATTCAAATCGACATTCCTGTCAATAAAATGTAATTGTGAAGTCTGCTAATACAACAGCACCATGTGTGTGTTTGTGTGTGTGTGTGACTTCATAGTTTTTTGGAACAAAGTGTTTGTGTGTTGAAAAGTTGTCAAAGACACGAGAGCGTGGTATCTTCACTAAGATGCAGCCTTTGTTTTAATGAAGCGTGGTGACTGACACCTATGTTCCCGCATTCCACCCTTGTGTTATCCTCCTTCCCAGCTGTTGCGTGTCAATCATCTTTTCTTCTTGCCTCCGCGTCTCAAAATAGAACCTCATGCGTACGGCCGCCTCGGCTGTTTGGTGACCCGCCATGCAAACGGCGAATAAATTATGTTCCTTTCATTTTAGGTTAATCACTTTGACACTGAGAAATTGTGTTGAAGACTTGGAAAGGGGAGCTGTAATGATGTATTTAGCGTAATTATGGTGATTTGAAAAATCGTTGCACTTAAACGTCAATGTATAGAGCGCAGCAATTCGGCAGTTTCCACATGGAGCTGAAATGATACGCTTATTATCGCAAGGGTGGAAGGAAGAAAAGTGCACTTTGAACACTAGCATACAATAACAATACAGCCAATTAAGTTCACTCATATCTATTGTAACCATGTCTTTTTCTGTCAGCGCCATTGTAATTTTCTTACAGCCATTTCGGAGTTAAAAAAAATTATTTGACAGTTTCTTTTGTGCTTCGTCTGTTTCCATTTCCAAGATCTGAAGTGTGGGTGGAACGAGCTTAGTGTGCTTATGTGTTTTTGCGCTCAATATTTTACTGCACGGGGCTCCTTTTTTTTCTATTGTAACTGTAGTTCGAAGCTATTTAATGCATATGTGTAGAATTGCGTTATATACCTCTCATTTGAGAATAATAGATTGACTAATGGTCTGCATGTTGAAACATAAATGATTTGCAAATTCTGTTGTAAAATGTAAAAAAATACATATAATAATATGTAAACTCTGCTATGCTGTCCAAATGTCTGTGCTGAGGACCAAAACAAAAGAATTTTAAACAGATTCAAGACCCATCCATCCACTCAGTCATATCTGGAAACGAGCAATTCACCTCTTCTCCCCTTCCTATTCCCTCTGTCAGAAATGTCCAAGCACTGAGCAGAAATTGGCCCATTTGTGGCCTCTGATGCTCGTGTATAATCCTCAACTGTAGACAGGAGGAAGTACAATATTTCGCACCAAACCTAATGAGGGCTCTCTGTAGAATGGACGTAGGGCAGACAAGGTCAGAGTTCAACCTTGGCTTTTCAGCAACTAATTGGCTGCGCTTGTGATTCCTCCCAGAAGGGCTTCTCACTAGTGTCTTTAACTTTCTGCGTTTTGTTTTCTTCTGGTCACGGCGTGTAGAGCGGCTGACTGACCCCGATCCACTCTATGTGTCAACATCACCAATTTAACACAATTTCATTATCCATTCTTTCATTTAAAGCGACTAATCCAATGAAATGTACTGTAAATTGGCTCTACTGTGTTTTTACTCTTCAAAGACTGAACTCATTATCAAAGTTGTGTGTCTCTGCAAGGGGAATTTACTTAAATTAAAAAAAGGGAATAACCTTTACCATATCAGCCTCAGCATTGGGAAAACATGGTTAGAGCCCATTCAGAACCAGATTAATCTCGGCTTACGTTGGGCTTCTTTCCGTCTTGGCGAAAAGGAAATTTTGAAGCGAACAAAAGGTCTGGAGGTAATCCTCCTGCAGTCATGTTGCAGGGACAAGTTAGGAGATAAGACCGGGAACACAGATAAGGCCCAAGACCCCAGAAACAGAATCACAAGCTATAAAGGGCAGGAGATCTATGGACCTGATAGAAATTGAAAGGTTCTGCAGCTCCAGGGGCCGAGCCTCCAGGAAAATTAATCACATTGAGGCCCCCTATAAGATCTCCCCGGCAGCTGATGGCATCCTTGGGTGGCGATTGTGACAAGAGGCTTGTGTATCAACAAAAAGGGTTAAGTAGAAGCCGTGTTAGCCGCTACCGCAGCGAATCCCTCTTCATCTTTTATTCACACAACTTTCTCCCTTTGCTCTTCATAAACTTGACACTGATGTGTTAGACCCTGACACGAAGTTTCGAAGAAATGACCTAACTGCAGTGCGAGCTCTTCAATACAATGGAAAATGCCTGCCGGTATCTATCAACTGCTTTCGGAGTTACATGTCAAGAAGGCCCGATAGGACTCCTTCTTCAGCTTGATGGCTAAGTCACCAATAGGTTTGGGAAATTCTGCTACAGCAGGCACCATCTACCTTATAGCAACAATACCTCAACAATGGAGGTAGAAGTTCCTTTCTGTATTTGGCCTCAGCATCAGTCGGGGGGAAATAAAACCAATTGCAAAGTTTCATAGTAAATCATAGATAACTTTGAGAGAGTAAAATACAAGTGCCAGAATGCCACAAGATATGACTTTTTAATGTAACCCCGGTGTGTTTAGCAATAACCCCCGACAGAGAGGAAAGTGATACAGGGTCGTTATTCTATCGCAGTCACTCTTCACACCCGCCTTGATATGCACCTCGCTAAAAGTATCTGCTGCTCTCACTCTGCAGACGGCTCGCATCTACTTGCAGTTGCGTTCATCTCGCTCCCACCGGGCCTTATTAGAGGCAACGGTTTGGCTTGCTACTACCTCAGCACACTAGCGTACGTTCTATACGGCACAACAAGCAATCGAGAAACGAGAGAGATTCACAATTATCACAATTGCGTTGCCACCCTCTGACTCTGCAGTGGCTCTGCAGCAGACGCGCTCTGTGCGGAATGCAGTTTGCAAAGACGGTAATTATGGATGAGATTTTACATGTTGTGTACTAATTCAAGGATGCACTCTGTCAATTTCAAGGTCTTTCACTTGTTTGCCACGGATGATCCTGCCTGACTAAAAAGCCCCACATAACTTATCTCATATGATCAACGGGTCACACAAAACCCTCCACCGAGATTTGGGGTTTCTCATGGGAATTTTGGCAGTAAAATTCAGAGTTAGGAAGCCATTAATGAGAAATTTGGCGAGCATTCTGGTGAATCGGACATCAAAAATCGCATGAGATGAGACTTATGAGGCGACGTCATCAGTCGTCAGTTTAGCCAACCGCTTTTACCCCATTAGATACTTTAGTGTTGCCCAAGAAAAGCTTTTAATTCAATTTCTCACTTTAATTTGCAAAGGGAGGTTTTACAAGGGAGTAGTCATTTTATTTCTCCTTGGCCCCCCCCGTGCTTTGCGCTGCTAATTATCAGAGACTTAATGAGAACACAATAGTAAGTGTGGAAGACTTCATTGCAATCTGTCTTCTTACAGGAGCAAGTGAGAGCAGCTTGAACTTAACAGCTATTAAAAGGTCAAACACGAAGTTGTGTTGAAAGCCAAACTCTCGAAAGGTCATACGATTTGCAATCAAAATTCCCGCTTGCATATTAATTTACAAAAGACGCTAAAAGTTTGTCAACTGTTAGGATTATACTCTCCACAAAATGAATTCATTCAGTAGTACGTCACAGATAAAAATATTGATTTTAAATCAATAAATTAAGAATCGATTGGTACTCAGCTTTGCTTTAATGAAACATGGTTTAATTCTTTCAGTCCCTCAAATCAAGCGGTCACACATATGCAACCATGCTGACCTGTTTTTTTAAAGTGGTCTAACTTTCACCATGCCTATTTCTCCAAGGCCCCGTATCTCATTGCAAGGGTAGGGAAAGAAGAAAAAAAAATGCATCAGCATGCCGCCTCTGCCAGTCTGTTGGATTTGAAGTTTATTAAGTATATCAAGCCAGGGCCGGCTCCCTCAGGGGACATTTGCAATCCAAAGCTCCGCTTGCTGTTGCTTCCGCTAGCATCAAGCTGTCACAAACACTCTGCTTAATTTGCAAAGTGGCGCTCATTGGAGGAATGCGAGGGGAGGGGGGTGTTGTTGTTTCCCGGGGAGCTGGGATGGATGTTAAGGTAAGGAAGTTCCATTTGAACCAAGTCATTTGCATGTCCTACGGGGATTTGCTGAGACAGACCAATTCAACATAATTTAAAATGGTGAAGTAGAAAAACCATTGAATACATTTTCCAATAGGCTTTTATATGTAAAAAAACAAATACAAATTTATGTACATTTAAAAAATAGTGGAGTCTTAAAACCGTAGCGTGCAAAACTATTCAACCCACTTGACCTGCCACTAAATAAAATCCAGCGCAACCAATTGCTTTGCTCAAAGTTTGCCAGGGATAAAGTTGTGAAGAATTTCAAAGCTGGTTCAGATTACGAAAAAAAAAAAAATAGATTCACTGAGCATTCCATCACTCAAATATGGAAAGTTTGCAAGATGCAGCCAAAAACCTACCAAGAAATAGCCATCTAAGAAGATTGTTTATCTGAGAAGCATTCAAGAGCCTACTTTGAAAGAATTTCAGAAGAGACAAATATAATTTCGAACATCCTCACAAATCAACTGCTTCACACAAATTGAATTTACCAGCTGCAAAACATGCATAAATGCGGAAAAGCCATCTCACTACAACAGCCGCTACTCAGTATGCTCTACCTGGGCTCATTTCATCCTCCAGCAGACAGGGGAGGCTATGTGGACCCCCTCGGTGAAACACCCCAGGCACTCCCACCCACACTGGTGCTCGCCCGGCTGCAAAAGACTGACAGGGCCAATAGGACGGAGACTTATTCCTTCGGATGTGTTCACGCGCTAATGTAGGATTTGTCCATCACACTTATAGCACTCAACAAGCAAGTGTAACATCCCGGCTCAATACAATAAGATCTTTTTATGTTGTAAAACGGATTACTCCCGCTCCAGAATTAAACAATTCATTACCGGCGTTCTTTTTATAACTAGAAGCTAATTATATTAAGGCTGCTGGATGCATGGTGTAAATGGATGGACTTGGAGTGATTCCACCAAGGAGTAAGGCAATTTATAAGCCCGTGGAGCAGAACTTGTACAATAGCTCGAGGTCATGGTGCTGACACAAGCAATGATCCTGCAGGATGGTGTCACTCGCAGGACATTAGTCATTTGGGATGAAAAATGTCTGACAAGCTCATTTGTGCGGTCTTTCATCAAATGCTAATTTAACCACAGTCAAAGATTTTTTTTCTGTTCTTAATTGCTTTCCATCTATTTTGAATTAAGCAGGTAACATTTTGTCCGTTTTAATGAAATTATGTTCACTATAATTATAACAATAACTACCGTAATTTTCGGACTATAAGTCGCGTTTTTTTTCATAGTTTGGGTGGGGGGGGGCTGACTTATACTCAGGAGCGACTTATATACATATATATGTTTTTTTTCACTTTATGGCGGGTGCGACTTATACTCCGGTGCGACTTATAGTCCAAAAATTACGGTACAATGTTTACAAAATTTCATGAGCAGGCCGATACAAATATCATATAATTCTCCATATGATGATAATAAAAGCTGCAGTGTAGTTCGATACTATCGGCCCACTTAATTAAATTAATAGCAGTTTATTATTGTGGTTGTCCCTTTTCTCAAGTTTGCTTCGGTATCTATGTAACACATGCAGTCTTATAAGCGTCACGCAACGGACTAGTTACTACCAGTCTCTTTTTTTTTTCCCCAAATCAAAATTAGACATGGCTTTCTTTGATTTACCAATAACACAAGTGTGTGTCCTTGCCTTTCAATGACACATACTGGCTCTAAATAAAATAAAATAAAAAGAAGAATAGCTCAAACTCAGTGTTTTATTGAATCTCAGAAATGCTGAATGAAGAATGGCACTGAGGGAAAACTGGAATTGAATCACAGGGAGCTCTGAATGACAATCTGCACAAATAGCGTACATCTGGATTTAAATACATGAATTGCAATCATCCCCTTGCAGCTGCACGCTTACACAAAATCGAGCTTTAAATATGTTTCCTCGTGCCGGTCTTAGATTTATTGTACCGTGCGTAGAAAACAAATTAACAATTCAATTAATATATTGACAATGCTTTTCCCTTTGGTCCATATAATCGCTGCTTATTTGCATATGCCAAAATCTGTACGCCGCAGCCATCCGTAATTGAGTGCGAGCTGTTTAGCGAGAGCAACTTAAGGCAAGGAAGGGCCTTGTTTTATATTTCTGTCCCAATTATGCATCGCTTTGAAACACCTACAAAGCATATGGTATTTAGCATGTGGTGGGGATTCATCGTAACACATTCATTTAATTTTACTCACCGGCTAAAAATAGAAAATCTTTACATATGTAAAACGTGCTGTGTATTTTCATTGATGATGTCGCCTTGCAAACCAGCTCGAGGTACTGTTCCATTATTATTTTGAAATCTTCTACGGAAACTTCTATTTTGTGTCTGCTCCAAACATTAAAGTGAAATATTGTTCAGAGACCACTTGACCCAAAGTTGGGCTAAAAAGATGGCTGTTGATGAGAAGCCTCTCACGACCGGCGCATGCTGTTTGGAGCGGCAGGCTGCTTGGCGCTGCGGGCTTTTTTTTTTTTTTTTTGCACGGGTGACACCGACGCTTGCATTAATGCGTAACCATCACTCTCTGCTGCATCTAAATGTTTCATTACAGACTGAGCGCAGACACAATTTCGCGGCCTATATGGGGTCGCTCACCAGCTAGCGTGCTCTCCAGAGGGAAAAGTAAAGCATGACAAATTGAAATAAATGAGAGACGAAGAGACGCAAAAGGGGGGAGTAGGATGATGAGGCCTTTTCTCCATATGCTTGTGCAAGGGGGAGATTTTTCCTAATATCTCTGTTTCTATCTTTTGGCAATCTTGTCTCACACCCTTTTGCCGTGTTTTTTTTTTTTTTATCCCTCTGTTTTAGCAGTGCCCAGAAGATCACTATCACTTCCATTGATGCATTTGTCAAGATACCGGAATTGGATAGAAACAAAATTTTGCAACTAAATTGATTGAAAATACAGACACAGTCTCCTCATGCACCAGACAGGTAATAAACTAAATTTATTTTTAACCAATTTGATGATTCATTTATCACCTGTAGAATCTTATACTTCTTGATTCCTGTATAAATACATTTGACTTTGTCGTAAATGATCAGCAACACAGCCAAAAATGGACAGGCAAGATTTGAGACACTAATAAAGCTAAAAACAAGTCACTCATTGATCCAGCCTAAAATCCACATGCTGTAGTCTTCAAATCAATGAAGAACAGCAATACTCTGCAATGGCAGGTGTGTTGCTGTGGCAACAAAGACCTTTCCTCTCCCGACTCCTCATTTGTATGCATATTCTATTAGGCCGACTCACCCCTCCACCCCATCATGCCAATCAATCACAGTTTTGTCTCATCTCTGTCTTCTGATTGGCTTGCTCCTCTCATGCCCTCTTTCAAAGTATTGACCTTCATACCGCATGTGACTCCTCGAATGACAATGAGGAGACGGTCACCCGTCCCGCTGTCAGCGTACGACAGAAGACAGAATCTGGAGACAGAGAGGTTTGGAGAAACCGCACCTGTTGCATGTTAGCGCCACAAGCAGCGGAACTGGTAGGGCCATGCTCGGGTCACATGACTGACAAGGTCAAGAAATGATGTCTAATGAACACACTATTCTCAATCTCATATGTACTGACTGCAATATGTCACAGATCAGGCTCTCAACACCAATCTTTGTCTTACTCAGGCATAAAAGGAATAAATGACAACCCCATCTCATCGAATGAAATGGTGAATATAGACATATAAGACTAGATGGTTGCCCAATGCAGCAGCATGTCACCGTGACCATCATATTGGATGTGGCACGTAAAACTAATGCAAGTGAATGGTGCTCTCTCTCTGCATGCTAGGCTTTTTGTCACTCACCATCTTTATTGGACTTTTTCTACACTGTTGCCCCTGTGACATTTGGCATAAGAATGTGACTTAAAATTCATTTTTCAATTTTGAATTATTGATCCATGCCTGTATACGGGTGTATGCATTCCTCTGCAGCTGTTTTATCATCTCCTGCTCTGTTTGTGTTTTTTCTGCTCCCTTTCTCTGGAGGATCACAGCGCAGTCCGAGACATTATTGACTTTCTCCTCTCTCTTCTTCCAACCAGTGAGCACAACTTGTCTGCTCCACTGATCTCCTAAGGCTCACTTCAGCAGTGTGCAAAGAGAAAAGCTGGAAAAGTGCATCCTGATTATGTGGTCAGTTGGCTCCTCTTATCTCACTATCCATCTTACCTCGACAGTACCTCGACAGTACCTCAACGTACTCGGGTGGAGGCCTTTAAACCTCTTGTGAATCAATTTCTTTTCAAACTCTGTCATGCTTATTAAAAGGGTTATTAACAAGCGTCAGATGTCATTGGAAACATTTACACGTGCATTGCCATGGTAACCATTGAGTCTTTAATGTATTTTTCTGGTGAATAGGAACGGAAAGAGGAACTTGCAGCTGAAAGGTGAACTCTGATTGGCACTCTCTTTTTCTGCGCTATTTATCACCGATAGTTCAGACCTCCACGCACTCGACTCACTCTTGTTCGCTCAGCTTTGTGCAAAGGCGAAATGAGAGGCCTCATCATATGGCCATTCATTAGTCTCAAATGGGAAGCAGAAATGGAAATGTTTTATCCCTAAATGGAGCTTTATGAAAAGAATCAAGGAACATTGTCGCCTGTTAGTTGCTGCAAGCACGCAGAGGTGATTGAATGGCGTCTCACCACAAGAGTATGCTAAGAGGCACTTTAGCGCACATAAAAGCTTGCGTTGGAACAAAAGACCGATATGCAACAGATTGGGCAGCAAGAACTGCAAATATTTTCCATAGTGGGTAAGTCAAATACAAATTTCAACATTGACTTGCGTACTTCAGTTGCACGGCTCCGAATATGTGAGTTGACACTTTACAATAGTTAATTCATGTCAAGTAAAGCAATATTATCCTACTTTAACAAAATATACTGCACACACCATGAAAACCCCCAAGACTGATTTTGTTCGCTATATTTTGTGGCAATTATTTGACATTCTGCTACTTTGAGCCAAACAACAGTCATGCCAGACCAGACTAAGAACTGAAAAGTGGACATTGGTCTCTTGGGTGTCATTAACGTTTTGCCTCCGAGCTTTTTGCAGCGCATTGTTAGCATATCAATCAGCAGTTTATACAAAGTAGTATTAGAGTAATATACATTCGGTCAAGCCCCCCTGGTATTCCGCGTGTGTATGTGCGTTCTATTAATACAACTAACAAAAGCTGTCAAATTGTGAGAGTGTACGAGAGCTGCCAGGTGATTTGATGGCCTGGAGGGCACTTCTAGACATTTTAATAATAAAGAGAGCCCCACTGTGCATGGGTTCATATATGTCAGCACATGTGTAAATTAAAGAAGAGCTTTGTAGAAAACTAGAAAGAGGCCAAGGCATAACTATTTAAAGTGGATTAATACAATACGATACATCTTTATTTATACAGAAGTATCTTTTTTTTCTCCATTTGATTTTTTATTCTTTTGGCGCAATGGTCTCCTTTTTCCCCATTTTCTCTCCTGCTCTCATTCAATCTCCATCAAATGCTGTACTCTGATGACGTCAAGATTACCCTTCCGATTGTCCTCGCTACAATCGTCAGCATTGACCTTTGGGGTCAGGCTTTCGATCGGCCCATTCAGTCCGAAATGACAAATCGGAACATTTCCAACAGCACATTTTTTGTGTCCCCAAAGATATACATTCTCCTTCCTTCCCAGGGTTAAGTCCAAGCCAAGCCAACACTGTCCTCGGGCGCGTTTCTGATCAAGGAACGTAAGGTTAATAAAGGAGTTGCTTTTCGATAACTGCTTTGGGGAATTTGGAAATTGTCGCGACATGGAGTTGGAGAGGACCTTGAGATGCGTCCCAAGGGTTTGACACATTTGGCCGATGGCGTGCTTATCAAAGATGGGAGGGGACAAATGTTGAGTTATAAAAATGGGATGTTAAACTGCTGAATTTAAATGAATCTAAATAATTCCATCCAGATGGATCCAGCTGTGAGCAACGGGGAGATA
This sequence comes from Syngnathus typhle, assembly GCF_033458585.1. Lineage (NCBI taxonomy): Eukaryota > Metazoa > Chordata > Actinopteri > Syngnathiformes > Syngnathidae > Syngnathus > Syngnathus typhle. Next base: position 9,269,933 of record NC_083748.1, read on the forward strand.
AATAACACGGTTGGATAGCTCTGCTCCAACTCTTATTCTCATTACATGTTCTCCCACAGTGACAAGAAGCGCTCCATGTGAGACTTAATTAAAAGCAAAACCACCCTTGTTGCCTTTGATTTAGTATATACCCCAAAAAATCAATGCGTCTTATTTTTGAGTTACTCTTAAGAGCAAAGAACAGTCCACAATTGGTCATAATGGCAAGCGCAGTAAAGATGGAATGAACAGAATGTGTACTTTACCATCAATATCTCCTTCAAAAAACATTCACACATACGTAAAGAATTTTTAGGTCACATATTTAGTATCCTGCTGCATTCTGACACCATAGCTTATGATTAGTAGTTGAGTGCATCATGAGTGTCAGCGTGTTTCTCACACTCGTGTGTCAGCCAATCAGTATACGAGGATTTAAGTTGAAATGTTCCGATGTGCTTCTCATCAGGAACAAAGACTGGCTGACAGGATTCTTATCCTCGAGTTAAAAGTATGATGCAAGTCAGTCTGTTTTTGATGAAAAATTATGTTCCATGCCTTTTTTTATTTATTTTTTATTTAATGGGGCGTTGAAGAATTTCCACCATGCCCTTGTTGGAGCTAAGTGTGACTTGATTTGGAAGCCATAACATCCTGCAGCAGACACATTAGATTAAATGATTATGATGATACTTTCTTCACTCCAGTAAAATGAAATGTAATGTTATGAGGTCTTGATATATTCCATCGGATCAAATGTGACAACAGCCGGAATTAGGGTGGAAGCCAATGATTAGATAACACCAGAAGAATGTGGACTCACTCCATAAATTAGTTCCCGTGGCGCCCTTTATTGACATGTTTTCTCCTCCTCTGATATGCTTTTATGACATTAGAACTTCAAAAGGAATTTGCTCAGATAACGTTTTGCAGAAGTCATGGAAAAGTTATAACACACCGCTGAAACTAACACGGCTTGTCATAAAATCCAAATTGCTTTCTCTGGGATGTTTTTGCAAACATAGACACACCCAACTAAGCTGCTGTAGGTTAAGATGGACAAAGAGCCAATGAAGAAGCTAAAGCCTCACCTATGTGGCAAAACAACTGTTGCATTCCTCCAAAAGGGGAAAAAAAAATAGATATTGCTTTTCTGCAGGGTTTGATTCTATTGCACTTGAAATTTGGGCACGCCCTGCAGTGATTGCTGCTCAATCATAGACTGAGTGACATACAATGAACAATATTATAATCATATTTAATTATCACCAGGTATAATTACTGTATAGCAAATTTAGCAAAAGTAAATTTAGCCAAAGCCACATGCAAAATTACTGTAGAGTGATCATCTGGATTCGAAGGAATTTCAATTTCCATTGTCGCAATAGCCATTGCTAATTTAAATGTAATTCTTTCCTTCCTAAATTGACCCAAAACACACAAAAATCTAAATATTTGTTCTTTTTTTCATTAACAAAACAATGCCTCAGATCACTCAGAGTCTCCAAAATTGTTCCACACTCCCCGGCCACCGTCTTTTCGCACTCAATTATTTCCCTAAGTTTGTAAATACTGGGTGATTAATTAAAAGCGTTATGAGCAAGTTTCATGAACCCAATTCGATTGAAACACGCATCGCATTTACATAATTACAGCGCTGTAGAGTGGAGCTTAACGTTGCCATCCAATCGAACCCACTCAGACCGCAAGCGTTGTTTGTCGGAGGGTGGCGGCTAATATGAAATCACACAAATGTATTGTGTACGATGTTCTCAATCACAGTCTGGCCTTTCAGAGGCACAAAAGCCATTTTCAGACAAATGTTCACCAGAAATGATTTGCGCTTGTTTTTATCATACTGAACAGGAGAATGATGTTGGCAACAAAAGGAATAGTGAACGGGGGGGAATTCATACAAAGAAAAAAACAAATGAAACAAACAAAACAAAACACACGTTTTCATCATGGCCTGTCACACTGTGACATATGAAATTGAATATTAACACCGCTCAATTAATCTCACTATCTGACAGTTACATCATTTACTGCATATAATAAAAGTCATTATAAAAGATGCAAAGATGTGAGATCGGTTTATGATGAAAAATTACCACCCATTTTGGAATTTGGCTTCTTTCTGATCAGCCATATCTTTTCATCTTTCAATCAAAACTGTTCCATCAATGTGAGCGAGAAAGAAAAAAAAAAACAGCCCTAAGCAATGGTTGTAGCGACACGGTCAGTGCTGGCCCCAGGGTAGAAATGCAAAGGTTTATCTACAAGCATTTCATCAAAATGACCTTTTAATCACACGGATCAGTGGGAGCATATCACCTAAGCCTATCCTACATTTGAGACAGGAAATAAGGTAGAAAGACCAACACACAACCTATTTTTCATTACGGCCTTCAGATCTGAGATAACTAAACACTGCATTTCTTTTAATTCATACAAATCCTTCCTTGACCTTATACTTTGTCATTTCTGACTGATAATGACTTATTTTGTTCTCTCGGTTGTGTCTTCATCCACGTCTACTCCGTGTTGTAATGGCTGCTCTCTCTCGTTTGTTTTTCTTTGCAGAGCAAATTGCATCTTCAACCATCATCGACGCACTCCATTATTTTCAAAAACAGTTTCTGGCATCCTCACATCATGGGTGAGCACAAACAGCCTATTCTTCTTTTCCCGTCTTTTTCTGTTGCTTCTCATCTGCCGGCTAATGCTGTTGAATAATGGAGAAAATCGCTGCATGCAGTTGTCATCCTGTCTGTCACATCACCGGCCAAATTCAGAAGGGGGTGGGGGTGGGGGGTTGAATACATATGTGTCTCCTTCATGTGTGTCATGCATGAGCGTCTGCATCTTCGATATTAGCCTTGAGGGCGAAACCTTTTTGCCACACATGCATATTGTCTACAATCATCCATACATCTGATTATAAGTCGTGCTGTCGATTCTAAGTGCACCTTAAAAATATGCTAACTCCTACTCGCAAAAGCAATAAACCTAGAGAATCAAACAGCTCCGACAAGATGACGAAATCTGTGATACTGATTTTGCATCATACCATTTTGGCAATGCCGGGGAACCCCCTGCTGCTCAAGGCAGCTTGGAGGTGGACTTGGGAGATCCAATCCCTATCTTTCAATTGACCACCTGGCAGGAAAACTCTGCAATAACCAGCGTGAGCTTCTCGACAGCGTCCTCCCATTTAGTCGCCCAGATTGCCTGGATGTTGATCGTGTGCAGACGTGGCTTTTAACTCAACAGCGGCATCTGGGCTGCTCAACAGCTGAGCCCACAAAGAGGGTCGCGCGTACACAGCGGAGAGGTTGTCAAAAAAGGCCCGACTCCAAAACGGTACTGATCCAGCAAGTGCTCATGTAAATAGATGCAAGGAGGACCTAATCTTCCTCTCGCTCTTTCCATATCCACCCGGTGCCCGTCACAGCTGGGATGGGGATTTTCCAGGGCCAATTAGTCGAGGCTTAGAGTAGACTCGGTCCAAGCTTGCCGCAGTTGAGTTAAGCATGGCTTGAACTGCTATGCGATTGTAATTAAGGCTGTCCTCTGACACTGTGGAAAATTCTCATCCCCTAAAAGTTTGCGCATTCACCGTCTCTTTTTCAATATCCTCCCCCGCCTCAATCGACACAAATAAGCATCCAGGCGGCACTCGCGCCCTGCAGCACACGGTTGGGCTCAGCGAACTGGCAAAGCTTCACATAGACGGGAAAACTCCCAGAAGGCAAAGAGGAACAATACCATTTCATCCCTCTCTTTAATAGCCCTATTCTTTCTGCACTCTGACTCGCCCCCTCCCATTTCTGTCCGCCTGTTACTGTCTTTCTGGTTCTCTTTTCTTCCGCTCTCTAATCTCAGTCACTTTGTTCCATGAATTCATTAAAGATACGCAGGAGTCAAGGATCAATGTTTGCTATCAGAACCGCTCCCAGCCTGCGCTAGCACACACAGCGAATGATTTCAGCTGCACGGCGTAATGGAAAGAGAGAAAAAGAAGAAGTAGCTCGATAAAATGGTCGCTCACTGATATTTACTGCAATGGAGTGTGCTAAATTAACTGTTATCAACTTGTATCAGGGAGTCAACTTCCATTCAACCCTTCTGTTATGATTTGGAGAAACATGGACGATCCGTGGCATCTGCATAGCATGCTACTAATGTTGGACATGCCGCAGTTGATTTGGTGCTTGCAGAATTCCAACCGAGTCCATCAATGAGGCTCCAGATTAAAAGAAGTGCTTGAGAGAAAATGAGAGGGCGGGAAAAAAAAAGCCCCAATGACAAATCACCAAGGTTTCATCCAAAAAGAAAGATTTGTTGGACTCGATGTGATGCATAATGAAAACAGATGCCTGCGTCCAGGCTTTTCAGGCACCACGCAGGCTTCCATTTAAAATCAATCCTGTCAAAGCATCATAAGTTATTTTGACAGGGAGCAAGAGGCACTTCAGGAAACAGCACTTTAATGATGTATTTAACCTGCGTGTAATTGTCCACCCAGCTGAAACCGAGAAACTGTATTAAAAGCTTGGGGCAGGCGATAATAGTTCTCTACTGCCAGGGTCTGCTATACATCATTTTTGATCAGACTTGGGTCAGCATAAACCACAGCTTTTGAAGAAAGAAAAAAAAAAAAAACAGAGCTGGCAGTATGATCTACAGTAGACTAGATTGGATTTATGTGTGTACACTTGCCTGCTGTACATCATGCTACCACTAGCTAAGCCAAAGCCTTAAGATAAGGAAACAAAAGAATTTCTGTGAATTTCTCAAACGTTGAGGTAGGTGGATAGTGCAACATAGTCTGTACCCATTTTGCAAAAGTGACTCTCTCATGTTCTCTCTAAAACAGGCGCAGTGAGACCGCCTTACAGATTTTATTTGGCACACGTGCAACCGGCGTCAATGCATACCATCTGGCTGCATGCGGAATTTCAATGACGTCTGACAAATGCCTCAGCCTCTTGGCCTGTTATTAATTTCCTATCACTGTGTCAAGTTGGTGGTTTTTTTTTTTCTCATGTGTTACTCATGGTCTCGTCTCACCTGCATTCATGCTGACAAAGTTCTATTGTGCACATGGTGATGCTGCAATTAGCGATCGAAGCGCTATAAAAGGTTACTTTCACGCATAAACTGGGAAAACATGTCATTAATTGGGATATTCAACCAGTACTTTTGATACATAAAATAATAAAACAAAAACATATAATTATAATTGTTAACAAACATGTCCCATTAAAGCTTTTTTTTCTTGTTTTGCAAGTGGCCCTTTTTTCCATCAGCAGCATTCAGTTCTCATGGAAACACACTCTCGTCTTTGCAAAGAGGTTGGAAAGTGACAACGCAAAGGGTATGTGTTTGATTGTAATTATAGTTGCTCTTTGAGGCCTTCTCAAGTAAGAGGGGAGTAAGGACAGGGCAGAATGAGGGATGATGGCAATGGCGGCGTCTAAGTGTGTGTCCATATGCTGCAGGGATGATGGGAATTTGCAAATGGAATTTTCACCTTGGCCATGTCTCCCTGTTGCCTCGGGATGCTGTCCAAGGTTGAGAGGAGCAACAAAAACCAACTGGGAGGGATCACATTACTTTGTCACCGTCTGAAGCACATCTGATTATCGACAAAAATATGACTACCCCATTAACCGCTCAATGATACGTGTTGCTCAGTAGCGCTAATGCCACAGATGGGAACAACAGCAAACTAATGACATTTCAATGTGTCAAGTGTCAGGAATTGAAGTATTTGGACCTCCCAAAACACACTTGACATTTCCTTCAATTTCACTGACATTACATGAAGCCTGTTTAACCAGATGCACCCGTGTCTCATCAAATACCAATTTAACAGCTTTGAATTCAAGGCATCGAAAACTGTTTCAGGTCAAATTGTCATAAAAAAGACCACTAGGTTGTTTTATGTCCAAAAAAAAAAAAGATCAGTACATTCTTTTGTATGTCAACATGGGAAAATGTGAAGTTCATCCAGTCAATAGAGACGTTGTTCAGTTGCCGTTCTCTCCAGTTTATTATTCATACCCGACGCCCATGTGAAGATACGCAAGCCAGCCGGCTGCATACCGTCCAAGCACCGCCCCGCTGTAGGCAATGCTGGGAGCAGCAGAAGGGACAACACGAGACAGTTGGTGGCTACGTGTGATGAATTGCTCCTGTAAGGACGCTCAAAAATGCACTGGCCACTAATCACTCCTCCATTTCCCACTCCGGTCTTCCTCCATCATCTGCCTTGCTCTTCTTCTCTGATTAGGTGTGAAGAATAATTAGCGAGCGCTGAAGAGTGCCGTGTGGACCGGAGACTCACGGATGTCTGGTCACTCTCCTCAGCACCAAATGTCGCTGGTAACACAGCTGCGAGTGGCCCACGCTGCATCCGTAATGACAATGCTCCAAATGTATTTGTGTGGTCACTTTATAGAACACTCCCCCTCGCCCGCCCGCCAAGATCTGGTCTTTACCATTATATATTATATATATATATAAAAAAAAGACATTTGGAAAAGTAAATATAATTTATAGAATTTTAGCACTTTGAGGTTTCTTTGAAATGTAAAGTGCATTATAAATAAAATGTATCGTCATTATTATATATGACTAATAATAATAATAATAATGACAAAGAGGGCCCCATTTCCACCGTGCACTTTGGTTAGAGTCAGAAGACATGTTTGTGATTTTCTGTCTGTCCTAAAACACTCATATTCAGTCTCCTGCAGTGAAGCTTCATTACACCACCTGCACGCACACTGCTGAGTTCACATCCACCCCATGAAATGTGGACATTTGCATTCACCTCACAAACTGTCATGGACAAAATAATCTGGGCCTCACATGGAGGTGTGGAAGGATGCGGTGGCCTGACACTTATGCGGCTTGGATACGTGAGTCTGGGTCCACTGCTTATGTCCTGTGTGTGTCTGTGTGTGTCAGGGCGGGCTTGAGATGCCATTGTCGTTTGTTCTTTTCACATGTCTATAACAAGATTTCAGGAGTAGGTGAGCAATGTCTGAAAGCTTTTGATACACTAATCCCACAAATATATTAAAAAAGAAAAAGAAAATAATACCTCAGCAAATTGATGAGAACATGAGAAGAAAGTGTTGAACTATTAGAATTGCTTGTGAAGGTCTCCAGGCATCCAATACATTTATGGGAATGATATTATATCCACAAATTCAAATTTTGTGGCCACAAATAGGGTTTTTTTTGTGCACATTAGACCTATTTCATGGCCACAAATTAGCATTGTGTCCACATGTCAGTGCTATATTTTGGCCACAATATTATTTTCCTAATGTCATGTGTGGCGCTCCATCTCATTTAACCGCATGAGTATGACAAAGTTCAAAATGATTTGATTGTGAAGTTTTATTTAAAATTGTGGTCATAAGAATATAAATGACCCTAGAGTTGCATTTGAACAGAGTGAAGCAATGCAGATTCTATTGAAATGGCTGTATCCTACTTTGTGTGCTTGAATGAGCCCGTCTTGTTTTTCAGTTCCTGTGGCGAGCTACAGAGGTCACCAGTCAGTGAGTCCGACAGGCCCATGAATAAGAGAGGACCGTTATCTGTCCTGACTCACCTGGGGACATTGCACGATGAAATAAATGGGAGCGTCACCATATATCAATAAAGGATGGACACTTGAAAGACTTTGCAGAAGATGCTGAAGTAAAACTACTTTGTTTCTTTTAAACACCATCTCAACACACACTAATGGTCAGACATGGCAAGATCACAATGTGGGGTGCTCGGCAACTGTGTGCAGGCGTGACTCGAGTGCAACGTTTTACAGGTGTGTTTGCAGTGGTTTTTAGTCTTGTAGGTTGTGTCCTATTTTTTTCCCCCTCCAACTGTGCCTGTCAACCTGTCTTTCAATCAGCTCCATCAGCCAATTGTGTGTGTGGCTTGGATTTAGTTTCCTGGTTTCATTCACTCCTTGTCGGTTCATTGCCCTTGTCTCGTTATGTTGTGTGTTAGGGTGTTTTGCATTTTGGTCCTCAAACCTGCTATATATACTCTATACATGCTATCTTTTTCTTTAGATAAAAAAAAAAAAATTCTTTGTGGAGTCATCCACAGCTGATGTGTTTTATATTATGTCATGTTCTTGCGCACACGATGACGACTTGCATTTCAGCCACATTAATTAGGCACCATGGCTGGCATACAGCGGAGGTGCTTTCAAGCATGCCTGTCTGTCTGTGCATGCATTTGCACTCATGAATTAGGAATATAGATCATCAGATGTGCTGACTGTTTGACATCCAAGAGTGTTTGTGGGTGTGTGCAAGCACCACCTGGTGGTGGTGGTGGTGGGGGTTGAGCGGGGGCACGGACTGTAAAGCCATGACTTTGGTTAACAGTAAACACACCGCTGAGGGCTCATTAGAGGAGCTCTCTGCTCTTTTCGCTGCTCCAGTGACAGGGCTTCAGCTTCAGCTCCAGCTCCAGCATGATCTGCTCTCCTGCAACAAACTAATTAGTGGCCAGCGCTTCATCAGGCCATTGAGTGGAGCCCTGCTCCACACATCATCTGTCAGAAACACAGCATGCACGTTTCAAGTTCTAAACATTCTGATTGTAAAAGGCCAACTAATGCCATTTGCTAATCAGATCATGTTTGTCTCTATTTATTCCAAGCCCCTGACAAAGCCATTTATAGACTTCTAGTCAGGGGCTCCCCAATCACGCAGCCCGGAAAGGATTCTCCCGGGGTATAATGCAAGTTTCCTCAAGCCTGGAAAGATTGCTCTGTGCAAGGAATTGTCAGATGCTCAGGGCATTGTGAAACAGGCCCGTTGTCATGGTTACATTACAGAATCTCATGATGGGGAAAATTTGTAGTTTGGATTTGAAATCTTTTATGACATGGGTACTTTACTGACATACCCTGTATTTCCATCTTATATAATGGGTGAGGAAAACTCTAAATAATTACACCTCATGGTTAAAGGTCAAACTATTCCTGAGCGTTATTAACATGCAGCGTGGCAACCCCCCCCCCCCCTCCCCTCTGTGTGTTAAAACGAAAGGAAGCATGCATTCTTAATCACAAAGCCTATTCATCACAGAGGCTATGTCCTCCATAATGATGCGTATAGATAAGAAGATAATAAGGTAAATGAGAGGGAGCATCAAATAATACAGTGGCCACCACGGTTCATGCTCTGTCACACTGCTGATAAATGACATGGCTTCCTGCTGCCCCTTCTCGCCATTTTCCATTTGCACACCGCAGTCAGCTAGCTTTTGGTTAATGTCCTGGAATGTAACAAGGCCGAGATCATTTCCATACATTTATTTCAAATAAAATTAGACAAATAAACACACTTTAGGAGAGATACAAATATTTTCCTCAAAGCTAACCTGTTGGAATTGCCAGATGGTTCCGCCCCAGAGAGATGATGGAAACAGGCCAACAGGCTATTAGGTCACACCTTCCGTCTCTGCAGGCTGTGATTGGCTAGTTTTGTCGCGCCGTGTCAAGAAATTAAATTAGAAGCAATAAATGGGGCCAGAAAGGGGTGATTTTTAATATTCTACAGATAAACCTTAGAATGAAACTCAACCACCTTTTTCCTCAGAACACAAAAGTTCATACACATAAGTTCACAGTCTTCGGATGTGCCCTTCCCTTCTTCCTGACCTTAAGCTGTCGATGTTATCTTCTGTATGACTCATGCAGCATCTCGATAAACTCTCTCACTCTCTGCCTGTCTGTCTCTCTCGCTCTCTCTCGAGCACAAGAAAAGTCAGTCTGAGCACTTCACGTTCCCCACATCATCCCCCACAAAAATATTTCCATTACTACCTGTACCTGACTCCACCTGCTGGAAAGTAGAGCAGGTTAAACTATTTTCTATTCTCTTTTGCTGTAACGTTTTTGATTTCGGCGTGACTAATGATCCCATTTTATTTGCATCACAGCATACGCTGCAATTGCCGCTTCAGCTGAGCTCGGCATTGACATTTTTACACTGCCGTCAATAAAAAAAAGAAAGCAAGTTGCTTCTTGTCACATAACCTGGCAACTGCAACCATGGCAACCTGTCATGCAGCGGGCCGCTTTGCATACAAATGAGTGCGACAGAAGTATGTATGCATGCACAAGTGTGCAAGTGAAGAGCTGGTGCTAGTTTGCAGGTGGGTGGCAACATACGTTAGTGTGTGTATTTGTGTGTGTGTGCGTGGTTGTGAGTGGTTAGCTACATTCATGAATAGTTACGTAAAATATAAGTTAAGGCAGCAATTAAAACTATATTTGATTTCAGTGTTATTATAGCAAAAGCATCAGCTCATGCTCTAATGTGACTTAATTATCCATTGAAACTTTTTCCAGTGTTCTCTGTATACAAGACTTGAATTCATTTATGAACTTAAGCGCGTGTGCAAGTGAGGGAGTGATTGTCCTGTTTCTGCATCCGTGTGATTTTGTTCTCGTGTGTGTAACAGAACAGGGAGGAGGCATTGTTTGTGAAGCAGTGTGTGTGTGTGTGTGTGTTTTTGTGTGAGCTGTCTCCATCGGCCTTGGAAGTGCGCCCAACATCTGCAGGCGTGTCTTGTGATACCAGGGTGGCACAACCCATGATGGATTACAGTCATCGCACCAGTGCACATGCAAAGCTAATGTTTATATAAGCAGGTGTTAACAACTACACACATGTGTGGGTGACATGGTTCATATGATTTGTACATGCACTTTAAGCCACATTATTAGAGATATGTGACCTAAATGAATGGCCCTGGTCTCTTTTATTTTCTTGAATTCAATGACTTAATAATAATAAATAATTTTCCAATCTTAAAAGTTTAATTTTATGTTGTTGCTTGACCCTCCAGTAATATTTCAATATTTGAAAAGAAACAAGGCGGCCATCATATAAATGAGCCTTCATTAAGCAAAAGATACAATCGGCAGAATAAATAAAGTTTAATATTTCATTGCTGAAGGTTCTTTAATCCTATTTCATGTTATCGTGTTGTGAATGATGATGATGATTTCAATAATGCAAGAGGACTATTGTCATGATTAATTAACAAGAGGAATGAATGCATTGATTTCACAACATGTCCAGGTTAGAAGCAGATGCTTACACCCCATGCGAGAATAGTCTGAAATATGATTAAATATTAAAAGAATATATGTGGAGGATATGAGGATCCTCTGCTATTTCATCATTCTCTGCTGGCTCTGTGGAAAGCATGCTTTGATATGTTTAAATATATTTAAAAAAAATATTTTCTAAGTTCTCTATCATTGAGTTTCCCCAATCGCAGTAGGAAGTATCTTCCACGATAAACAAGATCTGACTGTATAATGATATAAGCTAAGACACTTGTAAATCTTTTTTTCATCTCCGTAAGTGTCTTCACGTGTGCGAGTTTTGCAAAAAGAGGCAAACTGCCCGTCCTCCCACATTGGAGAGCACCACCTTTTCAAGTTGCATCTTGAAGCTTTTTTTTTTTTTCTTCCTGGTGGGCTCCCGGCTGTTTGAGTGCATCTGTTGGCCCCCTTGGCTCCCCTTTCTCTTGATATCACATGCATTGCACCCAGCAGCCCAGCTGCCAATGCCTGTCTATGAAAAATTGATTTCTCCCAGTTCCACATCGCCATGGCGATACACAGCGAACCTGCCAATTCTCCCTTTCAAGGATTTGCATCAAAGTTGCTTCACTGAGGGGAAGGTTAGCAAGGTTGAGGCTATGTGTAGTGCACAATAATGTGCAATAGTACAAAAATTCTGTCTTATGTGTGACTGTCGCTTAAAATAAATTAAAAGAAAAAAAAAAAAGCTTGAACTTCTTAGTGGCTATCTGCCACTCCATCAACACAAAGGCAGCTACTTTCTTTTTTCATGAAACACAAATTTGCGTGAATTGTAACGCTGGCGGGTTAACAAGGATTTGCGCGGCACTTATCTTCTCTTTGAACACAACTTTGATGGAGACAAAGATTTCAGATAAACAACCTGAGGTATTGTACCATTGGAGCCTTGTAAACAAGTATTTGAACAAAAAGGCAAAACATCACAAGGTCTGAAATTCCAGGAGGAGTCTTCAATTCTCATCAATGTTTTTTGAGGTTACGTGGGTTTATTTTGGTACATTTGGGCTTAATAAAATCAAGATCCACGTTGTTGAATATGAAAGACAATCTCCTTTTTTGTTGAGCGCAGCTCCAGATGAGCATTGCTAATGAGGGCCAACCATCCGTCACCTGCTCAGCCGAGCAGGAAGCCTTTGTGCCCCGCCCTTTGCTTCCCTCCACCGAGCGGCAAGCAAGAAGGTTACGACTTGGTCACCGGTGTGACGTCTCACTTCGTCTGTTCTCTTTCAGCTTTTTTTATGCAAAGCCGCATCCAACCCACCGTCGCTGTCCTCTGACATTGTCTCCCTCCTCTTTCCGCTTACACAGTCTCGCTTCCCTTACATCTCTCGCCTCCCCGGCCCCTCTCTCTTTCCGGCTCGCATCTGTTGGATCTACGGTGTTCCCAGGGGCCCGTGAGGGGCCAGAAGGGTCCATGAATAAGTCATTAACGGTGGCCCCAAGACTCTGTGATCATCGGCAACCTGTTCAAAAACATGCTTCTCTGCCACCTCTCTCGTTCCCACTGCACCCCTCTTTCTGCATCCATAAGCAATGAAAATAGAAATAAATAAATCATAAGGCCGCATGTGTGCATGTGTGTGTGTGTCTACAGCTTATGTTTTACAGCGTTCGTTGGCATCTCGGCTGACATGGAGATGATGTTGTATTAGGCAATGGTCTAATCACATTTGCGTTTTTGTGTACGAGCCTTTTGTTGAGAAAGACGAATTATATTAAAGTCGTATGTCAGTCAATAAATGAAGGCTTTGTCGTGTAATTATATTTGGTTGCAGCAATCTTTGGTTGTGTTGGTTTTGTTTGTGTCATTTGTATGCGTCTATAGTCACTTATTGTGTGATTGTGACTTGGCAGCATCAAATCCCATCTGTTGTAAGTCATATAAAAAAAAAAAAACAATATGACCAATATAATGCACAGTAAACCAACAACCTTGTAAACTTGCCCTCACTGCGTCTTCTGGAAACTTTACGAATATACAAATCTAAATCCTCATTTTTAGTAAGCACATCTGGACTCTGGCGCCGCCATGTCATTGGTTGCAATTTGAGTACATCTGTATGTGAATTCCATAGTGTGGTTACGAAATGAGATAAATTCTCTTTCGGCTTTTGATCAGTGGCAATATGACTCTAATATCAGATGCTGCACCAATTAAGAATTTGCATTTAATAATCTGGGCGCATTTACACGTGGAGTGTTTTGCCCAGTGCGGTCTTAATGTGTCATTGTAGCAACTTGAAGGGCTCCATGATGATGTGCTGAATGAATATAAATGTAAAGTGAGCTGATGAGCAGCTGAGGACAGCGGAGGAAGATAGCGGGAGGATGTAATGTGGAAGGAAGGGGAAGCAGGTGGGGCCATCGTAGGAGTAGAGAGGACCACTACCGTTGGGGCTTGGCTCGATTTTGAAGGGAACAGAAGGAAGAAAGGAAAGTCTCACAGGCATTTCTCTTTCTTCTCTGCCCATTTATCAGTCCGTCTTCTTCTCTGTCCTTCTTCACACTGCGTCTGGACTCACTCCAGCTCACACTGGATTCCTCACATGATTCCATTCCCTGTCCAGATTCAATACTCATCACGCATCCTTTTCCACATTGCCTTTCACGATGGTCTATCTCTGCTTAACACCTTTTTTTTTTTTTCCTTCCCTGCCTCTGCCGGTCCTCTTTTGGCTTCACTTTCCTCACCAGTAAAGAACTTGGCATGGGCTATGTGCCAGTGCCGTCTACATTGTGCCACATTACCAAGAGAGTGGGTGTGAAACACAGACATTTCCACAGCGTGCCAGTGAGATGGCACCACATCCAAGCCGATGGCTGCACAAAACATGAATACATTCTGTCTGCTGCCACCCACTCATCTCTTGTTTGAATTATTTTGGATCTCTTTGCTCTGGAAAAAAATGATCTCCATGAGATAAAACTACAGACGTATAGCTATGGGCTTTCAAAATTTCATATGTGGCGAGGCTAAGGCTAGCAAAGATAAGCTATTCTTTTTTCATAGCCTACCTTTATTTTCCTTTTATGTAGAAAGGCTTTATTTGATGGATTGTTGAAGAATTGCTGGTGTATTTTCCTGGACACACACTGGACTGATTTTTTTTTTTTTTGGCTACTGGTTCTTTGGTGGCAGACTGGGCTCAAAAAAGAAAACACAGAAGCCATTAAAACATTGAAGGACTTCATCAAGAAGAACATGCAAAATAGTCGTTTCCCAAATTACCCTCCCCAAGAGAGCAAGAGAAAAGCATGCCTAAAAGCGTAATTGTTAAAACCTCCAAGTCAAACCATTTTTAAAGAGTTCCGGAAAGACAATTTTGCACAGAACCAATTAACTGACAAAAATGGAATCCTTTCAGTGTTTTGTTTTTAATGCCACTTTTCAGTCTGGCCATGACCCCTGGTGTGTATTTGGTTGGTTTCCCTTCCCTTCCGGCGAAACAGGGCTGTACTGGCACAGTCCGAAAACGCAAACTTGGAACTGAAAATAAAATGGACCGCCATAAAAAAAAGGGATTTGTGCCATTTTAGAAAATGACCATGACCCCTGGTGTGGGATTGGAAGATTTCCTTAACGTTAGGCCCTAAGCCAAAACCTGTGGGTGAAAAGTATGAGACCACTTTTTTGTGGACCCCCAAGACCTGGATGACTGGTAATCTCCGCATACCATCCCAGACCCCACCCAACCTCCTCTATTCTGGCGGAAGCATCCCGAGATCAGCATCTCGGTCTTGAGGTGGCGAGTGGCCTGGGCCGCCGTGACGACCCCACACTGACAGAGTGTCAATACAAAGCAATTTACAAGCGCATGAAAAATCGACCCTTGATAACAGGCAATTTCTCTGCTCTGCTGCCTCAAGAGGCGTGATCCGCTCGGTCAAAGTGGCGACGGAGGGGGGTGACAAAAAAGAGGGGTGATCAGGGTCCAATGGAAGTGATTACAGCTTACTGTGAGGAAAAAAGGAGATGTGGGATGGAGGCGTAAATTGGACAGTAATAGGCCTGGAAACTGAATTGGTACAAGCGAATATAATTGTCATGCTTGAAGCAGAGAAATTGCAGAATCCTCCTGATGGAAAAATTGACAGAAAGGCCGGAGTCCAAACACTCGGAATAGTGTCGGACTGACAAGGAAACAAAGATTTGTGGCTGTTTGCACGCTGACGGAATAAAGTTTTTGTCTGGGAATGAAAAGAGGAAATACAACGAGGAGACACCAAGTTGTGTGTGTGTGTGTTTGTTTTTCTGTGTGTGTGGATTGGAGGCCACAGGTGAGGACAGAGATAATGACCTCATTCCTCTTCTGTGTGTCCAAGATGTGTTCGTTCAAGGCAGGACTATTCATCACCCCATCTCTTCATCCTTGCTCCCATCTTTGCACTCATCCTCCTTCCTCTTGGCCAAAAAGCCAGAGGTCACAGCTTTATCCACACACACAAAGAATTTTCTTTTTGTTGTGTTTTGTGTGTGTCAAGTTCAAGGTCCGAATCCCTTCATTCAGGGATGCGGTACAAATTTACAAAATATCCTGACAGGGACTGCTTTGAGTTTCTTCCACTGAATACCCCCCCCCCCCCCTAACTTTGTACTCTTCTCCTCTGAGTACTTCCGAGGTGCTTAATGAAAACAACACTTTAAAAATCTAATTTGAGTTAGCATCAAATGCTGCTTCATTTAGCGAGAGGTGTTTGATGGTAAGAAAAAAAAAAAAGAACATCAGCAGCCTAATTCAAGATTTCACACTAACAAAGTAGAGCTAAATCTTTTTTTAAGTTGCTTTCCCCAAATAGACCAAAAAGTTCTTTAGATGAGTCGATGAACCGGTGTCACTGGCTTTTGGACCGGTCACACACACGCACACGTTTATTGTTATTTTTAACTTGTGATTAACCTTTTAAAACATCAAGTAAATGTGAAGCCAAGTGTCTGTCTTACATCTTTTTTGATTTATATAAAAAAAAAAAACGTCTGCTTAAAACTGCCTCCGGTTGAGTATGTGTGTGGCCCACAGTGATTAGATCGACACGTATAATAAAAACGTTTCTTAAACGTGACTGTGGCTGAATTTACGTTGACATTCTAGCCAATCGACAATTTGGCTCTGTTCTTCTAGGGCAGTAAATCTTGATCAAATTTCATGACCACATCACTAGTAGTGCTCTGATGACATGTGTGTAGTATGATCCCAGCAGAGCGATATTGTTTCACGTATTGTAGCTTGTATTATGTTGCATCTCTTGTCTGGTTGGGGATGTAAAGAGTGTAACATAAAGCCATTTAAAGAATAGAATGAGGTTATTGAACTTGTTGGATGCCTTGGGACAGATTTCACGTGGGTGGTGAACAAGAGCAGTTAGATAAATAAAGCAATCAGCATAAACTCATTCACTACCATAAATGTTAATGATTCATTTGAATGGAGAATGAGTCAAAGCTGAGCTTGGTGCAGACAAAAAAAAAAGACAAATATGCTAGCTGAATGCACAAGAGGAAAAAAAAAGTATTCTTCTCAAAATACTTGGTAAACAACTCGCAACAGTGGACGAGAACTAGGAAATCAAACAACAATATCGGACATGCGACGTGCACACAGTGAACGCTCGAAATTCCCGGCAGACATCCAGAGACGCTTGGTAAGGACATGACGTTCTTCCCTTGTGGGAGAAAAAAAAAGTGCAGCATTTCAAGCATCACTTCCAAGATGATTCTGACTGAACTTGAGTTTGTTCTCAGGTTTGCCAGTTGCACTCTGCCATGCCGTGCCGACATAATTGGCTGCAAAGTCGTTGATGTTATGTCACGAGTCATGTTGAAGACGTCGACGTGAGCAGAGGAGAGAACAGGCTTTAAACGTCAAAGTTTGTGTGTACATCTTTTGGCAAAGAGAGATTCATTCAAGTGATGGTGAGGAAACAACAAAAGATTTGAGTGCAACTCATTGACTGAGTTGGATTTTTTTTTTTGAAACGCATAACATTTTGTGTTGTGACTTTTACTTTTGGCTTTCTTTTGTGCATTGCGCTGCATATCAAATAGTTTGGTTCATTTTTGGCGCTGGGCCAACTGGAAAGCTTGGGAAGAAAGAAATACTTTGCATCACCTTGGGATAAAAAGTGGAAAATTACTTCTTGTTAATGTCCTTGTAAGTTTATGTAAGTCGGGCTGTCAAATTGTCACTAGGGTGGCAAATACATTTGAATAAAAGAGCTCGTTTCAAGCCTCAAGTCATGTAAAAAAAAAAAAAAAAGTTTGTTTGGAAGCCATGGGTGGCTGACACATCATCTACAAGACTGTTATGTTATTGTTGTGTTTTAATGAGTACAGCAAGTTAAGTCTTGCTCCACAACAGCAGCTGCTGGCTGTGTTGGCTTGTCAAAGTTTCCTTGAAGAAAATCTTGACGTTTGTGTTGTGAGTGCTCGAAATATATTCAGATTTATCGCTACGACAATTCCTGGTGGGAATTAGGAAGCAGAGTTTGGGTTTCTTCCTCCACCTGTCTTTCCAACAAACTTAGTCCCGCCTCCTCACCATACAGCATCATCCTCACACAGGAGAACACCGTAAAAAAAGATGCTTTGACCCTCGTCGCTCCTCCTCATCTTCTGACTTCTCTCTCATGCGCAAGGACAAAGACAAGAGGAGGGGACGCTTTGTGTCGTACAAAAAAAAAAAAGTGCACCAAATCTGCGGCAGCTGGAGGAGAAAGAAGCCTTCCAGTCAAGTTCATTTGAATGTGCACCTTTGAGGGGGTGTCACATCAAAATCATTGCCAGAGATGAAGAGCGCATTGGGTGTGGTTGGTGTTCTTGTGTGAAAGGGAAAAAAAAAAAAAAAGAGGCGGCACACTGTATGAATAATGTGTGAGCAGAGTACAATGCC
The DNA here is from genome assembly GCF_033458585.1 of Syngnathus typhle. NCBI lineage: Eukaryota > Metazoa > Chordata > Actinopteri > Syngnathiformes > Syngnathidae > Syngnathus > Syngnathus typhle. The sequence goes on from NC_083748.1 coordinate 9,287,960, forward strand.
TTGTCATTACACAGGCTATTGTGTTGAATGATTTAAGATTCTTGTGAGTGTGCTGAATGGCAGCCTGTATGACAACGTGTCCTCTCTCTTATCTGCCTGCTTCTCCCCACAGGCCGCATTCAATACTCGCTTCTCATCTTCCTGCTTGTCACTTTCCCTCCATGTCAATTACACTCTCATTCCCTTTTGTCTACACTTCTTACACCTTTTACATTTGGCCCCAATGTTTTCTCTCCCTCCTAGCAGCTTTAAGTGTCTTTTTTTTTCTCATCATTTCCTTTGGAGGCATCTTCACCCCCTCCACCATCGTCTTTTTTGATCACTTTCTGCCTCCCGCTCGCCCTCACCATGTTTACCGCGTCTCATCTTCCTGCAGGACGTTGAGACGCCGATGCTTTGCCGTCGTCCCTCGCCTCCATGCGGCATCTTCTCTCCTTCCGGAATCATCCTCGCACGGAGTGAGTGAGTGACCTGGATCTGTCTCTTTGCATTACGACGCCCGCCCCGTTGGAAGAAGCAATAGCATGGCAGCGGAATGAAACTGTATTGCATGCCCTCATTTGTGTGCCTGAGTGTAAGTGCGTGTAATTGAACCTGCTGCAATGATAAGGCAGCTGCCTTTTGGCACATGTGTGTCTGTGAGTGTGTGTCTGTCTGTGGGTGTGTGTCTGTGTGTGTGTGTGAGAGAGAGAGAGAGACACAGAGAGAGAGAGCTTGTGAGTGAGTGAGTGAGTGAGTGAGTGAGTGAGTGAGTGAGTGAGTGAGTGAGTGAGTGAGTGAGTGAGTGAGTGAGTGAGTGAGTGAGTGAGTGAGTGAGTGAGTGAGTGAGTGAGTGAGTGAGTGAGTGAGTGAGTGAGTGAGTGAGTGACATATCTTTGCTTTATTCTACTCAGTTACAAACTTCTTCTGTCTTGTGTAGCAAAGAAAAACTTTATCAAATTGCCTGTGACGAGTGCTCCAACACATCAAACCCCTCCCTGCTCCCGATACATGACTGAAAGTATACATAAGAAACTTTCCAGCAAAGGATTGTGTGGGTGTTAGACAGGGAAGAAGAAACATCTTATCTGCCGGGAAAGAAAACAATCAAGGCACAGAGCACTGACTTGTCAAAGATTGCGACACCACCAAAACACTGAGGTCCCTGGAAACAAGAAGAAAAACACATTCTAGTGACAAAAACCCCCACAACACCTTCAAACTTAGTTTGATAATTACATTTATTTTTATTCCTTCCGTTATATCTAAACCTTTTTTTTGTTAAACCACTAATATTTCACCCGTCAAAGATTGAGTAGCATTCGTTTAGCTTGTACTTTGTAAATGCTGCTTCTGGGCTAATTTATGCACTTGAAGTTTAGTCATGACAGTGGTGTCGAAAGCAGAGCAAGACAAAAAGTACACAACGTGGAGCAGACGTAAAAACTTGGGGAAAGTTTACATTTGAATTATTTCTGTTCAAATTCATGCAGGGATGTAAGTCATCAAATAATTTACTGCTCCGTTAACAGAGATGACGACGTTCTTCTTTTTCCTCTTTCGGGGAACCTTCATCGGCGAATCAGGGTACACTGGATTGTGTGATGCATCTTCCTGGAAGGCACAGTAACTTGAATTCCATTTCAATGACATCCATTGTACTTCCAAAACTGTGCCAGAGAGAGAGCGAGATTCTCCTCTAGTGTATTAGATCGCATTCGGCAGGACAATTATTTAGGTCTGGCAGCAAACGAGGTACCATGTTGTGTCTGGCCTGGGATCTGGCGGGGGACCGAGTTTTTGACAAACTCAGCTGGTGCAAGTGTTGAAAAAAGGCAGCGGAAAGCAGAGCAGGCGGAAAACACAACTGCGTCCTTTTGGCTTTAAGTCTCCCTGCTTAGCGTAGCTTCTCCTTTTCCTCGCTTAGGATGGGTCCTTCCAGTAATACCACTGCCTGATATTGTTGAGAAGCTGACGTTCATGGAGTTTCCTTCCTGGAGATGTTTTGTCAGGCTTTTGCAGCATCCGCCACCTTTTGCATCTTTTTTTCCCAATAGAAAAACATGCACTGTACAGTGAAGGAAATGCCATTAATTTTCTTTCCTTTTTGAGTGTGTCATGTTTCAGGTGGTACTTGGTGTAAAACGTTTTCTGCTTTAGTCCACTCAGTGTGGTTTGATCTGTTGAGTAGAAGGCACGAGGAGAAACAAAAGTGCAAGGTGAAAATGTGCTAAAAGACTTGTTGCTATCGCTGTCAACACTCTTCCAGCAATCCCAACGGTAATGGCTGTCTGACACGTCAGTTGCCATGGCAACGTGACATTGAACATTCACCTTTTGCTTTCTCAGCCTCCTCGTTTTCTTCTCACTTCTTCTGTCTTTCCTCCCCAATGCAACTCACTATGAAGCCTAGAGTCCAAACAGCAAAAATTTGGAGCAACAGAATTGAGTTTCAAATTAGGCTTTCAATCAGTTTCATAGAAGGGTTTCAAAATGGAGGCTTGGTGTTCGATTTCAAACGAGGTTTGGAGTTTCAAAATGGGGTTTCAAACTAGGGTTACTGTTTCAAATTAGCGTTTTAAACTAGGGTTCGGGTTTCAAACGAGTGTACTGCAAATGTGATATAAAACGCTGTGCTTGTGCAAGTGTGGACTCAATCTGTTGGCGTGAAGTCTGCTTGACACGGACAGTCTACTGGAAGTGTGTTTGTGTATTTGTGTGTGTGTCTGTGTCTCATCACTTGTTGGATGTCCCATGATGTCATGACTAATGACTCCCTGTGGTTCACGGTGCGCATATACACAGTTGACATTTGCCAACACACACAGACACACACACACAGACACGCACACACACGTACGCGCACACGCACACACACACACACACACACACACACACACACACACACACACGCACACACACAGCTTTCTTCAAACTGTTAATTAATTGAACTAATTACAGGTCCTCGTGTCAGTTCCATTGCCTTATCTCAATCCCACAATGCACTTGATCACAAGCTGCCGTGCTGGGATGCGATAAATTCTGTCGTTCCCCCCCAGACAAGTGACAGTGACACGCAACACAGTCAGATAGAACAGGTCAACGGTAAACGCAAACCGTCGGAGGGGCTTAGTTGAGGACACGTCTGGTGTTTTAAGATAGCTTTAAGTTAACCGGCCTTGATGATTTATGAGTGTCTGATTTAGCATTTAAAAAAATTCAACAAAATATGAATACAACATTTCCGTTTTCAAGCGTTATCTATAGAAGAACACGCGATGCAATTTTATCTCCTTTTCAGAAACGTTAATTGGAATATATTTCGAGGGAGAAAAACAAGCAAAAATATGGAGCTATCTATTGAGGCCCCTCGCAGCTTAAGACCTCAACTGATTCCTTCTTTGCAGCCTTTCAACGTGGCTTCAGTGGAACTGCAAAACAGACATGCAAAAAATCATTTAGGAGACATCAAAGTCAATCATTGTGTGTGAATAAGGAAGCAAAACAGCCAATGTGGACGACATAAGGAAGCTATTAGCAGCGATTGTAAAGAATTACATTCACGGGCTCTTCGACTCATCAAATTGACTGACGGTGTCTCGCGTGGGAGGTGCGCATCACTGACCTCCACCTTGCGTGCACGCAACAGTCGATAGCAAGAGCGCACACGTGAAGCATGCAAACCTTGTAGACGCCGGTGAGGAGGCGGCGGTACTAATTGGGTAGACGTAGAAAGACCCCAGGGGACGTGACCCATTACGGAGAGGGGGAGCTCCCAAGTCTGACCATGAAAGACATCAAAAGAAGCATACATGAATTAGCCTACAGCCCCTGGGTCCTTATGTTAAGCAATGTTTTTTTGAATTTTGAAAGGGTTTGGAAATGAGTTGATTTTTGTGAGGAAAACAAAATGTACAAAATGAGTTCTTGCACTTCACGTTGGATTCTTTTCTGTAGTTGTGACATCATTGAATGGTAACGTTTATGCCTCGAGGAAAACATAAAGGCATTGCGATTATTTAGCTGTTGTCTTCTTTTTTTTCGTCTTTAGTACATACACCGGAAAATGTGTTATCCAAATGAAAACTGAACAAATAAAAGATTGACTCCACTCAGAGAACACATTGCGTTCAATTTCAGAGAATCCTGCAGTGTATCAAGCCATGTGTGCTAAAGTCACATCAGGGAACAAAAGGTCAGTGGAGCGCGAGATGGATTTGGTGTCATAATGCTTTTTTCACCTGTGGAGAAATTAACAAAGTCGTCATAAAAGATCAGCCACGGAATTTCAACTCTATCTTTGACACTGATGAATACTGAAAAGCTCCACTTAGCTTGATAAAACCAAAGAAGTAAAAGCATGTGTTGTACAAGAGTTGAAAAAGTTTATTTTTTTGCACAGCTACTTCCACTAAAGTTGCAAAACAAGTTGCAAAACTTTGCATCTCCAAACTTTGGAGGGAAATATCCAGTCATTTATCTCATAAAAGCTTGGCCCCGTTCACAGTTATTAAAACCTTACTCGGTTTTTTTTTCACCTCCTAAAGAAAACATACAGAGGAACAGAAAAACAAGAACAGGAAAACACAAGTATGCTAAATCAGCTAATTAAATCAGCTCATTAAAATGCTCTTATCAGATATCAGCCCCTTGTCTGTTTTGTAGTTGGAAAACTTTTGCATGTTTAGCCCCTTAAATGTGCTTTAACGCAAGTTGGCATCAAAAACGCCTCCAGAGCTGAGCTGCCTCACTTTTCATAATAATAATACTAAATTGCTAATTAACTAAAAGGTTCAATTCAGTTAGGGCTGAAGCTGGAGGCCTAGCTCTAACCCTAACCCTAACCTCACCTAACCCTAACCTCACCTAAGGGTTAGAGCTAGGGCTCTAGGATTAGCCCTAACCCTAGCTCTAACCCTAGCTCTAACCCTAGCTCTAACCCTGAACGTAGCTCTAAACCTAGCTCTAACCCTAAACTAACACTAACCCACAGCTTTAGGGAGGTGTATGGATATATGGGGTAGCAAACGAGCAACTGTTTTGCAAATTTTCTATGATTAAAATTTTTAGGTCCACTGGGATTCCAACCCGGGTTGCTGGGGTTAGAGCCCAAACCACTAACCACTACACTATGGAAGCCTCACTCTATTGAGTAGCTCACAAGCGAATGGATTAGTGGTCTCCAACCTTTTTTGCGCCACAGACCGGTTACGTGTCAGAAATAGTTTCCTTTAATAGAATAAATACATTTATGATACATATAGATACGATGAAATGAGCAGCAGTGGAGCCCCATTTCAACCCCTTACACTGAGTGCCAAGCAGGGAAGAAATGAGTAACATTTTTATGGTCACTGGTATGACCCGGCCGGAGTTTGAACCCACGACCTTCCAAGCTCAGGGCGGACACTCTAACACAAGGCCACTGAGCTGGTAACGTAGTATAGTGGTATAACACTAATAGTAGTTTTTAAATAACGTGTATGCATCTACACGCCTAAATATTGTTATCCAATATATCGATTGAAATTTCACATCGGATTGCTGGTTTGAAGTTTACTTTTAATATTATTATTTTTAATAAACATTTATGTTAAAACTTGTCTGGTGTTTTATTCCTTGTTTTTATATTCGCCAATTAAAACATAAAAATCAGACATTTGGTTAACTGCTTTATATGTCATATAAAAAACCCGAATCACTTTAGGAAGTGATTCGTTCACTGAAAATAGTCGTTCATTTGAACGAATCGTTCACTCACGAGCCAACACTAGGGTCAATGTGAAAAGACCCAGAAAGCAAGCAGATGTAACTGGTCTTTTTTTTTTTTTTAATTATTAAGATGCAGATGCAGAAACAGGTTGAAAACCTTAAAACAATTAAGCATCCTGGGACTTCATCGATCACATGAACTTAATGTTTTGTGTGCAAACACCTCAATATTTTCATTTTAAAGGTAGAGTCTTGGATATTAGACAGCCTAAAGCCACGTTGAGGCTTTTAAAGCAATGATGCTATTCACCAGTGCATGTCTGCAGACAGTCTCAACCAGCGTATCTACTGCTTATGACTCAACATGACTCAATCAGTCCAACCAGCATGCAGACGTCATTATGGAGCACATCCTCTTTGTTGAGCTAACTGAACAATAATGTGTCCCTTGTGAGGGACTGTTGTGGGTCACGTCACATGACACAAATGTGTTGGAGAATTCCACGACTAACCCTAACCCGACAAACTGACCTAACCCTAACTTGTAGCACGCACACACCAAAGAGAACTTGGAGTGAGGCCGCTTGATGCTAATCCATCTTGTAGCAGTCACGGCTGTCACCTTGCCCTCAGCGGCACAAGTGCACCCTCACTGTGTCTTTAGGACCTGTAGACAGCATCAAATGTGGCGTTGATTCTGCCATGACTTTCTTTCAGACCCCGTCCCTCCAAAAAGAAGAAAAAAAGATCTGCCAAAGTAGAATTCAGAAAAAAACCTCTTTTATTGTGCAGCAACAAGATTAAGGGGGAAAGGCTAAGTGGGCCAAATATAGATCATAACTCTATTAACTATAGCAACATCATTGTGCATGAATGGAGAGGTGGAGGGGGGCTAAGCATGTTGCGCTTGGAGGAATTTATCACAGAGTCGGCACGGCGAGATCATTTGCCTCTTGACAGGATCATTATGACATTCAGGGCTCTTGCCACCGCTGCGCAATTTCAGCGTTCCTCCTTGTGTGGAATTTTAATTGAATTAGCTCGGTTGGTTACACATGGTGCCGACGATAACATTTGGTGTCTTTGGTGGAAGCGGGTTAACGCTTTTAACAAGGCCAAGAAGAAGAAAAAAAGACAAGGTGTTTTTTGCTGATTGCACTTTCGTTCCTTCTTTTAGCGACCCTCAGCCTGTCTTGCATGTCAGTGCCCGGGGAAGCTGAGAGCAACGTTGTGGATGGAGGGGTGGGGGTAAACATGTTGCTGTTGGAATGATGAATGATGGCGGTCACGCTTGGAAAGGCCATGGAGGAGGGGCGCCATCACGCTGCAGGCTGACAACAAGGTGTCTCCTAGTTACTTTGATGCTACATGCGAGCAGCCATTAAGATGAGATTAATGGACGTGCACTATGCTAATGTGGGCTAAAGTACACATAGCAACATGATTCTTTATGGCACTGAGCCAGGCAGGGCCAGATGAATGCTCATGCCAGAGTAGGCTCCTGTCATCAGGATGGACAGCATTGCATGGTGGGACATGGAAAAACACTTTGTATTGATTTGCAGTGATCCATGTGCCCCCCAAAGGGCGACCACTTAAAAGGGGCAAACATTCATGCATCGCATCTTTTCACTCTTCTCACCAGTTGACCCCCCAAAAAATCAACAAAACATAACATGCTGAAGTAGACAGGTCCATGTTGATGTAGGAAAATTAAAGTCGCATTTAAAAAAAAAAAAAAAAGGGAAAATAAAACACACCTGTATCGTGAACTTAAACAAAGGCCCTTGCTAATCGACACTCCCAACAGTGCACAAATCCATCATCGTTCAAGAACAGACACATTTTTATTTAGCAAAACATGTTTAATCTCTCCTTGATGCGTGTTTATTTACAAGTAGTAAATCTGCAAAGTAGGAAATAACAGAATATTTACACAATGAATGTTCACCTGCAAACTCCATGACAGTCGCTTCAAGTTTGAGACACTAATGTTTTAAAAATTCCTTTGCCACTAGCTCTCAACTGGTTGTCTTGCTTGGTATGCAGCTCAGTTTGAAGACTTGAGAAAAAAAAAAGAGGAACAGGAAATCAAAGAGGCGGGCGATGGGACTTTTTCTTAGGAGTGTTTTACAAAAGCATGACATCGTGGTGACAGAAATGCTTTCGAAAACATATTTTGAACAAGTCCGCTCTCAGCCCAACAGTGCAAACATGACTGAGGCTTCATTCAAAGCAACCGATGTCACTTGATCAACAACGAGAAGCATTAAGAAGAAGAACACAAGCGGACCATGAACCTGAGAGAGAATGAGTCCAGAATGTTTGCCACGTCGCCACTTGTTCTGTGTGCTTCTGCGGGGGATCTTCTGCGCGCTACCGATCCGTACTCGTCGTTCACGAAACCAAAAAAGTACGAATGAGGTGATTGATGCTTACAGACGGGAAATGTCCTCGACCGGATATCTTTACATGATTCCCAAAGTGTATGCTTCGTGTGGCGAGTAAACTACAGAGCGGTAAACATGGATCCAGTTGAAGTTCCGACTCATGTAAACAAAGTGATGACTTTGAATTAAGGGACCAAAGAAAAATCTGGAGAGCCACAGCATTCATGATCAGCATTAAATGAGCCCAAAAAGATGAGCTAGAAAAACAAATGTCAAGAGTTTAAAGCAGCAAAGTCACATTTCCATCACAAAGACAAATCATTTAGACCCCCCCACTGAAGTCCCATCAAGTACTTTTTACCATCAGGCAAATTGAAGAAAGTTCTTGTGGTTTTTTTTTGTGTTTTTTTGTTTTTGCCTTCAGCGTACCATCAAATGTACAATTTACATGTTGGGAATAAACAAAAACAACCTGATTACAAAATAAACACGTGAGAAAGTATACAAATTTACAAATGAAAACATCACACAATACCACAGTTTGGTTTTTGGGCAAGCAGAAAAAAATTAAAAAAATGTTTTTTTTCTCACCAGCAAGTGAAAAAGAAGCTGACTTGAGTGTCGAGGAGGAGAGTCTTAAAAGCCACCGATGGCAATGGGCCAGCTCGACAAAGAAGAGCTGCAGGTTAGGAGCATGATGACCTCCTTCAGACAATATACACTCAGCACATCTGTGTCCAGCCAGGAACATTTGGAACATGAATAAAACGCGTGGCTTCGGGCACCACCCGACTTTGCTCGACACGACAGTAAACGCCGGCCGCTTGACCTCATCCGCATACTTTTTTGTATCATCTTGTCGAGCATTTGAAAAGCGAATATTTGGAGTTCCCACCAAAAAGCGTCACGCTTGTCTTTTGTCTTCTTCTGACGGTCGCAAAACGATTCATTTCAGTCACAAGGCATGTTCATATTTAGAAAATCATACGGTAGCACATTCCATCTAACAAAATGTCTTTGCACTAAACAACATTCAAAGGAAACATGGCACAGTACGACTTTTTTTTTCTTCTTCTTTTCGATTTTTTTTGTTTGTAGCGTTTTGCACTTCAACTATCAAATGTATTGTTGGATTTTGTCTCTTGATTAAAACAAAACCAAAAAAAATGGGGGAAACATTGCTCTCTCCCTAATCTTTAAAAACGTAGCTGTATTTATATATAACATCTATATATTCTTCCTTTGTAGCGTTTCTGTAAATTGTGCAAATTCAGCAGTAATACAAGTGGCGAGAGATCAGAGAGTGGGCAGTTGATTACAATTATACAAAACAATTGAAAAACAAAACCAAAGAAAACAACAAAAAAAAAGCCAACATCCTGACACGTGAGCCACAAAGCTTCTCTCCATTGTGCACAAGAGGCCCCGCATGGAGTTCTTTCCAATCACATCCACAGGAAGCCAAAAGCTCTCACTGACACTTTCTCCATGAACGCAGCGTGTGAAAATGTCCGCTCTGTCACACATACACGAACACACGTAGGCATACACAGACCCGCCCACCTCTGCCGACCCCGCTCCGTTTTGCAGTATACCGCCTCAATGCTTTTGCAGTTTGTCTGTGAGGGAGGGAGGGGGGGGGGGAGGGAGATGGACAGACAGACGGACGGGCGACGTCGGATGGTCCTCAGCTGGTCAGGGCCATTGTGTCGATGACCTGCTCCAGCTTGCTCCGCAGCCGCTGCCTCCTCGCCTGCTCGTCCCGCTCCAGCGCCGACAAGATCTGAAGACAGAGAGGGGCGACCGGCTTGAGGTGGTTGTGCTTGTTCTCATGAGAATGTAACAGTAATTTCACCCAAAATAAAAGTCAGACAAAAGAATATTAGGACTACAGTGGCATAAGAAAAAAATGAAATTATCAGAGTAAATTAATAATTTGTGTTTTTCAGGCAGACAATATTTTATGATAAAAAAAAATCAGGATGAAGCTATGTTAAAATGAGTTGAGGAGCTTCATTCAGACAATATTAATATTTTGCCACCATTTTGTAGAATCTGGGGACCAAGGGACTACGTTGAAGTGACTTGAGCAGTTTCATTTAGACAAAAGTAGAGCTCTGTTAGCGCTTACCTCGTCCTTATACTTGACAATGTAGGAGTAGATCTCATGGAGGGCAGACATGCTATTAAACTGGTTGGCGTGCAGTCGCGACTGCTCCGCCAAGTAGGCACTCATGTCCTGGTCGCTGATGGCCGACATCCTCGAGATATCAGAGTAGTACCTGCGGGAACGCAAAGGAGACCAGTTCATTGATGAAAGTCTTAACGAGAGCCCGCTCGGTGCATTTGACCAACGTACCGCTCCACCCAGTTTTTGTAGTTGGGGATGTCTTTAGCGTAAAGTAGCTTGTTGGACGGCGAGTCTTTCCCTAATTTATGCTCGGACGTTGAACAGGAGTCCATGAAGGTCTGGGCCACCACCGACAAACAGGCGTCGGTAATGCTGTTCTTGTGGATGTCGAACACAAACTGCGGGTTCTTGATCACGTTCACCCAGAAGCGCAGGGGAAGGCTGCGAAGTTGGAGGGAGAACAAAAAAAAAAGTTGCAGAATCACTCGTGTCTGCAAAGCAACGGCGTTGAAGGCACGCCGACTCACCAGTTGCTCTTCCAAGTGTGCCGGACGTCCGAGTCCGAGATGGAGTGTTTGTCGGCCTGCTCGTCCAGGAAGTCAAACATGTACTTAATGGCGAGCGGCAAGGCGCTTCCTCTGTGGGCTGTGCTGAAGATGGTCTCAAAAAGGTCGTCCACAAACTTTTGAAGCGTGCCCTAAGGAGGAGAATGGCAGTGGGAGTGAAAAAGTGACAAAAATTAAAGAACAAAACAATTTGGTTCAGATAATTGAGAAAGGAGACACAGATTGGGGGGGGGGGGGGGACTATTCTGACGGTTACACGGAAATTAAGGAAAGGTAGCGTCGCAATCATTAATTAGGCATCACATCACGGCTAATGGTGTTGCCGTAGGCGACGGCTGTCAGTGGCAGGTGTCTGCTTTTTAGTCATTCAGATGGCTCCCAATGAGAGTTCAGCCTTAGGCTCTTTTATAACGCCCCTCCCATTTTTTTCTGGAATTTTTCAGTCCTCAAAATAATATCGTCCTGAAGCTCACACACGCTTTTCTTCAAACATCCTGTCCACATTTCACAAAAGTGTCTCTGAAACACACTTTCCACAGGGAAATTCGGGGATGTCGTAAGCAAGCACAAACAGCAGCGTTTTGTCGTTGCCTTCCCTCGACTCGCCTTGTTAATGATTTCCTGATTGTGGCAACACAGATAACGTTCAACGTAGCGCGTGAACAATGGGAATGCGGAGTTAATGAGTGGAAACATCAAGGGGAGAGGAAGCATCGGTGTGAGATGAGTCACTGAGGAATGCCAAGTGCAACATCGCTGGCAGGAGGCAGGAAAGTGTCCATGGGTGTGCAGCACGCAACCTTGCATGTCACAACTTTGGCTGGGGAACTTAAAATCAGAAGATTTCATGATTTAGAGTGGCAACGAGTGTCCTTCTGAGGCTGCAAAAAAGTAACTGACTAGATAATGGATTGTCAATAAATAAAAAGGAAGGAAAGTTGTACTGTAAAATACATTCTTACTTCCAAATGAGTATTTCAAAATATGTAACATATCCCATTTTTGCACAACAGTGATGTATAAATAACTCCAGCACTACATCTGCTCTCCCAGGTAACGTTAATAAAAGTGACAGGCTGTCAATCAAACCGTCAGATGAAAAACGTGATGTCAGCTGTTTTGCAAACAAAATCCCAACATCTCAGCAAGTGAGTCCACATGCAAGCAGAAAGTGTATTCTGGAGGTCATGGAGGAAATGCGGAGAGTAATGATTGCAGGGGTAAAGGCCTGAGCCTCTAAGCCCCGAGGCCACCAGGAGACCGTCCGGTAACACCAACAAACAACTCGATAGTCAAAGGTCAACTTACTAATTAAGACGCACACATTTGTTTGGGGCAAAAGGTTATGAGCAATGTTAATGAGCTCGGAGACCAACAAAACAAAGTTCAACAGGTGCTAAGCTGAGGAAGTCAGCTTTGAGTTCAAGGTGATCGAGATCCTTTTCTTCTTACCTTGGTGGCCAGCAGCCGGGTCAGGTAGATCTCAGAGACCATCTTGCTCCCTCGGTCACCTTCCCTCTGGTCCGAGTGGTCGTGGTTCTTGACCAGATGCCACAGTTTGGTGCCGCTCTCCAAGTCGGGCGTGATCATTGGGGTTCGGGAGCGCAAACTGTCCGGACTGCTAGCTGTTCTCAGCATGCTCTCTGCCAGGAGCAAAGCAAGAGTGAGTTGTCTCTTTTTTTTGTTTTGTTGCCCGCTCGCAGACACACAAAACACACTCACACACCTTCTCTCGTACCGTATCTGCTGAGAGATTTGGTGAACGTGGAGGAGTTGGAGATGTTGTAGGCCGAGTTCTGCTTGGGTACGAGGGCAATCACAGAACCGTCCGTCACCTGGAACAACATATCTGATCAATTATTGCTGCAAAAAAAACGACCTGAAGAAGAGTCAAAGCAAGTGTACCTGGTAGTGAGCAAGCGTGTTGAGTCTCTTCCAGTCGTTGTCAATCTTGGTGGTCACATCTTCATCCTGAAGGATGATGCGAGCCATCCTTCCTTGCCGCCATTCTGATCCACACAAAACATTGACCGTTATGATGAATTGTGATTTTTTTTTTTTAAACCAATAAACACCCCCGCTGACAAAGTCGTCTTCTTCTTCTTACCCAGGTCCATATCGGAGGCTTTGGGTCTCTGCGAGTAAGGCGTGCCCTTGTAGACGGCATCCAGGAGCTTCTCCTTCACCTGGGTGACTGTGTCACAGTTGAGACTCTTCACGGTCACCTCGGGAGCATTTTCATTCTCTGGGTTCACGCAGTGCAGAGTCTGTACATGGGAGGAAACAGAGGCAAACATTTCAAGCGGCCATTTTTTAAAACCTGCAGTCATTTCCAATTTGCTTTCCGAGCACATGCATACGATACACTGAGGCAATTTCTACTTAATATCCGTCTGTCAATATCTAGTTAAAGAATTAATGTGTAAAAAAAAAAAAAGCTTTTCCTCCCGCTTTCCCACCAAGCGATTGTACGAACGATTCAATGCACTGACCAAAGTCTTGTAGTCAATCTGCTGTCTGATGAGCTTGTCCTCGCTGAGGGAGTAGCGAGCCTCTCCCGTGATTGCGTCTATCGGCCCCTTCTCCATTTGCTGCTTCATGGCGCAATACAGCATGAAGAGCGGCTCACCGGCACATTCCTGCAAGAGAGAAAAACAAACATCATGTAGATTCCTTAGCATTTTTTTTTTTTAAACCATGATCAGGCGAGAAGTTTATCATCCCAAAATAAACACTTATAACTCAAGCCTAGGTATTCTGAAGTTTTATGCTTTTGTCTGTCTTGGCTCAACATCGACTGTTTTTGTTGGAAGCAACTGAGATTTTGAATGGGTCAAAGTTCACCAAAATGACAGTTTTGGATTCATAAATTAAAGGCAGCAATACACAACATGCACATGAAAAGAATGCAAAAGTAGGTGGGGTAGTGAAAATTGAAGCCTCCATGAATCTCTGATCTTGTATCAAGAGGAATTCAAAGTGAGAGAGACAGCTCACACAACACCGAAAAAATAAACCCGCATCCAAATTCTGCTACCAAAATAATGAAGTGACGGACAGGAAGGGAATCTGGTGAAGCGCTTTGGGAGTCACAACAACACGAGCGACGGGGTCTGAACACGGATTCAGAGCCCGTCCATTCAGAAGAGAGGAGCATTGAGCAAATGAAAGGCGGAGGTAAACGATAGGTAGCCGCTGGCCTCCGCCTTATCTAACGCTGCAGCTGTGTGCGTTTACCGGGGATTTTTCTACTCGACTGCAAGCGGGATCACTCCCAAATAAAATGTGTGCCTGTGGGCGCGAGAGAGTATTTCTTACCTTGAGGAACTTGTAAAGCAGGAAGGTGAACCAGTTGGTGAGCATCTTCTCAGCCACCGACTCTGTCCTGGGAAAGACAAAAGATGATAAAGGATGAGAGGAGATGAAAATTCAATCTCAAAGCGTAGAAAAACATTATCCCCAAGTGAAACTTTCAAGATTGCGATCGTACCAATTATTAGACGACAGAGTCTTTTCCCTGAGAAAGAAAAACACCCCGCCCCCAATTTCTACCTGCTGTCTTCAACACTTCATTGTCACTATGGCTGTTGAATTATCTCACTTGTCTCTTTAAATAACCTCACGCTAATAACGCTACTATTTGCTTTACAAAGTTCGAAAGGGCTCAGTACGATGAGAAATGACGCCACCGAAAATGTAATCTTACCACCTTCTGTTCAAGACGAAGGACAAAGAGAAAAATAAAAGTGTGTGTGTGTGGGGGGGGGGATGGGCAAATAGGCCAAAGAAAGCAGCCAGTGAAAGCCTGTAGCAGGAACGTGAACTCCTACGCTTCCTTCCACCAGCGTCCCGTTTGACTGTTGTTTGATGTATGTGGAACGCTTTCTTTCTTCACGGCTGTCAGCCAAATATAAGCCATGAAAGATGAGGCGACGGGTAAAGGAGAGCTGGAGGATGAGGGAGGTGAATACACCTGGACAGTAAACGCTTGTGGGCATGTCAGGTCCTGATAGAAGGTGACACCAATCCTTCTCTCATTCAGGGGAAACTACGTGCCAGCACTTATTGTTCTCAAACACATGCCGTAGCATTCCTGTCCGGAAAGCAAATATACGGCGAAAGTTTTTTTTTTTTGGCCCAAAGTTCTCGTCCAGCTTGGCAGTTAAATCTCCAGAAGCTTGTGTGTTTAGCAAGGGCAGCATGTTGCGACCATTCCCCGCTGGATGGGATTAGAAAAAGCTTTACAAAGGCACATTGGTGGCAAGTCATTAATTTGATTAGATTGTTTTTTAATTAAATATCTCTCCAGGGAGAGGGGGAAACGACAAGGGGGAGAAGTTTTGATTATTTAATGTCAAATCCCTATTTCTTTGGAGAAAGGCTATTTGTCTCCAAATGTGACTATACTACTATCCATCCTGCTTCTTTTCCTTTTCTTCATTAAGACCGCCTATATTGCACCTTTTCAATCGTGCAACCACTTTAAACCGGTATTTATTCCGGGTCATCATTCCGTATAAATGGCACGGACACCTAATGGGGCATACAGACAATATTCCACTTTGGGAATGGCGGCAACATCTGTGTTAAGGATGAATGGCGGCACACGCAGCAGTGGTGCACTCACTACTCTTGTGTTGTCCATCATCAGGGTGACAGCTAAACTTCAATACAAAAGACGCGGATTATATATTCTATATTCCTCCATCAGTTTGATTCCAGCTCAAATCTCCTCATAAATGTGTGAATCCTCTGCTTTGGCACTCCATCCGCCTCGCTCTCACTTCCGACGACACAAAGCCCCAATTCAATTTTGCCTTTTATTTCACTCCTCTTGCACACTGCTGCACCTTTAGCAATCCTGACTTCATTCAAACCTTGACACACACCTTTGTAAATCTTTCTCCTCTATCCACTGACATTCACTCCATCCCTTGTATGCCCCCCCCCACTACCTGTGTGTGTGTGCTGAAGAGAGAGGTCTTTCTGTCTGTCTGTCTGCAACTCCACTGGGAATGTGTGTGCTCAGGGGTGTAATCCTTTTTGACAGCGACAGGGTTGACAGAGAGAGAGGACGAAACATCGCATATGCTTCTAAAAAGAGTCCCCTTGCCATTCTGCTCCAGCGCAACACACAGCAATGCACGTCTTGGCAAACTTCTTTTTTTTTTGTTACCTTGGTTGCTCTCTATCAAAAGGTATAGAATAAGGAAATCCTCCCTTTGCGCCTACCTCCGCAGTAAGAGCTTGGGGTGATTCTTGCTCTCCAAGTTCTTATCGATGAGGTCGGACAGGAGCTGTTTAAGGACGCCTGTGGCGTACTCCATCTCCCCCTGCAGCGCCGTCATGATGAGGGAGGCCACGTTGCCGCGATCTCGCATGGAGAAAGACCGCTGCGCTTCCAGAGTGCGGATGAACGTCAGCAGGAAGTGCTTTTTAGTCAGCATCTGTCCGAAGAGTGTCAGGGCCTTCTCCACGTTCGCCGGGACCTACGAGAAAAGGTTTAAGAAAGAAGTTGAGGAAGTGCAAAAAAAATTTGAAAGAAAGCAAGCTTGAGCAAGAGAGTATAATTTAATTTGCAGTGAGTTACACAAGGACACATTGGCAGAAGAATGACTGGAGCAATGCGTGCCTTCGCATCCACTTGTTCTTTGTCTCCTTACAAAGAAAATCTGACAAATTGATTCACTTTCAGCGACATGCATAAACCAATTTATTGTCATCCCCTTTCACTTATTCTCATTACCTAATATTCTCTCTTTATCTTTCTCCTTCACTCCCTTCATCCCTCACTCCCCTCCCACACACTCTCCGTCCAGCCTCTTCCTCTCTTCACAGCCGTGAATGTGAGCTTGGTGCTGTAATAAGAAATTGATCTGCCTACTACTGCACTACTGTGGCCTGTGATTGCCTGGGCCATACAAATGAAAATCCAATGTCGCGCTACACTATCCCTTTGGAATACAGTTGATAGCCGAGTGCAGATACTGAAATGTACCTGACATCTTCCATGCATATCAGCACACAAGTGTGTGAGTGTGTTTCCACACAATCTCTCTACTGACCAGTACCTCCATCTCCTTGAGCACAGGGTGGTCCTCAATTCCAGGGAAGAGGACCCTCATGGCATAGGTGCGGTAGTCCAGGAAGGGGATTCCTGCTCCGTCGAGCTCCTGAGTGAGCTCATGGATGTCGGTCTGCAGTTCTGCGAATGCTGCGTAAGAGAAAATGATGATTAGCATGTGTATGGGATGAGAAAGCCATCCACTCCTCAAACAAATCTCTCAGTTGCTTTTCTGAAACCCGGTTCACCGAAATAATTAAGAACAAGAAATGGCTTCATTTTATATTGCGCTGGTTGAACTGGTAAAGCCCCATATGCTTTTTAGCCGTCACTGTGCATGTTTTATTTGATCTCTAGAGGCAATATGGATGTGTGCGCTCATGATTATCATTATTCGACTCTTTCTTCCCATCTGCCTCCATAGCAGACAAACCATTTAGCAGCATCAATAGGCACTTGCTCAATCCACGCAGTTGCCTGCCAAATTAATTTATGCTAATGTGCTGGTGTGGAAGTCTCTCGCTTTGGCTCCCTCTTTCTTTGCTGCCAAGCTCCTCCTTCCTTACTATTGCCCTCATTGTCCCACCCTCTGCTCCCCGCATCTATCTGTCCTCCATGCCTCTCTCACACCCGCGGACACTCGTGAGGCCAGCCAGGCGGCTCTCTCGCTGGGTGGAGAGCCAACATCTGGTGGCTGGCTCAGATCAAAGTACTCCTCTAGAATCACACCAACACCCACACACACTTTACCGCCACATAACAGCAGGAGGGACTGTTTGGAAGTGGGAGGGAGGGGGAGGCAGAGCAAGCGAGGAAATTGAGACTAAAATGGATAGCGATGTTTAATTGGGGTTGTGCAGTGTTTGAGGTAAGCTGCAGCAAGGGAAAGATTTGCAGTCGGTTATTTCGGGACACGGGAGTTATTTCGAGAGAACGCTCAAGTGAAGGTAGAAGGGAAGCTGCGAGAGCACCGCGAGGTCTGATGGCGATAACTAAGATGTCAACCTACCTTCCTTGCACTCGAGGGCCACCCTGGATTCCAAGTTGTCCATTTGCAGTTGGAGTCGTTTGAGGGTGCGGTCTGCATCGCGGGACTTTCTTTTGTAGGCAATCAGCACCACAATAATAACCAGCAGCAACAGGCCGCCTCCACCTCCGATGCCGATGATAGCGGGCAGGGTGAGAAGGCTGTCTGAGTAGATTTGCAAGGTCCCCGGCGAGTGTTCAAAGCCTCCGACACGAACCTAGAGAGAGGAAGAAGTAGACACTTGGATGCAAAATAGAAAACCAATGATACAATCAACATTACTGGCCTGAAAAGAAAAATGCTACTATTAAATATATTGTGATGATGGGCTGAATTCAACATAAATCAATAAAAACAACACAATGCTAGATTGCTGCATTGGTTGAAAAATTCTCACTTGTGTCAAGTCCAGACCAACCTGAACGCCTTCAACTGAATATTCGTGCCCCGAGGCACATTTCACTAAAAACACAAAAGCGATTACGTTTCTATCCATTTTTAACGTATTTTTAATTCTTCAAGTGGCTTATATCTGGAAATACGAAAAGCAAGGCGGAATGAAAATAGTCCCAGTCTATTGAAAAGCAATACTGCCGAAAGCCCCCGGGAGTATACCAGCCAGCCAAGACCAATGAAAAGCCGCTAAAATATAAATACATTTGCAAACACCCCGAGCAATATTAGATGTATGCTTTTACGGGCGTGGATATATGAATGGGGATGAGGAATGTAGAATGACTAAAAAGATTTACGTTTTATGCTTGGGGAGCAAAGAATGAGAGGAATGAGAGGAAGGATGTGGATTGAGCTAAATGAGAGAGATGAAGAATATAGGAGTATGAAAGATATTAAAAGGTGTGTCTTGGCTCGGCAGCACAGTACTCACAGTGACTTTGTGCTCTCCAGTCAGGTTGGGCCACTCACACAGCAGCTGGCTCTCAGACAAGGTGAGAACACATGGCGTGTCCCCGATCAGCACCGTGTAGTTCAGCTTTGTATTTCCAGGGGCTGCGGGAATTAGGTTACGGCCCTAGAAAAGTACACAATGTCATTTTCAATTGCAATCACAGTTGTGTCATGGCTTCGGTTTTACAAACAGGTATGTATCAACAGTGGGACGCATAGATTTGAATTTGTGTTCAGGGTGGGTAACCATAGCAACAGTGCTGCAGAATGATAAGGTCCAAAATGATTTACGACATAATATTTCACAATTTAAATTTGGATAAAAAGGGTTGGATGTAAAGTACAACATGACAATATACAGTCCAACATTTCTTTTTTTTTTTGTTTAACTCAAGAGAATGGCTGACATCTTGAATAAACCAGAACAGGTGATTTTATAGATTGAAAGCAGTTGAGCTGACAAGAAAGAAAAACATGACATAAAACGATGTAAAGCAAAATCAGGTTTAGAAAAAGACAATAAAGCAAAAAAAAAAAAAAACAGATCAATGCTAAAAGCAAAAGGCAATTTACCTTGAGTATAAGTGGAGAGCTGGGCTTTAGCTCCAATATGCCGTTGGGACTGAGTGGTTCAAACACTGGATCCGGATGGTAGCTGAATGTCTCATTGACCACCAGCACCGAATGCACATTATCCATGATGAAGCCAATTTCATCTGGACTGCTGCCCACCTCGGAGAAAACTTTGTCAGACCCCGCCACGGAGGGAGCGAGACACACCATCACCGTGTTGTTAACCACGGTGCAGTTCTGAGGAGCAACACAAATTGCACATTAGTCATACACTTTCATTCCAAAGAACCAATTAGCATATTAAGTAGTGCTAACAGAGGCCTATATGATATCAGAGAACATGTTGACATTATAACGTTAAAAGAATGCTGGATTAGTCGTGTCAGAGCAAATTGAATGCAATGATAGTCAGATGACAAAAAAAAAGAACAAGATATTTATAGCTCAATTGGAAAACTAACCAAGCAAAACCAAATCAACTGCAGCGAGTGGCCACAAAGGCAAAAAGGGATTTTTTTTTTCACTTTGAGCAAAGAGCCGGTGAGGGGGAAAGGTTAGCTAAGCCCCATGGTGCTATAGGTGAGGAGGGGAGGGGAGGGGGGGATTTGCCAGAGCCGCTTTATTACTGCTTGACATTTCAAAGGTTAAAGCTGCTAAAAGGAAATTCAACATCAAAAACAAACAGAAAATAGGCCCTTGGCTGCTTGACTGACAGCGAAAGTGTGCGTGCGTCCCAAGAGTGTGTGCATCATTTGAAAATCACTACTTTGAACGAGAATGTACAAAGGAAAGATAGAGACGCCATACCGGTGTGAATTCAATTCACCCATTTTTTTTTTCTTCCACTTACATTTTCTGACTTGGCAGCTCCATATTTGGCCCTCATCTTGGGTTCCTTGATAGTCATCAAATTGGTTCCCGTAACGGTCAACATGGTCCCGCCACTAAAAGAGATTGTTAAACAAATGAGCGAGAACGATTACAGGCCACGTCAGCAAAAACGTTGGCTGAAAATAGTCTTGAACGGCACTTGCGATGACTCCACAGTGTATATTACAAACACGCCCCAAAAATAAAAGTAGATTGACTTCAGTCTGTATCCTCTGAGGAACGTGACCAGCATCTTTGTGCGTTTCAACCAGAAATGACTGCAAAGTGAATTGCTCCTGTAATTAACTCATCACCGGTCGTCTGACCTCTACTTGCAATATTTAATGAACTCTGCACAGCGCCCGTAGGAAGATATTAAAATGTAGGCACTGAAATTTTGCTGTGCTATTTCCAGCATGAGATATACAGTACACTCAGAAAGGGCTGTGTTGTCAGTGATCCGACATTTTGTGTAACCTTTACACCTGTGACCTATTCGGGTCCACGTGACGCTGACCAACAGAGACGTCGGTAACACGGGTGAGAGACTTCCCTTTTCCTCGCTGCCTTCTTAACAGCCCCCGTTGGCCCGAGACGCTGAACTTTAGCTGATGCGAACAACTCTGACAGCGGTTAAATTAGTTAACATACAACTTAAAAATGGAGCAGCGCTCGGCAAGGCTTGAGGCCCGAAACAGCATAGGCAGGTTTTACACAAGCAGGACGACTAGCTCGAGAACATTCAATAAATAACAGAATATAAATTCCAACGAGTCGGGAGTTCCAGTGTCTTATCTCTAAGCCTGGGTAGCGGGCGCTGAGATGGAAGGAAAAAAACGACAGAGTGGAGAGAAGGCTTGAGGGGGTTTTGAATGGCATTAAGGTGGCTGACGGGCGGCCAAGTGGCAATAAAAAATAACAATGGTAAAAGTGACAAGAAGTGATTTTTACACAAGAACATTTTCAAGGAGAAAGAGCAGAGTAAAGCTTTTCAACACTTGCGGTTTAAACCATGTATTGTGAAGGGTGTAAATCCTCATCATTGCTGAAATACGGCCTAATCTTTCCAAAATCGTTTGTTAGCCCAAGAATGACTTTCAATAGGGGAGGGGCCTTTTGGATGAGCTCTGTTTCAGAACAGGGTGACAAAAGAGACCGGTAAACATGACACTTCACGTCAATAATTATTTTTGAAGGAACACAAAGTATGATTATCAGCTCCTTTTTTTTTTAATGTATGCCAATCTCATTGAAAGGCCGGGAAATAAAATGCAAACATTTCCTAGAAGTCTCTCGCTGGAGTCAATGACAACCACGTGAGCCAAAGAACAGTTTCATATTAGTGAGCTTATTAGTGTTTGGTTGCCGCAAGTTATTTATTTATACATTTTTTATTTCCTTATTTTTCACATCCTACAATGCAAGCTTGTGTTCGAGCAGGAATGCTTCCCTTGGCTATAGAGCCTCGTTTCAATAAAGTAATATTTACACACACTGTATATCTGAGATGCAACTCATCAAGTAGCGCCACACTACTCCAGGAGCTCTCCTTTACTGCTGTCGCTGCTCACAAACATTTACTTTTCGTGCAGAACTATAAACAACATAAATAAGAGGCCTAAAAGAGAGATGAGGTTGAAAATTGAGCGCAATGTTTGTTTTCCTATTCACCGAAATGCGGCCGGGGAGTATTGCTGGAATATTAAGACATGAATAAGTTCACACGCAGAGTTCATATCTCAGAAAATGTATAGCGCAACCGTCAGATAGGATTAATAATGCATTGGGCCGGTAGTATCTGCTCTATTTGGATGCATCAAGCAGCATTGTAGATCAAACACAGTTCATATAAAATGGGAATTTTATTGCGTTCTATATAGATCATGAAGTGGGCAGAAAGTACTTCGCTCGTAATTATTTCGGTTTTTTTTTCTTCTCTTACCTAGCAATACTCCAGTCGGGTTCAATTTTCAGGATGGTGGGATCATCCGAGTAGTTGAACTTGACCTCTGGGTTTCTCAGCTCAGCTGAGTTGATGTCCACCATGACCGGGGTAGGGCCTGGAGCTTGTCCGGCTGGGGTCACGCACACTATCTCGCTATTGCTTCGCCTGAATGAGCAGGGGAGAGCGGGAGAGAGATGTGTTAGTCACAAAAGGTTGCTTGGTGAAAGAAAAAGAGCTACACGTATAATTCCTGCTGAATTATGATTCAACATTTGCAGCCAAAACACACTTCAAGTCATCGGCGTAGCGCCTAAGTGCTAACAACTTTTAGCCTGTGCAGCAGTAGTCTCATATGTCAGCCTCTCTCCTCCCTACTGTGCTCCATCTTGCTGAAAGATCAAATGTGACAGATGAAGCTGGTCGTCTCTGTGTGTGATGTAACGGGATCGCGAGCAGACAGGCGACCGGCTGTGACCTGCAGGGAAACTTTGTGTTCCACTCCAGAGGTTTATTTTAGGTGTCCTGTGATGTCAGGGTGAAACACAAGCAATAGAGAGATTGGCCTCCCATGAGTCCATCTGTCGGGGCGTGTAAAAAGGTGCTTGCGCACAGCGTGGGGGTCGGCGAATTAGCATATAAATATGCTAAACGCAGGTAGAGTCTCTCGCCGCCCAAGCTTTTGCTTCCTGCAAATGTGAACAAGTTGCCCAAGTGGCACGTGGCGCAGTGTGATAGTCGGAATAGGAATTGAACACACTGATCTATACGCAAATCCCCCGCTCACGTCAGGGGAGGCTGAAATTCACAGAGAGCATGGAGATGATGGGGAGGATGATCAAGTGTGGCTTTTGCCTGACAACTTGCAGTGAGATGGAGACAAAATTAGCTGTGGAGGAAAAAAACGTTTTGAATCAGGAAACGGCAGTGGATCAAACTGAATTGTTCCACCTTAAAGTGGATTAAAGTGCATTTACAGTCCTGACAAGTTGATTCATATTGTAAAATGACATCACCTCAAACTCTACCATATTGAGTGAAATCATAATACCGTTGAATCGAAGGGAACAGAATTGATCCGATTTGAAATGTATCGTATCTCACCCCGTGTATCCGCTTTATTGGAAAGATGCACACGCCCAATAAAAAAATATATCAAGTACATATCTCCAATACATATTTGCTCTCGACGAATGTAATCCCTGCCGTCGCTCGGGATGCAATTTTAACAGTTTCCTCTGTGCGTACTCAAACTGAGAAGGGACTGAAATGGGGGTTGAATATAGAAGAAAAGGAGGATGACTTCTTTAAAAGAAAAAAAAAAAAGGTTTTCCACATTCCACTAGTTGTTTCCATGGTAACTATTTTCACAACACTGTCACTGCTGAGAGTGCCTGTGGTGTCACGTATGTATTTCTGACAAGGTTGCGGCTAACACAAAAGAGAGCCAGTGGGGAATACGGAGCGAAAGAAAACACCAAAGAAGGAAAACGCGTTGCAGAGGGAGATAAGCGGATGAGTGACTCGGGGTAAATAGGTTTTGATTAAAGTTGAGGCCCCGCTGAATAGAAAGACACATTAAAAAGACAGACGCAACCAGTTCATTACTTTGCCCATAAAGGTTATTGCTGCTCAGTGGATGAAAGGCCAAGACTATTATGTTCACCTTTCTCAGGGTGCCGCTACCAAGCTTTAAATTGGCCTTTGCTACGACATAAAAAGAACTTCATAGGTCCGAGCTCATTAGTTGGACCTGTCACTTGTTGCGGCTGGAAAGGAAAACTAATATGAGAAAAATAAATGCTGCATACAACGAGTCAAACGTTGAGCTTCAAAGCACAAGATAAGATGGGAAAGTTTTTATCATCAGTTCTAATTTATTTTGAGAAAGGAACCTCAAAATATGACTTTATCAAATCGCGTCTATAGTTTGGATTCAGAACAAAGTGTTTTAGCTTGGATAGTGTACAAGGCATTTTTTTTGGCAGCAGTTATAAAAAATGTGTTTACTTTCATTACTTTTGTGTAATTTGATGCAAGTTATGGAAGTTATTTTAATAATCTCGTCATTATTATTTATACAAGCAAGGTGGGAGGGGTGGTTGATTAAAAATGGAAATTCGATTTTTGTGAGGAAAAAAATCCCCAATCCGTTTTATTGTTTTAAATCCACAATGCTAAAGTATCTGCAGTGCACTCAAACGTGTGCTGTGACATTTACACGCAGACATGAGTGCAATTTACAGGGTGAGCCATGAGAAGAAGAAAATTACCTCCGCAATTACATACATGTAAGAAAAAGACAAAATAACACCGTAGAGAGCAAAGTATACGTTTTCAACACCGTATAGTTTGAGTCATTTCTCTTCAATGTAGACCACACACATCACGCTAAAAATAGGCTACACTGTCATTTTTACAATTGCTCCAGGTCATCCTCTAACCTCTTTTGCAATCTGCAGCAAATCAAAGTGATGTTTCTATAATTACAAAACACTAAAGTATAGTTCAACTAATAACTGGTGTAGCTGGGCTTTACAAAAAACAAAGGGAGCGATGATATAACGTGTTTGTATGACAATGTCGTAAAGTAGGACAAATATTTAGAGTACATCGGGTTCACTCACTTCTCAAAACGGCAGGCATGGAGTCCAATCTTGACATACACGGCACTGCCTGCGTTTAGATGACTGCCATCTATGGTGATCCTCGTGCCGCCAGAAAGCGGCCCGGTAGACGGCCTGACGCGGCTGAAGTACGGTGACTGAGAATGGACACAGAAAGAATCAAATTATGGCCGTGGCACCGAAAGATGCTTTTGTCGGAAAGTCTCAACTCTTACCACAAATGTAAAGGCCTTGGTGGAGATTGCTTTGTAGTCTGGATGGATGCAGTCCCTCACACACACCTCCACTTGAGCTTCCTGCACCCGGTAACCCGTGGCGTCATTCAGTCGGCACACAATCCTGCAACGGACAGATTAATACTTTCAATTACAATGAGCAAACTAGACCAAGGCACAGGGAGAAGGAAATCTCTGCCGGAAGTTTGAATTGTTTTATGAAATTGTTCCGAGCAGACGCATTGCATCCTTATTAACATTAAAATAAAGAAAAATAGATGTAAAAAGTGTTTTAAAATGATGCTATGCCTTTCCTTTCAGCGTTAAATAAAAAGAAAACACCAATAAGAGCAGCACTGCCATCTACTGTGGCGGATGTGCAATTAAACTTTATTAAAGTACATATTTGTATGAATTGCATAACATGAGCTGGCCTTTTGAGCAAAAATTCACTGAAGAAACAACTGCAGTCTATCCCAGAGGGGCAAAAGCTTCCACACATCTCACCCAATGAAGTCCTGCTTGCCTTTTAATTAGCCAGTGTGAAAGAATGAGACAGAAAGAAAGACCAATGAAAGGCGACGCGAGAAGAAAGTACCGAGGAAGAAGAGACAGGGAGCGTAAGCGGGTTAAAATGAGCGAGGCTTATTAATTGAACAAGCTCATATCCTACGCATCTCCTCGCCTCCCCGAGATGAGTTGACTCCCCTGTTTGTACTCGCCCAGCACGTGGTCATGGCAACTGCGGTGCCGCAGCATTTCACGTTCTGATGCAGTATGTTCTATGTCCATTGTTTCTATTTTTCCTTTCATTTATTCCCTGGACCCCCACTAGGGGCTGTGATTAAAATGCTGGACAGCTCTCAGTTAAAAACTCGGCTTCTCTTGCATCATGTTTGCCGGAATGAGAAGCTGTTGAATTGGGATGTTATTAAATCACTATGAAGAAAGTTCATGATAAATTGATGGCAAGTAGATGAAATACAGGCGATATCTTATTCCATCAGTGGGATTTCATGACATTGGACATGTCAAAGTCTATTTATGGGATGAAAATCACAGAATACAAGCACGGCATATTTGACGTTTTATTTTGGCTTCATAAAAGTCAGCAAAGCACAGTCGGTGACTGTGACCAGGCGGGATCTGGCTTGCTTTTCCTGGAACCTCTCAAGAGATGTCAAAACTGTCCAATAAGATGACAAATAACATTTTTTATTATATTAGATATGTTATTTTTATTTGTCACTTTCTGGTGTCGTTGCTGCCATGAACGAATGCAACTCACTTTTCCGCTTCTCCTGGAACTGTTTATATTTATGCCTAACTATCAGTGCACATCATTTCTTCCCTTCCAGCAGCTGACCTTGGACCTGCAGCGTCAGTCGCATAATCTTGCGTCTCGTGTGTTACAGGCAGCTCCGACAGGGTCACGGGAATGAAGAGAGTATCCGGGCCGCTAATGGCGTCGCATGGCTAACATCACTTTTAATTATCGGGACAGCTTGACTGCCAACAGCCCCCCCTTCCCTCCCTCCATCCTCTGGGTGCTATGACAACGAGCCAGTACGCCATGACAGAGCAGACAGGGTTAAGAATTGACACCTCTGTGCTTTTGGATATGCTAAAAAAGACAAAATGAACATGCGGTAGTGAAAGCGAGATGCCAAACATAGCAGCCGTGTACGTACGGGAGATGTATCCCGTGAATATGATAATATGAGTTTATGAATTATAAAACAACACAAGCATGTCAACAGCATCTTTCTAATGCCATATCGGGGACACCTGTCATTCCCGTGTTGAGCCGCACAGCATTGTTTGTCCTCTGTCAAAGCATCAAAGTCAAATTTGTGACGTTTCCTTCCTTGTGACAGAGCCAAAGATGACAAATCTTTTGGGACTTGTGCAAAACTCAGCAAGACCGTCATTTGAGTTAAATGACAGAGACAGCACTGAAAATAGAATATTGAGGATGCCACCAGCACCCAAGTGGGGGTGACAAGCAGCCATTCCCTTAACATCTGGCATCGCCTTTTAAAAGAAATAGAGAGTAGGCTCATAGAAAATGTGGACTGAATACATTTCCTGCATTTGTTTGTCTTACTTACGATGAATTATATACTAAACAACAAACTTTGCATGCTATCAGCTCAAATAATCATTTGTCCTTAATAAAATGCTGTAGTTACTAAAAGGAAGTAAGGCCATCGTGGTTCAGAGATTTCCCAGAAAACACAAATTAATCAGAGGGAGTGATCATCATATATATATATATATATATATATATATATATATATATATATACATACCAATCGCCCCACTCAAATGTCATTACGTTGCTGTCAGAAGGGGCTGAGTTAGTGTGATGAAGGAGGTTAAATGAGGTAATCCACTTGTGATTGGACTATAATTCTGATTGATAATGAAAGGAAATGTTTCATGTTAGATTGGCTGCCATTTGTCTCAACGTTGACCAGCACTTTGAATAAGCACAGCCCGAGGACCGATTTTTGGTCTGAATGCACAGCAAGTGAGGAACCCTGAAGAGAAGCTTAACAAAGACGCATACACAAAAAAGGAGTAAAGATGTCGTCAACATACTGCTCAGCGCTGATGTACTGGTCTTCTTGAGGGTTGCAGGCCACTTTTCCAATACGGACTCCGTTCTGGATGTCTTTGAACTGGAGACCCAAATTGTCACCGGTGATGGTCAGCATGGTTCCTCCCTGCCTCGGCCCAGTCTCAGGAAATAGCTGCAGACAGAGAACAATTCACCGTTATAAATAAATAAATCCATGGACACAAGTGTTCACTTTGGCAGGACTTGAGATTCTTTGCGACAACATTTTAATATAAATGACGACAGATTCATTCCTGCTCGGTCAATCACTGGCACGTGACCCCACCCCGGCCTCACTTTGGTCACTTCTCTGACCCTGAGATGATTAATTTACTGAACGCAATTACAGCACACAGTGACCTCCGATCCCTCCGTTTCCCTCTCGAGTTCCGTAAAAGGTGTTCAGGGGTGCTAATCGCTAGACAAAATGAACCATGTCGCTAATCACCGTACCATTATGCCAAAGCATGGACACAAACAATAGTCCCTCTGGTAATCAGTCATTACTCGGAGAATTAGGGTTACAACTAATTGGATTAGAAATTGATGGGGGTGGGGTCATCTGTCACATAATATGGGAGGAGGGGAAAACATATGCTGATAGTTCGGTGCTCATGTCATTCCTGTGAGGTAACACTTGGACACTAGTTAAAGTCGATTTGTTTCTGGGGTACATTTTGTGTTTGTTGTGAAACCATTACAGAAGTGTAAGTACATTTTAGTACATACAAATGTGCAACGTGGCGATTTAGCACATACAAGTTCCCGGTTGCTCAATATGAACTAAAATCAAATAAAATAATTACATGTTCATTGGCAAGTGTCTTTATAGATAGTAGCGCCGAAGTAAAGTTTCTCATTTTTATGACTTTGGATGCAAATGGGGTTCACAATTCCGCAAAACCACCTACAATGGCACATTCTCAGATAAACATTCGGCATACATGCTGCTAAAAAAATACCTTCACCCACATTGAGCAGAAACACAACGGCACGCAGGCCCAATCCAAAAGGCCACCGACGCGATGGAACGATGGAGTGTTCTTTATCTTATGCCAACAAAGCTTATGGTGAATATCTTCTGCTCTCCCCCTTGGCCTTTTCTTCTTCCTCCCCGCCTTTGTGCCTTTTCAACTCGCTCGCCTCTTTTCCAGCGTGCATGAATGGCGTGTGTTTTAGCATTAGACAAAAGAATGATTGGCACAGAGTGGTGGCGTCATCCAAAGTCTCCAGATATGGTAATCAAATCTTTTTCTCTGTTCAGTCGGGCTTATCAAAACACACACAAATACAAACCTTGTCGTTTTCACACTGAAACAACACAAACAAAAAGCAGACTTTCATAAAAGCCACCAGCTCAAACAATCGCTCTATTCTTCCCCTTCACAGTCACAGCTCTTGACTTCCATTCAGCGTGGCTTTTTCTCATTCTCATCTACAACTTGTCCCGTTGTGTCAAAGGCTTTTACGCCAGACCTATTGCAGCCCGCTCGAGCAACAGTGCAGAGATAACATTGACTGGTTAGAAAAAAAGGGGGGGGGGGGGGATATTGATGCGACAGGAGGGACAGACTGTAAAATGACGCTGCGAGGCTTTCCACAAGTTCATCAGCTAGTTCGCAGATGATGATTTCACATGGGACATTTCTGCAAAATAAAAAAAAAATATTCATAGCCTACGTTGTGTTTTTTCTTGCCGAATGGTTAGCTGGTTTTGTACAAAGGACCACCATTATAACCAAGAAGCAACTCGGGATCATTGATTTGGCGGAATATTATTGTATTTTGCACCAACGGAGGTAAGACCTGGACGGGCTATTTATTTGCATCTGTATGTCAATTTTGGGAATCTCACATAATTTGGATGGGTAAATGAGTCACAAAATTAGCTAGAATGAATCAATTTTATTTTTATAATTGTTACAATTATTTTCCTTTTCCAATTTTGCGGACTACTTGCAATACCGCCAACGGACCACTACAGGGCTAACACTAACAATCCCTGCTCTAGTGTTGAGTCATTCGGTCAAAAATAAAACAAAAATGCAAGTCTAAAAATATTTCCAATGTTAGTTGAACAGCGGGGTTAAGAGCAGTTAGCACGCTGCCTCACAACAAGAACATCCCTGGTTCTGCTTCTAACACGTCTTAACACCTGACCTTGGGAACTTTCTGTGTGGCGTTTGCACGCCCCCCCCGCCCCGACTACCACAAACATGCAAGGGTAATTTCCAGTCAGCTTCATTGACCAAAGTGCTGACACAAGATCTTAATTCACTCCCTGCGCACCGCTCCTCAGGTATGGCTTCAATGCAGACAACTCATTTAGCTCTAAAATGCACATGTGACAAATATTTCAAAACAAACATTACAGTTTGTAGGGTATATTTTTGCAACACAAACTAAAAATAATGCGTCTGCAAAAAGTACTGGGCTGCATGCAAACACATTAAATAGGCGCCCCCACCACCACCACAAGTATAGGGATGGGTTGTTTTAATTGGTTCCTAAGGGCTAACCCGAATGCTTTTTTATTCTCCGAGGGGAGAACAGGCCTGAAAAGATGGATGATGGACGACCAGGCAGCAACCAAGGCCATTACTAGGACAATGCTGCTCTACGCCAAAGGACACGATGTCTATGTGTGTGTGCGTGTTATAGCTTATTTGATCGGTATCGTTCCAAATCAAAACCTTTCTTGACAGCATTCTCTGTCAGCTGATTCAACTGTGTTCACAACGATTACTGGAAAAGTGCCACACCAATCATAAGAGCCCTTAATCACCATTTGCTGTGTTTGGTGACTGTTGTATGTCCCCAATGCTATTAGTGGAACAGTACCCAACTGCTTATTCTTGAGAGAAAAAAAAAAAGATCCGGCAAAAATGCATGAAAAGGGAAGAGAGCAAATGGGCTTGGGAAGTGGAGTGATATTCAGTTTGTGTGCTGTTCAATGAAATGGCTACAGAGGAGGGATTCTCTTTGTGGCCTGTGGAACTTCTTCTGGCACTAAATGTCACAGTGTAAATGTCAAAGGTGGAGATGAGACGAGATCCTCGCAGGTAGGCTTGCTGATAAACAACTCTCCAGCAATTCACAGGTGAATCTCTTCTTCTTTGTCCCTGCTGCGCTCAAGCCAAGTTCCTCTTCTTCCTGCCGTTATTGGTTGACTACTACGCTTGCTTTTTGACTGCCACCAACATTTTGCCCCCAGGCCAAGATTTGTCTCAATATGCGCATGCTTGCAAACACCGCAACCTCATCGCCGCCAATTCTCTCACATGTACACGCACTCACAAGCCTCGGCTCTGTTCGCTTGCTTCAAAGAGATAACTGAGTGTGAGAGAAAGAGAGATGACTAATCAAAGGATTTATCAATGTGCTAGTGCCCCAATTATCCAGTACCTTCATTACGTATTCAAAAAGAGGAAGCAGAAGTCACACAGGAAATATACAGAGGGGTTCAAGCAAGGAATATGTATGCAGACATATTTCACGCCATTTAGCTCAAGAAAATGGGCACTTTTTTCCAAGCACTTCCACTCCAAATGAAATGAATATTCGTTTTTTGTTGGAAGGCCTCAAACTCACCACTCTGTGTGTGTGTGTTGATGAACAGCATGCCATTCCCTATGGTGAGCTGTAGTGACCCAGGTCACAGTGAGACATAGGCCACCTCCACAGTTATGGATGGCAACAGATGGGTGCACCACAGTGTTTATACGCCTTAGCCCACCCGGCATGTCAGATGTCGAGCACATACACGCATTCAGAACTCATAGTGAGACCCAATTAACACACTCCCCATTCACTTTGTTTCTCCATACACACTTCCCAAGCAAACAAGATCTGTTTTCTTTGCTGTGTCGGTCGGTATTCGTCGTCTCTAATCACAGCCGTGTGTTTCAGATTTCTCGCGTGTGCAAACTGCCTCCTCGCGCTCGGCCCATCTGTGTTGTGCTTGCCGTCATGGTAATGGTGTCGAAGGCGTCGACCCTACCCACTGCCTTCGCTTCCCTCACTGGGGCCAAACAATGCTGATGCAAAGGCAGGAGAGTTCAACTTTGGTCTCCTTTTAATGTTTTGCCTTTGGGAGTCAAGGATTTCTGTCAACTAGCAAATTGTGGATTGGGGAGTTTTTATGGAGCAAGAGGCAATCAAAGCTGGGTTACAAAGTCCAAACTGTCAGTTGAACAGGGCTGCCCTCTTTGACCAGCTCCCTTGCACAAAGCTGACATGTTTGTTATTTGGAATGTTGACGTTGCTAAGCAACACAAGTTGGAAGGAGGCGAGGGATAAGTATTTGTTCAATTTAGGGGCTCCGGGATATGTGGCTTTTATCTGCCTTTTATTTCAACAACCAATAGGTGATAAAGGTTTATACAGGAAACTACGAGAATACAATATCACAGGAGACAATACAGGCAGAGATGCTATCTAACGGTATATTGGAGAAACATTGAAAGTCCGATGTCTCTTCTGTCGTACAGTTTGATTCAAGTTTTGCGGCAACATAAAAATCGTACGTCACAGTATTTCGGAGGCGGATCCTCAGACATTCTTGTCTGAAATGTTTTTTTTAGAATATTTGAATCTTGTGACAATCATTCATGTGCTTTTTTGTCAGCGCTTCTTGTGACCTCACTCGGGAACATTGTCGTTCCGTCACATACTTCTTTCGTGTGTGATCGTCTGTCATGTCGGGAACACGGCTCACCTTAGTGATCTTGGGGTGTGCACAGCGGCTGTTTCCCGTGGTGGCGTGCATCCAAGTGCTTTCTGTGGGAGCGCACTCCTGCCTGAGGGAGCACTTTTTCTCCTGCACACACCAGCCGCACTCAAATCTGGGGTTGGCCTTCAGACACATCCCACAGCTGTCTCTCAGTGCGTAGCACTTATATAGGTGAGCTGTGGGAAAACAAATAGAATATTTGATTGCAGGAAAAGAGAGACTAAACATCCTGAAGGCTACAACTTGATTGAAGATAAAAACATTTTCTTATCAACTTTTGGTTAGCCTTTCAAAAAGTGGTTCAATGTCACCATCTGAAAGCAATATTTCCCCTAAATGCCCCAGGAATTGTCGAGTGCAATCCTTTCTTCTCTCTCCGCTATTCCATCCCCAAATCCCATTGGTCACGGAGCAGCTTTAAAGCAACCCCCGTACCAATTACTGTCTGCTAAACGACTCCTTCCTAATTACATTAACATATCAGAATTTTTGAAAATTTCTCATGCGACACAAGATGATTATCGTGATTGAGAAATAGGATAGGGACCGGCGGGGTACTAAGATATGCAGGAGGAAGAAAAATATCTTTAGGCTGTCGTTTTCGGAAGCACAATGCCATATAAATTGTACAGACTGCCAGGAAGGAACATGAAATATGTCATTTAGAGATGCTGTGACCTTGAAAGGACAACAGGTCGTATTAGCAATTCCCATTGGATGGATGAGCACAACTGAAATATAGATATAGATATATATGCAGAATTTGGGACAGCAAGTAAATAACACATTAGATATAATAATAAATTATACTTCAATTATAAATGAAATGTCACAAAAATCAAACTGTGACAGTCAGAGCAAAGTATACTGATTTGTTTTTTTACATATCATCTGCGGGCCATCTTGACAATGGCAATGACGTTACTTTACCACACAGCAGGGGAAATTTGCCACGCCCCCCCCCCCCTGATGTGCGGTACGGACAGTAATAATTTTGAAGCCAGCGCTGTAAAGACACTCCTACGAGCAATTACATCCAAGCAGACATTATCTCATTGTCTGCTTCCACACCGGTGCTTTGAGTATACCTTTTAACCCTAAACATTATCATTCTTGGGTTGGCAAGCAAGGAAGGCGTGGCGTCATTCCGTTTTAATCCTATATCCAGGGAATACAAGACTTTTTGACCGGATACAGCTGGAACTGCCTGTCCTAAATGTATACACCGTAATGTCTCGTATGGGACATAATGATGAGCGAGGGTTTAGTTTACATTCTTACAGAAGAAAAAAAAGAAGAACGTTTCAATTGGGTAACAAAGAATGCATACAACGCCACCGCTGGCTGAAACCAGAAAAACATACCTTTTATGTTGTATGGGTTGTCGATGTTAAAGTTTCCATTCCAAACCACAGACAAATCCACAGGCAGGTCACTGATGTCATTGCCGTCGTACGTATACTGAAAGAAAAAAAGAAAAGAAAAAACAGTAACTCAGGTTTCTCATTCAAATCGAATTTGATACAATACATTTAACAGAAGAAACTCCAATTTGCAAAATGAAGCGAAAAGGTGCCAAAAATAACAAAACAATTCAGTTGAGCTGGCGGCTGGTGGTAATGTCGTAACCTGCGCCGCACCACCAGTTGAAGGGCCATAAAAATGAGTGATGAGAGACAGGCTATATTGTGATTTTAACACAGCGCACATTCGCGCTGCCTGCCGGAGCATGGAGTTGATTAAGAGATTGTAATCCTCACCGCCGGATGACTCACTCCATTCAGTGATGAATGAAAGGCCTAATATATCTCCCACAATAACATTCACATCTAATTTCATTTTTGCATCCTGAACTAATAACAGCTGAGATGTAATTGACTCTTTGGCGGCATAATCAGTTTTATGGAATGACTTGAAATGAGACAACACGATTCCAACGCAGCAATGTGATGGCGAGACAACCAGAATCTGTCTAATGAGACACTCATAAATCATGAATGCTGAATATCACGCATAGATAAAATGCCGTTAATAACTAACCAAATCCACCCTCCCTCCTAATACAGTTTGTGTTGTTGATGTGTGAGCTAGCATGTAATTTAAGCCACCTAATAGTTTATTTTATTTTTTCTGTTGATTATTTTTGAACGACTACAATCCTCATAGTTTCACTCAATACTAACATAAAGGACACAGTCGATGACATTTTGGCCGATGGCGAGCAAGTCAGTCCATGCTAACAGTCAACGGCTATCCACTCTCGCTACCACTGCTATGGTCACTACCTTCAGTGCCCTCTGGATGAGAGATAGCACGACTATTATCTTCGACTGGAGTGGCGATAAAATCCCATGTGAAAGCCTGGTGCCCGGAGCTGCGGCACGACACAGGCCTATTCTCGCAACAACTTTGTCACCATTTGATATCAACCACTCCAACGTGATACTGGGGAGATTTATCGTGACATCAATAACAATATAGTGAATTGGAATGTATTTGAGAGGGGGAGGACCCTCAAGTATGAGAAATGTGCATTGAAAAGATAAGAAAATGAGAGCTAGGACAGAGCAATGTCACAATGTGCGAGTGGCTGATTAATTCATTCTTCACATTTGCGATTGGATGATTTACACTGAGTGAGCTCTAAAGGCATAGCGATATTCAAATTAGGGAGAATGTCTCCATGCATCTCATGGGAACTCCTAGTTTGCTCTTGATATTTTATTCAACTACTTTTGTCCTTTTTCCTCAGACAATGTTCTGCTTGCTATTTGTTTGACGAGTCTGGGAGCAACAATAAAAGTGTTCAATATTCTAAAAAATGGTGGTGGTGGTGTAGACGTGAGAACGTTTCAAAGTGAGGTGATCTGAATTGGGAAAGGGTGAAAGGATAACAGCAGCAAGGGTGAAGGAGAAATGGCCGAGCACAAGATGGATCGAGAGAGGTTATTCTGCGTTATTCTGTGGACACCATTCATTTAAACACGGAATAAGAGGCTGCGGCTACGCTATAAACAGCTGAGCCGGTGGGCTCTAAAGTGAAATTGGCATTTTCAATTTGTTCCCTGACATGTCTGGCCGCTTGGTCTTTTCACACTCCCTTTTTCCTCTTCTTCCCTCTGATTATTTCCTCCCTCTGCTTCTCAACAAACACCCACTTGTGGGAATCCCATTCTTTCTTTCCAGCCTCCATCACACAAGGCCTACCAAAAAAAAAAAACACAGAGAAGAATCCTTCATGTCCTAAGAGAACTGCTTACAATGCTGTAAAAAGAGTTTTCCAACAAAGGTGTCACGTCTGGACAGGAAATATGAATTATGAATAGAACACACAAACGGCCGATACGCCACATATTTAGACAGCAGCTAAAATGTCTGTCCTCTACATTTAAAACATGTTTTCGTTGTGTTCTTCTCTTCTTCGTGACCCCCTAAGGGACCACCCAGCATGCTTGGGAATGTGAGTCATCACATAATGTTTGGAGTTGATGATCTTAGTAATCGTACCCATCTGGTTCAAGCCTGCCCAATAAAACTGTTCGCTGCTGCATATTGCAGTATTGTGCTACTATAAAACATATTAAGGAGCACTACAGTAATATTGTATTGTGACTCCATGAGTCACATCTCTTGTATTAACTCTCAGTCACACAGCGGTGGACTCCTTTACTTGCATCTCTATTTCACTGACTAATCTGGTCAGTCAGTGACCTTGTCCTCACAATGAATCACATGCCGAGAGCAAAATAAATGATAGATAGATGCATGTTACCTTTTTCACCCTGCTGCTTTTATATCCCAACAAGACTCCCTGGAAAGTAACACCACAAACGCACAGCAGCAGTGTGGAGGTGCAGAGATCAAGTAAGCACAGTCCAACAGCTTGCCTTCATTCCCCGTTTTGGCCATGTACAAGTCTGTGTGTGTGTGTGTTTGGGGGCAACACATTTATATGTAAGGCTGCAAGCACTATGTGTGTGCATCTGTGTTTAATGGGCATTAGAGGCATCACAGAGGTTAGGTTACGATCCGATGCTCATCGTCTCTCATTGCACCAAAGGCTTATTAAACTTTCATACCACACCAAGTATTTTTGCGCAACACATTCAGGGAATAGGCATAGTGTGTGTTGTACTCACTGCATAACCAATTTCAATATGGAAATATAAACATTACACAGGTTATTTCAAGGAAGGTCAGGATTTACATGTGCAAAGAGAAAAGACAAATCAAGAGAAAGGCTTTCACCAGACTGAAACTAAATGAAATGAAAATGCTGATATTTAAACAAAAACAGAGTGCAGATGCAAACTGAAGCTACAAAATGGCCTGCGCCAGTGGCGGTGAAGAGGAAAGCTTAGATGGATAGAGAGTAGAGACAGGTAAGAAGTAACATTCGGTACGTCGGGCACCTTCTGTCGGGGTCGTGTCCTGATAATTAGTCATGTTGAAGGTGTGTGAGCAAGCTGGACCGCTAAAAATACCAAACCAGCCCAGGGCAAACTCAAAGCTGAGATCGAGTTGGTTAGAATCACTCGTTCTTCACAAGGTGATGAGGGAGGGAAAAAAGTGTGACCTCTGGTAAACCACCATGCAACACGAATGTAGTCACGGAAATGTTCAGGCAAGCAGGGTGTTGGACTGTGCTTTTTATTTTTATTTTCTTATCAACGTATGG
This sequence comes from Syngnathus typhle, assembly GCF_033458585.1. NCBI lineage: Eukaryota > Metazoa > Chordata > Actinopteri > Syngnathiformes > Syngnathidae > Syngnathus > Syngnathus typhle. Next base: position 9,324,995 of record NC_083748.1, read on the forward strand.
CACCATCCTGTTGCATACGCATGCACAAGACTGATGTGGCCTCCCAATCAAGGATCAAGCGCTAATCCGTCCTATAGCCCAGTGTGTGTGTGTGAGTGTGTGTGTGCACATCGTGTATGAGGGATCAGGCTCTGTTAAATCAGCGCCAGCTCATAATGGAGGCCTGTTAGCCCCTGCTAATCGCAAATGCTAACAGGATTGGAGCATGGCCGGACCCAGTTACCAAGCTTATCTCTTCCACACACAGAGGAGTGGACCACACACACAATTCATGGCGTATAAAAAGAGCATGGGGCATTACAGAAATGCTGGCTTAAGGGAAAAATGTAGTGTAGTTATATGAATTAAGCTTGTGTAGGATTTCCAGACTTGTCTAATTATTTGCAGAAGCATCCATCATCAACATCACTGCTTTTTTGCCCCTCACCAACATTGGAGATTATTATTATCTTCATCATCATCACCAAGTAGTGTTAATATTATACCAACAAGGTTACACGGGTAGGGACAGACAACTGCACAATCAAATACTGACATGGAAACAGGAGTTGAGAACATTCCGACAGATTCTCCCATCCCTTGATTGCAGCCCTACACACTGTAGCCAAAATAAAGTCAAATTATACCGGGTGACTTTCCAATAAGGTTTCCAGTCATGTGGAGAAGATAACAATAGAAGTGAAGAGAATGCAAATGCCTCAGACAGCATAACAAGAAAAGATCATGGTGTGAACTCCTTGCTCATATAATTGGCCATCAAAGCTGACATGGACGGGTGGGACGATGCTACGAAAGGGTAAAGCAAAGTCAGGTAAAGGTCAGCGATTACAAGAAATAGATGATGAGACAGTAGATGGGTGGAGAAGCTGACATATGGTTTCAGCTAAACAGCAATTAATCTTTATTTATCAAGCAAAAATGAGGGAGCTACTTCTCACCTGTCATAAAGGAGGGTGGGGGGGCAGCAAAGAGAAGGAAAGGGGGAAGAACAGACAAAACAAAAGGATGCTGTATTTCAGGGATTATAGTAATAGTAGTGTGTGAGAGATACAATCCCGAATGATTACATCTCTTGATTCAACTTTACTGTATGACTCTCACTGTTCTCCCCCGATCTACTTTAGGCCCCTCCTCTCTTTTTTTGTGTACATGCACAATAGCGGAAGAATAGTGCACACAAATACTAGTGGCTGCCTCCACTGCAATTCATCATCATTTTATCTCCCTTAATTGGATGCCATCGGGACCCCTGATACTTCCCATCTCTCCTTTAGCTAACAGCTGCTCTCCGCAGAAGAAGAATGCACAGACACATGTATCCGAAAGTAGATTTCTTCTCATTCCCGCATCTGTTTTCCCCCCGTTCTCCTTCTCCTCTTACTGGTGAAGGAGTCAGGGATAGAGGGTGATGGAGTGGCCCAATGGTTTATCAGATGGAAGGTAATGGTGTACGGCCCACACAGATGTTATCTGTCCACTCATTCCAACCCTCCAGGGAGAAACCTCAATAAGAGGTAAAGGGGAGCTAAAAATTGAAGAGAGGAAAAAGGGCAGCTGGGATGAGAGTGAGTAAAAAAGTCAGGAACTCATTCAACTCACTTCCCTCACCTTTGACATTCACATAATACTCGGCTGAGGTCCATCGGCTCTTCTGACCCCAAAATGTGGTCATGTGAGCAGGTTGGCTCCGAGCAGGCATTGTGTGGACCCGTGTTTATTTGCACCTTGAACCTGCCTGCCACTCTTGAGCACAATATCCCAACCAACTGCCCTCTCATTGGATCTGCCTCCTGGGCCTTGACCTATGATTGGTTCACACAGCAGAAACTTTCCTAGGTTGAGTTAAAAGAAATGGACAAAGGGGATTCAGACGCCAGCTTGTTATTTCACCTGCTGTTGACTGGAGCTAACATAACGTCTGGTCATGAGGGCTTGTTTGGCTCCTATACATATTTGCAAATCAGCCTTTCTGTAACATCCACAGGTTCCCAAAAAATTGCTTTAACTGCTCCAATGTGTAGTAGCCAACCTTTTGTTAAGATGAAATTCCATGATCGACCCCCCCCCCCCCCCCTCCCTTGGGATCAGATGTACATTATAGCTTACTGTATGTTCAGTAAAGAAAAAACGATCGCAGGCATATTGATATTTTCCCATGCAAGCAGTTATGGATCGCTGATACCCAACCGGATCAGTATGCAGCTTATGTTACACTATCATATATCAAGTGTGTCACATACATTTATACGGTTATTGACAGTGTGCTGTTCGGGCATACCACATGGGAGTATTGGGTTATTACAGTCAGTGGAAATGAGGTAAAGAATCGTAAAGTAGACTTTAAACATGATCCGACTGCGGTCATAAGGTAGATTTCCGATGTATCCTTTCGGATTGTGTTTGAAAGAGATGAGATTGAGTTTTGGCCTCAGGAGATACTTTTGAGACAATTTTCTTCCTTACATTCTATCATCTTCTCCCTTCCCTCTTGTTTTTTTTCAATACGACTCCTCCTCTCACTGCTCTGTCATACTCCAATTTCACCGGTCGGTCTTGTCTGGGCCCATCTCGGTTCTACAGAGTCCACTCTCTGTCTTCCCTCTCCAGTTATACATTTCTTCACCTGTGATTTTGTGTTTCACAAGCTTTCTAAGTATCTGCTCTTTTAGGAATCGGAATACACGCACACACACAAAATCCAGTCTTTCGTCTTAGCCACTATTCCTAGCACGTATCTGTGTTTCTAAAACACAAGGCTAAACTGTGGATTAGCATCCTTGTGTTTATTGATCGGGAAGCCCTCACAGTCTTGTAACAGTGGTACAATGGAACCAGATGCACTTTCAAAGATATTGTGGGCTTCATAGCCTTGGGCATTCTGAAGGGTGTGGTGTAGACACACAACTGCCGAATGAATAACTCATATCACCTTCACCTTGGGTCTTATTGAGGCAATTCAAATGTTTTTAGAGAGCTAGGTCACAGTATAAACTGGTTGATACAAATTGAAGAATTACTTGTGTTTGGACTGACTTGAAATAAATATGGGAGAAGGACAAATTATTAAAACTAGTCGTTAGTTGAATTTAGTGACAGATTGAAATAATAGATAGAACACTTATCTGGAAACTAGAATGTAATCAAATCCAGAATTTTACAATCTGACATTAATCAAAAATCTATAATCTAAACTAAATGAATCACTTCCTCACTTGTTAAACATTAAATTACAATCAAGAATCAACAAGAAATTCAGAAGGAGGACCAGCATAGTCCAAAAGAATAGAATTCCAACTGTATCAGACCTTACAAGTGTGTCACAGATCAGTTACTAATCCTAAACGGAAGGATGTTGAAAGCCGAAAGCAAGCGGCATTCTTCATGAGCTAATTGCAGCCATTAATAAAAAATAATTGTGTGTGAAGTACAGCAAGTAAACACAGCTATCCAATTTTCCCCATCTTGTACACAAGACAGGCTACTCTTCATCAATACTTGGTCATGAAGCCAGGGTGCAGCACTTAATTGCCAGCGAGGGAGAGGCGCTGACAACCCGAGGCTAATTATTGTGAGCAGTATGTCTGGCTTTGTGGACACCAAATAGAGAACCTTGGCCAGATAAAGGTTTTGCTGCTGCCGCGTACAATCAACAGTTAATACAAATCTTCATCTTGATGTGGACAACCCTGTCAGTAACTAATTAGCTCCTGCCGTCAACAACTACCATGAACCAAACCTTAAATCTGTCAACATTCCCTTGTGTGTCACTATTCCCGACAGCTCACCTACAACCTGTACACCGCAAACTCACCTCTCATCTTGTGCGTGAGACACTAGAAAGAGGCACAAAGGAAGTCAGGCAGGAAGGAGAACATTTGACAGAAGAGGAAGTCCAAAGAAAGATGGGCTCTCGAGGCAGAGCGCGGAAAGAAAGGTGAAGTATAGCGTCGACGTGTAAACAAGATCAATCCGCTCCAAACTAGCTTCACAGGGACACTCGTTTTTCACATTTTCAGCCTCAGTGGAGCGCGACGCTAGCTACCTCTTATCTGTCATGCTAGTTTGAGGCCTCATACACACCGACACGCAGACGTTACTTGGATTTGACACACAAATATACGATTTTGTCCACTTGTGCAAAGATTAGCGTTTCTTTAACTTTAACAAAAAGGGATTAACATTTATATATGTCATTATATATTATTTCTAGTAAATAATTGTGTACCGTATTTTCCGGACATAAGGTGCACCGGATTATAAAGCGCACCATTAATGCATCATGTCAGATTTTTAACAAATTACTTTCTAATCAAAAAATAATGATCCATAGACTTTTTGATTCATGATTCATAGTCTTCAGTGGGCCACTTATGATTGATTTCGTGACACAATGCTTCGGGTGAGTTTAAATTGAGGAATTTGGTCCATATATAAGGCGCACTGTCGGCTTTTGAGAAAATTTTAGGTTTTTAGGTGCACCTTATAGTCCAGAAAATACGGTATTTGTACATTAAAAGCACCAGTGTTGGGATGTTGAACTTAATTTCCTTCTTTCAATCAAGCTCATTTCCTTATTTATTCTACATGTAAAATAACCTGCAATTTGCCATTGTAAAGGCACAAAAATGAGAACACCCACTAAAATGTTCTGGGAAGGTGTCCCACTGTTGAATGGAGCATTATTAAAGGTCTGTCCATGACTGAGGAATGTTTCATGTCCAAGCCAAAACAATGAGTGTCCAAAGTTGCCAATAGATGTAGGTGGCAATTATCGCAATCCTAATTTAGTCATTGTGCTCAGTGTTATCATGATTTAGCTCACAATCGGCATTCAGCGGATAAAATCAAGACCTTTTAGTGACGATACAAAGAATAAGTTGTTATTCTTCGCAGCGGAGTTCTGTGTCACTTCAAAACGTCTTTTTGCGATGTTTTCAAAAAGAATTGGATGTCTTTATCGGTGACTGGGGCGCAGAGCAAATCATTTCTCTCTTGCCAGACTTTTAAATTCTTCAAAATCGAAATAACAACAAAGTCTGTCTTGGGTAAGTCATCCATCAAATCTAAATGGTGTTACTGATAAACAAAAACAAACACAAACTGTTCAAGTCGGTCGCTTGAATTCTTTGGAGACCAGCATCACTAAACAGCATTCTACGTGTTTGTTTTTTGGATCATCTCACTCACCGCTGTCTTTTGGCACTGAATTGATGAGCTGTTGAAGCGCAGTGCAGGGACACTGTGCGTCTCCCCCTGGATGTGGAAAACACACTCGTAGTTTCTCTGTCCCGATTGCGGCTGGGGAAGGTTTTTGGCAGCTAAGGTGATAGGCTTGGTCACCCCCACTGGGATGTAGATCTGTGTTGACGGCAGAATCTGGGGGCAGTCCTGTAGAAGGAGACACCGATATTACTCAAAACTATTTATAAAAAAAAATGTTGGATTGGGGTGAAGTCAAATGAATGTCAGAAAATAATTGAAACAGTTCTCTGATTGCAAAAATGTAATCACCATATTATGAAACTACAGTAGATATTTCGATTAATGTTTAACAACCGTCAATGCTCACATACTAATAACAACTGGTGAGGTGTGCTGATGTAATGCATGAAGTCACTTTGAAAAATTCTCTGCAATCTCGGTCGGATTCTCATTTTTGAGAAACTTCCAAATTCAATTGGCTCAGAGGTATTCAATCGTTGAAGCTCCACAGCGAGCTGTGCATGTGTGGAATCGGCGCAATCTAGATGCCTTCGGGTCATGTCATGGCATCGTTTCCGAATAATTCAATTTTTGAGTCAATCATTTTGCCATTGATCTCATTGCAGAAAAAAAAGTATTTGGTCCAAAAAAATAAATTAACAATGTTTAAAGATTTAGAAGCTGGGTAAAACCAAGCGAATGTGACAATTCAAGTCTTGTCAGATGATTATTTGTACAAAGCTTGAGTTTATTTTTGTAACGGGACCATACAGAGTAACTTTGAGGGCTGTGGCGCCAAAGTATAAACACAGAAATGAAACTAGGGTGACCTATATCGATTTCAGCGACGACTCAACTTTGATATATTTAAACTTTGATTCTTCTAAGCCAAGTAAGCAGATGGTCTGGATTACCCTAGTGTACTTGTTTGCTTTGCTACCCAAGGGTAGCGCTGACATTTATTGTATTGAAGTTAAAAATATCGAGATATCTCATAATCAAACCCTTTCATTCTCCACGAATGCTTCTTCAACTTGCCAAAACATTGTGGGCAATATGCCTCCAATATTATGGGAAACGTTTGGGGCCTTCCCCTTTTCTGTTCCAACTTGACTGCATCTCACAAGTTTCTGTAAAGTATGTCATTTACTTGTCACCATTAAACGTGTCCAACCAGTCCTTGTGAGTTGATTGAAAATGTATTGGATCAGGCAAAAACCATCACCTTGTCTCCATCTGTCACTCACAACAGTTTGACCTCAATTTTTTGCTAATCTGTGCCATTTTAGATCGAACATTGCCACCAGCATTCTAAAAACAGAAGCAGCTGTCGTTCTAGGTCAAATCGTTCTAAAACTATCGGCCTACACTTTTACCACTGCAAACTGAAAAATTAGATGTGGAAAATTCAATAGAACAAGTGTTCAGTGGGAAAATGAGATAATCTACACTCGCAGGTGAGCTAAACACCTTTTAACATGCGCCAAGTGCAGATAATGAGACAGTTGGCTGACATGCGAGTGCGTACATGTGTGCCTGCTTGCTGATATGCGAGTGGTGAGATATACCCGCCCCTCTCTCCCCCCCCCCCCAAAAAATGAGATGAGATATAATGGAGCGAGGGTGAAGAGTGCAGGGTTTCAGAATAAAGACCAAAGCCAGGACGGCATAGTATATACATAAATAAATGTATTAAGCCAAAAGAGTTCTGAAGGCTTTGGCATAGCCTGACAAGATATAAATTAATAAAGCACCAAAAACACTGCGCATATGTAATGAGGCTGGTTGTCTGGTCGTTTTTTTTTTAATCTTCCTCAAACCCCCCCTTTCCCCTCCCAAAGTCCATCCATAATTAATTAGCTGCCTTTGTGATGTGGGGACTGTAGATCAGGGAGGAGAAAAAAATAACACACTAAATAATGAAGTAAAGCGATATGGGGAGAGCCCGGGGGGAGGGATGAGATGGCACGGATGGTCACAGAGGATCGGACCGAGGGGCACGTGGGTACAAAAACCATAACCGGGACGGGCGCGTCCAGAAAAACATGACATGTTGGATGATCCCTTTTCAAATGTCAAAGTGACCCCCGTAAAAAAGCAAAGAGAAAAAATGAAAGAGCCGCCTGCACCCTGGCGACTAAACATGTCAGCCACAGCTGGTTACGATCCATTATATATTATTAACAAGATATCATTAACCGTGGTGTTTGGTGCATGCTTTTAACAAAAGGCCCTACATTAATGTATGCGGACAAGCTGTAAGGAACCCCGGTGGGGATTCAACGTCGAAACCTTGTTAAGACTTCGGTAAACACCTCAGAGGACAATATAAATAACACCCGCCATTTTGGTCAGATTACAATAGCTTCAACTTTTAAATTTCCAAATGATTATCTCAAAAAGGAATGACTTGATGTTATAAAATCATCTAGGGCGATCCTACAAAGTAATGCTCGTCCGCACACAGGTATGTGCAAAACATACAACAATCATGACAAATGATATGAAACGTGTCTTATCAAAAAAAGGAGCTGTAGTGTTGAAGTGTGTGCGCGTGCAAAAAGGTGTGAATGCAGAGGTCGTCTCATTAGCAGGCAGGAAGCAGAAAGATGTTCTGCGACCGGCTCGACACTTAATGTGGGGAAGGGCTGAGGAAAAAAAAAAAAAAAAAAAGAGCGGGAGAGCGTGGAACAACTTAATAAGGCTGCGACATGTAGAACAGCGCAGGAGCGAGCGAAGCCGAGGAAGAAAGGAGACTTTGAACCTTGAAAGGGACTGAGATTGTCCGCCTACGCCCTTCGCTTCCGAGCAGAACCGAGCGGGGAGAAGGAGCGGCAAAGATCAGGAGTGAAAGGGAAAACAGCGTGCGGAGGAATCACAGAGAAACAAGAACGTGTGTTATGAATGCTATTTAGCGAGGGGGGGGATTATCAAAGTCAGACCGAGCACAAGCTTGTGATGTGTCTTCCTCCTAAACATGCATCCGGATGTGTGTCCATGCTTTAACGTCATACATGTTGATTTCATCTTCTCCGCTATAATCCTCTATTCTTGACATACTGGAAAACCTACACAGTTGATCCTTTTCAACATACATGTAGGCCATGCAGAAATGTGCTTTTTTTTCCACCCTCAGTGAGATTCTTTGTTTCCTCCTTATGGAGTTTTGTGGTGTGGGTGGGGGCCTGGCACCCCATTATCATGCTAACCCAAATATGTCAGCAGTAATCACGTCGCATGCTTTTCAAAGACAAACTTTGATTCAAGAGGTACGCTGTGACGTTTCCAAGCAATGACTCTTCTCGGCGCCGTATTTTATCTCTAATGGACGAGTCAAAATAATTAGCCAAGCTTGTGTTTGGTACGATCGTTATAGTCTGTCGTTATGGTTTTAGGTGATTTAAATGAGCCAATTGAACGCGCAAATAACGACCAAAAACGCTTTGAAGTTTTTAATTCTGCTCCATGCGTCACATGCAGTATGTATATTTAACTCCTTCAGTGCCAGACTAGTTCAAATAAACGTTTGACGTCTAGAGTCGTCAATGGCAGTGAATGAGTTAACTAGGAGCATCTTTCAGGTTTTCACTTTACGGCCCAGAACCCTTTTTGCATTTCTCTTGTTTCTACACTGTAAGAAAAAAAATAGGTGAACTGAAAATTCCAAGGCAACAAACGTCCTTTGTATTGTTCCGCAACTTAATAATAATCTAATTTAAATTGCTTTAGCCCCTCCCCCCCAAATTATTATTTTTTTTTTACATTGATACAATTCTATTAAAACAATTGATTAACTGGAAAACGAATTCCCCGTAATCACTGAACTCAGTGGCAGCGGACTCGAGCGACTGCCGATGACTTTGTTGATGGCTTTCAGAACTCAGCACGATGACAAGATGACAGACAGGTCAAATAGTCTTGTAAGGCTGAATGACGCATTCATTACTGAGCAGAGTGTCTCCTTCCCCCTCTTTTGCAATACTTCTCCATCTCAGCAGGCAGTCGCTGCTACCTATTATCATATTCTTGCCTCCTTTTGAGCTTGTTTTTCCTGCGGCTCACATTGCGCTATTATTTGCCCGTCTTCCTCTAACATCATCCCCCTCGCTCAGTGACTGTGCAGTTATCTCGTCCTCTCACTCTCTGGGTTGGATGGAGAAAATGCAAAATTCATCTGTGTTCACATTAGGCAGGCTGCAGAGATGAAGATTTAATACAGTCTGAATAATTAAACCGCGGGGACCGGTGACTGACACAGACACACACTCGTATGAAAACACACTTATGCGTGTTCCGAACCTATGATGTTACTAATTCCTTTGCCGGGATATGCGTGCTTATATAACGTCCTCGATTTTTTTCTTCTGGAAGATCACACTGATTTCAGTCGCTATTCAAAACACTGGCTAATCCTTACATTTCTCCTTTTTTTCTTTCTTTTCATCTTCATTACAAGTTGAGAGAGTCCATGATAGTTAAAAATTAAAAATCATTATGCTAGCAGCCATTCCAACAAGTGCATCATTTCTCGAGCCTTCTAGCCCTGTTGTCTACACGACAGGGTGGAAAGAGAACACACCATTTTCGATTGCCCAGTGTCATTTTAGGAATAATTCATGCATTTCAAATAATCTGTAGAGGAAATGTTTTAAAAGCTGCAAAGGAAAACGCAAAGGATAAGCTGTGGGACTATAAATAGCCTAAAAAGAGACGGTGGGGAGGAGGAGACACACACACCTGCATGCATGACACATCATGTACGTGTAACACACACACGTGCTCAAATGCACGATCAGAGGGAGGAGAAGATCCAAATTACACACAACACAATGCGTGACACATTACAGAGCTAAAATACAAATACACTTAATCCCCTCCCATATAATCCTCTATTAACAAATTCCAATAACATGGACTATGTATGTGTATGTTATTCTAACTTTCCAGAGGTGTCTGAAGTATGCTGTAAGTGGTTTGACAGCTAACGGTGGTGCACCGCTACCAAAGTAAGGGTTAAATACTGGCTAGATACGGTCCAGTGAATATCCATCTGGCGAGGAGAGTACGCGCTTACTTCAAGCTTCCACTTCCACATGTCTTCTCCCTTCCCGCTCTCTCTCTGTAAGCTCATGCAGCAGTTGCAAAATACATTGCGTCACTCTGACTGTAATCCCCTGCTTGTTACAGTTCCTTGACGTGGCTTCTTGCTATTGTCTTCACCCCCCCCCCCCTCTCTCCCCCCATTTCATTGTGTTTATATCCATCTGGTTTCAATTATGGCTGGTATGTCTGTCTTAAAATACCCATGCTGCATGGCGCGATATTATAACTCACTTCTTCCTTGGTTGGTCATTGATTTCTTTGTTTATATTTCATGAAATATGGCAACTATGTTTTCAATATTTCACAGAGGCACGCACTTGAGAGTGACTCACATTTAGGTGGGAATAAACTCTTAAGAGAAGTGCCCAAACAAAGACATTTGACGCTTTGAGATGGGAAGCTGCGTGAAGTGATAAAACAAAGGAGTTAAAAATCATTGGAATGGTGGTGGTCAAGGGATTGAACGACGGCACCTAAAACATGATATGATCACAAACGCGGGGAGAATGAACGGAAAGAATAAGGAAAAAGCGGGCCGAGGATATAATGGCCGAGTATCATTCAACAAACATCCCCCCAACCCAGACCACCTTCTCCCAAACCCAGATGGACCCCGCAGCCCTGAGCTGCTGGTTGTGCTGTACCCTGATAAGAAACAGTCACACGTGTGCATGTGTGACTGCACATATGCGTGCAGATTCAAGCCCCTCAAGTGGCCTTGGCTTACAATGTGTGTGTGTGTGTGTCTGCCCTGTTCAGTACGTGACTACCAGGCAGAGTAAACTGAGTGTGCCAGAATGTCACGGTCTGGGGCCTTCACACCTCTGTCGCAAATAGCCCTGTCAGCTCAGCTATAGTGTGTTTTTGTGTGTGTGTGTGTCTGAGAGAGAGTTAAAAAGTATTTCTATGGTTGTCGAAGAATGTGTGGGTAGGCTGTGAGCTATAAGTGCACGTGCTTATTTAAAGGGTGTGAATGATAGAAAGACAGAGGCCGAGAAAATGTGCTCATGTTTTGTTCAGAGCGCAGACTAGACGGAGCCTCGGTCCATGTAGTGTCAAAGAGCAATGTGTCATACGTAAGCATTACATGGGCGTAATTGGCAACAGATAGGAGCACTTTGTGAGCGTAAGCATGTGTCTACCAGGATCATTTCAGAAATGATTTCGCTTCTCGCATGTGGTGTGCGGTGATGTGCGTGTCTTTTAGTGTGTCAAAGTAAACCGTCCTTAACCCCAATTCTTAGTGATGAAAGGCAGGTGACGTTCTGGAGAGCCACAAAATGATCTTGGCTCGAAAGAACAAAAAGACCGTAACTAAACGTCAGGATAAAAGAAAGTAAGGTTTTAGATCCATTTAGTTTAAAATAAAAATGAAATGATGTTACTGGAATTCTTATACACCATCAAAATGTTTTCAAGCTAAACAATAATGCCATAAATTTGTCATTTTCTTCTATTATATAATGACTTTCTACAACATTAAGACCAATAAAAAAAATCTGTACTGCATCAGTTGAGATCTCTAGTATTACTAACACCGAACACAATGGTGACCTGTGTTGAGTGCCCCAAACAATCTCTGCAGAGGACGACTGACTGCGAATGCACAGTATCCCCAGAGTTTCCCCTAGCAGGATACAATTAAGCCTCGCCTTGTTTGCTCGTGCAAGACCGGACTGTGTTTTGCAGCCAAACACACATGTCTTAAATGAGCTAAACCCAAATAGCTAATATTGTGTCTGGTACTCATCAAGACTGTAGCATTTCATTTCAGGGATGACAAAAGGTGAAGGAGAAATAAGAGAGAAGCGTGGAAATGATAAAAGAGCAACTTGAAGGGAAGAAATGAAGCCCCGCCCCCCCTCAATATCTACCTCCTTTTTACAGCCTACTCCTAGTAGGCTTGTTTAATTACGCTTCTCTTTTTCAGGTTCTATTCCCTGTTAGTTATTGAAAGATATTATACAGCATTTCATAAAGTTCACGGCTAACACATGCGATGTGCAAGAAGAGGAGAGGGCATTTGAATTATGTTGCCATGGCAACACTTACTGTGAAAGCTATGAGGAAAAGACTAGAGTAAGAAACAAATTACACTACAGTTCATAAATGAAAATGTTGGATATTCATTTATCATTGCCAATGTAACCATCGTGAGACGCAATGATTACATTTCATTAGAGCAGTGGAAACTGAATTATGGTGTTAAGCAAGGAAGGAATGTGTGTGAGCATTTTTTTTTAGTCACAGAAAACAGTCTGGGTGAAGTATTTGGTAGCAAATGAAAAGTGTGTGTTTGAGACAACTTGTCGTGGGATTTGTGGGGAAAGAAGGGATAATGTCAGGTCATGCGAAGCAAGGTAAAGGAGAGGTGAGGGAGGAAGGAGAGACTCAGAGGAGAGAGAAAGATGGGCCTCGGAGAAGGGCGGGCTAAGTCTAGCCTACAGCAAAGAAGTGTACCGGTCGGGCCACAGAGAGTGCAACTAATGGATATGGCAGCCCAGAAAAGGATGATGGATGATTGCGTGTGTGTGTGCGTGCCCGTCACTGTCAAAGTGTTTACAATTCAGCACGTGAACGACACAAAGCACCGTTGTCGTGTGTGTGCATGCATGGGCGGGAGATAGACAGCGCACATGATGGATTTCCTTGTGGAGAATGTGACCGCCGGTTTCTTGGGCCAATGAGACGATAGCAGATGTTTTGGTCGTATCACCTCCTTTCCAGCTCGCCTCTTTCATTCGTCCTCAATCTCCCTTTTGTGTCTTGATTTTGTCAAAGTCCGTCCGTCTCTGAGCCAATTTCAATTAGTTTGTATGTTTACTCGCACTTCTCCCATGATCACTGCAGGCCTTTCCTGTTTACCCATCCGTCGGGCCGCCGGCCTCTCTCAGCTCAGCAACGCTTTCCTCATGCCTCGGAGATGGGTGCACTAATCCGCAAACGTCGGCTCTGTGAGGCATGAAGGCTCGGCCTGCGTGTTGTTTCGGATAAAGTCCGAGGCTTTGCTTCTGGATGTTAGTGTTTGAGATTCTCCCTTGGGTCGGTTCAGAGGGGAGATAAAGGGGGAAGTAATAGGATAAAGGTTGGCCAATTAATAAAGGCCGATATAACATCTTTCATCTACGTTGAGATAACAGTGAGAGTCCAGACAGAATGCGTAGCCTACACGTGGCCTGAATCAGATAAGATGAAGGCACGACTGTCCGTCGGTCGGGAGCGAGACGCATTTCCATTCAGAAGTTGATTTGAAAATGAGAAGATATGCATACATTGAATACATTCATGAGGTGGAAAAAAAAAAAAGGAACAGGATCAAACAGCACTGTGTACAATACTAAAATTGGTGCATGCATTTGAGCAGTTGTTAACGCTTGTTATGTTTTACACGCAGCCTGCTCAAGCAGCTATTCAGCACGATTGATATTAGCTTTTATGCTAATGCAACATTTGCTTATGTAAAAGCAAGGCAATATTTCCACGGACATTTATTCATTCTCGGCCTGCTTATGGCTTTATGGGCTGCAGCGGAATTATTACTGTTGTGTTACAGATGCAGAGACACACAGCGGTGTGATGAAAGGAAAGCTGAAGCAAAAATTAAAGTGGGTGCGCACATTAGAAAACAATTTGTGGTTTTATTCCGAGAGATTAAATTTGCATGTGGGTAAAGTGCTCCCCATGGACAGTCTTTATGGAGAAGGTAGCGACATGGAAACATGATACATTCTTGGTATGCATATGGGGTAGGATAAATTCATAACACGTTCAAGGGTGGAAGACAAAGACACAAATATTTGCAGAGGAAGTAGGCCGTACAATTTGGGGCTAAACTTACCTCCGAAATGTTAACTCGACCCTCTTGAAAGGAGCAGTCGTTGGCGTTCTGGGTACACATGTGTCGGTACTTGCACCAGTAGCATGGGAATGATCCGTTGACACACGAGAGGCAGCTAGAACATACAAAACGCAGACGTGATGAATGTTGCTTAGGCAAAAATAATAACTAATACACAGCAAAAGATGGAATCCAAAGCAGTTTTACACAGTTAAGGTTTTACACCCGGTTTGAACATTTTACAGCAATTTATAACGTTTCTAGTCAAATTTTGTGTGTGAGTAAAAATCCTGGAATTTGATTGCTCAATTATATTTGAGTATTTATGGAACATAAAGGGGAGTATATTTCTCTCCGATTTTTGGGGTAAAATAAATCTTTTTCTTACACGCTGTCGAATGTGCACTTTGTCTGACCTGCTCCGCACACCTTTCGCCCACCTCATTTTTCTCCCACCGCAGCCCTTATTTATCACTAAGAGCTCAGCGATTCTCGTTGCAACATGTCCACTCTGCTGTGCATCCATTTCAGGAGTTTTTCTTTGTGTGTTTTCATCATTTCATGCCTCCAATCCCTTTCATTTGCCACAGACTCCGTTTTTCTTTTTTTTTTTATTATAGGCTCTGCCTCCCCATGTTCTTTGTCTAAAGCCCTCTTTCATCCGCGAGGCTATAATGCCTCCACCATTTTTAATTCACCTGCTCCGGCAGAGGTGAGGTGGAGATAGACGGGCTGAAAGAACATGATGGGAGAAAGAAGAGATGGAAACGGAGCAGAGATCAAAAGCAGGTGGATTTGCCTGATAGACGCCGAGACGCCATCCTATCGTGGGAGAGGGAAAACATGTAGCCTGCGGGGCTCCGTTTGGGGGTCTCACAGGGGATGGAGGGGGGCAAAGGGAGGAAATATTGGCCTGCAAGTTATTTGGCTGCTCTAAGTGTGTTCACATGTGAGGGGGGAACTAACGGTGGTGTGTGACAGTTTCAAGTGCACAGTTCATCAACACAGCTTCGGGTTATTGGCCATTTTTGGCCCTTGAGACATATTACACTTTACAGAAACTCATTTACATGCAAACCTCGAAGTTTAATGTTACCAATATGACTCTATGAATAAAACTGTCATTTAATAACAAAGCTCTCTAACCTATTTCGTCTTCAGTGCACATTGTCTCTGTATGACTTATTTTGCGTTCACAAAACTAAATGAGCATATGGTTTATTCTGAATGTAATAAAATGAGACAATTGATACAAACCTGGATTTCTGACAATAAAAAAAGGAGGTGCTTAATATGCATGCCGATTTGTAGTCAAGCACACTTTCCACAGTACGTCCGTCCGAGCTGCTTTGAGTACACTTCCGACAAGCACTCGAACATTTTTTAACCCTTCGTGAAACGCTAGCCACCGTTCCACTTATCCGCATGAAAAATTTGAGTTTCATCTCCAGCCTATATACAAATCCATCAAACCCTGACATGGATTCATTTGAATCAATTAGAGCGGCTCGTTTGTTAGGTACGCACTTTAAGCGATCGTTTCCAGTGAGGGCCCCTCCTTTTGAGCAAGATCAGAGGCCGGGGCTTAATTCAATCCCACTGCTGCTTTAATTGACCAATTTAGCATTGTGCTGAGAGAAGCTGTCCATTTACAATGAGGGATGAGCGGCTAAGGAAATAACAGGCCTCTTAATACCGCACAAGAGCAAATAGGAATTTATCATTGTTACTAATAAATAGAGGGGGAATGAGTAGGGCACGTTAGTTTAGCTTAGCATAAAGTCCCCAGACTAAACCCGGCTTCTTGAGACAGTTTTTTCAAGAAAAGAGGTGGGTGACGGTAAAAGTAACAGATGGTACAGTCTATACCTTGGTTTTGGGGTCACAATTCACCAATGGCTTCAAAATTGGAGCTCAAAACATTCAAAATGACGAACCCATTGGAGACTTTAATTTTAAAGCAATCATCTAATATCAGTTTCAATTGTTTCCACAATGCCAGTTCATGAGGAAAATATTTCTTTTTTGTTTGTTGTTTTTTTAAGGCCCACCATTAGAGTAGGTTTCATTGAAATTCAGCAGCTTGCCAATTTAACAAGTATCAAAAAAAAAACGAGCAGCAGCGTCAGCAACAACACACATCTGTCACAATGTCCGGATAATATTTGACTTTCATCTTTTATTTAAGTCAAATCAGTCTCGCTCGTGTCCCAGTGATAGAAATAACGAGCGAAATGTCAGCAGGTTGCCGATGCCAACTTTTATGGTTGTGCTCTTTGAAATAGGAGCCGAGTCATTACGGGTGCCACCCAGGGCCACTAAGCTATGTTTGACAACCCCCTGCTGCTCAGTCTTTGCTCCCTTCAAGTGACCAGGGGTCTCCCTTCCTTGGGATCTCACAGATTCCCTTTTAGCCTAGGTGCAACTTCGCCCTGAGCCCTACCAAGGCGCATCGTGGAATGTTTGATATTTGTCTATGTATCAGCGGTGGGCTCATTCTTTCAGCCCCCCAAGTGTTGCCTTATTTCTACCCCTTGAATGGCCATCAGCTATTATTACTCAGAGGATTTGAGAAGCAGCAGACAGGCCCCATGCTCATAATGCGAATGCCTATTCAGATGCTAATCCACCAGCACTGCCTCGAGAGCGCCAGTACTATTATTGCAGACCTGGAATAAAAATACAACCCAAATACCAAATCATTCCTCAACCCGCAGTCAGTTTGGAGTGTTCAACACAATCACCTGACCTAATGAGGTCTGTTTGACAGCACTACTCTCACCAAAATGACTTATTTATCGACTACCGTTTGGAAGGGGAGTTTAATAATTTACAGGTTGATTTACATCTGATCCCTTTACCTAGCGAGTTTGTGAGTAAATACACAGTTGACATGCTGAATGGAACAAATATCAAATTTTGTGCAGTGCGCTGTCTCAGAAAGGTGCAAAATGATCAGCCAGTTCCACT
Source organism: Syngnathus typhle (assembly GCF_033458585.1). Lineage (NCBI taxonomy): Eukaryota > Metazoa > Chordata > Actinopteri > Syngnathiformes > Syngnathidae > Syngnathus > Syngnathus typhle. The sequence continues at coordinate 9,342,108 of NC_083748.1, forward strand.
CCAAAAGACGGCAGTTCTGATCAGTACTATTGGAACTGGTTCCTGTCGCCTAAAATGACAGTTACATGCGTGATCATTTTTCCGTGGTCAATCAAGGAAATTTGGTCATTGTAATAAACTCACAAAATATGCAGAGCTGTACCACGACAGGTACTGTAGATCATTATAACCCCGATCCCATCCTCCCAATCTTAATAAACAGAGGGAGGAGAAATGAGAAAATGCTTATGGAAATATTTAATTACAGCGCAATTGTGGCCGTGGGTGATTTTCTATTTCAATCTCAGCAACCCTTTAACTGAAACAGTGGGAATTCTAATTACATTATGCACTATGCAAATGTATGGCATTTTTGAAAAGGCAGGGGCTGAAACAATCAGTTGTATAAACAGGCAGGAGGGGTGTATACATTTTGGAGATGGGAGGTTGTGCAACAGTGGAAGTATGAATTATTAAAAAATATAATAGGATAATGCCAGGGTTCGGCACAACTGTATAAAGGAATATTAATGAAGAGCTTGCAAATGCGCGTCCATGTTTTGAGAGTGTCTGTACGGTGGCTTCCTCCACACCACTTAAAGGAGCAATTGGCTGTGAGGAATGGCAAGTGAAAGTATGGTGCACATATAAACTTGGCATTTTAATGCAGGGACTTGAAATCATTAATACCTTTTACCTTGAGGCCCAAGGGCCACTACGCCTATATGGAACAGAGTGCCACCTTAAAATGGGATTCTTATCTCTGCAGCTTCGCTCACCATAAAAGTCAGTGGAAAAGATGCAACGTGGCATATCTGTAACTTAATTAAACATGTCCATTACATCCCTCAAAGGCCATATTAGATCGGCCCTGGGAGTAGATTTAATCAGCTCATTGGGGTAATAGCCTCAAATGGGAGACTCTTTTAGCTCGCTTCTTGTTTGAGGCTGCTTCCGTACGAGAAGGAACGTCATAAACCTTAATGGGACTTTGTATTGCAATACATCCAAGTGACACCTTTCATTTTAATTGAGTATACTTTCTCAGAGCATAAAGGTTTTTGCACTACCTCGGGAATGAAAAGGCACGCAGAGTTAAAAGCAAATATCACCGCGTCCTTATGGGAGATGAATTAAGCGTGATTAGACATTGTAAACCGCGGCGCCCTTAACCAGCTGGGCTAATCGCTGCGGTTTCGGCGAGGGATTCACATACTGCGACAGAAGTTGTGTGCAACCAGGTCAAAGGTCGAAGTGACAGATAAGGTGTCCGAGACATTCGGTGCTTAAATGAGCAGTAAGTGACTGAGCGGGGAGAAGTGTGGCTGTGCATGTGAATGTACGAGTGTTTTTGTGGGCAATCCTCGAAGGAGGCTCAGCTAACATCCAGAGGGAAGTCAGAATGGAGCCCTGCGGTATCCCGGGGGCCTACTGGCCATCTGCTGCCCTGGGGCTAATACCCCACCAGACGTTTTAGCCTCCACTGGATCAGCCATGGGTGGACAGAGGGAGAGTCTGAGACTCATGGGCGGGTAATCGGGGTGATTTGATTCAGAGCTGAAGGATTATTTGATCCCGGCATCAGACACTGGACTGAACACTAAGTTAGAGAGCTGTGACTGTGCAAAAAAAAAAAAAAAAAACGGAGGGCATCCTACTGCAGAGGAGACTAAGAATTAGAGAATTAGTGAGAAACAAGGTTTGTATAACAGGTCGTCCAGTAATGAATTAATAATAATACAAGATTTATTAGTGTGTCATGGGTTATGATAACAAGACTAGAATTACCATCTCATATCACAATCGTTACATATGTACATCATGTTCGATTTTTCACTCTAAAGGTAATGCGATAGCCCGTGTGGACTTAAAAGGAAGATGGGTGTTTATTGTGTGAGTCATCCCATGGGAAAAGAGGACAGAGGGACGGAACATGTAAAGCGAGAAGGGAAGAACTAAATGAAACCGATGAGAAAATCCATATTAAATGCCCGCACGATTAATAAAATGTGGGAACTTACGAATGGTGGACACTGCAGTTGTAGAAGACAAAATCGACGCTGGCGAACTTCTTGCCTGTTTCCTTGGATTTCAGATAAAGCTTCACCACACGCTTGTCACCTGAATGAACGATAAACAATATGGAAAATAAATAAATACCAGGAGCAACGTTTGGATACTGCAGCTGGAGTTAAAAAATGACAGTGCCACTGGAGAAAACGTCCACGTTGCATATATTTAGGTGCTTGGAATCCATTCATCATTTGTGTGGCAAAAATAGAAGCTGACATGCACTATCTCTGCTAAAACAAGAGGAAGCGGATACGTCTAAATACAGCCATAATCATCGATTCCTGGCTTTGAAAATAAGTTAGAGGCACAAGCAGTGTCCTTTAGAAGGAAAGAAAAAATAAATAAGTGAAACTGACAACGGTGCATAATGCATGATAATAGGAATTCAAAAACGTGGCTATTTTCAGGGGAAAAATGCAAACTTGAGTTAGGAGGCTTTGAAATGGAACGGCCAAGAATTATTGGTAATGACAAGGTATTCTGGATAGAGTCACACTCAGCAAATCATCTAATACTGCTAAAAATATTTTCTGGTAGCTGCACAGCTGCATCCTTCTCAGATTGCACAGTAGAAAAAAAAGACCCCTCAGGAGGAGACATCAGCCCATGCTGATGAATTAATAGCAGCAAATAAATTCTGGGCACAATGCAGAGGGGAGCATATGCAACAAAACTTTAAAAGAGACTCAGCAAAAGCAAAATGGAAGATCCTCTGATTAGTGATTTCATCACCCCGCTAAACATATCCGACCTTTGTTCCGTGTGATGGGGATGACGTCACGGGCTGAGGGGGACAGGCAGTAAATGTGTCCGCCTTGGATCAGTCCCTCGGTCTCCACGTAGTCCTCGAAGGAGCAGTTGACCCCCGCCGATAGATCAGGCACGTTACGAGCCTGAAGGACCAGCTTTTGAGAGAGGGAGAGCCAGGCAATCAGTGCAAGATCAATGGAAGGACACGCTGTACATGGATTGTTATAAGATATGACATGGGGGTTAATGGGCACTGGAGGGGGGGGGGGGGGATTGGAGCCGGACTACGTGTGGGTGTGTGATGGGCCTGGTAATTTGTGTGTGCATCTGTTACAATGGCAGCTATTATAATTATAGCAAGGTTAATGTGTGTGTTATTGTGCACCAAGAACCAGTTGGGATCCATTTTTAATATTAGAATCAGAATGAGTACCACATTTCATTTGTATAGAACTTCTCAAAGAGAGTTAAAATATAAAAACACGTACCTGCACTTCCGACATAGTGACGGAAATATTTCTGGGCTGAACGGTGAGCTCCACACACTGTCTCTGGTCTGATGCGAACCTCTGCGGTTCTCCCGCCCTTTCACAACGGTCCTTTCGTGAGCATCTTTAGAGCAGCGGGAAAGGAAAAATGGAGCGATGAGAAAAAAAAAAGAGTGATGAGAAAGAGACAGGGGCAAAGATAAGTGTTTTGGTGTTATGACAATCATTTTAAACATGATAAAGAAGCAGAACAATCACCTTCACGCGGTAAACGAGAGCAATAATAGAAGACAAATTGGCTAATAGCTCGCCACGGCCATTACGGCAGGCCTAAACATCATTACCCTGGTGGCCTTGACATTTGTGCAAGAAACACTAAGCTGTGTACACCCACACAGCTCCTCATCTGTTCACTTTACAGTCCCGCCCAATTTCAACTTGTCAGGAAATATATATGCAACCATTAAAGTTTCACTGAGCTGTAAAAATGATACAATTCAAACCCAGCGCATAGCAAAAAGGGTCAGCAATTTCCCCTTTGCTTATTACCAGGCAGCTGATGACGAGGAGAAAAACAAAAGCATCGCCGTGCAGCAGTTTTACTATTAGCTATTCATAATGCATTAGCTATCACTTCACCTCAGCGTTAACAACAACTGGTCCCAGAGGTGAGTGAAAAGAGCTGATGTGGCACTCTGAGAAGGACTGACAATAATGGGGAGGCGGGAAAAAATGCTAACTGGTTCCCTCCGTGAGCGGCCCCCGTCCTCTCATTTAGTTAGTCTGGTCGAGGCGTTTGTTCGATCGCCAGAAGCCCCTCCGACTACTCGTAAACTCACACACAAAGACTATTAGGAGATTTTTCTTTTTTGCTGCAGCTTGTGTGTGCGTATTTCCTAAAACCCCCTGCATGCACGTGCCCAGCTCAATTCTACTGTTGATTGAAACTACCATGGCTATTAATAAGATGTGGCTAAAGGCACCAGAGGCCCGAAACGAGGCTTATAAATAATTTGCCTATTAAGATTTGCCCGTTTTTATCCGCAGGGCCTTTGCCAGATTTGGCAACACAGTCAGCTAGAAAATGAGTGAGCTGCGTTCATGACACACAGTCGAGATGTGGCCCAATGGCAGGTTATCACTGGTTCAAGCCCGTCACCATGTTGTCATTTTAATGACGGAGGGGCGGCACACGTGTGATTGTGCGTGCCTGAAGCACAGACAGCTTGCTGATAAGTTGTCTAGTTTTAATTAACACGGCCGGAAACGGCATGAGGCCAAAATGCTCACGGTCTTCTGGATGTAGTCTAACTTCCTGTCACCTTGCAATAACGTATAATTACTCTTGACACTCACTAGCACACAGTTTGAAAAAATTGGGGATAGGTAATCTTGCCACAAGCCATCATTGGTACTTTGTTTGGCATTTAGAACATTTTAAACCTTGCACCAAACCCCATTAAAATTATTTACTGTTAATAGTGAAAACAATATTCAAGTAAGTATTGTAACTCAATTGAGTTATTGACCAAATTCTAGGTGAATTATTTGGGCGTAAATGAAGATATTAAGCATGAGACTTTGTTAGGATGTAAAGGAAAATTGAATTTCTCAATGAACGCATACAGAATGTATATTTGTTTAGTCGAAATAAATTATCTGTTTCCCTTTTTTGTCTTTGACTCTCATGGCACACTTCTGGACCACACTTCCAGGGAATCAGCCATATATTCAACAAAAAACATTCACATTAACTCAAAACTTTGGCCGGGGAAATGAATCGTAAATTGAAACAGGATTAACTGTCTAATAAAGTAGTCAGGATAAATATAGCAAAAGTATTTTGACTGTTAGAAAACCTCAATAATCAGTACTTACACATTGTGGAGGACACACCACCCACAGTGAGGGTCTCTGGAGCCTAAACACTCCCCGCATGTCGTGTACTGTTCGCAACTCTCCACTGGAACTCTCACCACCTGCAGAGAAACCAAGCGGCACAAATACAGAAAGAGAAGGTTAGTCGAGACATTAGTTCTCCATTAACTTGGCTCATGATGAGTAATTGACAGCGTACGTGGTGAGCCCCCCGCAATGCATGCTGGGAGACACGACAAGTGATCACGGATTGTATGGTGACCTAAAAAAAAACATTGGGAGACAGGGAAGCCAAAGTGTGTAGACGTCGCGAGACAGACTCAAGGGTTTGAACAAAGTCGGGGTAACAAGGTCCTATGTGACAATGTGTGTTTGTGTGTGTCACTCATTCAGATGCATGCCAGAAGTGTGGGTTTGCTGAGGTGCCAGAAACACAAAAAAGTGTCCTTCACTCCACTTAAAGGTGTTACAAGATGATTCACAACATGCTCCCTGCGGATCAGGAAGCAGGACTATTTCAAGATATTTTCTCACTTGATGTTTGACAGGAAAATCACAAGCATATGTGCAACAAAGTGGACATGACCTTGTGTGCACGTGAATGTTTCTCGGTTTGAGAACGATCATAAAATTGTTGAAAAAAATATATATTGGAATGTGTCCCAAAAAGTGTATTAGAACATGGTTTGAGCGGAACCGTGATTAACTTTTCCTCGCTAACGGGGTCCCCGAGTTGCTGAGTAACTCGATCCCTGCGTCCTGGTGTGTGAACATGTGTGTACCTGCGCTTGTATCGAGTTGCTACTGCAGGCTACTTTAAATCAAGTAGTGCACTAAACTTGCTTATTAGGGAGAAACAACATCTAACAAACATCCCCCGGCTAACTAGTGTGGTCACACAGGGATGTTATGAGAACCAGCTTTCAATGGAATGTGGGGGCAAATGGGGGGGCGTGGCTTCTTCTTATGAAGTGCAACCGGGGTGTATGATATTGCGGAATGAAAAGAGGAACACAGACTGCAGGAGAGAATCCAGGAGCACAAAGGAACAGAGCAATGAAATATTAAACTTGAGGCCAAGAGTCCCACGTGAGCTCCAACTACAACAGATATGTAGGACAGATGTGACATAATGGAACTCATTTGTGCGCCCCAAAGTCTGCCTACAATGTTTTTAAAGGAACAATATGGCGCAGAGGGAGGCATAATAAAAAGAAACACAATTAGATCCAGAGAGCAGTCCGTAGAAAAAGTGAGCGAAGGTAGCAGAGAAGAGAAGAGCGGTTGGATGAATGAAAGCGTCATGGAAGACAAACACGCAAAAGAGGGAATCTATGAGGAGACGGGTTACGGTGGCAGACGCTTACTATGCGTCATTGTCGCCATGAGTGTCAAGCCAGATTCCATTTGAAAGGCGAACTGAACAATGTCTACAAGAACAACAGTGTGAACGAATAAGCAGATAATGGCGGCAAAAAAGACACCATTTCTCAGATTGGATTGTGATTTAACAAAGAGGAACGCAAGAAGGATTTATCACAGCTCTTCTTCTCCATACATCACGACAATGATGATGATGATTAAAGACAATGGGGCCACATGCCGTAAATCCCGCTTACACTACCAGGCCGTGGTGATCTTACATCACCTTGTCAGCGCGCTGTGTGATGATGGACACGGCCAGTTGTCCATCCCAAGTGATAAGGCAAATGTGGTACAACGAAAAAGAAAATATCGATGCAATAGAAAGTCGTTATGGTGAACTAGTCTGATGGGATTGGGAAATGCCTCAGTGAAGTCTACTTGCATCCCGATAATCAACACATACTCCATGTTGATGATAATATACGAGTTGCCTCCACACATACTGACATACATTCTCAGTTTCCCTTCTTCCAGTCTCTCCCGATGGCTCTTTTAATGAAAGCCAATTTCAGGCTGCGTAGCACATTACTCCTTTAAATGACCTCATAAAGCAAGACTGGATGCTCTTCTCTCTCGCCATCTCCTCTTATTTACAACGGCCTCCGCACTGTAACTCAAGTCCCTCCTTTCTCGGCCTTCTCCGACCGCTCGAGCCCGGCTGACTGAAGTGTCTTGACGTCTTCTTTTGCCTGTGAACTTTCCACCTTTCCTCTTCAATCTGTTTTTACTATCACCTGCTTTTAAGAGTGCAGCTAACAGGCTTTGTGACGGTCACCCCCAAACCCAAAGGACGTGTAAAGCTTTTAACGTGGCTTTTCATTGCTTATTAAATCTAAACACATAAAAGGCCCTGCCTTGTTGAGGCTGGTTTTTTTTATACATTAAAAACGACAGCAGAGAGTATTGGTTAGTCTTTTGTTTTGTCTCGCACCATTATTAAGAATACATGTTGCTTTCTTAATCATTGATTGTTCTGTATATGTCAATATATTGTACATTTGATTACAAATTACATCATGGTAATCTTCATATCCCTTGTGGCCACTTGGGGCATTTATTTATGGGATTCTGTCATATTTTTAGCTAAGCCTAACAAGAACAGAAGTGTGGTTGTATGAGTAGGACAAAAAAATGTTGAAAAATAATTAAATCTCATCAGTCTTCATTGCGGCTCTTGTTATATGGACGTTCCAATTAACTCCAGGAAAGTTCAATCTCTCACTATAGGTCAGTCGACTCCACAGTCCTTTGTGAAGCCAGTTGGTGCATGTGACGGGGATGGAAGAATAAAGTGGAGAGAGCAAAACAGCAGACCAAGACAGGGACTGAAGATGAAAAAGCCGCCAAAACAAAGGTGGGAAAAAGTCAGAGGGTGAAAAAGAGAGAGACGGACGGGGTGGATGTGAATGGCGAAGGTGGACGAGCCTGGAGGTCTTCTAATTAACTGCGGATGGGAGAGAGCGGCTGCCTGGTAAATGACTCTGTCACTTTAGTAAATGGACTTTGTGAGGAGTGAGAAGCCACACAGCTGGCATTTCCATTAGCACTGCCAAGCGACCCAGCGCCATGTACACAGGTCGCCAGCAGAAGAGACGGGGGAAGACAATACAGTCATTCCTCAAAGGTGTTTGGATGAGCTGTGGAAGTTGGGAAGATCTGAATCTTGCAGCTATAGTCGTCTGCTTCACTTTGGGTACCTCTACGCATAAATGGATTTAACGTAGTCTAGGAATCAGAATTTGAAATCGGAATTTTTGAGAATCGGTTTCCAGTGAATAGATTTTCAGAAATCCTTTGCTTGCCTGGCGATTCAGTTTATCGATTGATGATGTAAAAGGTTAAGAACTTTTCCAAGGTGGCACTACTTATATATAACCTGCTTATCGTTTATATTGTTAGTTTAAGGTGTCGAGTGTTGTGTTAGCTCCGCAGCTACATTTACGACCTGCTGTCCAGAGTTTGCATGTTCTCCCTGTAAATGAAAACTCAAAATTGTCCTTATGTGTGAGTGTGAACGTTTTTTTGTCCGTTTGTCTTTGAGTGCCCTGTGATTGGCTGGCAACCTGTACATGGTGTACATCATTTCCACCAAGCTTCCGTGTGATATTCCTGAATTACACACCACTTTGCTGTAGCAATCTATTTTCTTGGTTCCCTCAAGTACCACCTCAAATATGATTATTTTCCTCTATTATGGCCATTGGTCACAACCCAAGAAGTAATTGGCGACAGTTCTCACTGTTTCCTATAGCTATTGAGGAGGTACTATTTTAAAAATGAAAACTGACTGTGCACAGAGAAAAAGACATTCACTTAACTGGAGAAGTGTTATCAAACTCTTAAGCAACACAATCACTCAATAGAGCCTTGGTCCGCCATGTTTTCTTTCTGTTATAAAGTACTTTTCCAATTTAAGACCCGGTTGCTTTTTATTTCGACTCTACAACGCTGCCATTGTGTAAAACCTGACCTGAAAAGCGGCTCGCTAGAGAGTTTTATATTTCATCTAAAGAATTCAGAACAATTGGCCAAGTTTTGAACAGACACTCAGCTCAAATGTGTGATGTGACACAATGAAGGCCATATCAACTTTTTGGCTGGCATCATTTCATAGCAGTCAGTCAGAACCACATTTTCCCACTCATCGCCATCCAGCTACAAGATCGCCAATTGTATGTTCGATTGAGGAGTAGGGCCAGATGGAGAGGAAGAGAAACCATTAACCTCCCTATCTATCTCACCTTATTTTCCAACCCTATCAGTCTGGACAATTGCGCCGTCCTTTTGGGAGACAACAGTGGAGTAAAACAGCAAGAGATGAGAGAAAGACAGAGCTATCTAGTGACAGCTAGACTTGCGTTAGAACTGATAGCATCAAGACGCGTCTGCACACAATTTTTCCGATGCCGCAAAATCCCACAAGAGATAGAACGGGAAAGTGTGGCCGCAAGAAATAATCTCTCTCTTTTGATCAACGCCTTGCTCAATCTTCTGAAATGTGAGACTGTTGATAAGTATTTGGAACTTATTCAATAAAATCATCGTATTAACCAAAATGGTGCAAACTTCTACTCAGCTGAACAAACCTTTTGGATACTTAAGATTCCATTGTGTTATTGAGATCTGAATATAATGTACCGTATTTTCCGTACTATAAGGCGCACATAAAAACCTACAATTTTCTCAAAAGCCAACAGTGCGCCTTATAGTCCGGTGCGCCTTATATATGGACCAAATTCCTAAATTTAAACTGGCCCGAAGCATTGTGTCATGAAATCAATCATAAGTGGCCCGCTGAAGACTATGAATCATGACTCAAAAAGACTATGGATCATTATTTTGTGATTATAAAGTAATTTGTTGCGTCTGAAGTTGAAATAAAAAAGATAAAATGGAGAATGATTTGATTTGGAATAACAATCTGACATGATGCATTAATGGTGCGCCTTTTAGTCCGGTGCGCCTTATATAAGGACACCGTTTTAAAATGGGCCATTCATTGAAGGTGCGCCTTATAGTCCGGTGTGCCTTATTAGTCTGGAAAATACTGGTACTGACTGAAAAGGACATTATTGAAAAATATTGTGCCAAAAGGAAGAAAATAGTTTTTAAATGAATTATGATGACTGAACTCTATTATTTTTATTTACAGTATTATTCGTAGTAGTAGTATTAAATAATGTATTTTCTTGGGTGCGGGCATACTAGCTAGTTAACGGCTTGCTATTCAGCTTTTGTATATTTTCAGGAGCTATCATGAAAAGTGCATTTCGACACAAAATGCTCAAATACATTCATTAATCACTATGATTAACACCACTGAATAAACCGCTGCGTGTCTGCTCGACATTGTGCGAGAAAAAGAGCAATAATGGTTTGAACTTTTAGAATCGAGTAAAACGCTGCACTCGCTTTTGCCGCTCTCTCCTTTTCACAGCTGCCTTTGCCTCACCGCGCCATGTCCATTAACATTTGCATGACAAAGACCACCGACTTGTTCAAAGTCTTTGGCTGTGCATAGCTACTCCTGAGCGACCAATGTATGATGTTTGTGCTCTTTCAAGCCTTGCATGGATAAACCAGGGAGTTGAAAGGAGGTGGCGGGAAGTCATTAAAATAAATATTTCGATTATTATTCGTAACAAAACTGCATGAAATACACCCTATCCTGAATAAATCCAAGAATTTAAGATGTGAAACACTTAAAAGATGAATACATCAAGACGCAGGCAAATATGTGTTATTTTAAACTACTTTTTGTCCGATCGTTAACTATCGGAAATGTATGTTGATAAATAGGGCAAATTAATCTTGGAGCCACTTAGACCTGACTGATTAGCTCTATTGAGTTGACTAAATGACAGTCTTGATTGATACAACCAGCAGCCTTGTTATGTGTGTTGATGTCAGCTAGTGCTAATGTGTGTACTAACGAGATTGGCGGCGGACCAGTAATACGGGAATGTAAACAGATCGGCGGACACACAAACACGAGCACCCCGGACTGATGCGTGATGAAACCATATGTGGGAGACGTTAAATAATTACGCCTCGTTGTGGGGAGTCAATCAGACAATACAACACATTGGTTTCCCTCCGAGACGCAAACTAAAAAAAAGGGGATACAGTTGTGGACAACCTTGAGTGAACCCCGACGAGAGCTCAACGTTTGCTATCTTGGGAAACACTCGCATTTGTTCACAGCTCAGTGAAAAAAGGTCTTAAGTCTCTCCATAATTCATGTCGTGTAAGTCTGCTTACAAGCTTTGGTAGGTGCTGCTGACTTGGTTTGCAACATACTTCAAAAGAGCTATTATACAATCAGCAATAATTGAAAAATGTACCACGGAAAAGGCGACTGAGGAAATGCCACATTTAGTTGGCAAAAAAAAAGTGATGAAAACCGACAATTCCAGCCCAAAAATAACAATATAAAATACTTAAATGGAAAGACATTTACTACTTTGTATTGTATTAGCACCCTGTTCGACTAAGCGTACACACACTCACACACACGCATGCACGCACACATCCACACATCCACAGACACACAACACACACACTTTCAGCATACTGCCCTCTCCTGATGTCATATCTTCTATCAATAATAATGACAGTGATGAATATAGCTGGAATTGAGCAAGTCATAAATCACAGAGCCTCGCCCCTAACTCTGACTCACCGGCCAGTGTGTGTCTTTGTGTGTGTGTGTCTTTGTGTGTGTGTGTGGAGGGATGGAGAAAAGGGAGGACTCGTCTTGGGCTACGCGCGAGTGGAAATGTCCAGTGACACCTTAATGTTCTTGGCTTGTCTGAGGAGCCCCTGCAGGCAACCAGCTACACGCAGACACGCACGCGCTTCACTGAGAGCTACTGCGTGCGTGCCCGCGTCCATGTCATGAGCAGATAGGAAAAGAAGAGCATGGCCGCCGGACTCATGCAAAGTAACCTGCAGTGTGTCGCGAATAAAATCCAGCGCTGCCAATTGCGTTGCCATATTTGTGCGTTGAGCAGAGGTGCAAAAAGGGGTAATAGCGAGAGATCATTAAAACACGGCAATGGGATCAGTATAAAGCAACTGAGAGGGGAGGACTCAATTTGGGCTTAGTTAGAAACGTGTGCGAGTGTGTGTCAGTCGAGACACATTTGTACAAGTAGGGTGGGGGGGTCAGCGGATAAAATGAGGAGAGGGTGGAGGGCAAGAGGGAGGAATTGCTCCCCTCTGGTCATTAGTGATGGGAGATCATTAGTGATGGGAGGGGCTTCAAAAAGCAGGCCTGGCAACCCGCTCGCTCTCCTGCTCTGCTTAACTCAAGCCTGCTATCCATGAAGGGCGATTTAGCAAAAAGCAAGACAACCATGTGTGTACATGGAAGTACAACAACTAAGTGCAGTTTGTTCTAAGTTCTAAAAAGTTTATTCACCACAAATGACCATGTGAATTCTTGTAAAGCCCTTGGCCACGGGTCTTTAACTGAGAAATATGATTCAATTTAATAGCCTCTGCTTGGCTCGCTACAGAGGAGATTTGCCAAGTCTCCAACACCTTCCATAAAAGCAAACATCACACATATATCTCGGCCGTTTTAATCAGACAGCCGCTTTAGATCTATTAAAAAAGGCCATCTTTGCATCATGCAAGCACCGGCTCTGCTTCCTTCACTCACTGCGCGCTAATGAGACAGACAAATGAGGGGAGCAGCTGGGCCTGGGGAGCGACAGAGCTGTGACACGCTCGCCTCCGCCTGCACCCCCGCCCCCCCCTTCCAATCCCCAGTCTTATTGCTCTTTGAGTCCTACCATCAGAGTCGACATCAGCGGTGGGGCTGGTAATGACCATAGGTGTGTAGACACACACAGCACAGCACCACTCACCCTCTGTATGTCTGTGTGTGCGTACATGTTCATTATTAGAGGTCATGCTGGCTCGTGTGGTCCATATAGCTGGGAGGTGATCCTATGGGTAGCATTAAAATTGCTTGAAGTGTATGTTTAATGGGGCTAGGGGTTATCTGTTCATAATGGTCCGAAGGAAAGAAAGTGTTACATCTGCATGTAGGCAGGCGTTAATGTCCATAAAAATAATATCGTGTACTAGAAGCATGCAAAAAATAAAAGTCATAATCAAGAAAACTGGACATGGCTTAACCTTAGAATGACGTACAGACATTTTTTCTAATTGGTGTAAATCTTCTCGGATTGTTATTATTTGTTTGTTTTTTGTTTTGATTTTTTTTTTTTAAACAGACATGAAGGACAAACTCACCTGTCTGTCAGTCAGTGTGTAGAGGTACTGCTGGTCTGGGCTGAAGAGCATGTCTCTCAGCATGGGACTTCCTCCTTCACTTAAAGTCACCTTTTCATAGAGTACTGATGGACGGTTTGGACTCACAGAGTTCACCAAGATCTAAAAAGAGGAACACAGACAATGCAACAAATTATGCAAAATAAATCATGGTGCGATTTTATTTTGGGGGGTGGGGGGATCATTTTAATTTCCTTCTTCCATATTAAGAGTGCATATAAGCACAACAATGCCCTTTAGATATTAGACAAATGTTCCTTCCATCTGAAAACTGTAGCTCATAACTCAGATTCTACAATGTCAATAATGCAACACGTATTCACAAGGAGCTATTTATCCATCTCGCTGGCGCTGCAACCATCCAATCTGACAATTGATTGAAAAGTGGCTGCTCGACATAGTAAATCGGCCTAATTGCAAGCCTTTGCCAATAGTGTGTGTTGATTCTATTGCTACTGATTATAGTTATGAAGACTTGATTACACAAGTAGATAAATGGAAAGGCAAACTACTTGACCTTTCAAAGAAACAACACATCTCCCAAGCAAATGAAATCAAACAAAGCGGGAAATAGTATACATTGCTCAGAAAGAATCACGCTAATCTCTTTAATAATCTTGATGTGGAAAAAAGGGATGACCGTTGTGTGGCGCCTTGCAGGTCTAAGTGTCTTTGTGATCTTTGCTGAACAGTTCAACAAGACGTGAACAGTAATGGAGCAGAGAGAGGATGGAAGATTGTCTGGCTGGGATGGCTGTGAGCCAAAGTCATCTCAGCAGCAAATGAAAATCACAAAGCAGTGGCGAGGGACGGAGGTGGGGAGGGGGGGGGGGGGGCAAGTAGCATCTCCGTTATTGTCGAGTCGCTCTGCTATCAGCTCACAATGACAAGAAAGGGACAGCAGGCAATGAGTAGTCGGAAAATGTATACAAAGACACGCAGACAAATAGGCTCGCTCTGATATAGAAGATAAAGCATGATTAGAAATAAACATATTAGACAGTTATTGCTGGATATGCACACCGTAGAAAATATCTCAGGATGCAAATGGACTCAGAAATATAGTGGATGGAAAACTCAATATAAATATTAAATAATTTGTTTACAAACGAACAGACGGGCGTCCTATTATTTCCGCAAGACAAGGAGCCCAACCAAAAAAAGAGATAAAGCACTGGCGATAAGCGGAAATAAAGACAATATTATCAAGATAATGGAGTAGTAAACAAGGAATGCGTTATGGATCCTATCTGGACCAGAAATGAATAACAATATCATTTTTAAAGAGATAGGAAGAAATGAGAAAAAACAACAAATGACACGCTGGGGTGGACGAGCTTGTCAGTGGGCTTCTCTCATTAGCGCATCGTGTGACCGTCAACCCAAAGATTTCCATCGACATCGAAATGACAGCGAATATTTGCGTGCCAGTTTACCATCGGACAAATTGCTCCTTTGCCTACTGCTGTTGTTTCATTCAACCTTCGCTCTCAGGAGGGATATTGTATGCAGTGAAAACACAACTGTGGAAAGTGAGAAATGTATAAGAAAAACAAAAATGGAAGCAATTGAAGGTAGTCGACCCGTGAAAGGAAGTAATAAATTGTTTCATATCCATTTATCCAAAAGGGAGCACAGCCAAAGCTGAAAATATTGAAACCAGCAGGAGAACACCATCACTAAGAAGACTTAAGTGTACTACTGACGACATAATCCATGGGGATGGACACAGTGATGGATGGATGGACGGATGAAGGAATTGGACACATTGTTTGAGTCCAACGGCACAAGAGATAAAAGCAACATAATCTATTAACCGGTTTACCAGAAGGCAGCCAAACTTAATAGAAAAGAATAAAATATGACTGTGTGGAGCCTTAAAAATCGACACGTCTGCCCCATCAATCTACAAGCGTCTCTTCTTTTAGCGTGTCGAAATTGAAGGCGTATTCATGATGTGGCTTTGCATGTTTATCAAGTCAAGAAATCAATGCAACGTCCAGAGACTGTGCTACTCAGTCATTGTCTCCTCTTCATTGCTAAGCTTTCCAGTAAATACTTGATGGATGCTTTCGCAGACTCATACAATAGAAGCATTTGGGTGGAGCCCTTTTTTTTTTTGCCATTTTATGATAATGAAACCTCCAAAACCGAAGACAGTCCAATCCGAGGCACAGGCAAAACCTGATCATAAACGGAATTAATTTCTCCTGCGCTGGTCACTGAATTCCGATAACACCAGTCGGGATTTACTGCTTGGTGTGATTGTGAGATTGGCCACATGACCAAGAAGCAATGTGGCCATTTGACCTCCGGATTTTTTCCTCCAACCTTCCTTATTCCCACTAACGCACCCAGTGCCAAGATATCTTGCCACAAGGCCTGCTTGGCTGAGATAGACACCGGTGATAGGAAGCTAGTGATGGGGCGGCCGGGCCATGACAGCGAAAGAGCTGGCTGATAAGACAGTAGCATGAAAAGGATGAGAATGATGCCTGTCACTGGCGGCAGTGACAAGTGATGGACCGAGTGGAAATGAAACTCGAGATATGCTCGGAGGAAACAAATAGGGGCCGGGAATTTCCGAATCAGTTAAAAATCAAAATCTCCATAATTCTAAACAAGTGAAGAGAACTAAAAAAAGGGATGGAAATAAATAACTGTGAAATTCTCAAAGGCCATAAATTAGCCTCGCGTAGAACAACACGGAATAAAAGGGTCCAGGTGTTCCAGGTCTGCTGAACATCTTCAACGCATCGTTACCTTTAACCTTTGCATGTCGATCAGGGAACGGCTGTGACATTTTAAAACCGATCTGGAAAATGCGGATGAACATAAAGCATATTTTGCTCGGTATAAATGTACCCATGCACACATTTAACACCTTAAACGTGACATAAGCACGTCTGGCCCCGTATAATTGCGGAAGGCCTCACATTCCTGACTTTGATGTGCAGGAGGCCCCGCATGTATGAGAGTGTGTTTTTTTTTTTTTTTTTTTTTTTTGCGGAGAGGGGAATTCAGTTTGGCCCTGAACAGAACAAAGGGGAAGAAAGGAAAGCAGAAAGAGCGTGATGGACAGAGAAAGGGAATGTGTCAGGGTTCTAAAGGACCTGTGCTGTTCGGAGCCACGAGAAGGATGAAAGAGGTAACAATGGATGGAAACACTTAAAACCAGGTCCTCACCCATACCATTTTTTCTAAGGTCAATCCCAACTTGAAAGCTTTCCCAGTTCTATGGTAAATTATATTTTACAAACTTTATCGAGCCAGAATCAGGCAGAAATATTGATGCAACACAATTTGACCCTGGACAAGATTTTTACTGCTTTCATTATATGAGATATTTAAAAGTCCAAACAGGTTATTGACCTGTACATACTGTAAAATACGCTGTGATATTGAATTACTTTTCACACTTTGCTCATACACAATGAAGGACATGTGTGTATTATTTATGTTGCGCAATTGTCAAGATAGTATTGTGCACGGCCATTAAGGTTTTTTTTCCCCCTCCCTCTCAAGGCTGTATTGCACATGCATTTTCTACCATTGATTCTTGCTTGCTATCATTGTCGCCGATCTATTCCACAAGGTTATTCCACACAAATCCTAATGAATAGACACCACGTTGCACTACCTCACCGCTTAATGATAGCTTCGTGTCCATCTTTTCTTAAATCAGTCACGTCCTATCGCATTGCGAGCTTGGACTTGGGCAGAGCAAGACGCAATACAAACAAATATCACTTTCAAAACGCAGCATGAGCAAGCGCAGCTTTTCCATCATTGTCTGTGCAGTTAAGGTCAAACACATAATTGATGCCCTCAATAATTGGAAGGGTGTTTATTTGACGATTCTGCCGGCTTGTGTGCTTATGCCCTAATGGTGAAAAGATGAGGGCAGATGGAGCATCACGCGTGAGTGCTCAACCTTCCACATCTTTCGGACAAATCCCTCATCGCACACACCCCACGGACACATTTTTATAACATATACAGCCAACTTGGATTAACTGAGGGTAAACTAGCACCATATGTGGGTCAGCCGGACCACGCGACCTTTCTTTCAACAGCGTCATGACAGACAAATGATGGAGGTGGTGTGTATCCACATATAAAACACACAAGAACACACTGTGGAATGTTAGTGTGACAGCTATCATAACAGTCTCTGCCTGAGGGTATTTTAAGATCTGGCAACCATGATCTTTACGCGCCACCATTTAATTTCTATTGCTAAATATCAAAGGGTAAGTCAACATCCCTCAAAAATATTACAACATAGTCTACTAGTCCAAAAACGGTATTCTGATTAATATTGTGTTTGCGTAGTAAAGGTTAATCAGCGTAATCCACTTGTTTTTATCCATCTTAGAGGCGGCCATTTCGCCACTTGCTGTCGACTGAAAATGACATCGCATATGCGCAAGCATAAAACAACCAATCATGGCTCAGCTTGTAAAAGTCACATAACAAAACTCAATTAACAGGAGACAAACGCAACACAGTTTGAACAGCCCTTGTTAACACCGAAGCAGCTACTTTCTGACAAATTTCACAACCATTAAGCCATTGATAACAATTCCAAAAGGGTGACTTGAATCCCTTTGTCGTCTCTTGTTTACTTGTCGTGCCGACTCGGACTGACAGGCTTGGATCTTCACCTGCCAATCTGCACTGTACTTATTCATGTGCGAGACTGTGACCTTTTGCCGGACAAAGTGGCTGGGGAGAAGGAAGTCTGGGCTTCCCTGCTGAAATTGCTGCCCCCGTGACCCGACCCAGATAAATGGTAGAAAATGGATGGATGGATGGATGGATGGATGGATGGATGGATGGATGGATGGATGGATGGATGGATGGATGGATGGATGGATGGATGGATGGATGGATGGATGGATGGATGGATGGATGGATGGACGGACGGACGGACGGACGGACGGACGGACGGAACTTCCATGTGTTGCTGCAAATTGTTGACAAACAACATAAATAGTACTACATTTGAACAGGGGCTCCTCCAGAAGACCTGCAGAGTAAATCCAGCCTTACGAATCTTGTCATTAATTTATCATCACTGCTGCACACACTCTCTCTCCCCTCATTTGTCTCTCAAGTATCACTACCTGTTTTTCCCCATTCCTTCGTCTTCCCGTTCAAATTAAGCGTCTTTAGCTAGTAGTTGTCAGATAAAGTGAGCTCAGCGAGTGACTATACACACAGCATGGCGGAGGCATTTCATCTTCCAGCCAGCACTATATCACACTAACTCAATCATCTGCGAGGAATTACATGCGTAGACACACACGCGCATCTTATGGCGTCTCACTATGCTTGATTTTATCTGCCGTCTCGCAAACGTTGGAAGAAATTGCACCACAACATTATCATATACAATAAAATGAGATTGAGCGTCCCAACTGAACCTTTTTAGCGTTGCCATTCAAATGAGGAAAGATCTTCTCTTGCTGGGAGGCGGAGCACAAATTCCCTTATGGAATATGTCAACTGAAACAACATTACATTAACAACTGCTGAGCGAATATCAATGTACAGGATATTGCATGCATAAATTTATAGGCCATCTTTTCTATTTATCCAGCAATAAGAATATGATTACGGTGCAAGTTTAAAGTGGAGTTGAGCTCTGATGAAATACTGACCTATGCTAATAAGATGCTAGTTTTATCAGACACTGGCAAGTGGGAAGTAACGACAAAGAATGAGAAGCAAGTTGATTTCAAGGGCCAGATGCTCTCGTCGGTGGATCATGAGAGATCTGCAGAGCGTAAAAAACACCGTACATGGAGAGCGCGGCGAGGTGTGCAGCAGTGAGGGTGTTTGCGCCGAGTGTGTGTCTCCAAACTGCGTTAGACAGGATGCTTATACCCAATTGAGCAAGCGGCGTTAAATCAATTAATAACTAGAAGGCATTAAGAACATAAAACAAACAACATCCCACAACTGATGGTGCACCACGCAGCATCACTTGACCCACCATTCACTGACTAAATCCTCAATTCTCTGGGATTACACTGATTATGGACCTCATCTTCAGCGGTAATTACCGAGGTAGGTGCGTGTATGTGTTCCTGTGGGAAAGCCAGAGTGATTACATGGCCACTGGTGCCTCTAATAGCATCTTTTAGAGAAAGGGAGAGAGGGTGATGAGTGATTTGCATCTTTCTTGAGAAGAACCCAAATTTACGGTGAGGAATTTTACGGTAGTTAAAATCTACGTAAGATATTTTCTTCTTTTTTGACTTGACTCAGGAAAATAGGAAAATACATTGAGATGATAAAAACAAAAAAAAAGATTTCCGCAAGTAGTCACCCACTAGCCACCCATCTGAAGCAACTAATCTCTCAGATGAATTTAAACATAGTTTTACCAACGTTTTCAGACATGTAGTAGAAAACTAATTTAAAACAGAAAATCAGTTTTGATTTAAAAGATGGGAGTGTATTAAAGTGAACCGAATTGAATCGTTCCCCTTTAAAACAGAGCTATGTATCGATTGTTTCTTTTATTGGAGGGGTATGTTATTAAATGAAAGCCCACATGTCCGGTACTTCCAAGTTAATTCATATTGTAAAATGACAAGAACACTGTCTCATATCCTCTGCTGTACCATCGGGAATCGAATCGAATGGCACTACTTCTTCACTGTAACATTTTCAGGACAAAAAGAAGACACCAATTCAGCATGTATGAATGATTTTGACTATTATTGAGTGAGCATGTGTTTCTTTGAAGTTGTTTGCATTTGGATGGAACACAAGAGGGAGTAAGGCCAAAACTAAACCTCAGCATAAACCACTCCTGGATTCAAATTCCTTTTTTTCTGAATCTTTCTTTACATTTGTTTCACTCCACTTCACTGTTCAACAGCTAACATGAGATTTTCAACACCTTTTTTTACATTGCTCTTTATCAATACTTCAACACTCATTCAAGCATTAAATCCTCAAGTATTTTGCACTGCTGCCTTTTCTTTCAACAGCGTTTTCTTTTTTTTCCGCCTTGCAAGCAAAAAAAAAAAAAGTTTAAATCCTCACTCAGCTCCTACCAAAACCACAAACACACATGGCAGAAAAATGAAAACAGAGTTTGTGACTGGGAGAAACTAATTTGACAGTGGGCGTTGGGTACAAAATTGGCGGAGTCATGAGTTGACAATGTTAAGAATTACAGCGGGAACAACGACAATCTTGGTAAGTACGAGATGAGATAATTTAATGAAACAGGAACACACACGTTACACATACACGGGCACAAATAACGTCTGTCTGTAAAGAAATACAGATGGTGTTTAAAATCAGCTTCATGGTGTGGTTTGGAGGAATTTACAGCAGTGGAGGGCTGGTAGTTATTGGCTCCGAACGTGTGTGTGTGTGTTTACTTCGAGAGTGTGAGACTGTTTGAAGACTTTTTCAAATGTGTTTCTTACACGCATGATTAACCTCTCCATTCAAACGCGACCTGTGTCTTTTCCTTGGCATTCATCTTAAAATGTCAGAAAATTGTGATAAATCCAATAATTAAGATGAGCTGTCATTTAAACAAAAGCCAGACAGTCCTGCTGAATTTTTACCACTGACAGAAATTATGAGATTTCCATACAGGACATGTGATACGTGTACAATTCCATGTGTATGTGTGTGTTGTTGCTGGTTACTAGTCGAGAAGGGGAGGCACATTCCTGACACGCGTGCTCTTAAATGCAATCCGACGACTATCTGTTAGCTCAACAACTCTGCGTCTGTGTTAGTCTACATTTCACAGTGGAGGTAGACAGCGATCCAGTATACAAACAAAGCACGCCATATGTTTCAAGGGTAACGGGTATCGGCATGGCAATCACCAGAGGAGGATACGGAGGTCCGCGTGCATGTGTTGTGTCAGCTTCACATTTCAGAGGGGCCTGGGGAAGAATTAACATTGGGTTGGAGTCAAAAACACCATGACCTGTGTCTTAGTGTTGTGTCAAATGGTGATGCGGTATGTGATTTGTACATCTGGTGGGGTCCGTGCTGTTTGCTTAACAGCCAGACCGTATTTGTGCTTCTCTGTCAGGCAGAACTGTTTTTCTTGGCGTGGGGCTGAATGTAAGGCCTTCTGCTGTGAGTTGGACAGAAACGTCCTGATGGATAAGGTTAGAGTTATGGATGCTCCAAATCTGGACAGGGAGATGGATAGTCTGGGTGGAAATATGCTGAGATATCTGTTGGGCATTACTCGAAATGAACTTGGAATGTGGACGAAAAAAAAGTAAAAAATCTAGCACCTTATTTCTTTTAGTTTGACTAAAATATGCCTTCTTCAATAGTTGTACCATCGTCATGGAAGAAGTAAGCTGTGTTCTGTTTTGACATTTCTATGACATCATCAGTGAAAAGAGTAATGGAAGACGTAAACAAAGTGTTAGTAGGACCATAGACCAGGAACTGTGACGTAACATTCTGTTGTCCATTACTGTCCAGGCTGCTCGGCACGCAATGGTTGGTTTACAGGATGTTCTGTCAGTAAAATACCCACCGTCCATTTCTAAAGTCCGAGAAAACTATGTGTAGTCTGAACTCGTGATTTGTTCAGCCCACGGTGAGGTAAAGGAAAGTCCCTGGCTTGGATCTGAGGCCTTGTGCTTGAAATAGTTTGAAGCTAACGAACGGGAGGGAAAACAAGCACAGCAATGTGGCCACAGACAGGAAATAAAACTTGGAGCAATGTAGCAACACCTTTAAATACATGTTCATTCACTGACTTCATTTCCACGCGTGGTTAATTCAGAATAGTCCCAGTTTTACATTTTTACATCTCATTCCTCCCTCACAAGTCATACTGTGTTCTGTAATGGTTCATGGTGGCAGTCTTGGCCACGGTCCAATAATACAACAAGCCTGGCTGAATCAAAAGACAGACGAGGGGAGGAAAGAAAAAAAGAATGAGCTGTGAACGAAAGACTGGGACAAACAGCCACACTAAAAGTATGGAGACAAACCTTTTCATCATTTCCGTCAGGGGCTGTGCTAGTCAAGCCCAAATCTTTCTCAATTGGCCGTTCTTGTCTGTTCTTACGTTGTTGGGGTCTCTTGAAATGTTGCGGTCTAAGTACGGTTCCAATCGAAAGTACCAATAAACCAAGAACCCACAGGAGACCCGGATGTTGTTCTTTTTTTGCTAACTTAAACCAAAGATGCATGGGTTGGATACTTGTGAAGACTTGTCAGGGAATACATCCCAAGATTTTGTGCTGCTATCACAGTGTTATGGGGGAGTGACAAAGAGACAACGTCCTACAATAAATTTTGAGAAAAATGTACTTGGCCGGTTCACTTTAACGCACTTTGCATTATTTAGATTGAGAAACGACCAATCTGTCTTTTTGTGGATTGTTTAAGCGTTCATTTGCTGCTTGGTAGAAATGTCAGTACTTTTCCATTTCGGAACACAGCATAGTCACTGGTGGTGTAGTGACACATTTGTTGGACTTCTGTGTGGACAGCGTGGGGATTCAGTTCCCACCCAGCGATGGTGCAAATGTGAATGGTTGTGCCCTGCAAGGTCAGCAAGCTGATTTTCAGCAGAACGACACTTGGCAAATAAAGGTAGTGAAGCAAAACTAACAAGGATCAAAATCCCATGGAATGCATCGAAGCAAAATTCGTCTTGATCACAGCTCTGCATTGCACTTTCAATCGACTTGAACTTTTATGAACGCACCACCACAGATTGCAGCAATCAAGACTTCATCTGTTAAACAGACAACGGAATGGAATGAGAGGAATTGGGTCGGAAGAATGATTGGATCTCCACCCAGTATACACACGCACACAAATCATGATGGTGCACAAGAAAGACAGATTGTGTGGAATTTCACACTAAATTCTAAATGTCAAACAAGAATTAAAAAGTAGGTAGTCTGTAAAAATAATGAGGTTTGCACATTTTAAGTGTCTGAGACAAGGTACATGGGCAACAACAAACAGTTCCCCTTTCTGTGGGTCGTAAACTTGCTGTGCTGTTCGAAAACACATCTATAAATACTACACAACTGGACGACATCACCTTGCGTAACCGAGAGGTCGACGAGTGCAAGGATTGGGATAGATTTAGGCCAAGGATGTTCATTGAATGCCATTGACAATCCTCGGCTCTCACTGGGGGTGCCACACAAACACACACATATTCCTGTCATGCCACAACAGAAGTGCATGAGCAGCTGGTATGTCCAGGTGGTGACAGATTCCCCGCCTCTGCTTTGGACCGTAGCCATGGAAACACAATGGTGTCCGACCAATTGCTGTGGTCTCTGGAGAGGAATGTGGATGGGTTCAGGAGACGAATCAAATGATCCAGCTCGCCCACATTTGCCAGAGCCTTGCCAGATTATGACAATAAGAAGCTGTAACCGACTTGCCTGTATGTAGGCGCATGATGTCATCCAGGGCTGGCCAGCATGCGTGCAATTAGCATGAACAAATCTGGCAATGATTGAATCAGCGGGGACCAAGCCTGGAACACCCGGATGCGACTGCTTCCGAACCTTGATTTTTAATAATGCTCGTCCCCCCACAAAGGGACATACTCAACTGTTGTGTAATTGTGTTGAACGTTTTGGGAGGGATAAAGTCAAACACATACACCGATAACATTTGAATAGTTTTATGTTCCATGTACAGGAAGTCACAAAAACTAAACGCGGTAAATGTGAGCGGCGAACTGGCTTCAGTAATTCACATAAGAGCAACATGAGGGAGGACATAAAAGAGGTATGCAGAAAGATAAGAATGGGGGACAGCAAGAGGAAGGGAAACCAGGATAGTCTGAAGCAAATAATCGTAAAACTCTCAAATTCAATGAAAGCACATAAAGATGATTGGTCGTTATTTTCGCTTCAGCAATGGAACAGGGTGAAATCACAGCATTGACTTCAACTGAAAGAAAGCGAGACAGGATAAATACTTTATGTTGTTTATATAACCTTCATATAAACATGACAGCAGCAAAAAAATGTTTGTGGAACTTTACTGTTGCTATTACTTAAAGAAAATGGTCGAATGTTACGTAATGAAAACAGTAGGGACCCCTCTGGTTTCATTTCCTACAATTTGGAATTCAATCAAGAGTTTTGAGATCACGCCATGAAAGTAAAATCAAACTTGGGAGTTTGAACCATCGCGACTAACTTTAGTGAACATCTTAAGAATTAACTCCACAAGTGTTTTGATTTTTACTTTATTTTAATTTCGTTTGGTGTTCTTACACAGTGTTTTGATGACAGTAAGAAATGTTATGAGGTTACTTAAAAAATTGAACAGTGAATAAATGATTTACGACTGGAGATGGTTTGAGTCTAGAACAAATTAATTCACTTAGCATGATTCCCTTTGGGGATTAACAACTTGTGTTGTAGGGTCCGCCGTATAATGAATGACTTAATATAAAACGGCACGTGCAACAGCGTACCGAGCACCACCATCAATATGTAAGAGAAGAACCCTTGTGTAAATGAGTTCAGGTAGGTGTGTGTGTCTGTGTGTGTGGTGTGTGCTTCCATGGCCGTTTGCTTTCGAGCCCGTTTTCTCACTACCTCCAAAATAGAGCAAAAGCCCGATGACCTACGTCAGCCTTCCCCATACACTTAAAAAAAAAAAAAAGCTAAAATCAGGAAAAGGCTTGGCATGAATCAAATGTGGTGAGCTGAAAGGAATGCATGGTAAAGTTTCCAGACAGTCAGCTGAGTGTGCTTGATTGTCACAAGACAGCTTTTTATAGAAGTGCTACTTATTCTGACGTTGCATCCAGCACACACACACACACAATCTTACCCAACCTTGTCACTTCCTATCGTTTCTTTCCCACTGTTTTTCAGAAAGAAACAGGAAGTGTGTATGAGTCTGGGAAATTGTCCATATAGAAGGCTAAAGGAAATCCTTTATCCTGGATTACTTTCTCTCACACGCACATGGGGAGCTCACAGAATGACACCAAGATGCAATCAAAACAATAAGGCTTGATTAAGACGTACTTGTAATTAGACAGGTCCACATAAACGCATTGATTACTGACAAGTTTCTACTGATCTGATTTGAAGCCAACTAAAGAATACAAGTTACTGGAATTTTTGTTGCTACATGCTAGAGGGTAAATGGAACCTCTTGTGAATATGAACTTGCCACCGTGGTAACCAAACAGTAAATTGGTTCGAATTGGTTGAAAACAAAACCTGGACAACGCACCCAACAAGCGCATGAATGGCTCTTTGACAGTTTCCCGTTTGCCTGCTTCCTGACTCATACACAAACAAACACAGGAACCATTCACTTATAAATAGATGCAAAACACAAACGCACAGAATTTGGATTCTGATACAATTAAAAATTTCAATTCGACTTATATTATAGTTTCAAGCTCTTTGCATTAAATAAAAGGAGAAAAAATATTTCCCCCCGGCACAAGGAAGAGGTAACAAGGAGGGAGGGAGTAAATGTAAATATGTCTAATGGTGCGGTGTCTGCCAGGCTGTTAAGATAAGTGCCTGATATATGCAGCATCCAAGCAACACATTTTAGATACTAAAACAAACTCTCTTATTTTGCATGAAATCCCGCTGATAATGTTTGTTGATTTGCCAAGCCACAGCATCTTGGCAAACACTGTTTTCTTTCCATCCTTCACAATTGGACAGGGCTGCAAGTATTTACAAGCGGCTCTTTCGAAAACACATCCACTCACTCTTATTGTGTCTCTCTTCCTGGACTGTGTCATTTCCTGCAAAACTAAAGATCATATTCACATTGACTTCCTCTCTGCTATCCTCAAGGTGTTGCCATGCCAAGTTTGTTGAGTCAGCCTCCGCATAAATCGACCGACTGTTTGTGTGCTTGCTCAAATTGCTATTGGCCGAGGCACAAAGTCTTTACTGACAATACCGCTCCATTCAGAACACAGATGGTGCAACCTGTAGGTTTTTCATGGCCCATTTGTGGACTGGAAATGCTTCACTGTCCAGCCTCGCTGGGCTAACACACACAAAGTGACACACACATTCACATACAGTTCAGGGAAGGCAATAAATCGAATCCAGTACAATCCGCCCCCCGCAACGGACAAGGTGGGAGTGACGGCTTATGCCAGAGAAAACTGCACGCCCCAGAGTTCAAACGGAGGTAAAGTTGAATAGCGCTCACAAGAAAGGCATGTGATGCTATTTTTCAATTAAACGATGACGGGAATTTGGCTGCTTTTTCACTGGTTTAACTCAAACCACCACTTGGATGAATGTGATTTATTTAATTCTGTAATTGTTGTAATAAACGCTGTCAATGGAGGATAGAAATAATTCCGATTCAATATTTTTTACAAGGGGATTTATTGTATAGCAAAGTTGAAAAGACACGACTTAGCAATGTAATAAATATGCTTCGACAAATCCTAGCACTCCATCACTCTGCCTTTACCTCATTACCTTTACCTTTCTTTCCAACAAAGGTCTCTTTATCAGCTGAGTGAGCTCTAACCCAAAGCTGGAGTGGATGAGTCCCGGCGGGAAAAACCACTTTCCGGAACATTTTACCCAATTTTCATTGCTGCTGGCTTCATCACTCTTCCCTGGGGTGGAGCGAAGTCGACGCAGTGTATATATCTGCGTGTGAATGTTTTTGTCTCATTTGGATGTCTCTACTAAGGAGAACATGGTAGAATGTTTGTCAGTTAAATCAGCAAAAGATTTTTGGGGGTTCTTGTTGCAAAGCAAATGCTTCATATGTCCAGCCATTCACTCATGATGGATTAAAAGGCACCTAATCAAAATGTGCAACCAAAATGTAGTAATGTTAGTAAGAGCAATGTTAAAGCAGCCTTGACTACAAACAACTGAAATTGACGTGTACAAGTGTAAATAGTGTACAGGTGAGGTTTGCACGTCAGAACTTGCCCCCTGCGGCTTCTGATTCTCCCGAGACCCCAGAATGTTTTTCGAATTGCCACACACAAGGGAGAAAGTGATGTAGGACCAATGCATTAGAGAAATGATGCAACAAAAGCAGCAATCAGTCTGATTAAGTGTGTGTGTGTGTTGTGTCATCTATTTTATCCTCCATGCCGCTCAGCGATGAATCCCTGCCTGTACTTTTGATTTTTGACACGAAACCACCGGGTTAGGTGGATGGGGAAACACGCAAATGTGACAAAAATACAAGAGTCAATCAATCAAGTGCCGGGAGTTGACGGTTTATTCCAAACGGACTATTACGAAATGAGCAATAATGCGAACATGCAAACCTATCAAGGCCGGGAACTAAATTAACGATCAAATTGGTAGACGAGAGACTTAGTAAATAACCGAGCGGGCCAGATTTAAATGGAAGCAGTTATTTGTTGTTTGCCAATAAATGGACAACGTGGAGAGGCAACTGCAACTATTTAAAGCGTCTTTGCAGTGTGTGGCCTAAAGACAAAATAAACCACATTTTCAAATCAATCCACATTACTTTGAACAATACGTCTCATTTGATCTTTACTCTGTAGTCCTCGGGGTCGCTAACGATTACAAGCGCACCTCTTTATCAGAAGGCCCAATCGAAAGCTAATTTCCCTTAAAGCCAGCCTCTAAACTCTAATCACCTAGAGGAGCAAACAACAGCCTGGAGCTCCTGAGAGCTACCTTGCTGCAGATTAACTCACCTAAGGCCCATTTCAACATCCCTTAATAGCTCTATGCCTTTAATATGCTCATTAAACGAGTGTGTGCGTGTATGTTGTGTGTGTGTAGATGCTAGCTGATATGCGGCATAGCGTGCTCTGTCATCAAGTAGCTGCTATAAATGAGAAAGAAATAAAACCCAACCCAAGATCCTGGTTACAAACAATATTGTACAGTAGAGCAAATCAAATTTATTTGGGGGGGGGGGGGGGGGGGGGGGGGTTCTGTCACACTATTTTGACATGACCTGTCTTCAATTGCCTCCAAAGGATTGGTACCTAGTGACAGCTAGCCTTTGAAAAAGTGGCCACCATAAGATCTTCATGCGGCGGCTTCTTTTCTAAACTCGGACACACTTCATTCGCCGCCGCAGCAGCAGCAGCGGCAGCGGCCGCCTTGACCCCGGTGCCTCCTCTGCATCGCTAAATGCAGCCATTTGGGCTCCCGTAGGGCCCATGATGGAGCCTCGGTCGCCTCGCAGCCACATTCATACCACTGAGTCTGTAATGAAACTATGGATTTTCCATCAGAGTCCCGACACTAACTGCCCGTTTGCCGTGCATCCAGTCCCCGGCGCCGTACTCTTCTGTACTGTATATGGAGAGGCGATTTCAACTGTGCTTCTGTAATTCGTTTCACATCAT
Organism: Syngnathus typhle; assembly: GCF_033458585.1. Taxonomy (NCBI): domain Eukaryota; kingdom Metazoa; phylum Chordata; class Actinopteri; order Syngnathiformes; family Syngnathidae; genus Syngnathus; species Syngnathus typhle. The sequence goes on from NC_083748.1 coordinate 9,370,860, forward strand.
TCTGCCAGTGGCCATGGTTTGTCAGCTTGATCGCAATAACCATATACTATATATTGATTTGCAGTCAAGTGAGAGACAGCTTTCAAAAAAATTTTTACAGTAAGATCCACACCCACAGGAAAATCTCAGTCACCGGTGAATGATACCAAACGGCATCTGAGCGGTTACCGAACATTTACATTCTATTAACATATAGGGAGCCTTTTCATGCATACGCCCGTATTGTGGCTGTAATTACAAGCGGGATCAAAAGAAGCGCAGAGGGTGAACTGGATCCACTGCGTCGCGCATGAATGAGCACAAAGACGATGCTCATCTGCCAGCACACAAACACGGAGACTGAACGAACATGCCAAGGGACTTAATGAGCAAGTGTGCCGTCTCTGCAGTTTCATCCCTGTACTGTCTCCTGCTCGCTAGCAGCCCCCTCCCCATCCACACACATGCGCACTTCGGGGTAAACATGACCTACAAGCCCACTTACTTCCAAGCCCATCTGAAAGTCTACTTCTAGCACTATCTTCAACCCAGTAACGTTTTGGATCCCTCTGCCTTGCACCGCAAAACATCAATGCTCTTTCTCTCTCCTCGTTCCTCTTCCTCACTATCTGTATCTATGGCTGCCCTGACTACTGTTGCCATAGCAACTAAGGAGCAAGCCCCGCCACGAGGGATTTTCAGGCAACTTGGCGTAAAGATCCCCGTGTTATTGGAGGCTTATTACTGGGTGTGCGCTTGGGTGCGACTTGTGTTTGCCGTGCTCGGTCGCATTGACGTCTTCCCCGCAATAATGAAGAAGGTCTCTCAAGGTGCAGTGACACTGTCGTAAACCACGGCATCGGGACGAATACAATTTAAAGGCGACTAGAGGAGCAAGTCTAATATCCCCTACTTATTTAAATGTAATACTAAATCACCAACCGGGTTTATTTAACGACGTGAGAACAGAAGTGGCCAAACCAACGGGCTCGTCTTTTTCCAGACGATGTTAGATGTGCATATACACACCATCTGTGCTGGTCCTCTCCATTCCAAGGTTATCAGTAATCCAATAGGTTTTGCTGAAAGCGGGCAAGTTTCCAGAGACGCAGCCAATATCCTGTAAGCGGAAACATCCGGAAGGAATCGCGTCTAAGTGACACAGCGTTTGCTCTCTTCCCGTCCATCTATGTGACAGGATGAAATGTTTCCTGCTGGCCGTAGTTATTTCTTCCATTTGTTCCACTCGTTTCTTGTTGGCGCTGATGACAAACCGATGATTCATACGTGTGTGTGAAACCCAGTATTGTATCGTGTTAATAGGCGCCACATAGTAGTACACGGTGAAACCGCAGAAAGTGACATGCAGTCAATTATTTGACGTTGGTCAACTCCCAAGTCATAGAAATAACAAAACAAAGTCACGTGACTTAATGTTGACTTCATATATAATGATATTTGAACTTTAGTAGTTGCACAAAACACATTTTACAGATATAGCATGTTTTGAAGCCATGCTATGAATTTAGAAAATGCAGAGACGAGTATAGTAACAAAAATATACCTGCAATGCACGCGTGGTAACTCCTCAAAATTGGACACATAAAAGCATGTATCAAATTTGAAGAAAGTGGGTCTTGTGTTATTTCTAGGCCACTAGTTCACTGCCAGTGACCCACAAATTGGCAGCACAAGGCTTTTATGGATGATAACACATAGTTGAGAGGCCTTGGGCTGAAGCTCTGAGCAATCACACTCTGAGCATTTGCTTTGAACAGCCGAGCAACACGCACAATATTGCAGATGGGTTGCAGATTTAAGATGGTCTCCATGGAAAAGAAATGCGGCCAGGTTTATTAACATGTACAAGCTATACCCAACGAGTCAACGCTTTCCGCGTTAGTTGATATGAATGCAAGCCCGTTCTCATGTTTCCTCCCTGTTTATTCCATTGTATGCTTGCTGTCATTAATGAGGGTGTGCGGCCACGAACATATACGCGTGTTTGTGTGTGTGTGTGTGTGTGTGTGCGTGTGTGTGTGTTTGGCCTTTCCCTTGGGACGCTGTTTGCAGTGCTTTAATTAGCTTAATCCACCAGCAACACATGGATGGGGGGAGCTGTGAATGAGAGGGGTTTGACGATAGTTGGAAGGCGAGGTGACTGAGGATACACAGAGGAGAATATCTCTTCTTCCACCATTTGTTTCTACCCCCGAACACACCACACACATAGGGACACGCGCACACACACAAAAGCACCCCTCGGTCTTGGCAGCGTCGGTCGTTGGCCGAGCCATTGTTAAACCTGCAGGGAGGTGGAAACTGTTTCTGAAATGACCACATGTGCTGCAGGAGGCCAGCAAAACCATTTCCAGAGAGACTTTGCAGTCACAGAGAAAGCCAAGCTAAATGACCAATTAAATATAATAGCGATGGCTTAATTGGCGTTCGCCAATTTAGGATGACGTGCAATTAAAGCTATGGAGGATATATGGAGAAAACTTGGAATGTGCAGAAAAGGGAGTAAGATGCTCTGAAGGCAGGGAGGGGTAAAGTGGTGAGATGGGGACAGGCATAAAAAATAGGAAGAAAGATGATGCACAAATGCTAGTCTTGGGAATAGATGCAATCAGCTCAGTCAGTCAGCTAATGACTAATTCCACAGGGGAAGTGCGTAGCAAGAGGAAAGGAGACATGCATGTCTATAAATCAAAATCATAAACAGGCTCTGGGTCAAAGACACGAGAAGTGATGAGGGACAGCCAAAGAAGAAGTTGCAACGAAGGTGGTTGCTTTTGAGTCAATAAATCAAAGTCATTGAAACGGGAATGATTGAATGTTTATTTGAAAAATAAAAGCGATCATTTAACAAATTTGCTGTTGCAAAGAGGATAAAAGAAAGTTCCAAAAGGGAACGAGAAAACAAAAACCACCCTTTGCGTGACATTGACTGAGCCATTTTTAATTACTAACAGCTTAATGGGTGAAAATCACATCGCCACAAAGTCAACTAATGCACAAATAATGCCATGATCTTTTTTTTTCCTTGGTCCACTAATGCTGTGATAAAGCCTTAAGCTGGTGGACATAATTAGTCCACTTTTAGTTCCAAAACCGCAAATCCAAGAGGACATTCGTGACACAAGGCTACCCTATAGTTGCCTTTTAGTGATGACTTTTGCGTATTGCCAAGAAATAGTCTGCAAAAGGCAAACGTCTCCTAGCTTAGTTTAGCGCAGTATGATGGAAATTGTATGGGGTTCTCATAATTGCAGTAGTATATACATTATGCTGGAGAAGTAGAAGCCAGTACCGACAGTAATGTATGCTATGCATTTAAATTATAGGTAGCTTTAAGGTATTCTCCAATTGGGGGGCCAAGGGAAGGGGGGGGGGGGGGGGGGGCGGAGTAATTAGTTCACCAGCAAGAGACTCAACTACACTATGGCGGAATGATGAATGTGAGGGAACCATACCTCATGGGTAATATCCTTCACACATGCACCATAACTGCTCAGAACACTGTGGCTTTCACATACAATGGTCCCTAAACAGATGTCGCCCACATGACGCCACAGTTAAACATTCAAAACCAATCCCACCCGTAAGCATGTAATCTGTAGCTTTAACTACTATGCTTTAATTTCATACATAAAATACTTGAGTGTAAAGTGGTGTATACAAATGTGCACGTATTCCTAAAGGAGCGTAATCATCCTGACAAGTTTACCCCAGAAGATCTCATCAAAATGATCTACTGTAAATCTATTAGCGTGGCAATGGCTAATCTGAAACGCTTGCTCCTGTTGCATCCCTAAGCGTCTCTGTCTCTTTGCATTCTTCACGCTAGATTAACTAATTCGATAGCAACATATTTACAATCATTTACACTCCAAATTTGGAAGGCTCAGGAAGCTGTGAGCAAGTATCTAAATATCTTGCGTTCCCTTATGTCCTACCTCTATGCTAATGTACCACTAAAATCTTGTGCCGAGACGAAAAGCTTCATGTAATTTCAGTATGTGCTAGTTAAGGGCTGATGGAAGGTGTGCAGCCAAGGTAGCCTTAGCCAAAAGCATACATGGTGAGATGCTGGGTTTAATTGCAAGGAAATAAGTATGCACATCGAGGAGGTAGAGAGTGCGCGGGCCAAAGGTAATCTCGGCCTACTGTGCTACGTGCGCATGACCCTCTGGACATTGCTAGCGTCCAACTTTCCCACTGTGAATCTTTGTACATTCCAGTGGGAACATATGTATTCTTTGAATTTGCCGTCGGGTTGAATCAGCGATACCAAGACCTGCACCAAATACAATTTTCCAGACAATTACATCATTTTGCATTCATGTAATTTCTAGTTTCTGATTTTAAAATGTCAGCCGTTGCAGGTACCAATACCTTGAAATAAGACCATTATAGATAACTGGCATCGGTACTTGCCCAATGGTATTTTATGCTAGGTGAATCTCAGGCTTGTCGTCCACGTCTTGTTGACACGCCAGATTCAAATGACGGTTGAAATCACATTTTAAGATGTCTTGTTTTCTATAATCGGCTGCTCCAGTACACCACGTTCCAACTGTTAAGAATGGAACGGTTGGGTCTCATATGGCTGATGGACACCTTGCTTAAAATTTGACCATTAGTTTTGGTTATGTTATTTAGCTGAGAGCAGATATGTTCATGTTCTTTAACATTTGAATACATGAAACGTGAGAATACGTAAAACATAAAATTTCTATTTCTATTACAAAATATGTCATTTCACAACATGCTACAGAAATACTATGAAAACAGTGACGTGTGATGGAGATGATCCAGAAAAATGCCATCCAGGGCCTTGCTGGGATCATGCGAGTATTCCATCTTGTATCCACTCATCTGATCTTCATTATTCATCTCCTCTTCTCAAAAAGATTTTTCTCAGGCTCCCTCTCGCCTGGTCTCTTCATTGTGCCTCATTAACCCTTGAAAGTGGCGAATTACGGCTGGCATTCGAAAGTGGTGAGTGAGTGCTATGTGAGGTCACAAGCGAGGTAAAAATGCAAGAACAATGAGCTTTAAAAAAAGATGGCACGAGCGTGCTAGAAGGACTAGTAAAATGGTCGTCAATGATTTTTAGAGCTACAAAAAACGCTCGCTTTAATTGGAGGGAATGATTATGGGGGAGCGACGATCATTACGCGATACCTCCACGCGTACTGTACATTACTCAACGGTTATCAAGAGAGGAATCGGAGTCATTGATTACGAGTGGAAAGAGAATACAACAGCAGTGGATGGAAGAGAAAATGAGAGAGCAAAAGCAGACCGAGACAATGTTAAGAAGCCGGTTTATTAATTTATAACTGTGGCAATTTAAATAAGAATGAGATTGCCTTTGAGTCACGCAAAAGCTTATCGTACAGTAAACCATGTCTGATTTTTATTTTATATACAGCACCTGTATGCTGCTGTTATTTTTAAGTGCTCTATAAATAAAGTTGAGGGGGGGGGGGGTTCTGCATAAATTAAATATTTAAATGATCATCCTTTGAGAACGACGAGCCCGTAAATTTTGTCAGGGGTTGAAGATTGCGGTCAGAAGAAGAACAAGTAATTTTGTTAACAGAATATGGTTATACTTCTGAATAAAATCCTTATCTGGAGATGCAAATATGAAAATACACAGAGAATTCATTCAATTTGGAATAATACGCGGTGTGGTGTGTTGTGCTGGGTTAGCATGCTTGGGAGCAGATAGTCAGCTTGTGACTTCATGTGATTGAGCTGATTTGATCCAAGATTGTATGCCGAGACAGAACTCTTGTGTGAGTGGGCGTGAGAGTGACTGAAAGAAAGAAAAGGAGATGGCCACAGAGAGAGATAGCGAGAGAGAAACTGGCTTGACATGCTTGACTTGTCACACTCGCATTATGGCTTAACTGGGCTGTAGCTAATAAGAAAATGCCATTAAGTCTCTGCCCCGTCAAGAGGAAAAAGAAATAACTGGAGAAAATGACACATTTTGCTGTTAATTTGGGAACATCCTGATAAGATTGGATGACTGATGGCGCTGCGGGTAGGAGTTAAATTAACTGGAAAAAGATGTACTTAAGCAAAGTGTAAATGATCTGTTTTGTCTTGAGCAGTATGTCTGAGCACTATTTGATCCCTTTCATCGTTCTCTGCATTTCCCGTCTCGCTTTCATCCCTTCCGTGCGTGTGCGTGCGTGCGTGCGTGCGACCGCATGCAGTTGTGTGAACTAATGACCGAAAGCCAACAAACGGCCGCACAAAGCCAACCTCTGTGCTGCTGCCCGGGTCAGACAACTCGTGGCTCAGTGGCTCAAGCCAAATGATGACACATGCACACCCACCCATACATGGGATCTAAACTCGATTTCGATTTGAAATGATCAACCAACAGTATAACGTTGCTGTTTTACCATCAACTAAAGTAGTGCGCCATGTAAAGAAAAACATTTTGTTTTCAAGTGCAGGGTAAGGGGAGTGGGCGGGGCACGATGCCACCGATTATTGGCAGCTATTTTTTTCATGTCTATTTTCTTCTTCTTCTTTCATTCAGGTTGGCCGAATTGGGAGGAACCTTAGCACTAACCCAACTGAGCCTGGCGCAACAACTAGCAGCACACAGTGGGCAACGGGATCACCCTCCATCCGGCTCACTGGACACACACGCGTAGCAGATGGCTCACATTGAACGCCCCCTCACCAAAACCACCAAGAAATGAACATAGCTGAAATACGGGAGAACCTCTTCTGTCAAACACATGACCTCTTTTTTCTTTCCACTAGAAATAAATGAAAATATCACATCATCTATCAACAAGCAATATTTTAATTATTATTTGGTCATGACATCAATATGTAAGTGTACCTGACTCTAATTTTCCAAGGTGTCCAAAGCCATAACTCTCAGAGAGACAGAGCCGACGTCTCACTTTGCCAAGCCGACACGGCGTGATCTGCACTTAAGGAGCCACGTAAGCTTGGGTGCTGACAGATGAGGACACACGCTGACCAATGTCGGGCCAAATCGAGCAGTTCCAGATAATGAAGCAGCCAAATGAAATGGAGACTTTTAATCCGAAATATTAAATGCGGCGTATGGCTGGTCCACCGCTGTGTCCTTGACTGCGGTGGAATCCAGATGACCGCTGGAATTAGTTCATCACAGCAGTGTACGACACTTTCAGAACTTCTATCCCTCATGGAGTTGCTCTCATTCGCTCCCAACAAGCCAAATGGGAAAAGATATCAAAGGTAAAATATTCTTTTGATAAAAGTGGGGAAATATACAGACGTATACAATTGTATCGTATTTTTTTTTCCACTGGCGCTGTGAGTGTAATTGCTTTCTATCAATCTTTTCCTGCCCTTTCTCTAAAACTGTGACTGTACAAAACACTAGAAAAATGCCCTCTAGAAGTCTATTCATCCATTGGACAGATATTCTTGCTCCCCCCCTTTTGAGAAGCCTTCAGGCATGGCTATATAAACATGACTATACAGCCGTGTTCCCCAGGGGGAAGCATAAAGAACAGGGACAGCCTCTGTATTTTCTGCATGAACCACCACAAAACTGTCAGCACCTAAAAACATTGCGCCATTTTAACGATGCCATCGTTTGAATGCACGGAAGTTAAATGAGTTAAACATTTGGTCTCCAATTGATTGAATGTGTGTATAAAAACCAGAGTTCTATTTACCAGAATAAAAACGGACAGATCTGCGCGACAGTGGAGGTTTGCGACATTTCGTGTCAAGATTGAATCAACGGCGCCATTTTGCTTAGGTTGTATTAAACCCCAAATTGTCATCAATCAATTCCACACTATGGATTGATTTTTTGTTTTCATCCGGTCCTAGTTTCATAAAGAGAATATAAAGTTCTAGCTCAATCATCTCTTTTCCTTTCCCCCTTCATTATTCAATTTTTCCTAAAGTCTAAACTTTCCGAGGAATCAATATGGGGATTGTTGTGCACGTGTGCATCCATAAACACACCTTGCTGGCCGACGTGATGTACGTACACGCACATCGATCAAGCAGAAAGCACAATCACACTGAAAAAGGCCAGAAGAATAACAAAGTAAAGACAGTGAATAGCTGTCATTTTGACAAATGTGCAACACTAAATCATAGTCCGGCGTGCATTGTTCTCCACCCTCCTGAACACCACATGGCAAATCCCAAGATGCTTTTCTGGGTCGCAAAGAACCATTCAAAAGTCCTCAAACAACAAAGTTAATTTTATATTCATGACCTTTAATTGTTGACAAGTCTTGAGCGAAACCGGCATAAATTCTCACCATGACTCCCAAGAGGGTGCTCATTCATGGAATGAGCCCACAAACCCGAGCACACACACTCGGGTTGTTCTGCAAGTCGCTTCTATTATTTTTCAGTCATCCTCTTAATTGATCACAGAGCTGACGAAAGCAAAGAGTCTTTTTAAGTTTCCCTGCCAATGGATTGATTGAAAGCGAGCTCTTTGAATTAGAGGCGAGCCAGAATGCGGTAACAGTAACATTTTACACTCTAGCGTGACTAACGTGACAATCAATGAAGGCAAAGCCACGGAGTTGCTGCAAACGCCTCATTAAACTAACGGGCTTCAAATCGGCCCTGAAATGTCACGAGGAAAATGAGTCTGGCTGCGTTCAATCTTTGCATTTGTGTGTGTTAGGGGGAGATTGAAAACACACACACTCCTGATCCAAATCAGTTTGAGCAAGAGACAATCGACATATAGTATTATCATTCATACCTTTTTGAGTTTGCCATTGCGCGTGCCGACAAAGGCCACGGTGTTGCCACGGTAGTCATACGCTGCCACCGAGGTCATGCCATCTTCTTTGTCGAGAAAAAGGGGGATGCCCTCGATGGTGCTGGTGCCACCCAGAGGCTGGTTGAAGTCCTGGCCGCAAAAGTTGTCGTCAATCTGCAAAGGCTGGCGAGAGAAAAATTGCATAGTTGGTATAGGTGCAAGTATAGCATAAGAATTGTTTCTTTTTTTATTAGTTACTATATTTCGTAACTATTTTAATAAAACAACACAAAAGGATCTATTCCACTTAAACTATCAACTTTCCGTGATGCTGCTCCATGTTAAGCGGCCCATCTAGTCAGAAAGCCGACCCCACCCCTTCCAGAAAGAGAGCCCTATCATGGCTGAAGCTTATTGTAAAGTGCCCAGACATGCTGGTGGCGACCATGTGACAATATTTGGAGCATTCCAGTGTCACCAGAGAGACGATCACCCCGGGCACTCCGCTGACCCATATGACGCCTTAAACAGTCAGGCGTGCTCGCACACAGTCACGCGTTGGTTGCTGTCCAACAAAAAGCACGTTTCCACATTTTGTTAGCTGTCATATGTATTTTCAACATTAAATCGATTTGGGGTGGGGGTAATGCAGATTTTTTTATTCATTTATTTATTTATTTACTCATTCATTTGTCTTCTTATATTCATTATCATTTATATCAAATGTGTTCTTTGCTGTTTTAGCATAACTGTGCCAAAGTGCAGGAAACAAGGTTTCCACAAACACTTGGGTCGTGAGTAACTGGCAGTGTAATCCATAGTCTTATCACTACACATTATCTAATTGATCCACGGAGAAGAAAAGATAACACGCAACACACACCCTCACAATCTGACTAAATAGCCTTTTGCGCAAGCGCACATCAACACATTGCTATTCAGTTTATTATTATTATTATTATACTTTCTTTTTCATTCCTATTTCCGGTTTCATCCCTTCTTGGCAAATCTGCATCTATCATTCATCCACTTTGGAGTCCAAATGTGCGCATGCGTATGGGTAGAGTCAATTGTCTTCTAAAGTCAACAGAGAGCTTGATCTCTGCCGACCTCTGTCTCAGGGTGCGAAGGAATTCTGGACTGTTTGATGGATATTTATGGCTGTGTGTTCAAGTAATTGAGACTCACAGCCCCTTTCTCAAACAACTTTCTCTTGTGATTATCGTCACACAAAACTAGACTGCAGCAACATGTGAGTTACTTCTCTGTGTATATAGACACTTTAACAAGCCAAAAAGCCATTTTAAGTCAGAGAGCAAGACAAGTGTCAGCGGGCAAAAGTTTTCAACCGTATAGCTTTGGGAGAGAACCCCCCCCCCCCCCCTTTCAGGATTACACATCCATGCACCAAAGCAAAGCCATGACGTCACAGCCCAAGGGAAAACGTCTAAAGGGTTAATCCATTTTCTACAGAACAAGCCTCAGAAATGCTGTATACAGAACTCCCTGAAGCCCATTAAGGCCTAACATACGCAAAACACACGTATACATGGTGCTATATGGGGCACTGGTGGGGAAAAGTCCCATAACATTCTATGAAGGATGAACTAAAAATTGCATGCGCGCTTTCATTTAATTTGATTTTGCACATGGAATCAATTATAAAAAATGACCAAGCAGAAAATAGACAACGACAGCACCCTTATCTAAAAAAAGAGTTTCCATCTGGAAGGAATACTCCCCTCTGTGATCTCTTATTGATGAGAGAGCATATTTAAGGTTCTGCTGTGTTCTCAAGGACGCACAACAAGCAGCAGGGAAGAAAGAGTTAAGCCAACAACCTGCTGCTGAGTTGAACAGCGGGCTTTTACAAACAAAAGAAAGCCAGATTCCGTGTGTGCATTGCGGCTTGCATAGTTGCGGCTTTTCTCCTATAGTGGCCCAGAACATTTATTATTCATCTTGCATCTCTTTTACATGTCACACTATAACCGAGATTGTTCTTTTCGTTTAGACGCTTTTGTTCCAGAATTCTCTCCCTACTTCAAATTGACTTGAGATCTTTACTCAGACATGTTAGCAAATGGTCTCTGGTCTAGTTTTTCTCGGAAGGAGCTATTTGTACTCACGTCACACTGAGAACACACCAATGAAATGTAGTCATTCACGCGGCACTAAATATGCAACGTACACGCAAAAGCGCCCGCAATTAAACCCGCTGATTACGGACGCACGCGGGCCAAGTCGTGCTAAAAAAGGAGATTGCTATTTCTTTTACATTTCATGCGAGTAAAATATGCGTGAGCAAATATTACGCCCGCCTCAAGTGGAATTCATCAATAGTCAGCTCCTTGAAAAGAAACAGCAGGGGCCTTGTGTATGTGATTTTGATGACCAATGCCGGTGTAAAGAAAAACATACCAGAAGCCTAAAATTGCAGGGAAAATATTAGTTTGAATCAAGAAAGTAGAAATAACTTGCTCTGTGTACACGCTATGTGTGAGACAGCATAACATTTGGTTAAAATAAAATAAGAAAAATCACTCCGAGGTCACACCCAACTCCGGCCACTGTCTCATAACCATCATAACAGGGCTCGGTATAGCATGATGGTTGTAGATAAGGCCACTAAGTACGCTACACAATCCTCTTCTGTGAGGGTGTGTGTGTGTGTGAGTGAGTGTGTTTGTGTTATGTGTGTGTCTGTGCGAGCCATAGGTTTGACAGGAAATGAATTATCTGGCAACAAACACAGGGGCAATTCCTCTGCAGCCTCTCACATTGTTTTCTTATCAGATGGCAAAAGTTTTCACAGAACACACACACACACAGGTGCCTTCACCTGAATGTGCATAGCAGAGTGAAGAATTGAGGGTGAGGGAGCCTCATAAATTACCCAGAAGTCTCAGCGGGGGCCTTGAACTTGTAGAGAAATTGCTAGAGTTGTTTCAAGAAGTGCTGCAGTGTGTGTGCGTGTGTGTTTGTTACAACAAACACTCGAGTGATTTATTACAGAGGCACAACTCAGCATCTAATGGTAAGGAGAATACATATTCATAATGCTGAATTTCCTTGCGTGCAAATCCGTTGAGATGACTAACATTGGTGTTCAGTGTGTTTAGAAGAACTTTTCTTGCAGCTACATTTGATAGAAACTGTGATCCAGACCCCTTATAATGAATTTAATAAGGAGAACTCCACATTGTGTCCCTAATAAATTGATCGAAGTGACAATGAAGACGTTGAAAAATCTGCATGTGAAAAGGAGACCAGGTAACAATTGCGTGGCCGTCAATGGCTGCCCAGACATTCCCAGTTCTGGTTACCGGGGTGACACCCGATGTCCCGTTTCAGTCATCTGTCACTCAAGTGTATTCTAAGCTCCCACTGGAGCCTGCTTTTGTTGTGTCGTAAAGAGTGCCAACACGTTTGTCCACTTCAACAATTCTTTCACGCCAAAGTTAGGACCAGGCCACAAAATGAATGAATGACATTCATTTCAATTTGACAGTGTTTTGAGTTAAAAGTGCGGTTAGCGAATACATTCAACTCATATCTCAAGGAACCACTGTAGGCAATAAAAAATATCTCTCCTGTGTGCAAAAGATAAAAATTGTGTGAGAAGTATTTTAAAACAGTTGGATGTCAGCACTGCAGGCGCATTGTCTGGCCCACATTTTCTAATTACTCCTGATAACGATGTAAGCAACACGCCACCCACACACACATACAACACAGATCAATACCCAGTTACATTGACAATTAGTATCATTAAAGCGTGGCGAGGGAAAGGGGATTTGTTGAGCTAAAGTCTCCTCAGAGAGACCAACAGAAAGGTCAAACAACATGAAGAACTGAGCTGCTCGCACACATTAGCTGCATGATGTCTCTTGCAAAGTGTCCCCTAATAAACGAGATGAGAAGAAGGTTGGAGTCCAGAGCGGCTTTGACATTGTTGGCTCACACATGGGGGCTTTCTCATGTGCTCAGATGTTCATAGAAATCAATCTTGTGAAGAAGGAAAAAAAAAACAAATTCCACAATTATGAATCTAAAAGGTGACCTAATCGCAGCGGCAACATAAACAGCCACCTGCACAATCATTGTTCTCCGAGCTCACCTCATTTAGACTGCCAATTAACTCTGCTCATCAAGTCGGGCTCAATTAATCAAGGCAAATTACTTCAACAATTTTGCCCACACACATGCATTCTGGGTATTCCACTCCAGTCGGGTTGAGTATTACATGGTCCACAAGTGAGTTACACCCATTAAATGATATTTATCATGATGGATTTAATCAGGTTAAGAGCGGGTCTCACACAGTCGATTCTCCTTCACTTTTTCTGGGACAACATTAGCAATGTTTCTTGCTTACTCAACTTGTACTTGTGAGATCGATAATCATAGTAAGAAAAAGGAGCCGGTAACATAACGCCAATGATCATTTGATTTCATTTTTTCTTGGACATCTCCGAAATCGCGACCTATGATTTTGGGTTTAGTTCAACGACATGTAGGCCTGTTTTGCTACCGGTTGACGATAACGGAATCTGATGCCACCGTACGGATTCTGCACCAAGATCAGAGGTGGGCCACCTTCCGCGAGGCGTTGCTATGGAGAATTCTGCATCATTACAGGGCGTACCGATTGATGGCAAGAAATTACTTTTGTTTGGATTGGAAGGAAGGATATGCCAACCCTGTGAATCAGACTGAAATTTAATTCCGATTTGGCTTGTTTATTCCGATACAATTGTTTCAATGGATGCTTTTTATTAGTCTTTGGGTTTTGTTCCTATCAGAACACAAAGCTTCATGTAAACGCGGCGAGTGAGAGATTCTCTGATGTAAGGACTTCACCACTTCACACACTTGCATGACTCATATTGTAATGAGAGTCCATGATTTGCTTTTTCACCATACTCACTGAGTCTCAGCCTCACCATGTTACAATTGTCCTTAAAATTGTCTTTCATCTCCGCTGTGTGATTGGAGCTCTTCAGTATTCTCTGACTATTTAAAGTTCCTACTCACATGGCTTATTTTCTTCTCTAAACTCAACAATTGTCTTGTTTTCTTCTTCTTTTTCTTCACATTAACTTTGTCTTGCTTTCATGTGCACTTTCTCGGTGGAACTGGTTTGTATCGATCCACTTTCGAACCAAAGAAAAGGTCAGAGGTTTACTAATCACAAAAAGACAGAACAAACACACGCCTACAAGGAGGGGAAAAATAGCTAGGTCGCAGCATGAAGGTGGTACGTGTAAAGACCAAAGACCATTCCAGGTAACAGGAACCAGCCACCATCTCATTCTGCCCATAAACACATCACACTAATGATTGCCAGAGGCCAGAAATTATAATGCAGCACAAATAGGAAGTCCACGCTGGGACTGGTGGAGCTTGGGGGGTCATCAATCACGACTTTGCGCCGTCTAGCAGCTGTGCCGGCCTCCCGCTCTCCTCCCTGGCCTGCCGTCTGTGCTGCTGTAACGCAGGGTCAAGCTAAACAGCTTTCCCACACAGCACAGTCAAACGCAGTCTTAGGCGAGGCACTTAGGACAAAAGCACATTTGAAGTTGCGGGGAAGCTCGGAAACAGCGGGTGAGACTAGCTTGAGGGTTCAAGAACTGGAAAGGAGGACGGAGTTGAAGGTATAGTGGTGGGGAAAGAATGTCTGTCACCATTAGCGAGCCTGGCAAACCGGTTGAAAGTGTCTTGACTATTCTTTTAGATTACACTAGGTCCCAGTCACAGAAAAATTATATCGGCCATTTATGTGAGGTCAGATTTAAGGTCCTTTGGTCCATTGAGTGTGGTTATGGTCTCCAGTCAGTGGTGGGCAGCTGACATGAGGTCACTGCTTGAGGGCAGCGGAGCAGGCATCATTAACCTGAAGCTGACCCTCAGGCCTCACGACTGTCATTTGGCTTGGCCATTGTGCTCATCTTAAATCATTGCTGCGGCCATCTTGGATACAATATTATCCATCTGTGCTGTGAGGTTATGATAACTCATGAGAAGAGCATATCGTATCTAAGATATGAGCATAATAATTCTGAGCGACAGACAAGATGGGGAACACAAGATGGGATATAAGTATTTAAAGCTCCCAAGAATGTAAAATACCCTGATTAAAGAAGATTACACAGATTAATACTGATTTAATGTTTTTGTCATTTAACAGGAGGGTCAACAAATCCCCATTTTTTTAAATTTAAATTACCTACGGTAATTCTGATGCCATGTATGAGCAAAACTCTGGACCCACATGAATAAAATATGAGGTCAGGGTAATCAGGCTCATGGAACAAGACAGCCAAGCCTTAAAGCACCACACACAGTATATATTTTTCGTGTTTTTCAAATGAGAGCACTAGGTGCAGGACCTGATCATCAAAAGAGTCACGTGATCTTATACTGAATGTTATACCAATAGATCTCACACTCAACGGGCACTCCTTACGCTTCCATACTTTGTACACAAGCACACACTTATGTGTTTCTTTTGCAAAAGGGCAAGGGTCCAACTGAAATAAATGAGATCCTGTTTTCTGAATCACAGCTATTGTCTGTGTGGCAGGCCATAAAAAAAATCCACCAGAAAAGAATGAGACGACCACTGAACTGGAAAGATAGTTACTTTGCAGAGGTTTTGATGACGAAGAAGGATAAAGGAGGGTGAATAGGGCCTTGGCTGGGTCCTTCACATCACTTACGCTAGCGAACAAAACAAATCTGAACACAGGCAAATGAACGAGCATAAAGAGAAGGCTTGCGGCACAGCAGGCTTCTCTTTTAGACAACAGAGTGGAAAGTAATTAATGTGCAAAAAGGCCTTCTAAATGAAGGACACGTGCATTGGTAGAAAAAAAAAACTCAAAAGGGATTTCAATTATAATGTACTGAAATTGAGCATCCTGGTGGGGTAGAATGCTTTCAAAAAGTAAAATGGTGGAAGAACCAAAACAGGGGTTGGACGTAAAGAAACTGTTCTCAATTGCCTCATATGGTTTGAGAAAGAACAAATAAAATAAATTCATAATGTCCACAAAACATGTACCGGACTATAAAGCGCACCGGACTATAAGGCGCACCATCAATGAAATGCCCATTTTAAAACTTTGTCCTTATATAAAGCGCGCCGGACAATAAGGCGCACCATTAATCCGTCATGTCAGATTTTTAATCCAAATCAAATCCTTCTCCATTTTATCTTTTTTATTTCAACTTCAGATGCAACAAATTCCTTTATAATCACAAAATAATGATCCATAGTCTTTTTGATTCATAGTCTTCAGCGGGCCACTTATGATTGATTTCGTGACACAATGCTTCGGGTCAGTTTAAATTTAGGAATTTGGTCCATAAATAAGGCGCACCGGACTATAAGGCGCACTGTCGGCTTTTGAGAAAATTTTAGGTTTTAAGGTGCGCCTTATAGTCCGGAAAATACGGTAGACGAATGAGAACGAGTACTTTGAAGCTTAATTATTGACGATACAGTAACCAAACATTTTTGTCTCCCGAAAACTGCCCCAAAAGTGAAAAGTCAAAACACACTTACTGAGTTGATGCACGCCAGTTCCTTGTTGAGAAGCCACGGTAAGGAAAGCTTGCCATCTCCCTTGTAACAAGACTGGATCCTTTCCTTGATTTTCTCCTTTATTCTCCTCAGCGTGAACAGGCACAACGCTGATTCTTTGGGTGGTTTGGCGCGATTCTTCTGACCCTGAGAGAAGACCGTGAAGAGGATGTCTTCGTTCTCAGAGATCCCCAGAGAATTTGCCAGTTGACGGCCTGGTCGGGCCAAGTAGGCATCTTGAACCAGGCGGTACTCGACGCCGTCTTTAGTACAACCAATGGGGAACTCGACGTAGGAGTAAAATTTGGGGTCGTCAACACACAGGCGTACGATTTTGGAGGTGAAGAACTGCTCGCCGCTGGCGTCGGGAGAAGTGAGCTGAGTATCCAGCTGCATTGTAAGATAATACACAAACTGCTCACTGCTGAAGCTGTACACATAGTAGATGTCGAAAGCGGGGAACTTGGACAAAGTGTCGGATGGAATCTTCAGCTGTGAGGACACAAATTCATCTTGGTAGACAAAGCTAAACATGTCCGCGTTTTCTTCGTTCTCCATCAACTTCCGGCTAGAGAGGGTTGGGAAGTATTCGGACTTGCCATCGATGGGGGTTCCGATGAAGAGTTTGCTCGTTGAACTATGAGGGGAGCTTATAATGACTCCTGACATGGTCCCCGACTCAGCCACACTGGACAGGTAGTGTTCCTTGCGATGGTGAGGCTCACCCAGTTTGAAGAGGTCATCCAGACGTAGAAATTGGCAGATTCCCTGCGAAGTGCTACCGCAGGCAATGAGGCGATTCTGGGCGTAGTCAATGAGTAGAAGCTTGTTCACGTTGGGTGTCTGAGCCAAGTCATGAGGGCACGACTGGACACTGGGCGGAGGGTAGCACTTTTCGTTGTCCACCACCGGTCCAGTCATGTGGCTACGCAGCTTGGTTAGATTGCTGGACAACTTGAAAATCCAGTTGATAGCTCCCACGTAGACTTCTCCGGTTTTGTTGTGAATGGCCAAATGCGTAAGACCCCACTCTGCAGGTGCAAATTGTTTGAAAGCTGGCGGCTGGCCTCCGCAGAAGGATGAAGTCATGAGAAGTAAAAACCCAAACACAGGAAACAGGTTCCCGAGAGCAGGGGAAACTGTTGCTCGAGCTTGCGAGCACATGTTTGGTTTGTCCCGAGGAGAGGCTTGGGGGGAGGGGAAGGAGAAAGAGAGGAGGAGGAGGAGGAGGAGTGCAAACTTGACTTCCAAGTCAGGATTTGGAGTCTTTCAGGTCTACTGTCAAGAGAAGTATGTAAAGATGAAGTGGGGAACAAACACTTCTATTGATCCACTGTCCTGTTCGCGGCGTCACACGCCATCATCAGGAACATCATCCACAGAGGAACGCTGTGTGAGCCCTGCAAGACAGAAAGAAAAACACCGTTAGTGACTGAGGAACATTTCCCATTGATTATGCATCAAGCATAGAGGGGCCTTAAAGGCTCACAAATTAAACAGACAAAATGAGGCGGGTGGGGGGAAAAAAAAAAAAGCTGACATTTGCCACCTTGATGAATTAATGATATCAAATCAAGTCTGGAAGGCAAATGTGTGTTGGCATTTAATTATGAGGGAAGATAGCAGGGGAGGCATAAGCCAATTATTGAAGCCATAAGACTTTCTGGAAGAAGTAATGTACATAACACTCCAATCTGTAATATCATAACTTCAATCAGAGGAGGCAAATGTTAGATCACGTGCCAGTGCGCATTGTTACATTACAGCAATAGTCACCTTGCAACTAGGAAATTTAGAGTTGGTATTATGTGTGCGCGACAACCCAATTCTTCTCCCACCAAGCAGAGATCTACTGTAAATGCTGATTATGCAAAATTAAACGCCTCAGTCCCAGGGAAGCCGTGCTTCACGACTACCTTGACAATCAAAGTGTCGACACAAACAGTGTTTTATGACCACTTCAAACCGGAAAAGATGAGAATCATTATGGAGTCCGGGAAGGTAAGATGAGGGGGGAGGCAAAAGCCGTAACATAGGGGATAATCAAATGGAGTCCCAGGTTTCTGCCTCCTGCTCCAAGGGTGGTGGCGGGAGCAAGGCTATCTGACTAGTATCAATCAATCATGGAGAAGGTCAAGTTGTCAGCTAACCAAGCTCAGAGGACTGAACGCGTGTTGTCAAATCTACATTTGTTGTCCTACGTGGATCGAGAGCAAGTGGGAACAGCATACCACCTGGTCTTTACAAGCTTCGGGGAATTTTCTTTCCACTTATATTACGAAGATATTAGAGCGTTGTGTTGTTTAAATGAAAAAAGACTCCAATC
Organism: Syngnathus typhle; assembly: GCF_033458585.1. Classification (NCBI taxonomy): domain Eukaryota; kingdom Metazoa; phylum Chordata; class Actinopteri; order Syngnathiformes; family Syngnathidae; genus Syngnathus; species Syngnathus typhle. The sequence goes on from NC_083748.1 coordinate 9,389,526, forward strand.
ATTCTACTCATATCATGAGAAAAGATGGTAAAGATTTGCACTTTGATCAAACTGTCCAAAATGATGTGATGGCAAACTAAATGACTAATAATGGCAGCATTTTCCACATAGTTGCGTTTTCTCACAGCTGGCGTGGCATCAATTCATACTTAATGCAGCGGAACTGGATGGAAAGGCTTCTGCTACGGCCGTCACCGTAAGTAGATAATGCATATAAAATATAATACAATTCAATATAACATTTTGCAAATGTGTGTATGTAAAATAATATCGAGTTATTACTTAAAGCTAATAATAATAATAATTGATTTCATTTGTTGTGGTTGATCCCCACAATAAAGTATCAGTGCATCTCACATAAGAAAGACAAGAACAACTATAAAGACGCTAAAAGGTGGAGCAGGTGATGCTCAAAAAGACAGAGGGAAAAAAAAAAAGAGTGGGTGATTTATTGGTGAGGGCCAGCAAGAGCCAAACAAAAGACAACTTCTGCATTTTAATTAGCGCTCCACATGCACTTGAGCAGGAGACCAAGGATGAGGCACTTGAACACAACACTTAATGTACTAGTTACCAAATATTCAATGGCCGAGCCCATATTGTCTCCTCTTGGACACAAACTGCCACATTATTAAACCGAACAAGCTCCAAAAAAAAAGCTCTTTCAAGTGTTGGCAGATGGCAATTTGAAATGTATATAAAGGACAGTTTAAAATGAAGACTAAAAGCAGAACAAAGAACGAGTGAATATGGAGGAGACCAAATTAAAATAAATAAATAAAACAGTTTTGCAATGACTGGCTTTGCAAGTAAGCACTCCGGCAGACTGTGAGCCACATCCGGCACCGTGCAGGGAACATGTCAATCATCCCAAGGCAGGAGTGACACTTTGGAATGTGCAGCCACCGTGTCAAAGGAAAAGAAGATGTTATCACATCAGGGAAAAGCATTACAGTGAACTGGCAGTAAGGGGTCAACTTGATTGGATTTGAGATCCGGATGCTTTTTGCATTGACGGCGAACCTCCGTACGTCAAAACACACTTGGAGTACTAATGAGGGATGCAAAGTGAGGAGAGGAAAGGCAGGAAGAGCTCGAAGGGTCATTGCCTTAACCCGAGATAAATTTGTTTTGCTTGACGGTAGTGGGAATCCCGAAAGGAGGTGATGGTGGTGTTTCAGGTCAAGTGATGAGGTTCCAGAGTCTCCTGAGAGTAGAGGTGGGGGAGTCATCACTCCCTCTTTCCAGGTTTCCTCAAACCTGTCCGCTCCGATAATGGTCATTGCTCACCTCGGTGCAGTGCTGATTTATTGCCAGTGGCATATCAATTACAGCATTCACAACTGGAGGGGAGAAAGAGGAGAAGAAGGTTGCGCTGGAGGGAAGATGAGGAGGAGGAAGAAGTGGAAGGGTGCTCAGACAAATTCTCTGCCCCCTGCACCGTATCACAGCATGTGGATCACGTCGAGTACAGGAGAACATTAAGTGCCAAAGATTAAGTAAGTAGACTAAAATAGGAGTGGAATGACCCAGAAATAGGGATTCGGCAAAGTTGGGCTTTTACAGACTTTGCCTTATCTCCACTCCATTTAAAAATTAGCTGGTTCCAAAGTTTGGGGTATTGGCATACAATCGCCTACACTGTACACAGGCTAAATTATATGATGTTAATTTATTACAGCAAACATTTGCATCTACTAAAATAGACCACAGCTTCTTACAGTAAATGTATTTATCAAAAATGTTGCACTATTGGTTAAATAAATAAAGAAACGTCTTATAACGAATGCAAATTCCAAACACACTCACTCACATATCTCGTGGGCAAGTCAATTATGCATCCCTGCCATAGCATATTTGCAGAGGCGACTGCAAAAAGTACGACTTAAAAGACACGCATTGATTGGACACACCAACCCGTGCAAGCCCTCGGCACATGAGGTGTTTGTGTTTGTCACGCGCGTGTGTGTTTGTGCGCACACCGCAAAGCGTAAGCTTGCGCCCTGTATAGATACCATTCATGAATGAGTGCACGTTAAATACACACATGGCTCAAACAAAAACAGTTCTCTCTTTTAATCTACTCCCCACCTCTTCATTTAGCAACCAACACACTCCAGAGACTGGAGGTTTACCCAAGAGAAGAGAGAGAGAGAGAAGGGTAAAGGATAGAAGAGCAAGAGAAGACTGCAGGAAGCAAGGACGGAGGTAGCCTGATGGGGGTTGCATGCTTAGAGAGGAGGTGAGATAGTAGGGGGGCCAAGTCCTGAAGCCATAATCCTCTCTCAGGGTCTGCCTAATCTAGCAATCACTATCTGCATATGGAAAGAATGGATTACCATCCCCCAAGATATTGTCGAGTGGATGACAGAGGGAGAGCAATCCCTAGACAGACAAACAATCGCAGAAGAAAAAAATAATAAGCATAAATTGTTCTATTCTTCATCTTGAACAAATCTCATTCAAATCTGAGCCAACAATTGAGAAATTTGCATTTGTATTTGTAACATATGGCCTATAAAGAAATCAGTTTCAAAGAAAGAGAGCCAGGAGAAGATGAGGATCGTAAGAGAGTTCGCACGCAATAAACTAATATCTGAAAACAGCGACAGAGCCATTACCCTGGCGGCATGGGATTATCAGAAAATGTCTACATAATTGCAAAGGATCACTGGACTACGATCAGGAATCATCCAAGCCCATCTGTCAGTGTGCAATTTTGCCATTTGATCCTAGACCAACAACTACATCATGTGTATTAATAACTGCAAAAGTGTTTCTTAAAAGTGTGTCGCTCCAATACAATAAAGCGCCAAAGGTTGAACGCCATCTGGTCAATACCGGATTTATAGAATCTGCCCAAAAAAATATTTGTATAGAAAATCATAGAAATTGAATTGAACTCCTTCATTCCTATTTTAGCGGCTACTAGTATCCAAACTGTCCCATGTTATCCAACTAACCCTCACAGAGAGGTAGCTGAAACTTCTTGAGTGCATGTGACAATTGCCAGCTGCCAGCAAAAGACCACAGTCCGACTGCGGGCACGACATCATATAAATTCCTCTTGCTCTCATTCCCTGACACTTCAGTTTCTACTCTGACGTAGCCAGTGAAATGCCTGAACAGGCTACTTTACATATAATGAGAGAAACTAGTCGATTTATTGGCAGTTGAAAATGTGTCTGAACAGAGCACAGTTGTCCTTGCCACCAGCGTGTGCGAAATATAGGACAAAGAGGCCCACACACACACATTTAACACACGCACGTCAGCTCTGTTAGTCTGACCGCTGACCTCAAATCAGCCCCGAACAAGAATGCAGAAGGAATGTGTTGCAGCCACACCTCAATGAGGAATTCATCACCTCCAATATTCTGCGGCATAATATGAGATGTGAAAGATAAATTGTGACAAGTATATCCATATGTGCGCGTGCATGGAACTTTTTCCACATTTCGCATTCATTTTGACAGTATGCAAAACCGTCCCGGTGTTTCTCAATTTCTTGTTTGGATAGTCCGTGCCAGATTTGGCTGGTGAAGACGAGTCGAGTATCTCCGAGGCATAGAGCTGTTGTGGTTACAATAACACATGGCAAGCAGACAGATTGTTTTCATCTGCATCTTTCTATGGACTTCCATCCCCTGTGGATCTCGCTTCATTGAATTCTCTTATCCTCATATATCCTCTTTCAGTCGTGCCAGTCACACATTTTGCCAATTTTCTCCTCCTGTTAAGACTCACAGTCCTAAAGAGACCTAATATTTCCTTATACGTACATAAAATGGACTGAAATATTAGGACATTTAATCAATCAAGACTTGCTCATGAGCCCATAGTTGGCTTTTTTTTAACAATACCGCGACATAGTGTGTAGTGGTAGGTCGATGAAACGATAAGTTAGCTTCGGGGTGTTGGAATCAATCATATCGTCGAAGCGGTGGCATCATGCGGCAATGAACAATTGGGAATCAATGTCGTGGCAGATAATAATCGATCATAATGATTTGTTCATTTTCAGCGCGCTAGATACATATTCTTATGGTCTGTCCTGCCTGTGCAAGTTGTCAATGATAGTTTCATTCAGATGATTATAGCTTTTGGTCTCATGGAACTGACATCATTCATCACATAAGTGACGGGACAAAACGATGGGTGGAAGTTGCCAGCTAACAGCTAAGGATGCTGCATTCTTTAAAAGCGGATGTTTGGACGCATTATGGATTTTACCAACAGGCGGGGGATATGTCTGGAACACAACCTACTCGAGCTGTGGGAGGCTCTATAATGAAAGATTCTCAACTGAACATCCGTGAAGAACACTGGAGGCGTGACAAGATTCTGTCCACTTTACGTTAAAGGTGATACCTTCTCATTACAACGAAACCACAGCTCGGTAAAAAACGTCACCACCACAAGTACAACTGGGCGAGGCGAGTATTTCTGGTATGATTTGTGAGGCCAATCCCAATAATTTATGTTAAGGTTTAATGTCATTCAGTTTAATTTGTTTGAGATAAAATAGAAGCTTACAGTAAATCGGATTGTTTGGATTCATTTATGAAAGCAAAAACAGTCAAATAGTGACATCAAATTGAATCGGTGACATCACAGTATGAATCGATTTGAATCGAATCCTGAGTGAAGAGTCACACATAGTCTTATGAACCAGAAACATATGACCCGCAAAAGCATTTGATTGTATCCACCATGCAAATATAAAACCAACAACAACAACAAAAAATAATCTTATGAGATAGGAGAATAAACATTTGTTTTTTTCAAATTTTTTTTAGAATTCAGGTATTATTCATGGACACAATACAGTTGTAAAAAATCATTCCCACCTATTGCAATACGAAAACAAGAATGATGTGGCAATTGTTTCAACAACCGTTTGTGCCAATTCTACACCCGCATAAAGCCGGCCCACGTTTTAGTCGCCACACAAAACGATAAAAGCAGCGTCAGATTAGCGGTTTACGCTGTAATCTCTCTCGACTGGGTCTTTCTTTCTGTGTCATAAATCCTCCGTCTGTGTGAATGTGTGCGTCTGTGTCAGTGTGTGAAGAAGGTGGCGAGAATGTAGGTCAAGGCCGGAGCAAGCCTGATTCAATTTAAATAGTAGTAGCACGGACAAAAGTTCAGCTAAAAGAACCAGCTGAACCGGTACCGATGACAAATCATGACAAACCTTCTCTGTAAACAAACCCACATGATTTGGGGAAATATTTTTTTGTCTCAATAAAAATCTCAATAAACTCGTGCAATTATCTGGACTGTCAGGAGTTGTGTTTTTTCCCAATCCAGTTAAACTTCTCCAATTTGAGCAACCCTAACATACTACCGATACATGGTACAGTTTTGTCAACAAAAAAGAAAAACAACAGACCCAGTGTGGGAACTGCATGCAAACACACCCCTGTCATGTGTGAATGGTTGCTTCATTTCAAACAAGACAGCTGATTACTTAAATCAACATTGAAGAATGCTAGCCACAATTAAGGTCAACCACAAAGCGCTTCGTTTCTAAAAGCTATTCATACCTCCCACAATGTCATTGTCTGAGCTTCCCAAGCTGGTTGGATAGGTGTTAAAGGGCGGAAAATGCCTGGTGGCAGGTTTAGTTAGTGAACATTACGATGCATATTACGATTTTAATTAAGCGTAAATAAAGATGAGACTATGGGACAAATCTATTATCACGCAACTATGCAAAAAAATGCTGTGTGATTTTAGTCTGGAGCTAAAGAAAAGCACATTCTTTGGTAATACTGCTTATCAGGGTAAACTTTTTGAAACAACATTGTCAATGAGCTAGCAGGTATGAATGGGTCCTTTCAAAGAGAAAGGCATTAAGAAAATCCTTCCATGCTGATATTTTAATGATGCTATAAATATCGTCTCTCCTTGTCAGATTGAGTGCGAGACTTGAGCCAAAAATCATCTGTAGCGGTTGCACGGTCAACTTGTTCTCGGACCACACTGAAGTTGAAACTCAAAGCTTTTTTTACGGTGTAGCTTGCCATTAGCTGACCTACACATTCCACAAAAGGATTATGTCCATGTCTTGCTCTGGCTCATAGCTTCTCATTTGCAGTCGCAAGTGATATGTCTGTTTTCATTAAGCATATTCAAAGAGACAGAAACCATACCACGTTACAACTAATTTCCTCTCGTTGAACAACGGAATCCTTCATTGCATTTTTTTTTGTATTCATAAAAACGCTGCCTCATTGTAATGCAAAACCAGTAACGCAACTATAATCTGTATAGTTTATACAGAAAGCCTGGAAAACTTTGTTTTGTGTAAAAGCGGCACACGCTATATTTCCCGACTGACGTGCACAGTTTAAAATCCATCCATAGTGTATATCCGTTTGTTATTGCTTATAGTTTTCAGGGTCATGGGGAAGCTGGGGCCTCTCACAGATGACTGTGCGAAAGGCAGACCACACTCAGCATTGATCGGGGCATATATGGACTGACAATTGTTCACACTTGCATCCACGCTGACGGTCACTGAGTGGAAGTCCATTCCACACTATTGGAATGAAAAGTCAACTGTGAGTGAAACTACACTTGACGCAGTTCAAAACTACCCTATTTTCTGGACTACAAGGCGCACCTAAAAACCTAAAATTTTCTCAAAAGCCGACAGTGCACCTTATAGTCCGCTGCGCCTTATATATGGACCAAATTCCTAAATTTAAACTGGCCCAAAGCATTGTGTCATGAAATCAATCATAAGTGGCCCGCTGAAGACTATGAATTATGAATAAAAAAAACTATGGATCATGATTTTGTGATTATAAAGTAATTTGTTGCGTCTGAAGTTGAAATACAAAAAGATAAAATGGAGAATAATTTGATTTGGATTAGAAATCTGACATGATGCATCAATGGTGCGCCTTATAGTCCGGAGCGCCTTATATAAGGAAAAAGTTTTAAAATGGGCCATGCATTGAAGGTGCGCCTTATAGTCCGGAAAATACGGTATGTTAGTGCATTTATCAATGAGATTGAGATTCACTCATACAATTGCATGTTTCATGACAACTGAGGGTTAAAAAAAAAAAAAAAAAAGTAAAATGGCAAGGAGACAAGAGGGAAAAGGGATGCAAATTAAAGGCAAAATAATGGAAAATGAAAGCGGCGGAAAGATGAGAAGAGTCAAACGATACCTTTTCAGATAGCCAGCCAGGCAGAACGGGACGGAATGAAGAGAGATAAGAGCAGAACAGTCTGTGCATGTTTAGCTTTTCCCTCTACAGCAAATAGGAAATTGAGTGCCTGTCACATAGCTCGACCACTTGAGACTACTTGAAGAAGTACCCATTTGTCCATAATGTGGACGCTTCTTAGCTTGTCAGTCAGAAAAGTCTCGATTATAAAGTCATTGACAGGAGTACTTTTCTAAATGGATGGCGCAAATTAGAACACTGTCAAGTCACTAAGCACGTTTGGGTGAAGAGGAGCGATGGCAATCTTTTGAGATGCGCCTGCCTGTTCTTGGAGCAAATCCCAAAAGGAAGGGAGCGGGACTACTGGTCAGTCCAGAAAGACGAGTAACATCATCGCCATTGTGAGTCTCGTACAGGGTGGGGGAAGCCGGATTTGAACACAAACGGACTCTATAGGTCACTTTTGATTGATTGATTTTATTTTGACAATTTTGTCTTGCCAAATCAAAATGGGGTGGCTCAAGAGTGGGGGGGGGGAAAACAAGTCAATCTGAGTCAAACAAAACTCTGTTCATAGATCTTGTCGCTATCTTTGTGCCAGTGGAACCTCAGAGGTCCTACTTTGTGTGGGACCACATTGTGCAGGTGGATTGAGAACGGAGACAAAACCAAAAACCATGTCAGTAGGAGTAATGTGAGCAGAGTAGAAGAGTGATAAGGAGAGATGGCTAGTAGCTGAGGAAGATGAGAGTGAGAGGGGGGAAAAAAGAGGAGGAGGAGAGGGAAATAACACTGAGCTGAGACCTACTACGGCTAAAAGCCACTAACGATACTTTTTGGGTTAACCACAAACTAAAGTTGCACATAGGCAGTTCACTTTCTGATGACAAAACTGACTCAAAACAAAGAGAAACCACTATCCCGAGCCCCCAACAGTAATCTAGACTGAGGTGGTAAAAAAAAATGAAATGAAATTTGATCTGCAATCCGAAAATTGTGAAAACATTAAATTACCCAAATTTGGATTTAGGAGATTTCCACTCAACAGTGATAATACGCCAATGTCATGCATGACTTTAGTAGGCCATTTTTCTGTAAACTTGGCAAAGAAAAGAATCGGCTACACAAAGAGTGAATGAAACAAACAAAAAGCAAAAATGTCATTGATACAAATGAGCATTGACCTCGTATTTCACAGCCACTGCTTGGTAATTGGATTGAATGCTAAACCGGTCTCCATTGCAGCAGTGCAATCCACTTTCCTCTGCGGGTCATCTGACCCTTCCCTTGATGTTTTTCAGAATGGCTTCCGTGGTCTGATCTGCCTTGTTAAAACATCATGTGATTTGTCAAGGGGGGGTAAGCGTGCTCACCCAAAAGGCAACATTAGCATCTTTAAAGCAAACCAACCAGCGTGTGTAAATTGGAATCATCTTTCATTTTGTATTTTTTAAAGAGCAAAGTGTGAATTTAAGGGAAAGAAACTTATTGGCACGCTTGGAAATCAAGCTCCTCTTTAAGCAGATTTATTAGCGAGTGGGGAGGAGGGATAAGGAAATGAGAACCAGACTAAACGAGATCAAGAGATTATGCAGAGCAACCGCAACTGCTAAGTCCATCAAACACACAAACAAAAAAAACAAAAAAAACTCTTGAAGCGGTTGTCATGGCTCCTGAAAGGTCTCATCCAGCAATTGTGACTTTGTGTGGCCTAAATGAAGCCTCATTGAAAGCTAATCTGGGTTACCGTGGTGCCATATTGCCGACAGTGTGCACGTGTGCGCGTGCACTGTTGTTTCCGTTCGATCACGTCTGTTCTCCAGCTGCATGCGGTTCCAGACCCCGTGGCTGTGGCAGTCTGGCGGTAAAATTACTCAAGTCATGATTAGCAGATCAGTGGCTGTGGTGGTCCGCTGGCGCAGTTAGTTAGGTTGCGTTTGGCAGAGCTCTGGCCGTGGTGATCTGTTGGTCGTTATTCCAAAATCTGAGAGGGTGCCCTCTGGGGAAAATCCTATAGCGACAAGCACAAAATCAGCACTCCCCAAAACCTTGCATCATAAAACATGGGGTTGAGGAATGGGCCATAACATGTCTCCAGAAGTAGTTGAGGAAGAAAAATAGTTCCAGATGCACACATACGCACACACTCAAACCTTAATAAGAAAACAAAACCCAGAACCTAAACTGAAAGAAGTTTCTGTGGCTTTTACTCAATTTCATTTCATCAAGGTTCCACGAAATAAATCATCAGGATCCCAGAGACACTTTTTGTAATGACACTACACATTTCTTAAAAAAAATGTCTGGATCCAGATATATTGTGCAATCACTTGATGAAATTAAATTGAGTGAATTCAATACACAATTTCTTTTTTTTCAATGAACGGAACTTGTGCACGGCTGTTACAGGCGCCCCATTCTAGACTCGCATTTCAGCGAGTTTAACCCTAAAAACAACAGTCAGAAAATGTCTTTCGATTTACAATTGAAGGGGGGGAAAAGTGGCCTCCACAAATGAAAGCTGAATCACGCTTTGACTGGCAACATTGACACTGGTACAGAGCGTAAACAAGCCTCCCATCACAAACACACACGGGGCTGGGTCTTTACCACAGTGGCGCCGGAGCACGGCCGGCGGGCGGCAGCAGCTACTAATTAAGAGTGCTTGGCTGAGTAGCCATAGTTAGCGCCGGTGCTACAGGGCTGAGGAGAATAGGGCAACATGTCTGACACTATGCCTGTATGGGCACATGTTACTGACAACCCTGGAGCCCCAGTTCAAGTCCTGCTGACTCAGCGTCAACACAGCCTTTCTGGCTGCAACGCTGCTGCAACAGCAGGCAGCGGGAAGAGCAATTTGCTCTTTCGGTGTCTGTGTGACTTTCTTTTCTTCACCCATATTTGACATCCTCACTCTCCGCTTCCTCCCTCCCGCAGCACATAGTCAAGTGATTCAATAAGCTTTATTGGCAACTGACACAGACATGGGGATTAGAGTGGAGCTCAAAACAGGACATTCATTTGCTAAATGTTGCACAATAGATTAACACTCCCTTGCCAAATATGCTTCAGAGCAATCTCCTTTCTCTCTTTTTCAAATAAGTCTTGGATAGTATATATACCTGGCGAACAACCTTGTTGGGTAACATTGGGAATTAACTGCTCCACTGGACCAATGCACATAAACACGAGATAAAAATAGAACGGAAGCACGTCCTCATATATCTTCAGACTTAGGGACAATACTCGCCTACTTGAGGCAAGTGGTAAAAATGATGAGCTGAGCTGGAAATCACATATTTGACATAAAGTCTACAGATTCATGAAGCACTGCAGTGATAAGTCGAACATATCCTGGGCTGAACGTCATGCCACTGACTCCACTTTTTTTGTACCGTGCTGAGGTTTGGGGAAATGTTGTCATGTGATAACTCTCAAAAATTTGCAATGAAAACCATACAGAAGAAATCAATGTAATTCCAAATATGTCCATTTCAAGATATTATGACTGCATGCATATGATGTTCGAAGTACTTCGTTTCAAGCATTAACATTTTTGCATGAAAGTTTCTGTTGTCTAACCGAAGAAAAAGAGAAGAAGGGTGCGGCATCATTTGTCTTTCAGCCAAAATCCTTTCCCAGCAGCTACTATTTACTTTATGCAGGCCTAAATTATGTTGTGATTACGAGACAATTTCTTACGCTGACCAAAAGAAACAAACTGAATACTCCTCTGGCTTTATTTCGGGGCATTTTCACATTAGATCTATTTATTCATTTTAGTTTAGTAAAAGAAGCCAAGGTTTGTCCCACCCCACATTGAAATCACAGGTGAGTGTATCAAAATATATCAAACGTGCATTGTGACAGGGTAAGAGGCTTGGCCTGGGGCCCGCGTATTTAGCGTGCCAGCTAATCCCATTGTTGTTGTTGTCGCTGGGACCAAAGTAGCAGACTTGATGTTAAACCCTTGCTCTTTACTCTGTCTCTTATCATCAGACACAACTGTCCAGATTTAAGTTCATACTATTGGAATTTATTGCACATTTTAAAAAGAGCAGATTGCTGCCAAGCGGCCAAACGTCACTATGTCAGAATGGCGCAATTTGATTGACAGCCTTTGTGGAGGTTTATGCATTAATACAATGCCATCCACTTTGCCGTCATTTCCAGAACTGCCGTCTAAGGTGATGCATTGCATACGAAATACATTTGCTCATTTTCAGTCTAAACAGAGTGTGTCATTTTGTTTGGTTGTTCTTTTCTGCGTTCCCAAATGTTTACCTCGGCATAACAATGGACTAGCCTGGGAGAATCCGAACAATGAAAGTCTGATCCTTCCTTTGTGTGTTTGTTTCTTTTCTGGGCTGCTATAATTTTGACTGCAGTTTAAGAATCGTTTCATTCTTCAACTTCTTCAACATCATTGTGTGCAAAATTAGATTCTATGTCTTCTCTGAGTGACTCACAGACTGACTTGCACGGTCAGGAGCATCCACAATTAGTCTGGTCTTCCAGAATCAAGTCACAATAAATTGGTTCCAAACTACACCCTGGACTGGTCACTGATTGTGAGCGGCCACGACAACCGCAAGAAAACTAGATGTGTTAAATTTAACTTAAATTTACAACACCCAGTATTTCCCGGCATTGTTGCATACAAACACTAACCAGGTCAAACTTTGTTTTGGTTCCATGATTAATGTTTGGCTATTTTCAAGGTAGTATGGTTGTTAGTTGACCATTACAAAAACATTTTGAATATTTTTTTATGTTGTAATCTGAAAAAAAAAAAGAAAGAAAAAAAGCTAAATTTGACCAAATAAATTAAAATAAATAAAGAGCTAATATCAGAGAATTAAATGGGCCGGACGATTACCTTAATAGTAATATCAACACCTCATTGTTGCATTGTTATGATGTCTTCTTCTGATATCTGGGCTTTTAGCCAACTAACTGTTGGGCCAACAGTTCCATCAGAGCAGATGCTAAAAGTGATCCGGCTACCAAAGCTACAAGACTGCGCCTTAAATAGACTCGAGCTTAATTCTGATCACTGCAACAGGTCAGATTAGTTACTTTTTACCCTCTGCTTGACTGAAAGAAGATCAAACAGTCTGACCATTACAACAACCACAAAAGCGGCAAAGAGAGCAGCCATTGTATTTTACGCAATAATTGATTGTGCTCCAGAATGTCAGAGAGCAGCGAGTGATGATGCGTAAAAGCTGAGCAGCTTTTCGTTAGAAGTTCGACAGCCAGACAGAGGGAGCAGATGAGTGCGCCGTGCAACCATCCTCGTGCTGGCCCCGTGCCAGTCGTGCTCCAAAAGAGGAACGCGGAGAACTGGAGGGTGCTTTGAATCTGTTTGTGTGTGGGGAGGGGGGCATTCATTCCCCTGGCAGGATCCCCGGGACACAGCGGAGGGCAGGGTTCAGCCACTGAAGGAGAAGCTGGCAGTCAATTAGCGGCTCGCATTTACACAACAAATGGATCGCCCACGTTTTTCCAACTCTCGCACGAGTGCGTGCACACCACTCACGAGTGTATCCACTCAGTACTCATCAGCACACGCCAACGCAAGGTCAGGGAAATTTAGGGGGGGCAGGTGGCACAGTAAGAGAGACAGAGCAAGAGGGCAGCTATCTCCTGGAGTGGTACTCCACTCATGCTAACTCGGCGGCTGTATCCGTCACACAAAGACGGAAGACGCGTTCACTACTGCTGCAGAATATTGCAGCTGTTCAAAGTGATGTCATCTCAAACTCTTCTCTACTTTACAGCCCGTGAGCTACTTTCACATTTTGATTAGGGAACTAATAATTAATAAGGATTCATTGTGTGTGACAAAAAACAGAGCTGTTAATGTGAATGGGTTCCAGGTTATCCATTCCACTCTAGACAAGGTTTGTCAATAGAGGTGTCAAAATTAATCGACAGCAAAACGATTATCAAATGAATCGCAATCAAGTAATTGTTTGGAGACATTATTTAACTAAACTGTTCGAATCTTCCGAGCTGCGGTGTGTTTAAAGCAGAGGTGAAGTCAATGACAAGCCATGTGATAAATCATGAGATGGATATTGGGGGGGGGTTGAAAGGGACTTAGAACTAAATCATAATCTCTGTCCATGCTAACCTCCCTTGCTCTTGCCAACCATCTGTCATTCTCTACTATTAACATACAGGTAAGAACGGTCTTGTTTAAAGACAGAATATGTAGATCGTAATTATCCGAGTGCATTTGTGTGGTTAAGAGAAGAAACCTGATAGAAAATAAGACGAACGCCGTTGACGTTAAACGTCGAATAAGCAGCCATTCGGTTTGGGTGTCAACCTGTTGTCGACCCCCTCTGCCCGTCCATCTGTCTGTCTAAATATCAATCCATTGCAAAGCATTATTGGTGAAACAAAAGCGGTGGTAAGTGGATGAGAGGCGACCTGTGCCATACAGCAATCAAAAACCCAAACCGTGTCATTCTCCCTTTCCCTATTCCTCCAGCTGTGCTCTGAATAGGCCCTTAAATCACTCAGCCGGGCCCTTTGATTGGTTGACCTCTCTGCATGATTAAACAGCCATTTTCATCACATCCTCCACAGCAGAGTAACAGCGTGAGGGGGGAAGAGACAGGCCGGCTGATAAAGAGGTGAAGGAGCCAAGGAAAACGGGAACTCACCATTTGGTAAACAAGTTACGTGAAGTACAAGAATTGTGTGGATACAACAATGAGCCCGCAAGAAATCATTTCGAACTAAAACCTTATTGGATGAAGCTCGTTTGTTTTCAGCCACTTGGTATTATATGACTTCTCTTTCTTGTACCAGTGCTCCAAATGCGTACTGATATTTGGAATTCTGGAACTGTTCATGACTGCGGTTCATACCGGAGAAAAATCAATCAAGCTGATCAAGCTGGTCTGATCAAATGTTAACCCTCCAAATGAAACAAATAAAGCATCAGTTCCAACTTTGATTTGTTTGCCATCCCTCTTTTTCTTCTATTTTCCCCACCCCACCTTCCTCACGAGCGCGTTTCGTCACAACATTATTATTGGCTTGTTGCTCCGACTCTCCGAGTGTGCCGATGGTGCCAAGTTACCTCCCCCACTCTTCTGTTGTCTGTTTTGCGCAGCTGTGCCTGGCCGAGGTGCAGTCGTCGTTTTGTTCACATTTCCCCATTCCCGCCCATCCGCAAATCTAAAAATGCTCCAGGCTCGATTCACCTACGGGCAAACAGGGAGATGTTCAAACGTCCCTGTACTGCGGCCAAATTTTGACTGATTTCCGAGGGCAGGATGAGGTGCGCCTCTTTGATATAAAAAGCCAGAGCTTGTGTCGTTTAGCATGGCTGTGGTAAGCAACATATTTAGTTTTGGGAGGACAAACTATGGCACAAAGCTTGGTGCCATGTGACTTACTAGCAAACGGGTGTGTTCAAAACACAATACCGCTGTCTTGTCATGGCGCCAACAAACATTTAGTCTTGCCTGAGTTTTCAGTTGGGCAGCTGTCAAAGGGAAGTCAGCGAGTCACACCGCTGGCACACCATGTCACTTATTTATTTACGGAGCCAAGTGAGGTCACAGTGGGCGTTAGGAAAGGAGCCCGGGACACATTCCTTTGCATGGGATGGAAACCATGGAAAATATACATCTTAGTGATGCAAGGGCGGGGAGTCCTGAGAGAAGGATGAACGGCGAGAAAGGAGGAAACTCCGCCCAGCCGCTACGCATCAGCACGTCACACTAGTCACAAGTTACACAGCCCATTTCATTTGGAATGCAGTGGCCCTCAGAGGGCAATCGTTGGCGCATTCCGCCGCCGTGCTCGCTGGCTGCTTTGTCACATGCTCATTCACCATCACCAAAGGACTTGGTGGCACCGATTTACAAATGCTGGGAAACATTTGAAGATCCTTCGAACTGGTCTTAATGATAATGTTTATTGGCCTGAGGGACACAAATGACTCTTAGTGTGGAAAGCCAGGCCACAGCTGACAATCATAATAGGACATTAATGTGTGCCTCCTAGTAAGGCCCAACCCCCACAATACTATTCAGTGTCTCACCCGTGGGCGCCAATAAAACCTCTGTGGTTGAATTCCACCCTTAAACAAGGGATCAGTATAACCTTTGACCCCCTCTATCTCAACCCTTCTTATAGATCTATGGCATCTTTCTCCCACTGCTCTTTAGCTAAAAATCCATACCCCCACCCAATCCTAGCAGTCCACCATTGTCTGGCCTGGAGTACTTATTCCCAGAAGCCTCCTGCTCTGCGTGCCTCGCCTCGGCGGGGGGTCAGGGAAGGATAGAGGACTTAAAAGCTCCCCCGGGACTTGCGCTGTTGTAGAATTGCGACAACCAAAGTCTGCCAAAAGAGACTTGAGCAGTCACCGGCGTTTGAAACAACATGGCGGGGGCGCTGTGTGGTTTTTCGTAACTAGCTTTAGAAGGAAGGAAAGGGAGGGGAATGTGTTTTATGGTCCAAGTGTGCATGTTTCCACAGAGGCAGGAGAAAGGAATAGTTCTGCTGCATGGATGGGAGGGGAAGGTGCATTGACCTGGTTGAAGAAGAATGGAAAGATTCTAACATTATTTTGGAAGGTCACTTATAGTCACGGAAATCCAAATGTTGATTGACATCCAGCGCGCAATAGAAGACCCGACTTGGCGGGCTACTCATCATTTCTCCCTCCTTAACCCTTTGAGAAGAGCACAAAAGAAGAAGCTGACAAAGAGGCTGTAGAAATAAATGAAGGGGGAGGATGTGTGGCCCATGTTGCACATGTTGCTTTGGTAACATCTGGGAAGTTATGGCTAAGTGCATGTGTAATTTTAATGAATTGCAGTTGACTTTAACCACAACAACACCAACTGGTGTGTAATGTCGCGAACAGTGTCTCCTCTCACATCATCCTTACTCCCGTTGCCTTCACGGGCTCTCTGGAGCATGGGAAACTTCAGAACAAGAGTTAACAACACTGCGTCAAATTAGTGGTTTCAAATGAATTAACACAGAACAAATTGACTCCCCGTCACAGTTGAGTAATCGATGGAATAACCCATCGGATAATCGATTCTAAAAAGAGTCAACCAACCAGCAACTAAGATAATGCAACAAAAGGCTTCAAGAATAGACAGTCTTTTGTAGATAGGCTAATCAATTCTAAATAGAGTCAACCAACTAGCATCTAAGATAAAGCATCAAAAGGGTTTAAGAATACAGTATTTATATTCTTAAATCCTTTTGGGAAACAAGACAATATTTGATGGCTAATTTCTGATAAAAATCATTTTAAGAGGTCCACTAAGGTGCAGATATATAGGTTAGCTTTCCCACAGTCAAGCCGTTTGTTTTAAGGCCCGCCTCCTATAAGTCTTAAGTCTACAGTAGAGCGTGCACGAGGTAGCTGAATAATTGAACATTTCCTCTGGTAAACCCCGCAGAAACCAGCCGCTTGAGTGTGCAACAAGGAAAGGTGATGATATTTGAAAGAAATGGAGCGGAAAGCTGCAGAGACAGAGAAAAGGCTAGAAAAAAATGAGCAATCATGAGTTGCTGCTTGTGATTAACATTAATCACAAGGATAAATAGCCGTGCACCTGATTCCCTTTTCATCTCCTCCACTGTGATAGTTGCCTTACGTTACACACACAAGTCCCGGTGTACTTTCGGATAGCATCCCGTATCGTTCCCTCCAGCGAGCACACCGACGACGTGCTGCTTATCTCAATGCAAATACATGCACACATTGCACAGATTGCGCTGTCTCCTCTTCCTCTCTCGCTTTTTTGCTCTCTCTCCCGCACGCACGCTCGCATGGTGATTCTCATTAACAAGCCAAACATGCCTAAAGAGGCAGACAGACTCTAGTGAGCATAGTAAATAACCGGCAGGCTCCCTCCGCTGAACATTCAGAATATCTTAGCATCACAAACGCACACTTTCCGCGAATGAGCTTGACTGGTGGGTCCAGACATCCATTCAAGGTTTTCTCGAGACCAGCAGATTTTGGTGTGTTTGGAAAGGCCCACCTGAAAAGGCAGAACAGAGCCTGATTATGCCTTCTATGTATTATTTTTAACATCAAAAGTAAAATACTCAACACTGCGCTGTCAACATGAGAAATAAAACCGTTAACATAATCAAAACCACACAAATGACCAAGCACGGCGTTAGTTATTGGAAGGACTTGTGACTTGACGATTGATGGGAAGGTCCCACCCGAGCCGTGGAGAAAATGAAGTAAGGGAAGATGTTTTGATGTGACTCGCAAGCAGGGGGGGGGTGGGGGGACCAAAGCGGCCAGCCTGACTCAGAGTTTGGCGAGATGGACAGAATGCTGACGAGGGCGTTAGCATGCAAGCGAGAGAGCCTCGCGCAGTCAAGCTGCGCCCGCAAGCTGCAGGAGGCGCTGGGATTTGGACTTGAGGCCAGCGGGTCACAAAAGGAAACAGACTCAATACTGACTCTTTGCACCTTCAGGCACAATTGTCACTTGGACTGTGACTAAATCTCGGTGTTGACATGTCAAAGGATGAGATAGCAAACAGACCCTCTAAGAGCAGGCCTCTGTTTTGAATTAGAATCCACTAAACAAAAACACACTGATGTCTCGAGATATGAGTTGAACTCAATCCGTGACCGTAATCGGTATCGAAAAGAGCACACCTTAAAAAATCGAATTAAATGGGAAGCCAAAAAATCGTAGCAACCGTCTATCAGACTTAATAGATGTTGCATCCTTATCCTGCTTCACGGTACTTACTTAATTTCCACCAAACAACCATTTTCAACGTGAAAATTCTGTTCCCAACAGGCCAACGCAGACTTGAGTGGGGCTGGATGCTATTTTCAATTTGCAGCCAGATTAGCAGGCACCTTTTTTGATACTGTCAGCGGAGCAGAGAGAGATGTTCCTGTTCCAAATCGTTTCGAGTTGAGGGACCTTTCTACTATCTGCTTCAAACAGCGTCCCCCTTAGCCGAGCAGCTGTCACTTTCAGCAGGCACCGCCGAGGACGGAAGCGAGGAAGGGGTCCTTTGAAGGAATGGTTAAAAGTGGCTGATAAAAATAAACTGGGAGAGGAGAGAAAATTAATTATACATAACAGACAGTTCACTTGGCTGAGCAAGACCGAGTCTGAGACAGAAGGGGGAAAAAAATAAAGCTGCCCTCCTCTGGTGCCGATATTTGAGCCGTGTCCTTATTATACTGACCGAACAAAGGATCTTTTGGGAAAAAAGGTCACAGGATCAAATAATACTAACTGTTTTCGTTTCCAATTCTCCATACGGGAACTCCAACTGTGCACGCGCTTTCATTCGGGCATTTTGTGAAGAACAAAATAAACCGCCGGGTTTAAGCCTTGAAAAATGTGTTGAAGGCTCAGGTAGCCTTTAAATTTGTTTCTGATTGGCACTGACGAGGGTTGATGCTGCGGGCCCACCTGCGTGTTCACACTGAGATATGATTTGGAATGTGCCAGTATTTCGCACTTGAGCGCCGCCCACTGACTCTCAAATCTCAATTCCAGCTCTTTATTTGGTCCAAATGGAGGTCATTCCTATTTGAACAGTCAGTCAAGACTGGCCCGCCAGGTATGAGTTTATTTCATATTAGGGGCTTGTCGACTGGAGCTGTGTTAGCACCAAGCGAGCTGTGTGTGTGTGTGTGTTTCTGTGTGTGTGTCTGTGTGTATAACAGGGCCTTTAGCTTTGCTGCTAGTCCCTCTTGGTGTGTTTTAATATTGCTGCTGCATGGATTCTTGCCTCAGGGTACCACACAACAACCCCACAGAGACTCAAGGAAAACACACCAAGATGGGGACAAGGGGGGTGGGGGACATCGATGGTACACGAGGTCGGGACAATACCGGGACCTTAAATTTGAGGGATTCAGCAGTTATCAGTTTGAGGCCAGCACATGAAGTAAGCAACAAGTTTTCAAGAGTGGCCAGTAGTTTTGCTGCAAATCTAAACTGGAATTGCAGCTGAATAGCGTTGCAATGTTAAAAGCCAAGAAAACATTTAACACTTTGAGTTAAATGTGTGTATGTATTCATTTATTTATTCATCATTTATATAAGTACATTTATTACTGATGATGTATTAACTGAATGATGTGAAGTTACCCAGTGTCTAATTTACCTGGCAACAATAAAAAAAAAAAGGAGAGGTTTCTCCGTGTAGCGAGACAAACAAGAGCATAGTTTCGTCTAGAAGTGCACCAGAAAATAGTGAAGGTGACATGGTGGACTTTTTAGACTATGAGGTGAACTAGTCAAGAGGGGAGGCTGCATGACTGCGGCTCCCATGCGCGAGTCGGGAAATCAGCGCGTAACTTGACAGAGTGGGAAGAGCAGAAACCAAAGGAGCGAGGGAGGGAGGGAGTGCGCAAAAAGAAGAAAAAAGGCGTGCGCGCGTCGGCGTGAAAGGAACGAGGCAGACGCTCCTGACAGGACGCACGGAGAGAAAAACACCAGCGTGAGGGGAAGAAGACTTGAAGAAATCCTGAGCGGAAGCGCGAGGTCGGAAGAACAGCACGGGAAAGGCGACTGGATGAGAATGAGAATGTTTCAATTACGCACACTGGAAAAGAACGAGGAGACTTTTTGCAGGCTCATAACACACACACAAAACCCCGCAAGTGTGATCACTGTACATAATATTAGGCCTACATGAAAACAATTATTCACAGCAGAGCACGGCCCGAAAACATCAACTATTTCTTGTTTCTCGCCGTCATTTCTCACCTAAGCACGGTTCCTCATCCATCAGCAATCTAATTGGACCTCCAATATCCTGCTCACTGAATACTCCAAATGAATGCATGGAGAGGGGAGGGAACGGGGGCGCGCAACCAAACAAAAGAAGAGCCAGGGGGTGCAAAGTGCACATGTCAGCAAGAATTCCAAAGTTTGGACATCACGGATTGAGTTTACACGCCAGCAAAATTCATGACACTGCTGCTCTATTGTGGGAAGATATGTATCATAATTAGGCTAGATGAAGGCAACCCCGCTTGTTATTTTCTGGCTTGGGTGCAGGAGTCATGTAAATGTCATGCAAGGTTGCTGATTTGGATTATGATTGTGGATAATGACAGTGCACAATCAATGGAGGCAACCATGAGGGGTGGGGATTTTACCACCCGCAGGAGCGTGTGGTGCAATTGTTAAAACAAACAAAGACGATGATGACGACGACGAATGGATGATTTCATTGTTGGACATCTTTGGAGATGTGGACATCCATACTTAATAAAGACTGTCATGTTTTGTATTGCCACCTGTTCGATTGAGTGCTCGGTGGCATCGGGCCAATAATCTACTCCTACATGACTGAACATGGGCACGATCGGGCCATGTCCCTTCTAAGTAATTTATAGTGAGGAGCATAAATCATCACACCGGCATCACGATTAAGCATTTCAAATGTTAAATTAGCCCAAACCCCGCAAAATGCATTGAAAGGCACCTTTGCTCGCTGCAGTGATTTCTGGCTACAGGTAAACCGAAAAAGAAAATGATACCCAAACAGAATTTTAATTAGGCTCAAAGTAATTCAAAAATGTGTCTGCTTGCAAAGTCCAATTATACTTTTATTGTTTGAATAGAAGAAGAATGAGGAGAACCTCCCGGAGCAATGAGTCTGAGCTGCCGAGCATTGCGCACTCGATCCACACACCCACAGACTCCGATCGCAGCCTTCTCAATTATTGTCGAATAACAAATCGTACAAATTGCATTAACGACCCTTTTTAACGCCGCTCCAACACAATTGTAATCATTTCAAAGCTAATAAGGGGATTGATTTTGGGTGGGGGTAGGTGGGGTTGGGGGGGGGGGGGGGGTTAAGGGAACACCGGCACGTCCCTCGGGAGAAAACCAGTAATGGACTTCAACCCGTATTCAGGGGAGACTTGCGTTGCAACCGTAAAAATTAAAGTAGTGAGTTTGCAGACAGATCTGAGGATGTGCAAACACCGGTGGTGGAATTTTGACAGCCAGCAAGGCGGCTAGCTGCTCGGTGTCAACAAACGTCACTCCGGGTGCATTCTCGTTGAGCCATCGCAACATTTTGACAGGACACAAAAGTCAGTCATATTCTCTACCTCTGACACTGGATCGCAACCCGAAGCTTTCGGGAGAAGTTTGCAAAGCTTCACTGTCGGTTTTCCCAACTCCTGTCGAATAGGACTCTGCCTGTTGGACCTCATGTATATTTCCACGCCTGGCTCGGTCTGGCGCGCCCAGCGTTTCAAACAGTACCCGATCGTGGAGAAGCACGCTGCTCCTTGCTGGTTTGGGGGATACGAGCAAGTAACTGCGCCGAGCAGAGCTGCACAAGAGCCGAATAACCTCAATCCTGCAACCGGTTTCGGTTACCAAAAAAAAAAAAAAAAGCTCCCCTAACAATCCCCACGCATGAGTTTTCACGCCACTTACCGGTCAAGTGATCCGTGGCGAAGGAATCCTTGCCATGGTTTAAATTCCAAAACTTGGGGACATTTCCACTCTGGTCACGGGGGTGACTGGGGTTCTCTCTTCGGTGGCTCCCTGCGTGTGACTGGAGAGAGGAGGAATGCAGCTCCGGCTCCACGCGGAGTGGGAGTGGGGAGGGTTGAGGGGAGGTGCAGGCGCTGCGCTCTGCAATGCTTCACTCAGTCCATAGAGGGCGCTCCTGGTTGACGTCTGTGGTTCATGGAACGCACCCTTTTAACGCGTCACATTTGAGCATTGAGTTTCATTCTGTCATACACGTTTACTTATTCATTTCGGCTATTTTTAAAGCTGTTTAATTTCTAGTTGATCTCCATTTTCCTGAATAATGTTGTCATTTGTACTGTAAATTATTTATTCACTGAGATGTGCTGGTATGAATATTTGCATGAATTTAACCATTAAGCATTCCAGAAGAGAGCGCTTGTCTATACAAAATTGTACATAGATAATCTGAAAAGAGAGGGGGAAATGCAAAATTCAAACATTGAGAAAAGAGTGTCCATAAGTGGCGTAGAAAACGAATGCCGGTTTTAAAGTTACATTTAAGAGGCCACCTTTGTTTAGTTTCCTCATCAGTTTTAATGCATAGTGGAACTAAAGGTCAAATTGAGAAATTTTCCAAATGTTTTTATTCTGGTTGAAATTACCTTTTCGGATACTCCATTTACACTCATTCAGATTGCCTCAAGCCTGTCCCAGATAACTCCAGATAAAAGGAAGGAAGCCTGGACGCATGTACTCATTTTACTTGGGAGTAAAAAGAAAATTGCAGGAAAAGAATCGTCCTATCAAGTCACATCAAAGCTGTCGTGTATACAGTAATAAAAATACAGCACAGCCAACATACGTGTTTATTTTTGTCATTTCCTGCCATGTGCATTTTCTTCAAATGCTCAATCAATTTTGAAACCAAGAGCTGCTTTTTGGCTAATAATGTGAAAAAAAAACTTAATTCATGTTAGCATGATGTTGTTATTAATAATCACTGACATTAAGAAAATGATCATAATGATTTCTCACAATATTGAGGTAACATAAATACCAATACGCAACACTGTATTCCCATCAATCTCTGCCAGTTTACATTTTGAAATGATCACTTCTATATCATTCCTTGAAAATGCCAACGTCCCATCATTGGTGAGCTACTTTTAGAACCGGCTACCCATGTGGTCCTTGGGGGCCAAATGGCGCCCACGGGCATCATGTTGATGACCCATGACCTACATAATATCGGCTTGGCACACTTGATCGGGTGCCAGAAAAAACAACGCAGCTTGTAGTAATGTACTGAACTTTCTTTTGTCAAAAAAATGTGTCAATAATATTGAGTGGAGGCTCAGTTGAGCTACAGTGAGAGACAATATGCTTTTGAGTCTCTCCTAATTAAATAAGGAGGCTCTGGAAGTGCCTGTCATGTTCCATTGGCCGGCGCCTTCACATCGCCTCATCTAAATTGAGTGACACTCTAGTAACACATAATGAATACAAGTCTTAGCGCAGACACCTTTTATATCCTCTTACCAGGATGCAACTTCAAGTCAGTGAAAGTGTCTTTGACAGCAGAATGTCAGTATCAATACGGGCCGATAATACGAACACGGACAAAGTGTTCTTTTAAGCACTTTGCAACCATGTTTCAGTAGTGAGCAAGCTTTAGGGGTAACTGAGTTATTCAAGCAGGCAGCTCAGGTTACTGATTGCACTCGGGAGAGCAGAGAGCACGCTCTGGTTCTGACAACAGCACCTGATCCAGTGTGCTGTGTACGCACCACAGGAGGTGGGGGGGGGGGGGGGGGTGGTATGATCGGTTACGAGAGAAAGAAATGCGTGTGTGCATTATGCGACTGCGAGGGCAGCTGAATTTCCGTACTTTGCCAAAACGTTTCCCCTGAGTTTTTTCCCAACGCACAGCTTTCAATTGGTTTCAAAGGCCTTGTGCGCTGTTAGAAATGTTTATTTTGGTCTTACTCATATAAAAATATTAGGCTCACTTACCACGTGAAAGGCCCCAAGACAAAATTGTTCATGATCCCACACTGAAACATTAGCACATTGATTGACTCACGTTGATCGACTTACACTTTAGGCGAACAATAAATTCTCATGGGAATATTTTTTTTATGAATACAACACATTCCCAAATAAGAAACCTGTGTGCAAAAGCTGCTTCATTCTTTGTTGAGTGTGTTTGGTATACGTAAGGCAGCGCAACTTTTCAAGATGGCCAAATATAAACGACACAGCACCATAAAGAGGCTTAAATAAAGCACCTTCATCTTTGCATACTTAACTCCATCCAAACTTGTTTTGCATATACAGTAGTGCTCACTACTTTTTTAATGAGCCAGATTAGTCTTTGCTGTCATGAGTCGACTAGACAGTGCACAGGCTGAGCAGCTTGGGCTGAAAGCACAGAGAATATTAAATCAAGTCACACATGCCAGTTTGCTGCTCGGCTGCTGTTTTGCTCTCTATTTTTTATTCATGCACAATTAATGGGCTTGTGTTTGGCAAGAAGAACAAATATTTCTGGACAACACACCAACTGACTAATCTATTCGTTCTTGAATGCACACAGATTCCTTAAGCTAGATGAAAGATGTACATGATTATTTTACACAGTATGCATGAATAGTATATTCAGGTGTATACAGTATAGATCTTTCACACAGTAGGCTTACATATTAATTGTGCATCCAAAACACCAATTAAGGTGGAAACTCAGTTTGGAGCAGTGACGTGTAAAAAAGGGGGGCACCAATGGGATAAAGGCCTCAGGGGGGAATCCACAGCACCCTCCCCGTTGATGAAAAAATGTCTCTTGCCAGACAAAATACCTGGCGTATGTCAAGTAGAAAAATGTCCGCCCCCTCTGACATGTATGAAGGGGCATCAAACCATGGCGAGGGACCTCTGTCTCAGACAAAAGAGCGAAGAGCCCATAAAACAGCCAATGGCAAAATCTCCAGCAGATTTGCTAGTCTTGTAACCTTGGGTGGCCTCATGCAGACTAACCAGTTAACGAGCCATTCATTGGCTACCATCGAGATGCTAGCATGGTGACCGGATCTCATCGAGCTAAACCTGTCTGATCTCTCCAATTTCATTTCAGCCACCACAGCATGTGTGCAAATGGGACGCTTCTTCCACTCTGATATGCAGAACGCTTGATAAACCGGTTTCCTCCCCACTTCTAGTTGGCCAACATGCTAAATAATAAGGAAACATTTTGCATTGAATAATGTCATCTCTCAGTAGACCACTCGTCTGTCCTGTTTTGCGCAACACATAGCGATAAACACAAATTCGATTTATTAAATTGAATTTTTCGACTTGTTTTCAATTGAGCACCAGAGCAACAACATTCCCTAATATATTTAATCTCATTATCGAAGAACAAGCTGTCCATTGATGGCTAGAAATTATTTTAAAAAATCAAAGGAGAGATCATGAACAAAAACAGCATTGAGCATTGCGTATGTGTGCCCAGTCGCCTTTTGACTGCTCACACTCGTGGGGTCAGACTATTCCAATGTTAGCATAGAAGCTTAAACGACTGCTATTCAAAAAGTGGGAAAAATACATTTGATTTGCGTCATGTCAAATTTGTGTCATATGATACATTGCTCTTTAATTTCATCACCTTACTTGTGCTTTTGCATGCACCCACACAGTGTGATGCAAATAAATTGCTCTTTATCATATTATCACATATTATCTTGTCAAAGTTGAGTAAATCTTGTCACTAATCATATTTTGCCTTTGGATTAGAGTATGCAATAACACTAATCCAGTGATTAATTAATGGTAATAATAAATTAACACTAAAACAAGGCAAATCATATCATAAGATTATAATGCTGGAAATTTGAGTAAGTTTCAAAATTGTCTATGGTGGTGAATTAACGGGTGAGCCTGGAGGGTGCTTCCTCCAATTAGGTGGTAGAAGCACTGGACAAGATGGATGAACATTACAATTTAAGACATTTGGCTGTCATGTCGGCTTTGATGGACATCATTAAGAATTAATGAGAGTAATATGCTAGGGGGGGTAGTGGAAATTCAAAAACAGCTTCGATCGTTTTGATGAAACACGACTGCGGCGTGTAAACTAGAAGATTTCTAAATTGCAGCTGATATTCTGTATGTGCTCGAGAATTGCTCTAAAGAAGGCTTTGATATGACAAAAATGCAATATAATACGCCACACTTGAAATATCGGAGCGATTTGGTGATTGCGGATTGAAGTACCCCATCATGATTCCAATCTCGGCACATAATCAGCTACAAACAACCTTTTTGTAATCTCACGGTAGCTATCAAACACTTTGTGTAGCTTTTGTTTGCCAGCCTCTGATGCTTGTGCCATGGGGCGTGCAAGGTTTCCAGGCCAGCACACACTCTCAGTCTTTGAGGAAACACAACGCACTTCATTATGATGAAATTAGGGGAATTTATGTTGTGGCTTTTCCTGTCTGGATTGTTTCTCACGCCACAGCCATGGGATTTGGACAACAATGAAAACACAGAAATAAAATTTTAAAAAAGAGGGGGCTTAGACATATTTATTTTGCTTGCATTACATCATGAGAAGATGCAACTATACTGTTGAACACAATGTCTTCTATTATGCTGGCCGACTTACAAGTCAAAATATTTTTTCCTAAAAGAAGGAAATCTGGATTTCATTGGCTTCAGGCACAAACTGTTGCCATTGTAACGTTTTTTTTTAAGTGATATTTTTAGGCAACCTTGACGTAGACAACAATGCTTGCTCCCTTTAAAATGATTCGCAGGTTCCCTTCCACTTTAATATCGTTCCAATTTTATTTTATTTTATTGCAGACTAAAGATGACTCCCTTTCAGACAGTGAAAGTTGTGGAAGGAGACATTTAAGAAGCTTGCTTTTGGCGCAGTACCTTTGTGTGTGTGTGGGGGGGGCTTGTCAGAACATACTTTTAATGACTGCCTTACTGCTCACTTTAAACCCACAAACTTCTGCCAAGCTGTTGGTCATGCCAGCTTTTGTGACAGTACAAGTTTTAGTCATCACTTGTCAGGTATGCACAAGTATAAAGTTGAACTGCAAGTTTGGGATTTGGCAGGTTTAGCATGAACAGAATTAATGTTGCCTCCTTCCTGTTGTTATGCACACCACCGTCCACCTTGGTAGAGTGCTTTTCATGGATATTTTCAGTGTTCTCAAATACTTCTCTGACCATAAGTGTTTGCTTTTTGTCCTTCAGTTGTGCACACAATCCAAATGAATGCATATATTCTATGGCAACCTTAAGTTCTTGACATTCACGGAGAATTCCACGACAGCCACCTACAGCCGAGCGTTGGGGAGAATATGTATTTTTCCTCTTCACTTGGACCATTCTCCACATGGGAAGCCATTAAAGCTGACAAGTGGGAGTAACAGAGGATGGCAGGCCTCAGTCCAGTGCCTCTGATTCCAACCCTGACAGAGCAGCGAGTGGCCCTCATTCGCAGCTGTCCTGAAATCAGTCAGCCAAGCACAACTCAGACCTGAGAAAGTGGAACACTATATTCTCGGCTGCTAAGATGCAATCGTCTACGTGGAGTGGATGGACTGACGGGGACTTATATAAATGCTAAACATCGCTAGCTGTCACCGGAACAGCGGCATAGCTTCCTGCTCGGATCGATCGCCCGGCGTCTGATTCATGAAGCTGACGGCGAAAGAGGTTGACGGATTGTTGCAATCTTATCGATTTGATGCATGCAACAAAAGATTGGGATATCAAGCTGCAGTCTTCATATCGTAAAGCGTCTTTGCACATGACCCCATCCAAGTTGGAGCGTCCAAAACTGAGCACAACTCATCTAGCCTACATGAACAATTACATTCCCGGTGTGGAATGCTATTAAATTCCAGGTATGAATGAATAAATAAAAAGGCATCGCTTTGTCTTTGATCGTCGTCGGCACGTCGGGAAAGCCTCCGCTAACTGCGTCATAAAATCTAAATTATTGCAAAATTGCTTCTCGGTTCATTTCTCCAAAGTGGATGCAATTACACTGAGTGTGACAGGCTGCGCATGGTGTAATCCCAAATGTTATTAAGCGCCGCATACTGGTAATCAAGACAAAGGGAGCAAACAAGCTCACGTTACCATTTCATATTTCCAGTACACACCGACACACAGCAAAAATGAATTCAACCAAAATGACCAAACTACAAGCTAACGTCCACATGACAAAGGCGGGAGGGACATCAAGACAGGAAAAATAAAAGCGCATCTGACTCTCATCAAGCAGTTCAAATCTAATGACCAGGTACATGTCGGTAACATATCCTCAGTTGACACTGCTAATTGGCGGACATGTCAGAGGATGGTTAGCAGCTCAGGAAATCACACATGCTCATTGATTTCCCCCTCCCCTTCCCATCGGACACTATACAGCTTAATCCACTCTACGGCGCCATTGTTGTAAATCCTCAATGGCTTCTGAGGAGGAAGAGGAGAAGGAGGAGGAAATAGAGAGGCAAAGACAGCAGAGAGTACAAGCGATTAAAAGACACTTGGGATGTGAAAGGTGAACGGGGGAATAGCGGCATTGATGCAAATTGAGAGTTTATAGCTGTGGCGGGATGTTTATGGGATGGCACAAGGTTGTCATGTGGCAGAAGGGTTGCGTCGCCAGTGACCATGACCGACAACACGTATCAAGTCCTAAGGTAGATGCACGAGAAAATTTGAGATAGTGTAACAACCACATGACAAATTAGAATGAGTTAGTTAACATTCTGATGGATTAATTTTAACTTGCATACAAAATATGACTGCAAGATTGTAAACAAGAGTTGACTCTAATATCAGATTATCTTGATTGGGGCCACGCAAACAACAGAGCAGCAGTGTATTACTTCTCAGAAGAACTGCTGGCACATTCTGAGAGACTCACACAAGCATTTATTTTTTTTCCACAACACACGTATCGCCAATCTGCACATTGCCTACATCTTATTGGTTATTTCAAATAATAAATACTAAAAAAAAGATAGAGCAAGAATGATTTCCTACGCCCAACCTAGATGCTTTTTCTTTAAGGTCATTTGAGCAACTAGAGGACAACCAATTCAACACCAGCCACTCAGACAAATTCTCTGCAGTCTCCTTAGGATGCTAGTACAGTTGCCATGGAAACAAACTTTTGTCCAATTCTTGTACCAAAAAAAGGATCTTACTGGCTACTCTTGTCGGTCTTCACACTCCAGCCTTCAAATCACATCACAGCAGAGCCTGCAATTGCAAAAAAAAAAAAAAAAAGCTCCAGTTAACAAATAATTTTGCAACATTGCTGCACCAAGCACTATTACATTAAAAGTATATATATATTTTTATCCATAATATATATTGTGGTGATTGGAAGGGTTTAATGGCCGAAGATGCGCACTGCCTAGAAACAGCATGTCGGTGTGTGTTTGCACCAGCGTACGGCTGAGCTGCTTCGACACGTTCCTCAGCTGCCCGTCCATGTGAGCTACGTCCAGTCAGAGTGCATTCCGTCAGAGACCTGCACGCAGATATCTTCAAACAGCTGAGCTCGCATTTCCCACCTTTAAAAAAAAAAAAAAGATTATTAATAAGGCAACATGCATTGGTGTTTTGATTCATTTTTACAACGAAAGCGGAATTAGTCCGAAGCGAGCGCAAATTATTTGCCTCTGCGTGTGTCCATTGAGATAACACGTCATGCTGCTATCATAAATTTATTGTCTTTTGAAGAGGCAGAAATGGGGGAGGAGAAATAAACTCTCTCATTTAAAAGCCATTCGCTCGCATATGGCTAATTTCAAGGTTGAACATCCAGAAAATAATCTCATGCATTTTTGTCACAGCACAACAAAGCATGAATTAATTTTTTTTCGGGTGATAGGGTGGGGCGGGGGGGGGGTTGCGTCGCATCTGCCCAAACCATTTCGAAAATGTCTTTTATTCCTTTTGATCTTTGCTCTGAAATATATTTCCCTGTCCAATAAACGGAAAGAGGCACACACGTGATTGATAATGCATGCATGCATGCACGCTCCGCTGGCTGCTAGCGCCTTGCTTTGATCTCGGTCAAAAGTGACGGAGACGTTCTGATAAAATGTAGGCCAAGCTTCACTGCGCACGTGCGCCGGGTTCAAGGAAGCCGATGATGCAGTCGAGGCATCATATATATTATTGGGCATCACTACTGAAATGATGCTGTCCATCACAATCTTAATGACCCGCTCGCCCTTTCAACCCGCTGGGAGCAAGAGCCAAACAAGCCGTATAGAGAAAAGGACTCGAGAGTCCAATGCAAACATCTTCCTTAGTGAGGACTATGTACGTATATAGAGACCAGCTTGAGTTCTTTGACAGCTGTGGCCTTTCCATACTGGGCCTGAAGACCAAACAGTCCTTGACACACACACACACATATACACACACATAGCATCACACTACCTCTGCACTTCTATAACGTCTATGTATTATTCATTCATCTAGCAACGAGCAGGATGTGGGGCCTTGTCAAGAACTGAAGCCACCAGAGTGGGGAGGCAATCCACATGTACACTTTTATAGCATTAATATAGTATATATATACTATATTAATGCTATAAATTGTACATGTGTATATATATATATGCATCTAGATACATATATATGCCTCCTCAGAAAAAAACGGAACAACCATTAACGTAGCTTCTCGTTTCACAGTCCATGCACCGACTCAACTTGAGGTGAAATGACTCAACTCTCAGCCAGAACAGATTGGCTCCCCTGGCCAATCTCAGACAGCAATCGGACTGGCATTTTTTTGCTCTCTTCCAGTCCGTCACTCAAGAGACATTCGGAGATGAAAGCGTTGAGACGTTCGCTCAGAAGGAGCCGTCGTTCCCTCGATGAGAAGAAGAATCTCTGTAGCAAGCTGGGAGGATGACATGAGGAAGGAAGTGAAGTTTGGAGCAGGCCGCACGTAAGAAGAGTAGGCAGTAGATAGATAGATCGGCTGATCTCCTGAAAAAAGTCAGGGAGAGGGGTAAAGGAAATTGAACATGGAATTGACTGCTGAAATGAACTGAATACCGCAGATCATGTGATGATAGCACAGGAACTCTTTTATTTCTGTCTGGTGTACATTCCAGTAAAGTGGAGAGAATAATGAGCCGATGGGCGGGTCACAAAATTAGTAAAATAGACAAAGGAGGTCCAATTTTTCCTGAAAACTGAACTAGCAATAAATAGCCATCCATTTTCTACATCGCTTGTTCTAATCGCAGTTCACTTTGGGCTAGAGGCAAGTTACATCCCGGACTGGTCGCCGGCCAAGTGTCGTGCGATAAATATATTGCATCCGACGTCACAAAAACGCCAAAAGCAGCTGAAGGCCAGTTAACATATAAGTGCCTAAAATGCATGCTTGAGGTGACATAGGTTCATTTATTTGATCTAAAATAGATAGTCCTCATTAGAGCATACGGCCAGGCAAGACAAAGAGGGAAAGAAATGGGAAGGGAAGCGTGGCTGAAACCTTGAGGCTTCACTTTCAATCAGGCCTGATCTTCTGACGCCTGACATTTGGACTAACAATGGCCAGCACTACTGTGAGTAAAAAACAAGGCCCAGGGGAGGGGCCGGCCCCTAACCGTGCGGCCCACCGTGACCCATCGCCACTGAGAGCGAGGGCACGTCAGCACAATCACATTATGCGAGATAAATGCCCAGCCAGCTACCAAATGTGGATGGCTTCTTTAGAAGAGAAGCCTGCCACATGGCCCCATTTGGACAACTTCTGAGTTTGAACATAACACTCGAGCGTGTGTGTGTATGTGTGTGTGTGTGTCAGCAACACATTCTTGATGCCCTTGAGCATGGCGACAGACAGCTGCACACTGGCGAAGTTGAGAAAGGGCCCTGTGAGCATGACTTGTCCACAATGCATGCTTATGAAACGCTGCCTGTCGGCCTGATGACTCCTTCAAAGACTCCACAACTTTTACAGCCCCATTTTTCTTTTTTTTTTATGTGACAATAAATGATAAGAAAGTTCCAGCAGGATTAGCACAGCAATGTGCTCTTCAATACATGACAGTGATGCATTTATCCGCTTATCTTTACAACATTGTTTCCACCAAGCAGCACAGTTCAGTATGTGTTTAGAGTTCCCCGTGGCATTTTTATTCAAGGGGAAAAGAATAAGTGGAGCACCAATCTCCTTTAGGCAACAAACAGCAAACACAACAGAAAAGTCTACTTACTGTCTAATGTTTTTTTTTTGTATATATAATGACAAATAATGAAAGCCCTCAACAAAGTCTAAAGTGTGGTTCTAAGCAAACATTGCTTAAATCAAGCTCCTGAAGGTATCAAGGGCCTACTTAGGGGTGGGAATAGCGACATGGAGGTCCACAGAAATATTTGCCAGCTGTTAGCACTAGCTCATTTGGGTAATGAGTACCCGCTTACGTTGTCTATTGCCACACAGGCGGTGACAACACTCCCGGAATTGTTGCATCCGTACGAGACGTGAATTTGCCACATTTGAAGGGGTATTTAAAAAAAAAAAATGACGTCAGCTGTGTTCACGCCCACAACGGCGCACATTGACCTTTTTTTAACCGCATCATACTTAACTTGGTTTGTCTGGTTTGATTTGGTTGACAAACCTTTGTCGATTATTAGAAGCAATACAAATGTTACACTCTGTCACATCTAGAAAAAGTTGTATTGTTCCAAATGGTAGCGAACTGAATAAAACCACATCGTGCTACTTGGTGGAAAAATGACTTATATTGACTGTTAATGCCTGTAAAAGTGAAAGCAACCAGCTGCCAAACAAATGGAAATGCATTCTAAAGCCTCTAAAGGCTGTTTGACTGCCTTTTGCCTTTAGAGCAGCCTGTGACTGTTGATCTCGCTGTAAGTGTGAGAGCGGGGCTTGTTGGCAGGCGTCATAACCTAAATGCCTTCAGGTCAGAGGGATTCGCACCACCCAGAATGAAAATTCCTGTGTTTGCCAATGCTGTTATTACCATCTTCTGTGCTAACTTGAACAAACAGAAGCATCAACAATCAAATCTGAACTACAATCGTCAGTTGTATTTGCAAAAGGCGCTCCAAGGAAGATATCCATACTGTGGGAATAACAATCTCATAATGACTTCCTATTTCAGCAGAGCCAGACTGGATTTCATAGTTAAGAATATTACTTTTTTTTTTTTACACAGAAGGTAGGTCATACAGGGACTGGATCTCTCCTTCCCCTGTGGCTGTGTAATTATATCAGAGGATGTCCTTTTAAACATGTGCGTGCACACACACAAACACACACCCACACACACAGTCCTAAGTAACATATACTATATGTTCCAAACCTGAGGCTTTCATTTCTCGTGGAGCCCCCAGTGGAGTGACCGATTTCTCTAAACTGCACCCTTGGGCAAGCGAATGACTGGAAGATGGCCTGTCAGGAAGCCATTGGTTCACCTGCCAGTGCACAAACACACACACAGAAGCAAGCGATCCGTGGGGCCCACAGTCATGTGAGGCGGAAATGGGTGATAAAATACTCATTTTCCTTCATTGCCGGCTCATTTGTCTTCGTCGGGTAGGTGCGGGCGATTGCCAGTCATGGAAATAGCGTCGGACAACAGAGCTGAGTCACGTCATGCCTTCATCCATCATTTCTCCCCAAGTCTCGCTGGCTGCTTTATTCTTTCTTACACTTGCCTCTTTGGCTCTTCACTTTGAGCAGTCAACATTGAAGGTCATGTCAATGTTTTTATTTTGGGCGGTGGGAGCTGTGAGTACTTTTACAAAAAAAGTAAGTGCACCTGCGAGAGGGATTGTTGCTCGAGTGATGCACCTCACCGACCTGTGTGTCGAGAAGTGACTAATTTAGTGGAAATGCGCCAGATGCCCAGCCTAACCCAAGCGTTAATCAACAACCTGTGTAGCCAATTAGCGGCCTCCATTTTCACCCAATTACATTTAAACACATAATCGGATAATTCCAAACAGCACACAACCATCTTAACAATCATCGAATTCATCGATGTCCTACAAAGAAGATCCATCAATCGAAGCAATCCAAATGTTTCTTCTTCTCTTCACTTGGACATTTGCCATGAAGAACAAGTCATTTCTCACGAGGACGAAGGAGAAAGTCAGTTCTTCCTTCACAACTGTCCATTAGTGTGTGCGTGTCCTGGTTTTGAATGGCACTGTTAGTGAGGCTAACATGAGGCTGGAGTATGAGCTGTCAATTATTTTGCTCCCACACTTCAACAAGCTGTACAGGTGATGGAGAGGGAGCTCCAGGTAAGATCCTCATCATCTCCTTCCTACTATTCACACGCGCACACACACACACACACACACACACACACATAGCCTGAGATGCCTACACGTTTAGGACTCTAGTAGAATTCATGCACCTTGTGTGTGTGTGTGTGTGTGTCTGTGTGTGTGTGCGTGCGTGCGTATGACTCAGCAGCATTCAGCCCCACGGGGACGCAGGCTGCCTGTTAGCGCTCTGCTACCTGCCTGAATCGATGCGTCACCATCCCACCTGAATGCCGCAGACAGGATAAGAGCAGAGATGCAGAGACGAGTGCAATTGTCTCCAAGCGCAAAGTGATGCTCTCGATCACTCTTTCTCCCTTTCTGTCCTTTTAGCAACATAACAACCCAGTCGTGTCTAAACGACTTCTATCAGCAAACAAAACACGTTATTTGATCGGGGGTGAACAGAGGTTTTCTTGTCTCTTTGCAAATGAAATATTTGGAATGATAGGGGTTTCTGTTGTGTTAGTCAATATGCGTTCTTTTATTGGCTGGGCTTCTTGCCAAGCAGCACCAATTAATCCGGTTTGCCACCTCGACCCCAAATGTAAAAAACGAAGCCTTTGTTGCATTGACTCTGGACACTCTTGGACACAAATGATCCATAATTCAAGTCTCTACTCTATCGACACAGCCAAACAATTTCACATTGGCTACATCGTCGTAAAAAAAGGAAGTAGAAACAAGTCCGTTCCAGGACAGCTGCGAAGCAATCAAACTTATTGGAAAACAGATTTCTTAAATTGAAGCGGCAACATGGACACTGGCGCAAAAGATGTTTTTGTGCCTTGCACATCTGGTCTGCACTATCCCTTGATGGAGATGTCACAGCAAAATATTTGATAAATCAACACTGACAAAATAAGCAATCAATCTCCACAATTACTACTTTCCTTGAATCAGGGCCATAGCGCCATCTGGTGGCAGTTTAATGGAAAAACACAATAAAACCGTGAATAGCTGAGCAACAGAAAAACATGAATAGGTCTATTTGTTTGTTGACTCTGGAGAATATCTAAGTATTCTTTATATGCAGTGCTGTAGCGCTAAACGCCTGATTAAGACATAACTGACAATTTGTGTCTTGTCTCTGAGATGCAAACAGGGAATGAAGACGCCTGAGGCTAGCACGCTCTCCGACATGCTCGATGGCGACACTATAGCCACTGGTGGTTGACTAGAGGTGGGAATGAGTCAAACTAGGTTGTGATCACAAAAGTCGGAAAAAAAAAAATTATAGCCCTGATCCTCATTATCATCCAAGTTGGGTCAGTGGGTTCTCCACAAATGTGGCTCAGATGATGTTTGGTGGACACACGCTAGTTTCTGTGAAAAATGAAAATTTTCTTTGCAGTACAGCGGGGTGCCGGAGGACTGGGGCCGGTTCACTTTATGGTCTCACGTGCCTGCAGCTGCTTATACAAGCTACGCCTGCCAGCGCCTCGAGTCCAATTAAGTTGTGTTTTTGGGACAGAAACAATAACTCTCTTGACCATCTGACTTCTTATTGCTTATAATAATACACTGTTCGCTTTTGACAAAGAGGTATTATTTTTCCCAGTAATGAGAAGCAGATAGAAATCAGTCAAAAATTGTGGAGAGCAAACAACAGAGAGAAGCAAAAATGCATCCTATTAATATCTAAGCGAGCAATTGTTACTCACCAGTTGATAAAAACAAAATGAGGGGATGCAATATTACTGCAGGTCTGCCTTTGACACTGTGACTGTATACTTGGAGATGAAGACATTATAATTCCTCTGCTGTGTTGACAAGCATCAAAGGTTAAATATGTAGTGTGCACGTGTGTGTATGTGCGTGTGTAGGATAGGGCTGGTGAGGGACTCATGAATTATAATGTGAGCTGCCAGTGTGAGCTTGTCCTCAGGATGGTGGTGAAGCGGCCAGTTCATGTTGGGTCAAGGCGTCTTGGTGCTTGATTAGAACAACCTTGCTCGGATTGAAAACACGCAGCCTATGCATAAGCTGAACAGCTGTCAAGTAGGACCAGTCACCAGAATGTTATCATAATTATGTCACCAAAAAAAGATCACCATCCAAGCACCTTGTTTAGACAACCCTGACGAAGGGAGGAGCCGAATGGTGTGGAAGGTAGAGATGATGATGATGATGGGGGAGGTGAGAAACAGAGATAGCGAAAGGGGAGAGGGGCAGGTCACCCCAGGGGCTTGGCAGAGTGTGGGGCAAAACGTGAAGGTCATGTCGCTGAGCATCAGATCAGCCGGGCCACTGGCCTGAGCGGGGAGCATTAGTGAAAGAATGCTATCACCAAAAAGCTTTTCAGGTATTTACTGTGTCTTTGTTGCACTCAAAATCAAGCCAAACATTTTGTTTGCAATAATATGTTCTATGCCGTCCCCAATGAGTATTTGGATTAATATTGCATTTGTGGAACATGTATTAAGCAGAAAAAAAATCGACTTCTTTTCATTTATCTCAGGGGGCGGACATTTTTCCTTGTACCGGCACTTGCTGGCAACCGGGACAAACTCCAGCTCCAAGAACTACAAAAAAAATGGAACAATGTGCAACTAATTTTGGGGTTTTGTCCGTTCAATGGAAAAGCATCCCCTACCCCAAAACCTAACCAATCAGTGTCTCAAAAATTGTGTTCGGCCTCAGAGGCTCCACTGTAGTGGATTTCATCCTAGGTGGAATAACGCACTTTTAACAGTTCTGGGCAGATCCTGTTTATAGAATAGTCGCTGGACTGGATCACATCAAACCTTCAGAAAGTTACGCTGTGACTCAGAGAACAAGTGGTGTGGGAGGCAAACAATATTGACTCCACAAGAAAACAAATAGATTCTTTCTGGTGCGTGAAGTTTCCTTGATACCTTAACTCTGAACATGATATCGAAAGAACATCTATGATTGGATCTGGTGTGTGTTTGGCTGTGTGTAGGACTAAAACCGTCTGGCCTCATCTGGAGGATTTCAATAAATAGCCATTCCCCAAAATGGCTGCTTTACTCACAGGTCAATTTCCCTGCGGTGTGTGAGAGGAGACTCCCAAGGGAGAAGAGAATGAGAATAAAAGTGTGCAGGCTGCTGGCCAATATCACCTCAGAACCACCAGACGCTTAATACCTGGTTACACTGACTGCTCTCATCCTCACAACTCTTGTATTTACATGCAAGTTTTGCAAGTGCACTAGTGTGTCAAATGCATGGAATGCAATAAAGGTGGACCAAACCTTGAGGTATGCCTCCAGGATATCCAGTACGATATTCTCTGTAGTTTTGTGGTGGGGGGGGGGGGGGGGTTCTGAAAAACAAAACAATGACATGAAGTATGAAAGGTTAAAAGTATTCTCATCCTCATCTGCTAATATGAATGTGTAGCCCATACATAACAGCTGTCTGATGTGTTGTTGTGGTACGCGCCTTCCAGGACCTGCCATGTTCACACATTAGTGTGTGACCTCCACTAGATGACAACGTGAGATTGTGCCTCAGATCAGATACACACGCGCGCCTACACGCACGCACGCAACACCATCACACTGCCGTGCTCAAAAATGGAAATTATCAAAAGAAGAATGAAAGAAAAGTCTATGATTGCATTCCTTCATATATATAAAGGGTATATGTATATCAAAAGTCACTCCTTGGTTATCAGAAATGCAGCCGCTCTGGTTCACCTTCAGAAGGCATCCGCATATGATTCACAAAGGTGTTACATACATACGCCTTCGGAGGATGACTCACTAGTAAGAATAATATCACAAGGTAGCTTCAACGGTGGCCTTACTGAAAAGCTGAAAAGAGGTTTCAGGGGAAAAGGGCTCCGTGTTAATGGTTCACATGCTGGAGGAATAAGCCTCCCTTGAGCAAATTTGCCTTTAATGAAAGCCTTACAAAATAGCCTTAAAAAAAAAAAAAAAAAAAAAATCTTATCGCAAAGAGACCTAAACGAGGAAACGTACAGTATTATAAAAGGTCATCAGTGGCAGCAGTTATGTCCTAATGACACGTAATTGAAAAGAACGTGCGTGTGATTAAGTCATGTGACGCTGATGAGGAGGGTGCCACACTTAGTCCCACGGAAGCACAAGCAACAAAGCTTCGTGTTTATTAACGATGCTCATGGGGCAACAAATGAAGCATGAAATGACTATGTGACACACGCACACACACACACAACACACACACAGTAGATATGCATTTTTGGGGATAATATTACTCAATTGAATTGTTTATTTTAAACTCACCCACTGCTAGAATCAAGAAAAAAAAGTCTAGTCAACAATTTTGCAAAACTCTGACCAGGTTTTATGAATAGAATAGAATAGAATAGAATGTCCTTTGTTGTCATTTTACAATGCAATTTTACAAAATTGGAGCGAACCAGTGCAGTGAGAATGTAGAAAAAAGAAATCCCAAAAATTAAGAAGTACAAGTTTAAGTGGTACGCAGGTGCACTCTGAAAATATTAAAAGCGTACCACCAGTGTGTTACTGCACACAAAACATTTTGCGATATCCTATGCAAGCTTTGCTTTTGTATAATCCGATTTTTTTAATACAATAGGATAGAACACAATAGAATTTGAACACTTTTAATGTGGAGTGATTTTAGTTTAAAAGGAGCTGGGGATGAAAATAACCATGGCATGAGAATGCGTGGTCCAGTTAGCGTGCATGCCAGTTGGTCAAATCTTGCAACCGTTAGTACAGATCACTTATTTATGACATAGAGGTAAGACAAATGTGCTGTTTTGGACCACTTGGGGGTTTAAACTCCCCCCTGACACACACACAATACACACACACAAACACGCTTTTTCCGTCCTTTCAGTGCTTAGCTTGATAGAATGATTTTTCTCTGAGTGAGTGTATTGCTGCCATCTATAGGCAAAAGGGTTCAAACCTTCTCACCTGCAAATAGTCTGCAGCCCAACAGCTAAAATATGCTGCTCATGAAGAATTCAAAGCACATCGCAACCTCAAAGTGTCCTCATCTAACACAAGCTGACCAAAAGTGACCTGTGGGGCAGAGCTGATTGACACTCTGCTGCCCTGATGCCACTGGCCGGCTCACCTGGCAGCAGGTAAAAAGGCGGGAGGAATCATTCAGAGGGTGCCCGCCACCCTCTAACACACCATACACACATATACAAGAAAAAGACTTGAAAAGAGATTGTTTTCATGTTACAGGCAGGCTGCTGAATAATAATTCACCACTTATGTATACGAGACGGATGGCTTGAGTGAAGGCAGCTAATTGGAAGTTTAAGGTGAAATCAGACAGGAAATTGGCTGTGCTTAATTTATGCTCTCTTGATGGTTTGTAAATGAAGTCAGCGGCAGAGTATCAATCACGGGTAGTGAAATTTGAGTATTATCTCACGTATGGTAATCAAATATTACAATTAGAGCATTAGTGCTGATGCCGTCATTTTGGTGCGTCAACCATTTGGACTGAAAATCTTGAGCGAATTCTGCTTCTGTGCCCATTGAAATAAAGGCCAGGCCCCCATTCGTGGTTAATGAAATCCAATGTTGACACGGGAAGTCTGTCAGAGGGCGCTATGATCGAGGTTCAGTGTGTGTGCGTGTGTGTGTTGGGGTGATCCACTCATACTCGCGCTGCGTTTCGTCTCTTTGTGTGACAGACAAAGCTGATAGCGCTCCGTCTTTCTGGCGAGATAGCATCAATATACAAACGGCGCCCTGCCATTATTGACACTGCATTTGAGTCAGTGTGTGAGTGACAAAGAGGGAAAAGAATACGCAGAAGGGTAATGGAGTGTGTGTTGTCAGTTTGCCATGTCTTCCTTTTCCTCTTGGCACAAAAAGAGGGTAAAAAAAAAATGCATGGTCCATCATTTGCAATTCAATTTAAGTTTTCTTACTAAAAAAAATAAAACCTTCTCTATTAAGGACACTGTTAAAGTGTAAGACAGGACAGAGAAATCCTCTGGAAAGAAACTCAAATTCTGCAATAAAGAACCAGGATATGTGTTTGCCCCTTTTGCTCTGATAGAAAATAATACGGCATTTAAAGTGCGGCGCTGAGTGGTATCATAATAATAGGAGGAAGGGGAAATGCCTCAATAGTTAAAAAAAAAAAAAAAAAAAGAGGCAAAGGACACACAAGGAAAGAAGGGATGATAAGACTGTTGCCTTATCTTGGTGAGTGGGGCAGGATTAAACGGTGTGCTTTTTTTGGTGAATGTGCTAGCATCATCATCATACAATCGCCCTTTGAGTGGCATCCAGGGGAGCGCTGAGAGGGGTTAAAGAGCAGCGTTGCCCCCTGACACAAGGTTGGTGGATATTTTTGCCCCCCAACTATAACTATACCAGAAAGTGTGGCGCTGCTACCGTCAAGCTGGCCCCGCCTCCTGCTGCACTACCCCCGCCCACCACTTGCAAAACTCACTTCATTGTGCTTGATTTTTTTATTGTCATTCTCCAGACGTACTTTGCCCCTCCGGCGTCAGACATAAAAGTGTCAGGTTCTTGCACCGGCCAACCTTTGGCTCGCGTGCAGTGACAGGCAGCGATTCGGTCCAGACACCAAGGTCAGGTCCCCTGCTGTTATCTCTACCCACTGCAAAGACCAAGCACCCTTTGGATGTCCACTCTCTGCCTACAGTCTGTGAATACTGGCTGGAAAGCAAGCGGGTTGAGAGACATGCTGTCCAGATGGTGTGGTCAGTGCAGGAAGTCACAAGAAAAATCAAAGGCAGAAACCTTGCAACGGGGAAGGCAATCGCAAGGTGAAGGGGTCCGTAAGTGACGGCTAACATTGGCCCATATCTAATTATAAAACAATTGGGATTCAGAAAACGTTTTTTAATTCCCAAGTGGCACTGCGTTCCACACTGCATGTCAAAAATCCCCTGTATAGGGCCCCTTAGTTGCTGCTATTGGTTGCTGATGACTAAGGGGGGGGGGGGGGGGGGGGTCATGAGAGAAAGCATATATTGCTCAATATCAATGAGATGGATGAAAACCTGACGGGTCAAGATTCGGGTAGCCTTGCTATTAAACACACCGACTGTCCCGCCCGCTGAGCATCAGAAAAAAATGACTGCACACTATCTATTAGGTAACATTATTTAAACAGCACAGCAGCCAATCGTCTCGTTAAATAAACGAACAAATCAATAAACAAACCTACATTTAGTATTTCCTTTCATCATTTGAAAGAAGAAACATTTAAAATAAAAATGCCAAAACAAAAATATGCTAGGGATTCTTCAGTATTTTAATAAAGAACCTCGCTGGAGGCTGTAATGGATGACTTGAAAAGAAGCCTTGGAGTACTCAACAGACTAATCATCAGTCAATTTGACTGACACAGATTCAGACACTAATGGCAGTTAGTTTTCAATGAACACAACGCACACGTTTTGGGAATGTGGAAGGAGGTATCAGCCGTCGTCATATTCTGCACTAGCACGATTCTTTTATTTCAATAATATTTGCAAGGCATTCAAACACTTTAGAGTGCTTTTACAACGTTAAGATTATTTATATTTTGAGAGACTCCTGTTGCCCGTAATCCAAGACAGGCAGGATTTGCTCTTGACTGAAAAGAGCAGTTATGCAATGTTTTTTTTTTTTTTGCATTTGGGTTTTGCAGAGGACAACATAAATAGTAACAGCACTGCCTGAGGTGTGGCTTAAATTGACATTGCATAGCAGTACAGGCGTGATCTCCCTTACACTAACTTTAATAGAATCCTATTGCACACACGCCATATGGAGGCATAATAGCGCCATAAAATCATGTGATGCATCCCTGACCGAGGCAAAGATGTTATAAAAGCATGATGATGGGATCTAATATAAGACAGGTGAGACTTGTTTGTAGTGTTTATAAACACAACAGGAGTCAAAATGAATATGTCTAACAGCGCCAATGAAAACTGAATTGATGTACAGAGTAGTTCATGTTGCGGAGCATATTTGATATTAGATTCACAGATTAAGTAGAGGTGGATGGATTAATCGACAACTGAGCGACAATCAAATTAGCCGCATTATTTTTGACAATCGATGAATCGTTTAGATACCAGTGTTAATTGTTGATAACTATGCTATTGGAATGTGGGAGGAAGTTTGGGGAGAACAGGCAAAGC
The DNA here is from genome assembly GCF_033458585.1 of Syngnathus typhle. Lineage (NCBI taxonomy): Eukaryota > Metazoa > Chordata > Actinopteri > Syngnathiformes > Syngnathidae > Syngnathus > Syngnathus typhle. The sequence goes on from NC_083748.1 coordinate 9,431,689, forward strand.
AATCACAGAACTGCCTTAGCGTCTTTAATAAAAGCCGATTCAATTAGCAAGAGCGCTCCCTGGAAATGTGTGCAAGTGAATGGTGACAGTCATTAATGGAGTCACACATTTCAATTAGGATCACAGGCAAAGTCTCACTTCCACAAAGCCAAGTTGACTCCAGCGAGAAGGTGGGAAAAAAATGGGTGGGGGTGAAGGAGAGAGAAATGGAGGCGTGGATTAAGTCAAAGAAGGAGCAGACTGATGTGTGAAAACGGCTCCGAACTTTTATGTGACTGCATGTGTCTTACTTTACGTGAATTGATCCCCATTAAGTGTTTTAAAGGGCAGCGCTTTGTCAAAGTCTGACATCACCTCTTGCTGTTTGACACCTCCTCAGCTGATTGGCACTTAAAGGAGTGCGGAGGCGACCTGGTGAAGCATATAGAACATTAAACGACAAGACGGAAAGGTTAAAACTCACGCCTCAACTCAAACAATTACCTGTCAGATGGCTGCACTTAAGTGAAAAAAAAAACAACTGCTAATTACAGTATCTTGGACTTCCCTCCCTCACTTCTCCAACAATTACGTTACCTATTGCTGTCAATTGGGCCCCGCAAACGGTTCCAGACTGGAAATCAATACAGCCGCATAGAGAAGCATGCCTTCCGAGCTCCACTACGCAGTTGATTCCTCCAATCAAAGCGGTGCCGGTTACCACGGCAACCGCAGTCCCAAGTCCTTCACGGCGCAGAGGAAAAAGTACATGGTTGAGAATGAAGCAGGCACAGAAAACAAAATCTCTTTAAAAGTCTTAGAAGGGAGAGGGGCATAAGATGACAGGCATGTGATGTGCATGACGAGATTCTAATTGACTGAATGGAATAAAACTAAGTTTCCCTGAAAAAGCAAACACCAAGCCTAATTTCACACCACTTCCACATTCGATAAGACCCGGTCCTCCGTTCTATTTTTTCCCCATTGTGCTCCTCTATTGAATATATATTGCTGAATATCCCTCTTATTTCTCTAAATCAGTCAACTTAATTAAAGTCCTCGTGTTTCTAATAAAAACCAAATGGCATCACAGCAGTGGCTGGGCTCTTCGAAGCTTGTTTAATCGGAGGGTGGCTGAGTCGGAGAAGGCAATAACAGCGTGAATAGAGGCTGGTATTTGTAAAGAAATGTCAAGGAGAGAGATGAGATATGAGTCTCGGGCAGAAAACTTAAATACAGCGCGGGCTTCAATATAGGCAATATGGGCGTCATGGCTATTGGGTCAGAGCAGACTAATCCTTGGTGGCGTTTGGAAGAAGAGGAGGTATTGACTTGAGTCTCAAACACACACCCACACACAAGATGTACGCATGCCTGAATCCATCATCATCATTATCATGACATCATTGGACCACTGGTGGACCAACTGTGCTTTTGTGTAGCATTTGATGTATTGATAAGAAAAACTGGGATCAATACGTCTATCGATCGTGAGGTCAAATTACTTCTCACCACGTCCATTAAGAGCTACACACTAATGCGACTTATTATGGGCGTGACAGGTGGGACTGTTTGGTGTGATGCAGTACAAAGTACCCGAAAAATAGTGTTGTGATTTTTCAGACAGACATTTTCTAGAATGTTACAACTTGGGAGAATGAACAAATGATATTTAGGGGTGCACATTTTAGGTCAACTTTTCTTTTTATAAAGGGTCCCAAAGCCCAAGAGCTTGAGAACCCTTAAATATCAGATCAGCCTGGATCCAAACATGCGGGAATTGATACCTAGTGGGTGGAAGAACGACAAAAATGAGCATAGGTTATATGTGTTAGCATACGACATTACCTTACAATGTCTCCACCACCGTGGTGGTCCATAGGCTTTAAGCCAAGTAAACACAGGAGAGCCTCGTTCTCCTCCATTGCTGTCAATAGAAAAATATCTCATAAACAAAGTCGAACAAACGCACATTCGTTCACACACAGGGTGAAAGGGTCAAGTGCGCGCCTGCGTATCCGTGGTGCTGTTTGTCGTACCTCTGTGCGCTGACCTCGGGGGTTATCTGTAGGCTTGCTCCAGACCTTGCTGCAAGCGCAAACCAACAGTCACCATGGTAACAGCAGCAGGGACAATACATGGCCTGTCCGCTGTTTTCCTGGTGTGCATCCGCACATGCACCTTCTCATGACCACGTCTCTGCAGAGGTTTAATATGGCGGAACGACACACATACACACGCATACGCGGACTCACAAACACATTAATACACGCTCACTTCACTATTCATCTGTCCTCCACTTCATTTATACCTCGTTTCCTTTGCTTCTCTCTCTTAATGAAATCACAAGCACGGCACACAATCAAGCCTGTAGGCCTTGTAAGACGGCTGCACGCGAGCCCATTTCCAGTCATTATTAGCATACTGCAACGAGACAGCCATCGCACACATTCACACGTAATGCAAAGACACACAACTTGTAGTCTCATCACCAGCGGATCACCGGGATTTATTTCTGAGAAGGCAAGGGTGTGCCTGTGCAACTTGACAATAAATCAAGGCATCATACACTCCAGAGGGGCAAATCAAGATAATACACTTAAAAAAAATAACTGAAGGATGGCGAGTGGAGAAGACGAGAGTGAGGCTCTTCAGTGGTGGCAGCTAAATAAATAAATGAATGGATGTCTAACAGAAAGCACAGAGGGAGGCACGAATTGGATGGATTTGACATGCTCTCTCTTCTTCACTTCTGCTCTTCATGCTTTCTTGCTTGGGGCTTCTCGTCCGTGATTGGTCAGTGAGCTCTGCAAGACAGAGATGGTGGAACACAACAACGGAGTGGCTTGTTTAAAAACTGTACATGACTAAAAGCGGTTGTGCAAATTAAGTCCTAAAACAGGGTGGATCCAACATACGAGAAAAGACAACTTTTCAGCTGTTACCAAATCGACCATATAGCCTAAGAGCTTCTGGCAATCTTCACTTGTTTATTTGAACGCTTCGTCCATGGCTACACACCGATGTGACGGCCTACTCATGAAGAAGACCGAACGTGGCAACTAGTGTAGAATGAGGCTAAAAATACCCAGCCGCCAAGTGGAATTTCATTTTAGTCTGCTCTTTGTACAGTAAATAATGTTATATCATACATATATAATATATTCCAAGAAATAATGCCTTGAAAAACATGACATGGTTGTTCATCCAATGAGCGCCTTGTCCTCATTGGGAATACAGATCAGCTAACAAGTGTAGTGTGAACTATTGTTTGAACCATTCCAGCGATATAACTTTAGCCACAAAGGCCACACACTGGTATATTTTCATTCAATTACAATATAACAGTGTTCTGTGTTCTACATTTTACAGTGCTCGACTTCAATAACATTTTCATGATGGCGGCAGAAAAGGAATGATGTCATTATTTGCTATGGCACAAAATGTTCCCAAACGGCTTATGTTCAACCTTTGACGCTCGGCTGTAGCCGGAAAAAGAAATGGAAGCATTAATAAGAATTGTGCTAGTTGGTGCAGAGAAGGAGCAGTTCAGAGCCAGTCGCCACGGGGTACGACTAGACACTGCCTGTGTCAATACGCATTCAAACACACAATCGCGGAGGGAGACGCAGGGTGACAAGGTTAGTGAAGCATTAGCTTGTGGTTGCCGGGGAAGCAAGTTGGCATGCAAACTACCTCGATGCTCTTCTGGCAAGCAGATACGCCCGCGGCCAGGTTAGTTGCTTACTCGCCAAGCACATCCGAGGGCATCGGGGCCTGTGTCGCTGAATTGGAGATGAGAGGAAATTGTGACAAGGGGACTTAGCTTTAATGTTCCGCTCACGTTCGGAAACATAAACTGTGTTTGTTTGCAAACGTGCGAGCAAAGATGGAGTTCGATTGGAGTTGCCGCCGTTGTCACCCGAATACTCGACAATTTGACGGGACGTTATGCCTCATGCATAGTGTATGAAGTCTTTCCAGAATTTTAAAGTGACCCCAAGCACCTCCCACACCATGCACAGCTCGATATGATTCCTCTAGACCACGTTTGGCTTATTGCCATCCACACTTGGATAATTTAATGACAGGGAAGCTTTTTATGCTCGACACCTCAGGCAGGGAGGGCAGCCAAGTATTCTAGCTCAAGGTGTGCCCTAGATTTACGACTACACTTCTCTGCTATGTACACACACTAACACATTTGAGTAAAACTGTAATAAGTCTATCATTGGGGAAAAAAAAAAAGTTTAGTTTTAAAAGGTCACAATCATTTGACTTTATATTCATTTTATACATGATGTGCAAATAATGGTCATTTTTCTTTTTTACATATGAAGTTTTCGTTTAGATTTTTTGCTGGTTTTTTTTTTTTTTAACACGAAGTTTCTATTTAGAAATTTGGCCAAGCACTGAATTGAATAAAGGCCCACTGTTGCATAACAGTGAGCGGTTGGGTCTAGGAAAGGTTGCGTTGTTACGATGGAAGACAACACCACGCATAGCGAACATAAACGTAAATAATTCCAGGGGAATATCTTCACTTTGAAATGTCTTTGAGATTAAACTAAAAAGTTGAACAAACAATTTCACTTTAATATCACCCTGTGAGATGAAAAAGTTTGTTGATGTTAGATGTAAACAGAAGAAACGCACAAAAGACACACAGCAAAGAGGCATTTCTTCCCCCCCCCCTGCTAGTTTCCATCCAATTAGTGAGCAGTGTGAGGTGTCGGAGAATCGTTGCGTTGGATGACTGGAAATCTAATTCAAACGGCAGCGGTGTCAAAGCCGGAGGATACACGTGCGGGCCGCGTTCACACTTCCGCAGTCACCGACTAATAAGCAACAGAGACGGCTGGCAAAGCGCAACCACACCTGAACACACTTTTGGAAACAGATAAAGAGAATGACATTGATGCTTGTGATGAAAAAAATAAAAAATGAAAATGACTCACTCGCTTGGCCCTTTCTCTGCGAAAAACAAAAATAATAGACAAGTAGAAAAATCAATAACTGTCTTCTCTGCTCAGTGCAAACAGCACTCAGCTTGCCTTTCTCCTGGGAGGCCAAGAGACAGTTGCCAGGCAAACACTGTCAATCAGACACTATCGGCGAGCTACGGTTGTTGTTGTTTTTTTTGTTTTTTTTTCCCAAACAAAACACACACAAGGTTACTGTTAGGCCATCTAGCGAGTCGATTCGTTTGCCTTTACGTGCACAGCTCTTCAATCATCTTAGATGTTTGTTAGAAAGACATGTTTTACTGACGGTTTTACTGGCCGACTTGAGGACTTTGGCCCTCTGTTCATTCAAATAGCTTGCTTGGCACGCACATACATTATTTGCTGTCAAAGCCGCACCAGAGACGGATTTATTTAAAGTTACTAACCCAATGGGACTTGATGCTGCCAATGTACAAAACTTGGGTGAAGTCTCATAATGTAATGAGATGCAGAAGTTGACTATTAAATAGAAAAACTTTTTTAGTTGATTAATAAAAAAAAAAAAAACCACGTGGCCACTGTTCCCCCCCCCCCCCCCCCCTAAAACTGACAGCAGCCAGAGGAAGGGTACACCCAGGACTTATCGCCAATCAAATTCCAGAACACATATAGACAAAGAAACCCTCACATCAACGGGAGCCACTAGAATGTTTGATGAAGCTTAGTAGCATTTTAAGAAACCAGAAAAAGACAAGGAAAACACAAACGGCACTGAGAACTTCCAGTAATGGGAGACTATGAGGCATACAGCTATTATTCCACATTGCTGTCAGAATTAGACTGATCTATTCATGTTGCTGTGAAATTTACAATGAGTATGCTAATATTCAATAAATGGTACCTCAAGTAACAAAAGTTATGACTGTAGGAAATGAGCAATGGTTTAATGCTATTTAGCCAATATTTTCCCCTTTGATGACATCATCACTGTCGTAAGTGCTTATTTGCCAGAGCTAATTACATAGATTTTCACTCACCCCCCACCACCACAAAGAAAAGTCAAATTTGAGGCCTGCTTGGGCAACGACTATGTTAATGATAGCGAATATCGCTAATCACTAATTCGATCTGCCGCTATGTGTAAATGAACAACTCGCCCCGCTGAGTCACAACTCTCCAATAAAGCGTGTCTGGCATGAAATGAAGAAAAGGACATGGCAGCTGAAATGTGGCAGGGGGAAATTGATCACGCGATACATGGAAGTGGAGAGCGGAGGCAAAGGCGAGAGGTTTAGCTGGCTCTAAGATATAGCTTTCAGCCAATGTTGTGGAGGATGAGTGTGTGTGTATGTGTGTGTGTGTGCGTATGTGCATTTGCAGGAGAAAACAGCTCATCTTGATGTGGTCTGTGGCTTCGCGGGATGGTCGCCTTGGTGATGATGGATGACAGAGAGGTGGGATGGAATACAGAGAGATAGAGACACAAATATTGATATTCACACATGCTTGCCTATGCCAATTTGCTACTTTCAAGTGTGTCACCAAGCGCAGTAATGTTACAGGAAATTCACTGAATAAGGAAAAATTGTTTGTCATATCATGTTTGGTAGTTGGTAGTGATTTACTATGAGCAGAAATCACTTACAAGGTACTCTATTACAACGATGAAATATATATATATATATATTTAATTTTTTTTAACCAATTAAACTAGACCAAGGCACTCCATTGTTCCTCTAAATACGGCCGCAACACTCTACTGTTTGATCTGAAAACTGGGCAGTTTTTTTACGAATGTAAAGTAAACATGACGCTGAAATATATTTAGTAGTATCTAATCGATGTACAGTATAAATATGTCGCCTTTTGATTGGTCATCATCGTGTATTCAAGCAGAAAGTCACTCGCTTGTCTATTCTGTAATAATTGTAAAACCCGAGTGGCACTTAATCGAGCATCTCTGAGGCCAGCGCTCACTCGCACACCAGGATGGACAAATGCTTTTTCCAGGAGACCGATGGGTTTAAGTGGGTTAAGTGTTTGGAATAAAAAGGCAAGTGTCTCTCAGATGCTGTGGGCCCCTGCGGATGATTTTAAAAAAGGCACAGCGATAGCATTTGCATGGCACAAATGGTCGGCGGTGGAGCATTGTTAAGTGTTGTGGAGGAGGGTGATGACACTTGCAGTAAGTGGTGGTCGGAGAAACATTTGTTCTTCACTGTGACTTTGACAATGGCGGCTTTTGTTAGATGTTGAAAGAATAGACGAGGACAGGAACAGCTTTTAAACTTATGGTCGTATAATAAGGCTTTCCAGAAACATAACTTGGATGGGAAATTAACTTTAATATTTAAATGTATATGAACAATGATGATTATTTTTATTTTTTTGTGAATTAGTGAATAAGGACTAAATAAAACTTGTGGTACGTTAAGTGACACAATGGGTGGCCACATTTTCACTGCTGTCAGACACCCAAACACACAAAAAGGTTGAGGATGGAAATATGTAGATGTGGTGTGCAGGAGTTAAAAGGCTCATAACGAACTGATAACTAAGTCTAGAGTGAGCTGACATTCACCCTGCACCATTAAGCAAGCGCACCACACACAGACCGAAGGTCCTATATGCATGACAATGATTCCACCTGGGACCGGGGAGGCATGGATGGGGATGATAGCGGAGGCTAGGTCTAAGGCCTGAATATGTGTGTGTGTATGTGCGCGCATGTCAGTTGCGCTGGCAGATTTTTTGACAAATGTAGAGTAACTGACAGAAAATAAGAGATGCATAATATATTAAGGATAGAGACTGCGTCAAACCAACATTTGGGGGAAAATACAGAATGTCTGAATGACATTTGCCGTGAAGTTCATTTTATCCACGTGTGAAAACGAGACGTGTAAGATGAATCGGCGACAAGACGTTCATTACCGCTCGTCATTCGTCAAAGTTCAAAGTGTTTTATCATTTTCGACTGATCAATACAAACATCCTAATTAAATCGTTGCTCTCGGTTCTTCACACAAAAAACATCAATAAGAAACCTCTCACTTTCAGACTCACCTAATAATTATTTTATGACATAATTTAATTTTCCTTTTCAGAACAAAGAGTGAAGTAGCAAAGAAGAACCTGGCTGCTTTAGCAAATCCTTCAAAGTATATACACACACACAAGAACAGTGCTTTTAACCTGTCAGGAGGCTTAAGCAAAAGCAATAAGCTTTCATGTCGACTTAACATTCAAATTACAGCTGAGGGGAAAAAAATTTATCGTATACATATACTGTATATTATATAATCTTTTAAAAAAGTATTTTCTCTCAAAGTCTGTCTATTTAGTGTCACGGGATTAAAAAAAAAACACTGGATTTCATCCGAGGTAATAATAACTTTACGATTGGAGTTGTGGAAAGAGAATCATAAAAGGAATTATTAGTTTCAATAAGTTTGATGAATAAAATATTTAGAACAAACTTCTTAATAGTCAATGGCAATGTGTCATTTCTGTTAATAAGAGCCCGTGTCATGTTAAGCAAACCTTGCGAAAGCATGATGGCCGCCAGCGTAAGTGACAACGTGTGAATTGACAGCCAGTGGAAGTGGTCTTAATCAGGCTAGATGGATGTGCGAAGGATGGCAAGTGGGAGGAAAAAAAAAAAAGATCTACAGTGACAGCAGCGGGAATATTCGACGGCGTGCGGAATGGACATGAAGGAAAGAGAGACCGAGTCGTCCTATGGCAAGGTTGAAATTGAACAAAACCTTCAAATAGTGAACATCTTTACATTCCCGCCACTGTATCTTGAATGGACCAACATTTCGGCGCCCTTTTAAGTTTGAGCCTAGGATAGAGCACTCTTCAGAATTCTAAAGGTCAACTTGAAAATCCAACTGTTCAAAAGATTAGCGTGAGTCAGTCATGAAAACAACGATATCATCTTAAAGATTATCCTCATAGAGAAGAAAGGTTGAAAAGTTGGCGAGAATGAATTCTCACCTTCAAGTCCTTTGAAATTTTAAAGTCATGTGGATGTAATAATTAATAATAGAAATACCATGAAGGATTTAAACGTATCACCACTTTAATTGACTAGCATATAGCAAAAAAAATGCTCAACGATGTACGCTGTAAATTCAAAAGAATTGTATTGCTTGGTGGAAAAATAGTTTGAGTGCTTCCCTTTATCAAATGTCAATCTGAATAAACCGCACTCCCGCCAAAATAGCTGCATTTATAAACACACATAGCTTTCTTTATCACAAAGAACACCACTCGAGTGGCAAAAGGAATCTTTGAAGCACTTTGAAAAGACAGAATGCTTTTATTGTGCTTGCAGTGATTTTGTGGACTACTTAAAGAGCCAAATCCCCCAACTTGCTTTCTTCCTTTTATCTCCTCCATATTGTTGGGTTTTGTCATCGCTATTGTTTGTTTGATGGAAAAATCGGTTAAAAATAAGCACTTTGGAGATAAGCTGTGGCTACGAAGACTAATATTGAAAGTGTCAAGAGGGAGCCGAATGCATCTCTCAAGGTTTGAATGGACAAAATTGATTTCAATAGACTAATAAGGGTGTAATCTTTCGATCCAAAAAGTGTAGACACAATAGGCGGCTGGAGATTTAGAAAGTGTCAAATGAGTAATTCCTCTTAAAATAAAGACTCTTGGGCCATCACCGGATTGTCGGCAAATATTAAAATGATTTTATCTTCTTGTTCCGACATCAGTGGCACGGTTCTGCTCTCGTCTCGTCTTTAGCAAGTTTTATATTGTTTTGATTTACGGCCAATAGTATGTCGATGTTTTTTTAGGACAGCTAAGCATCTTGGAGGTTTTACGATCAACATTTTGCTCTCAGATTGGATATTATTATGATATCTATTATTATGATATCCATTGTAATGAGACATCGACTGAAAACCGAAACTAAAGACTTAGTTGGGTTAAGTTTTGCTCCGCCCACACAGTCAGCCGTCTCTCGCCTACCTTGCTGGCTTGCTGGATGCAGGTCATGTACTGTTTGGCCAGAGTGGAGCAGTGCAGGGTTTGTTGAGGATTTTCTCTGTAACACTGGAGCACCTTGGCCTGCAGCTCAGAGCACACTGATGCACTCTGCCGGGGCCTGCGCACACACAAACGCACAACAGAACGGAGATGGGATTTTGTGAAATGTTGCAAAAGTTACTTCGTGGAAAGTCTTGGTGACAATTTGTTGAATCCGGAGGTTTCACGGCTTCATTCGATAAGACATGACGAGTCTACTCGCTGTGGCCCGACCTTTATTTACATACGCAAGCTGCACGTACAAACAGTCACTGACGCTCCCCTCACGGCGTCACACAGAGCAATCTTCAAATTATGCATCCTTCACACATGAATGAGCGCAGGTCTCCTCGCATCCGCCGACAAATACACACAATTAATATGTTAGCATGCGTGCGTGAATTATGTCTGTGCGGCATACGCGCCAGATAAAGTGTACACAGTGAAAACGGGAAGAAATTGCTCTGCGGCGCCATGTGTATTGCCTTGAGTGTTTGTGTGTGCGCGTGTGCGTGTGTGCAGTGGAGGGTGGAGAAACAGGATTAAATTAATCATTGGAGGAGAGAATATTCATGAAAAGAGAAGCCACTGCAACCTGAGCAAAGGTGAGAAAAAAAGGGAGCGGCGGAGGCGTGGTGCTAAATGTGACAGTGATGTATTCAATGAGAACGTTTACAGCTTGCACAGCCCATAGAAAATATTGCCGCCGCTACATTGGATACATTCGTTCAAGCACCTCGCAGGTATAGACACTTTTTGCACTTCTTGCATCATCTCGCAAGGTCACTCGGAAAGGACACTGTCAGGGGCTGCACAAAATAAAATCTCGCAAATTTATATGCTTGGAAGGTTTTTTTTTTTTTAAAGGCAAATGAGTGCTATAAATTGGGGTTTATGATAAACAACTACCATAATTTCTGGAGTATAAACCGCACCAGCTAAAATTAGGGGGATAATCCTGTTTTGTTCATATAGAGAATAATCCTTTTAAAATATCATAAAAAAACAAAAAAAACACCAGAGATAAGGCACACCGAACTATAAGCAGCAAGATTTAAAACTTGTGCAAAAAAAGTCGCATCTTATAGAAATTACAGTTAATTCTTTTGTCAGGTTGAGCCTTGATATAAGATTAAATAAGATAATATAAAAAATAGACTCTGAAAGAGTATAATTACACCAAAGCTTCTGACAGTTGTTTGTCATTCTGAACGAATCGCTAAAAGGAGGCGATAACGGCAACAATAGCCTCAAGGTAATAATCAGAGCTCAAGTAGGGGGGGGGGGGGGATCCTTTCTCTATTCATAAAGAGAAACTTTGTGATAGTGTTGCAACAATGGAATCTGAAGCAGAAAATTGTCTCTGCTAATCTGCAGCGACTGCCTCGTTTGACTGAAATTAAAGGTGAGCTCTTATTAGAAAACTATTAGCCACTCGGGCTTGTTTGACAGCAACAATTTTGCGCCAGAAGGAAGCAAAACAACACTGAGATGGCTTTCGGCCTGTGCTGCTTTGCATAAGTATGTGCAGAGTCGGTCGGGAAAGAAAGATTAGGCTCAAATCATTAAAATTTCCCCTTCTTATTTGTCTCACCTTGGCAGAGCGCGGTTGACGCGAAGAGAGCTTCGGTTCGAAGTTGCCGCAAAGCGTGACATTGGGGAATAAAGCAATTGGAGGCAAAGGCAAAGACTGTTAAGGCGTAACGTTTTATTATTCTGTCTTTGTGGAAGACGTGGCGGCGTTGTTTATGTGCGAGAGGTTATTAACGTAAGATGACAAGGATTTGCGCTCCTTTAAAGCAGAAGCCTGAGCTTTATATCTTCAGTTTTTAATATTACGCCGAACGAAGCGGAGAGGATCAAAAATGTCATGGCTTGGCTGAGAGGAAAAGGAATTAGGGCGCAAGCATCTTTCATTGTGCAAAGCTTTGTGTAGAAGTAGTTAGATGACGGTGTCGTAAGGATAACATTTGCCAGACACTTGCAAAGGCCGCATCGCGGGCGAAGACTTAATTCCGAAATCTAGTTGAGGACTGACACGGATGTGCTACGATTGACTTATTTTAGGTCGTCTCTACTCTCGCCAAGCGACGCACTTAGTAAATGTCAGTCTGGAGCAAGTCTAATGTCAGACCGCAATATGCAGGTAATTGAAACAGGTCGGAAATGTTGAAGCCAGCAAACAGCAAGCAGATTGATTAGTGAAGCAGTTTTGCTGATGGCTGCTCTAAATGTTAAAAAAAAAAAAAAAAAGAAGAAAATTGGATGCGACTTTGCACACACAGCGAGTAGCACATTTTAACACGACAGCTTTTCAGCCTATTCTTCTTTTGTGATTTGGTAATACCGTATGTTATTGAGTTTGATAAACTTGAGTAGTTAAGGGCAGAAATGTCACAGTTCCACCATTGTCATTTAGTCGTGTTATTCGGGCTACATTTTCAACAAAATTGCAGACAAAATACTTCCTGTGTTATTTTGGTTCAAACATCCTATCTGGTCTAACTTAACCTTTAAAGCGTTTAAAACCCGAAATATGGATGTCACGGACTGTGAGCAGATGCAGACGGTTGGAGTGCGCAAAGGAGATAGGAATGTAGGAGGACAATTTGCACTGTTAGCTCCGCTGATTGATCCCCACCAAACTCACTTTGAGGGACTGTAGGGAAGCGTGATGGGAAGGGGATAAGAGGAGGGTTTCATTAAAACAGGTGACATTCAGGAACAAGATAAGGTGCACATGTGCCCGCCTGTTTGTGTGAGACATCTATTTGCTGATAACATTTCAATCAGCGGAACTTCAGCGGTCGGACGACTCACTCAAATTCTGGCTGACGCGGGCGAGACATATCTGGCATCGCTTATCGTCACTAGCCTTTTTTTTTTTTTTTTTTTATTGTCAAGCATTTCAATTCCACGGGTTTTACATTGGATTTTATGAACTTATCCTTGAAAGGGGTCCTGGGTTGCAAAGTGGTGAGACAAGAAATGGTTGATTAATGTCCAAACTCTCTCTCTCTCTCTCTCTATATATATATTTTTTTTATTATTTTTTTTTATTTATTTATACGCATACAATATATGCATATACAATGCAGTGTGTGTACGATGCTGCAATTGTGTGTGAAGTATTTGTTCACCTCTGACACGTGCTTCCCACATACAGCCAGAAAAAGATTCCGAGGTGCACAAAATAAAGTTGCCCTAAATCCACACAAAAGTGCGTTTAAGTGTGAGCTGCCAGCATTTGCTTCATGGTTAAGCCTCACTAAAGACACCGACCTTTTGTGTCTTTACAGAAGTCACTTCAGAAGTTAAAAAGAGTATTTCAGAGAGGATTTGTGGATTTTAAGATCTCCGGATACGCCAAGATGAAGGTTGCTAATATGTGTGATACAGAAGCAACAGATACTATATGATATTAGACTTTTATTTGCCTCGTACCCGACAAGTCAAGCTAGCCAGTTTTTCTTGTAAACACATACTGTTGCCCCCAACATCAAATACAACGGTTCCGGAAAATATGTTCAACCGCTAATTAAAGACGGGGAAACGAACCTAAGTGAATTAGGCGGTCATTGTTAAGAATTATATAGCGTATAGGCTGGCAAGAACCTTCAGAATTTTTTTTCAAAAGAAAATACATGTGCACGTTTACTTTTGATTCTGACAGTCTGACATTGTCGCACAGTTCCCCCTGATCCAGTTTTAACAACCGTAGCTCACACAAATGTGCTATCTTAGCAAGCAAAAGCACTACTGTGCTTCTGAATTCACGTTGTCCCACAGCCTAAAGTTTCATCTTCTAATGTTTCTTAACCTCAGGAAATATGTCATCTAAAAAAATGAAAAAATATATATAAATGAAAGCAATGGGCCATTCGTTAGAAGTAAAATGTCTTAAATTTCACTTGGAGGGATGTTCGAGGTAAAAAAATCATGCCTCATATTGATCAATTCTAAACATGCACACAAACAAAATGGAAGAGGACAGGTGCCTCTTGTATTTATTTCTCTGCATGTATGAGTAAAGGGACAATTTTCACAAGAGGAGGGGAGGCAGCAAAAAAACTGAGCGCTGCAGCAAATACTGCAGCAACCAGCAGCAGGTTTTTCTCCCCCCCCCTCATTTCTCGCTGTGTACTGTATCATCAAATAATACACAGAGGTGGCAATGATGAATCTGCTTGGCCAGAGTTTATATTACTCAAGCGGTATCGGCTTGGCATGCTTGGAACACCAGTTGACTTGGCAGTATGAGCTTATGCCAATAGAGGGCCTTCATAAATCCTGACAATTTTTCTGGCACATTTTTCAACATTCCCGTGACTTCCTTGTCATTATTTTGAAAGAAACACAAATTGCTGACAGCGGAGAGAAAAAATATTGGCAAGTGGAAATGACATTTTGACCAGAATATGGACAACACAATGCCAGAAGAAAATAGCCATAAGGAAATACGGTCGGGTTCTTCTTATCGTCCTGCAGTAAGAAGAGTAATTACCAGTGTGGCAGTTGACCACAGCACAATGAAATGGTGCCCAAGTGTAGACAGAACGTGACGAGCACTCAGTCGGCTGAATACCGTGTGCACATTTGTGCGGTGGTCAAAAATAATAAATAATAAGCTGAAGACTGTGGTGGCACAAAATGATCTTCCTACCTGTAAAATTGTGCTCAACGGTTTTTGTAACCTTTTTGTATATACAGCAATGAATAGTAAATAACAAAACACCGCCTAATGTAATCAGTTAAACTTAATTTTGGGTTTAAATTGTGTGAGTTGCAATATCGCCAGTGGATGAATAATGGAAAATGCTAATAAAAGACAAAAATGTTGAAATAAACTTCCCATCACTGTTTTTTTTTTCTACATTGCATTGGAGCAGCAATTTGGAGAAAAAAAAAATCTGTTTATTAGCTGCTGAATGATCATCATTGGGGCATACAAGGAAATGAGGAACTCTGTCTCCTTTTCCCAAAATGACTAGACAACGCAACAGGGTGTAAACTGGCATCGCCTGCAGACTGGCAGTGCCAATTTGGCGTCAATTCAGCAGGGAATGAATCTGACTTGCTTTTTTTTTTTTTTTTTTTTTTTAGGAGCAGGTGAGGTTTGAGCTGTGCCATCCAACAGGAAAACATGTTCTTTTGGGGACGTCATGCTGCTTGTGTTTTCCATCAACTCGCCTACTATTTAAAAAGTCTGTTCGCATTTGAATGCTGTAATTGAACGACAGGAATGACAGTCATCTCAAAAATTAAAATAACCAGCGCTGTAATTATGTCGATGTACCTTTTTCTTCAGAAAAGAGCAACAAAATCATCACTAGCTTAACCACTTATAATGTGTGTGAGTACTGAAAAAAACATGACAGTCTGTGACACACAATTGATTCAAGTGTGCGTCTTCCATGGAAAATCGAATAAATAAAAGAATAGAGACAGACATTTCGGACAAGTTTACTTAAGTACATATTATCCGTCTTGTCTCGAAGTTTACCAGATTTGGCTGAAGTTAGAAGTGGTTACCTGATATTAGCCTCTGCTTTGGTGGCTGTCCGGTTATACTGTTCCGCCGTCTGTTGGTAAGTTTCTAGATTCTGGCGGGAAAGAGATGGATAAAGAAACAGAAATACTTGAATTACTGATGATATTCTATTTCAACAGAATTTGATATTTGACCACTAATAAGGTAACACATCTTCACAAATGTCAAATCCCCTAAATTAGGGAGCTTTGACTTCACAGCAAAGCTGAATGCTGATGGCCAGCTGATAGGCCACAAAGCTTTTATTTCATGTTGGGGTGGCATTTAAACTGCAATTACTGCACAGAGAGATCTTATGTCATGAGAGCAAGGGCATACCCAGGGCTCCTCTACAAGAGTAATCAGCGGCTACAGTGCTTAGTATACTACAGGTAGTCTTAAACACTCACAAGAGAATGCCAGGAAGGGGGCCAAAGAAAAAAAAAAAGATCATTTTGACTAAAAGATGTAAGATTTGATCAAAATATTCTGGAAAACCGTGCCAAATCCCCCCCCAAAAAATCCAAATTATCATGATCAAGTTTAATTCATTCAAATTGAATTAATCAGTGATTTTAATATTTTAGAAATATTCCAAAATGATGCCCCATGACAAGATTTCAGTCATCTCGCTTATCCCATATAGTCGTTGTGCAGTATTCACAACATTATACAAAAGAAAAAAAAAAAGCTGCGGCACTGGCACTTTTCACTTAATTATTCCCTATATTCCAATAGACGGGATGATAGTGGAGGAAGATAATTGAAATAAGTGAGCAGGGAAAGAGATGGGATCAACAAAATGCTCTTATTCTCTCCTCTTGCCTTCCATTCTTCCAAAGCCCCCCAAGTCCTTCTCATCTCTTTTTATTTCACACTGATCCACATCATTCTCCTGATCCGAATGTCTGGCATAAGGAAAAGACTTAAGTAATTTCACAGATATAGTTTCCTTAATCCTATCGGCAAGTATGAACTGCAGTCTTCCCGCGATACTTGGCTGCTCTTCCAGACAGCAATCCCAAGTCTGATGGATAAATTTTGCTCTCCCAGCAACCCGTGTTATGTAACAGTTTTTAATTGATGAACGCAAATGCATGCAATATACTGAAAAAAACATATATAGAGGCTTGGAGTCATTCAAAAGATGATTTAAAACTATAAGAAGCAAGAATTGTGACTGGCAAGTACATAGTAACGTCTCATCGAGTGTTGCATTATTTTATTTGTATGTTTCGTGCAAGAACAGACTTGCAACTCATACTCCGTTCTTTGACATCAGACGAATGTCAACGCTATCAGTCGTGCACACAGAAACCAAGCTCTTCACAGTCATTTGCTCACATGGGGACAAAAGCCCAAGAGAGAGAGACAGTCAAGGGGAATGATAACCCTCAACAGGAGGAAGCTCTGATTCGGGGGGTGTAAGAAAGGCTCACGGAGGGGATTAGTGTGGGTGCATGCGAGATGAGTGTGTGGGAGTAATCTTGCATCCATGCAGGTGTGTGACTAAATCCGTGTCTGCGCGTGTTCCAATGACGCTTGCGTGCATCTTCGGACGGCACTCCGGCAGCTTTGGATTGAGATGGTCTGATGTCAGTGTGTGGAGGGACTGCGAGTTTATTTTTTTTAAAGGGGATTAAAAGGTGAATTTTAAACCGACACTTGATTACAGAGTCACAGTCTCTGTTGCCTCAGGAAGACATACTGCACCTGAACAGATTAGGGAGCAGTTGCAGGAAGGATTGCAATCCTTACGTTATTGGGGTGTCGACGTGTGCCTTTGCCTTAATATATGGGGAAGAGAGGGATTGTAATATCACGACTACAGTCAAACATGCCAAGGTAAACATAAATATAGACTCATTTGTGTCCACGTGGATCTAAAAATCACTCTGTAGCCTTTAAGCAAACACGGTAATCGGTTATCATTCATCCCTTTGGCAAACTCAAGTTGCGATGTGTTTGTGTCCATCTACTCACACGCGCACTTACACATCCACGGCTATTGTTGATACAAAAGAAAAGTTTGATTTGGTGAAAGATGACAGGAATTAGCAAGGATGTCCTCAGGTCATCTAGTAGGCAACAGTGGTATGAAACTAATTTATAATTCTTGGAGAGCAGCAAAAATGATAACAACCCAAAAAAGGTAAGAGAACTTCTCTTTATGCAAAAGAAAAAAACAAAAAAAACAGGCACCTTAAGACAAGAAATTCAAATCTATTATACATATAATATTTGAGCATGGACATCAGCAAATTGGGTAATTTCAGTAATTATAAATTTAAAAACTATGTGCAACGCTATTAGTTTATGACTGTTTTTCAGCATTTACAAGTGTGACCCAAGCCAGCACATTACAATTGAATTCATAAGAGGCCATTAATTTCATCTTAGACGAATTTTCCACAGGTATGGGAGAGTGAAGATAGGCAGAGAAAAGGTGGAGAGGGCAGAGAAGCAGACCGGGATGAATTAAGTGCTCGATTGGAAATGGAAGAGAAGAGAAGGCGGGCGATAGATGCCTGCTCAGGAGAGACTGTCTGCTTAATTCATAGTCCATATAGCTTCTTTATCGCCGGCTTTCAGTCCCCCTCTTTCTCGCTCCCTCATCCACATGCAGGTCAGCTGCGAGCTAGTAAGGTTGGAAAATGTCTCGGAGAGCGGACTGTGGCAGCAAATGCGGAAAGATAGAGCATCCTCCACTCTTCTGCCAATCATTCTCCTCCATCGAGCATTGCGGGCTGTGCCGCTCGCATGCGGGAACTGTGACTTTTAACGGAACTATGTTGACGTTATTATCTATTTTTCCCCCCCTCAGTGGGTTAAAGGAAGCTAGTGGCAGATAAGGTCCAGCCTGCCTGATGGGGCCATGCTGGAAGGTGCGACGGATGGTTTCAAATGAAAAGCGCCAAAAAGGCTTGAGAGTGGATGAGCCCAGGGAGCGCCAATACTTAGCAAATGTCCGTGTAAAAATTACCAATGGAAAAAAAAAAAAAAGCTGTATCTTCATATGATTCATTTACGATTCATTGTGATTCATTTGACTGATTTGGGTACCTCATGCTTTAAATATATTCACACATTTTAGCAGGGTGGACTGTTTGTAAGCATTTTTACTCACTGTCAAGAAATGGAGGTTAAAATGTATTTTGTATAGTATTTCCGCGATTTATTCAAAAGGAATGTTGCATTTTGCCTTTATATCTGATTGTTAAGGAAGGCCACCATTTTCAGAGTGCTTCTCTGTGCAGTTATTACCTTCTTTTTTTTTCTTCTCTCGCATCTTTTCCTTTACTTTGGTCTCCATCCGTCACTAAGAGCACAAAAATCATACACTAGTCTGAACCCTGCACCTCACAGCCATTTAATAAATGTAGCGGGTAAAATGGAAGATTTATAAAACCACAATGCTGGTGGCTTTTACAGGGTGAACGCATTAGTGTTCAAGTAGAGATGAAATCTGTCATAATTTGTTGAAAGCACCCAACAAAGTGTGTCTTTTATCGTCTGCCCCCTACCCATTAATAAAAAAGATAGATATAAATAAAAAGATTTCAGGGACGCTAGCAAAGGGACATGGCCAAGTAGTACATTTGATGAGGCCACCGAGGCTCTCCCAGTGAAAAAGTCTCTTGAGTGTTGGTCTATCAGCACTGAGCTCAGACTCTTGGCTGCCTGCTGAAACGTTCACTTCATTTACATTTTGACATTGCTATGTAGGCTTGACATTTCTGCGAGAGGGAAGAGTGTCTTGTGTCGGGATGAGACTACTCTACAGGGAGCCGGAATTGTTGTGATACTCTGAATGTATGACGACATCTTTGTGAATGCATGCACCATTTTTGTCTCGTTAGAGGGATAGCGCGTCGATATTTCAAAGAGCAGCCGTCTGTCTGCATAAATGGGGCACAGAAACGTTCTGACTGTTTCTGGGGAAATGTGCATTCGTGCTTCATGTGGAAGAAAGAAAAATAAAACTTTGAATACTGCTCGTGCTAAAACTTAGGCTAATGCTAGATGCTATTTTGGTTACACAAAAGTCACAAAGAAGAGCGTAATATGCTAAAATGGCTGTCGTGCACCCGCATTGATATACGGCACAAGTTAAAGTGGTGGCCTCGACTGAAGAGAAAAATTTTCATTTGCAATCCGTAAATTTAGTCATAAGAATACATTTTATTTGGAAGCACCTTTCAGATCACTCAAGGTCACTTTACAAAGAGTTAAAAACAGTTAAACTACTTACTTTCTTCTCCAGTATCTCCAGTTGCTCTTGGTAGAAGCTGGAAACGGTGGCCAACTCTTGTTCCTTCCTCTCCAACTGTCTGGCCTGTGAAAAAGAAGAGACAAGGTAAGGTGACCTGAATTTCAGAAGTAAAATATGGCACTAGATTAAAGTTCAGGTTGGAAGATAATCACTCTACCACCCGAGCCATGCGACCCTTAAATAGTAATGGGACTAAAACAAGTAACTATAGGGTGTCTAATTTGACATCATAGGAAATACGAATATTTGAATAACAATAATAAATGGATTTAATGCTAAAAAAAAAAATTCTTTGTGGTGCAAAAATAGTAGGGCAATTGATAAATCAGTCGGGAAATTACAAAACTACTCGCGGTGCATGCAGCAAGAGCTGGCAGTGCTTATAGCGGCTTTTAACAGGAGATGAAATGCTTTAACATGACCAGTGAGCCCAGCTTTTTACAGGCGGCGAGATGGCGGAAGGAAGAGATGCTGTTTTGCGGCCATGGCAGCATGCAAGCAGAGCAAGATAGAGGAAAAATGTTATTAAGGTTCTCTGTGTAGCAAGACGGACAGCAAGTCTGACTGAAGACACTCAAAAATACAACGCATGGACACTAAACTATAATGTGTTTCAACAACCTCTTAATCCGTAAAAGTGTGAATATCATCAATATGATAACCTTTCTTGGCCACTCCTGAACATACTAGCTCCAGACAAAAAAAAAAGATGATTATGAAAATTCGCTTGGCCTGAAACACTATATATACTATGGTAGGATATAAATAGACTAATTAAACTACAACAATTAATAAGAAATAATATTAAGCCAGGATAATATCAAGCCGGGAGATAGTGCTATGCACCCATAGCCAGGTAATACAGATTGTAAGAAAAAGCTTGTTCTGTGCTCTTTGCTGATTGCACACATGCTCACAGAGATTGACATGACACTTATTGTAATCCAGTCTTATCCCAACTTAACAGGCATCTGCATCCCTAAAGAGCACATCTGCAAATCCTCATACTGTGCTGCTCGCTGCACTTTTTTTTCTTTTTTTTACTGCAGCGGCTGTTTGATGCTCAAGGGCCCCGTGTGTGTATGTGTGTAAAATCACCTCCGCCAGCAGCACAGATGATGTGTAATTTTCTGGCTGAATACCTCCCAAAGTGTTGTTGTGTGGAATAGTGCTGGAAACACACTCACAGCCTCGCTTTAATGCACAATGAAAACATGACATTCAGAGAGAGAGAAAGAGAGAGAAGGGAAGAGAGGGGGGGAGAGAGAGGAGAAAAAGAAAGCGAGCGAGAGAGCGAGAAGGAGAGAGAACAAGAAAAAGAAAATGTGAAAGACACCAGCAGTGTTGCTTACCCAGGCATCTAAATCAGCAGGCTAGGAAAGAAGAAGGTATTTGGTTGAGTATGAAAGCAAAAGAAAGTATAAAAAAACTGGGATGGGAAAAGCAAAAATGACAGAAAGTCTTTGCAGAGTGCCTCAAATGCTTCCTCTCCAATTAGCGGCCCGCGGGCCACGTGCGGCCCAGAACCAACATCGGAGTGGCCCGGTCTGCCTGAATAGAATTGCACTCTGTTAGCAAGATTTCACAAATTCCTTCAGTGTGTTTTGAAGATTTAAAGCGGTGCTAAAAACTGGAGTAGTGACAAGATAGCCCACAGGGTAAAAAAAAACAGAATATTATTATATGATTTAATCAGTAGTGCGCCCATCCTTGTGGGTTTGACATCGCTGAGTGTCCCCCACCTCCACCATGTTTAACCTTCTGTCTTCGCTAATCCGCTTTGAACGAAACCCACCTCCTCATACTCCGGGGAGGTATAAACAGTAGGTAATATAAAGTCGAGATGCCGGCAAATGCTTGATACTCAATATGTAAGACTGGCTTGAACTGGGGGCAAATAAAGTCAATGTTGGCTATTGAATAATTTTATGACTCAACCATATAACTAAAAGGCCATAGAGCTAACAATAAAAAGAAAAGCTGAGCTATAACCTGTTATGTGCATACACAGCTAATAAGCCCCAAGACAGTTGAAGTCCACACTTTATATCGACTTCATTGGCACAGAAATGCGCATCTGTGCAGTACACCCTTCATTTTGTACAACCGCAAAGGCACAACCACATATTCATTTATTATGCTTTGTTTATTACTGACTGTGTTGATATATTCAGATGCCTTGCTGTTGAAAGCAGACAGAACACAATGGCGTGAATACCTGACAATGTTCAAATCTCATTTGCAGAAAATAATCAATTAATAGGGATTGGAGTTCATTTAGAACAACCTGGTATTATTCGGGCTGTGGCCACACACACACACACACACACACACAAAGTTCTCCCTCGAGAGAGTGAGAGGAGAGTAAAAAGCAACTTTAATGTTGCCACGCCTCATTTAAAAAGAAAACGCATTGGGTAAAAGAGACAGAGACAGAAGCTGTTGCACACACTGTCTGTATGTGTGTCAGTGATAGTTTGACAAGAAAAATAACAATTGGGGAAAAACAAAATACAACGAATAGTTCTTATTACAAAATGATGGCATTTATACAGGATAGTGATGACTATGAAGGTATGTTGTAAGTCAGATGGCGATGGCAAATTTAAGTCACGAGGGGGAAAAAAAGGCAAAGGGAAATCAAATAATGGGGAAATAAATGAGGACATGTTAATGGACACAAGCAGACGTAATCTCTTGGCAACAAACTTCCACAGCTCAGCTAACGGCTGGAGAATTCAGATAAAGCTACGTCACTCGGACTTATGCCAGGCAAATTCATTTTTTTAAAAACTGACCAATGAATGCGTTACCAATGTGAAATGGTAAACTCCTCATGTGATCAACAGGTCTTGCCTTGCCATCTTATTACACCACCACAGCTCACTGCTATGTATTCCACTCCTACACGTTTGTCCTTTGAGCCGCCAAGATTTGTGCCAGGGTGCTCGCCTTCCTCCGACACGACGCCGCACAGATCGAAATCTCGTCAGCCGGTGAGGACTCTCCGCGTCAGCAAATCACAAATGATGGAGTGTGTGCGTGTACAAAGGGCTTATCGGCATTAACGTGATGAAAATTTGTCACGCCGGTGATTAGAGGAGCTGATAACAACCGGTTTAACCACGTGAGAGTATGTCTGGATTACTGATACATTTTTTGGGTGCGTGACTCACAACAGAACCGTTTCGATCAAGAGGAATGTTACACACGTGTACTTAGATCTGCAAGATCCCGGCCGGCCCTTCCACATGCATTCATCTTTCCCCTCTGCGCACACTCTGCCTCACCTCCACCCCCGCTCTGTCTTTGCTAACAAGCAACGTGGGCTATCTTCCTGAACACCAGTCGGACTCAGACATCTGAATGTATTATATAGCGTGCTAGATAGCCCATCCCTGATGGAGCCTCCATTTGAGCCCTCTTGCCAGATGCTTCCGAGTGTTTGCTGTTCCAGGCCCTGCTGCTACCTTACGGCGCTTACTATAATGCTCCTAATACTCT
The DNA here is from genome assembly GCF_033458585.1 of Syngnathus typhle. NCBI lineage: Eukaryota > Metazoa > Chordata > Actinopteri > Syngnathiformes > Syngnathidae > Syngnathus > Syngnathus typhle. The sequence continues at coordinate 9,454,970 of NC_083748.1, forward strand.
CTCTATAAAGTTTTTTTTTTTTTTTATGATCCATGTGGGAATATAGCTCAGAACGCTGATTTGTGTGACCAATTTTACTGGTCGACATTGTGTTGAGTCATGCGGAATCACAATATTGCCAAGCAGTAATCTGAGATGGGCTCGTTATGAATTGAAGAACATGGAGAAAGTATTTACAATTAGCAACGGTACGTTCAAATTGGGGCGAGTAAGTTCAAAAAAGAGAGCAGGGAGTATTAATCTGTTTAACATAATAGATCATTGTGACTTAGTCAAAAGCCCATCCTTCATTTCCACCGTGGGGTGTATGTGGGCCAGATGGCCATATCTGTGACAGCTATGTAAATAGAGTGACTTCATACCAACACAGCAGAGTGTATAACTCTCCCGTGAATTCAACAAAGAGGAGGAACCTGACCCGGAATACTAATGGGTGCCGACTTGTTGTCTGTATACATGAACGACAAATGCATTTGAGTGCTTTCACGGCTGAAAACCACTGTCATGTATAAATATTTTTGGGATCATGTCTGGTGCGACGGAGTAACCCGTCAAATCAAAAGACCAATGTGGTTCCGTGAACGAGATCAATGCAAGCAGTAGACTAGAATTATATTTTGTTGGTGACAGGGATTATGTTAAGTATATCAATAAAAAACGGATTTCAGTGTTAAAGCATACCAGCTCCACCCAATTTTGTTTTCTTGTGCCGAGAGCGGCCAGTCTCCTTTTTCAAATATGTGGTATCATTATCCTTTCACCCAATGTTTTATCTTCTTTCTAGTGGACAGTGTCAAACGTTTTGATCTCAGGCATAACTCAAAGACAAGGGCACAAGGACAGGTTGGAAAGGAACACATAAAAAAAAAAGATGCAAGAGAAAATCTGGCACATGTTGCTGTGCAGAAAAAAAAAACTCAGCCTCTTTGTGTACATTAACATGCTTCTATAACGCCATCTAGTGGCTACTTAAAGCACCGCATCCTTTGCTGGAACTTCCTCTGAGTAATAACAGGCGTGTTGACAATTCAATTTCAAGCAAAACGTTGAGGCAAAAACAGTACGAGTTGTGTCCTGTTCATTTGCATCCTCCATTATACAGAGGTGTTCCAACCAACTGAAAATAAGCACTGAGCAAGCGCCACTGACATTTAACAACTTACCACGGCGTGACAGAAGTGCCCAATTTCCTGTCAACTGCCCACACAACAGTCTGGCTGAAGTGTTAAAAGGAAAGAGGAAGTGTGAGCGAGAAGGGACATCAGCATGACCAAATGGGTTTCTCACCTCTCGCCATACACGTCATCTCTCTCTCTTTCTTTCTTTTTTTTTTACGTTCTTTAACGTCTGTGAGAAGCTGAAATTGCAAATCTGCTTTAAGAATAATACAATAATTCTCAAAGACATTCATGCAGCTAAACCCAAATTCTACGCGGCAACACCTCAAAATTATGTTCGCCACTAATTGAATATCCTAACAAAATGGCTAGCTCATTATGTTGCAATTGATTAAAATGGTAGAAACGTGCGCCCACCTGCAAGTCTTTTTCAAAGGTGTTAGAGCCATGAGAGATACAATAAGTAAAGGTAATTAATGTAAGGGTAATTAGTTCTTATCATTGCCGCATTTTGTAGCCCCGAGGTATTGATGAGAAAATGACGCTTCAAATTTGCTTCAATTATCGGTTTGAGATTCAGCTAGTACTGGCACATACAATTTGCAGGTTCAGTTTCTTTTTAACCTCAAAAATTGGGTACCGTAATTTTCGGACTAGAAGTCGCACCAGCCATAAAATGCCCAAAAAAGTGAAAAAAAAACATATATATGTATATAAGTCGCCCCCCCCCCCCCCCCCACACCCAAACTATGGAAAAAAAACACGACTTATAGTCCGAAAATTACGGTATTTCTTTGTCTGAGCCAACAGATACATGCAGCACAGCATGAAATTATCGCAAGGTATTGTACAATGTACAACGGGTGGGGGGTGGGGGGAATTTGCATCGCTTCTCTCCCAGCGAATGTGTGTACCCTAAAAGGGATGCTCGTTATTGTTTGCCTGACTACGTGCGAGAATGCCGGTGCATGCTAATGACATTTTATTTGTAGCAGGAATGCCAGCTCGGGGATCGAGGGAATAATACAGCAAAAGCAGGTCGTGTTACTGGAAAAGAAAAGAGGATTGGCACCCAAGATGTCACCTGTTGTCACTTGTGGTCCAACTGAAAAGAGCTACAGTATGTGTATGGACGTACTCTGTCAACACAAGTGGAGATTCGTTTTATTTCTTGCTCCATTGTATATTACGTGATAACGGTTAGGATGCCGAGGATTGCAAAGAGCACAGTTGACACTTTTATAGGGTTGTTTATGTTTGCTCTGCTTGCGTAATTAAAATAGGGGAGAGGAATCTTTGCCATTGCTTTGGGAACTGCCTCCATTTCAACTGGACTTAAATTTATTCATAGAGCACATTAAAAAAAAATAGTTGACCAGTGTACTTGGCAATGAAATTAGAAGTTGAACAGCAGGAAGTATCCAAGCTGAATCATGCCGTGGGAACGCTCAGAATTAATTTAAACCGCCACAATAAAATAGAAAAAGGCCCAAAATGTGAATGATGATGTCTTCACATGGTATTTGTGCAGCTTTCATCCGCTCTGGATAATACAGGCGGACGTTACTTCAATTACTTATACTTTAATCACGTAACGTAACATGTTATTCTTAATCCAAACAGCAGAGGGCAGTGTTGACAAGTTTAAAAAAAAAAAAGGTTTTGACAAAAAAATAGTTTTCCATTTATATAATGTATACAATGTACAGTTTGTCTGTGGATTTTAACAAACGCGCTGGAAAATATTGCTTTTCCTATTTTTAAGTATTCAAACAATGTTTTTTCTCAATCGTATTATTATTTCAGAGATATTTTAGTACAACAAAGTCCAACCACAAGAACTATTCTACATTATGTTACAGACAGACAATGTGACTCACCAGTCGCTTTGCCTTCTCGTGCTCTTCCCAGGCCTTCCCTCTCTCGACCATGAGCGAAGGGCTCAGATCATCCAACCCGACAGCGGTTGCTGTTTCTCTATCCCTCTGATTCAATTTGGCCAACTGCTCCTGCACCAGAGCCTGCTGATTCTGGAAGCTGAATTCAGAAACATAACCCATAAGTAGATAATATATACCTGTCAGTGTTAGCTTGATAACACTTACTTTCTACGGATTTCTTCCTGTAATTCTGTGGCAGGGGGGCCAGGTGATTTTGAACCTGGAAACCAAAAGGAAAAAAAAAACACAGTGGCACTTCCTGTGGCAACAAACCTTTTAGAAGGAACAACAACAAATAAAACCAATGGAGAGGAAACAGAGCTTGAGTATCAGAGACAGCGACATACTTGATGTTTTGTGATTGTCTTGCTTAGTCGTTGCCCTGGAAGACCCCTGAGTGTTCTTCATTCGACTGAGAACATCCTCTGACAGCTGGAAACCAGTAAATGGGCTTTGCATCACAATATGGAATTTTAAATTTCATCTTCATTTGGAATAAAACAGTAAGTCAAGCATTCATGCATCCAGACTTAAATTACTTGCTTTGTATATATTTTACTACTCTCATTCCTGTTCTGCAAGTAGATAACACAGTGGGAAGCTACGAATGAATTTCTCCTTGTAAGATGCATAAAGTTGCATGGATTTGAATTTGAATAATGTCATGACTTATTTTATGCTTGATTTTATCCTTTAAAATAAAAGGTGAAAAGTGTCAAAGTGTCCCTGCTTTATGCAGTCATTGGAAGTGGGAGTTTGCACACTACTGACCAAATAGTCCAACAAAACAAAGGTTCCCAGTGACTCGTGTAAATCATTATTCAGTGCGCACATAATTGAGGTCAAAGCCAGTTTACTTTCATTACATGGCAATCGTGGCTGGACCGCGTCATTTGCAGAGTGTGTCAAGTTGCAAGCGGTGGGTGTCAATGAAGGGGCTTCTGGGTGCAGGTTCATGTGAGGACACAGAAGCCCCATCAGGTAACAATCATTAACGCCACTCAGATATAATAGCAGAACAAAATACATTAGACACTTACCTTTACTCCTTCAATAACCGTGACCTTTTCTTCTTCGTCCAGCCCGAATGACACTTTCCTCGCCGTGCTGCCATTTCCTCCCATTTCAAACGCCTTCTCCGTCCCACTTGGAGTGTTTTGTTTCTTGGGGATCAATTCTGCTTTGTTTGCTGACAGGTAGACATTTACTTGGGTGACAGCAGCCTCCCTCAGCCGCCCTCTAACGCTGGTCAAAACGGTCCAATCAAGGTCACTCCGCCCTGCAATATTCTCGAAGCTAATTGGTTGGTCGAAACAATTGTGACGTCATTGCACATCACATGTGAGAAGGGGAAGATGGGAAATGGAGTCTCGAGCTGCAGTCTAGTCAACCTATTCAACATTTTCTAATTACTGCATTTTAACATTACCATTTTAAAAACGATTTAGGTTTTTGGTAGTATTTTTTAACCTAATTAAATGTCCAGTTAAAGAAATACTAGGAAAATTCATTAGAGACAATGGAAAACTGTGATCATTTTTATTATATATAGCATGGAATGATTTGTCAGGAAATAGCGATTTTACAATTGATGGAATCCAATCTAAAGAAGCATTTTAGAGCTATTCTGCACAATAAAGCAGTTACTGTGTTCACTGCTCTAGTCAAGGAGCGCTGTTCAGCCCAATTTAAATAGAAAACATTGCATCAGCCAGGTCAAGAATGTTTTTGTGTGTTACCTCAAAACAATACATTCAAATATACCCTCGCCGTATGTTTTCAGTATGCAGGTTACCGCGGTCAATACTATGTAGTTTTAATACAAATATCCGTTGTTCACATTAACTGCAAAGAATTTCCGAGCACTCACACAACCAACAATGACAGTTGGGACATAAATATAAGGCAGGTTTTGCCAAAAAGGAGAGAGAAAACAAATTCTCTAAATGAGGCATTTCTGGCTCAGATGAAGAGAATTGTGGATAGCTTCTTGAAATGACTCTAATCAATACTTTCATTTGAGGTTTCGAAGGTGTTTTGGGCTGATGTCAAGATGTAATCCGAACCACAGAATGCATATTCAATCTACTTCCCCATCACAAAGCAACACACAACACTTTGACTTGTTAACACGACAGCAATTAGTTCAAACGGTGAAATATACCTGTCAAAAGCACACGACGTTGCCGATTACGTTGACAAATGGCAGTTGAGGAGAGACAATTGATATTTGGTGGGAGATAGTTTGTGCACCATTTCACTGGGAATGTACCAACCCTACTCTCTGAAATCATGTTAAGACTAGTGTCATAAAGAAATCTTCCTCACTGAGGACAAAGCGATTGCAGAAGAAAAGCGGAATGAGAGAACATCTGCTGAGAAAAAAAGTCAGCTTGAGCGACAGCAGCAGGGCACACTGGCAACAGTGTTAAAAAATATCTGTCAATAAGAGTCAGGGTCCGTAAGATAAATGGATCAAAAACGGTCCCTCCTTACTTCTTCATCTATATCTCTACCGCGTTGGTCTCATAGAAACAGCACATTTACATTTTGCTCTTGACTCTTCACCTCAGTTGCACACGCTCAAGTTGAGCCCCAGAAAGTAATTAGACATTAATAGGTCTCCAATGTTCGGCTTCGATGCTGTTGATGCTGCTGGATCCATAAGGTCCCGAAACAACATCGTCGAGAGACGCCCCAACTACTCCCGTACCGCCGGGACCCGAGCCGTCAAACTGGGTGGAAGAATAGTACAGGCCCTGCTCGGTGAGCTCTCTGCGGCCCAGCGCTGAAGCGACGGTCGGCGGAAGGTTGACGTCGCTTTCGTCTGCCTCGTCCACCTGGGACTTGTAAGAGAATAGGATTTTGGGTTCTGAGCTGCGGGCGAGATAAAACAAGAGAAAATCATTTTTTGGTTAGCCTCCGGCACATTTTTGGTCTGTGTGATTCTTCTTACATACCCAAAGAATCCTTTGAGGAATGTGACGTAGATGAGTGGCGCGAAAGCAGAGAAGTAGAGAAAGGTGGTGACATCCACACAGCTGGATCAAAAAGAAACTAAGAGTTAGGCTTTCACAGGTAGGCGAAAGAGCTACACTGAATCCAAATGGCTCTGTATGCCTGTCACTTTAAAAACAGATTCATATCTATTGTTGTGCCACCTCTTTAAAAATATTTATGCACGTATTCCAAATCCATGTTGTGCAGGTATTCTTGCTCACCAGAGTCCCTCGATGATTCCCGCACAAAGAAGAGCGCTGCCCAGGCCCTGGATGAAGTTCAACAAGGACAGGATGGCAGCATACACATAGAAACTCTTCTTGGCTGCACCGAGGAAACAAAAATAATACACTGTAAAAATAATCCTCCTTCATTTCTACAGACCAAACTCACGAGCCGCCAGAAGCACTCTTGTCAGTCATGACAATAAAACTGTTTTTAAAAAAAGGTTTACATGCTGTGTCATGTGTCAGTGTTCAAGAAAGTGGAACTTGACAACTTTTGTACGTGCATTATGCAGTCTGTCTCAGGTTGACTATTTGTCAGTATCTGTGTTGACAGTAATCTTACCATGATGAACACTCACTGGTGGGAATTTAAATGACTGCATCTACGTTTCAACAAAACAATTTTCATGGTATTGATTTGCTTTTCGAAAAACTAAATATCTTTTTCAAGGCTTGTACTCTGCAACAAATACAAATTTATTAAATTGAGCTCACAGCTGTACGTGCAGAGCGCATTTTGAAACGCAATCCGTACATTTCCTCTTCTATTGTTTTTGTGTCATCTGAACTTCTGTTTTTGTAAACTGAGCAGGAAGCAAACTGGACAAGAGTTTGCAAATCACCATTCCAACTTACATGGTAGCGATATCCTCTCCCTCACTGGAGTTTTAGGTAAGACCACAATCAGAGAGTACACCTAGGAAAGACATAAATAATGCTGAAAAGTGAAGGCTGATCGGATCCACCCCCACCCCCCCCCTTCATTTTTCCACTGAATAACTAACCAAGAAGAAGAAGCAGGAGCTGGCCAACCAGAAATGTCGCCCTCCATGTCCGTAGATATTGAAGTCCTCGGCGGACAGGTGACTGTCCGGGTAATAGATCTCTAAAATACCCTAGAGGGGATGAATTTGAGAGAGGAAGGTAACAAAAATTACAAAAGTTAATGGCACTCCACTATTACATGTATTACATGATTCTGTCAGTGTTTATCATCTGAAATCACCTGTGTGATGGAAAATGCTAGCGCCAGCACAGTTGTGATAGCCAGCACCCGCTTTATACTAGAATTGCTCTCCAGGTGACCTAGAAATACAAAATGAGTCACAGCAAAAGAAAAAAGAAAGTGCATTTTAGCGTTTTCAATGAAGACCACCCACACCTGCAATATTGCAACATATGAAATGCAAAGTGAAACTATAACGAAAACCAACCAAAAGCCAGTCCCAGAATGACAACACTGAGTTCAATGGCCAGTAAGAAGAAGCGGGTGATTTCCCATAATACCTTTGAAAGAGAAACAAAAAAAACAGATATCAGGAGAATGTGCTGTGATAAAACTGCTATGTTCTCATCGACAAAGGACACGCACAACTGTACAGTTGACCTCTTGTTCGTAAGCATTACCGATCCATTTGTTGTTTGTTCAGGGAACCCATTTGAGTGCGTCCATAGGAGTACATACCGCAGTTAGATCTCGAGTGTAGATAAATGCTAAATGAACAATGTCGCCATGTCTTTTCTCGTTTAGGCAACAACCTTGCAAAGACATGCCGTGATTCAGATCAAACCTTCTGGCCAATACTGCGGAAAAAGTGGAACATTTCTATCGACAGCTGCTTGGAATTGTTACACAATACAACAGCCGTCGATGAAAAACAATGTTGGGTTGTTGAACTCAATCGGATTGTTCTTTTAACAACGATATTCGTTAAAAACACTGGAGCTACACTGCCCATTCCTTTTCCTTTCCTTACTTTGTCGATGATGGTAGCAGAGCTGGATGCACTGACAGTCATTGATACAATGGCCCGGGTGATCCCAACTGCTGCTACGACAAACACCTGAGACATACAAAACAACATATTAGAAAACCAAAAACATGCTGTCAGTAAGTGTAAATAAAAAAAAAGCATATGTGACCTCTTCACTTAAGATTAATTGTTTTATTTTGAAATTTGAACAGCTGAGGTCAACCAGCATCACAAGTTCCCACTCTAACTCGATGTCTCGAGTCCTACCAGCAGGTAGAAGGTGATGAAGATTGGACTGGACGTGACCCGAATCTTTGCCCTGGCTGACGGCAGCTTCCACATCAGGAAAACAAAGAAGGCCACATTCGGTATGAGGAGAGTGATGTCCCAGAAACGCACTCTAGAAAGGCGATCATAAAGACCATTAGCACCATCATTGTTCATTTGTGTTTTCTTTTGTGATTACCTGGAGTCACCAACATCCTCATACAGAATTTGAAGACATTTGTGAGGCTTGCTGATGTTAGATTCTGAATCAGGCAGCCAGGTGGGGAATGCAGATGTATTGTCCAGTGGCGCTGATGTGCTGCTGCCATTGTATTGAGCAAACCTAACCACAGGAGTGGCTAGCATGGTTTTTCCGCCTAGGGGGAGACACAGACACATTATATAATTATAAACTCAATAGAATGTATAGCAAGTAAGATGTGCTAATTCTAGGAGGAATTTTCATTACATCACAGCTGTCCACACATACCAAGCATTCTTCACCACAGATATTCTGTTTGGTACTAAGCAGGCACCTGCTCTCACAGGTTCTGATTCAAAACATGATGTAACAACCCCTGGTGTCCATGTGAGAGTCGTAAATGCAAACTAAAGGAGAAGTGTCAGTAGTTGGACTCGAGTATTTGTGTACTGTATTAAATGTACTGTCGAAACAACCACATGACGATGTTAATGTAATTGATTTAAAACGACCGATGTTACTGTAATAATTAAAACCTACCTTGGTTAGCATAATCGTCAATCTGTTGGCAATTTTAACACAATACTTGGACGGAATTTCATGCAGCGTTGTTAGCCGAAACAGCTAGTTAGCCTTTGTCAGCGTCAGTGAATTTTGTTAAGTGGGTTAAATATTTTTTAAATAGTAATTTACGCAAGAAACGGGAGGGTTTGCGAATGAGATGTTCTCAAGGAATTTCGTTTGTACCGAAACAAAAGTGAAAATTACACTGGAAAGGCGGCAACACTAATCCCGCAAAACAGTTTTTTACCTTTTCAGAAGACTCCGTTGTATACGTGCTGTAAACGTTGTAGTAAAATCATGTAGCGTTGCTGTATGGTTCACATGCTGCCCCAAAAACGACACACAACATTCGATTAGTAAATGTTTTTCTGTCGAGTTCCCTGGGCGAGACTATATCCCCGAATGTCAGATGACATTTTGCAGACTCGCGTAGTAAATCTCGCGAGATTGTACAGTGACGTCATTGTACTGTTTGTTTTTGTTCACGAAAACATATCCAGGAAAAGACACAAAAGGCACTTTGTCCAATTATTGCATCAGCGTTGTAAGCCACTTTCAATACTTTAATTGGTCAATGATTTAATAATAATAATGATGATAATACACAATTTTGGAATGACAAACAGTAAAAATTTGCGGGGGGGAAATGGAAAAACAATTAATAAAGTAAATAATTGTGGGTAGGGAACTAACAAAAACCAATATTAAAATGGCACAACATGTATTAAAACAGATTTATTTATTTCAAATGCATCATATCTGCCATGCATTTAGTTTTTAAAACCGCACATTCAACCACCTCCATTGAATTCCATTTTTGTATAATTAAAAGTACGCACAGAAAATAAATAGTGTCATTAAACAACCATAAGAAACATTGCAATTTTCCTCAATTCTTGGGTCAGAGACATGTCAGAATAAAAGCATCTCCCTCATTCACAGTCTACAAACGTTTCTGAATGTTGTAGTGCAGTAGTCACTGCAGTAGACATGAAATGTGCCATTTGTTTACGTGAAGATTTTTCAACTTGCCATCACAGCCATTCTCTATGAAATTAAATCAATCATTTTCAGCATAACAAAACCACCATGCACTTTTTTGCAGAGTAGGGAGTAATTGTCATACCTAAATTCTTTAGTACCATGGGTATACTAAAACAATGAAAACAGCAGAGACCCCTCCCCCCCAGAAAATCTCAGAAAAACATTCATGTTAAATAACTTAATAGTGGCCAAAGCACAACGTATACAACTCCACACCCATGCATGCAGATACGGTATCAAGCGTCCACTCAACAGGAACGTCATGTCACTGCTTGGTGCTTCCAATGGTCCCATCACGCATGCAAATAAATTGGCATTAGCATCATTTTTGGCTTATGCTTTGAGCTGATATGTTGGACGCAGTGAAAGCTATGTGGCATAAATAATTGGAATGAATGTCATCGCAACTAATAAAAACAAAGGCAACATATTACTTGAACAATTGCATATTTAGGATTAACATTGGACTGATTGTACGCATCAGTCAGAGTAGTGTAATTAATGCTGACTGAATAACACCACCGGGAAGTCAATCAAAGGCAGTTATTAGGTGTTGTAACACATTGTTGTAAATATTAAGGCAGATGATGGTTATCTTGGTGTGGTGTATCTACAGTAGTGTGTCGAGGTCCAGTTCTGGCAGTGGATCCTTCCAATAGGTGACGCTGCTGAATTCGGGACACGCGAAAGCAGCAGAGCCGCTCTCGTCCACCTCAGGGAAGAAATGCTCCACCAACTCACCGAGGTGGCTGTAACTACACCAAACGATAACAACAATTGGGGAGTGAAGCGCACAGGTGTTACCCCACAATCGCTGTAGAAAAGGCTCAAAACTCACGAGGACTTGTTTCCTTTGGTCATCTCTTGAAGCAGCTCTCCTTTTGGATTGACAGTAAAGATTCTGGTGTTGTGCACCCCCACCTTCCCGTAGGCGTAAGCATCCTGCACAACCCATGGGCAAGTATTCAGTATTACTTGTAACTAATCTATCATATATGCATTGAATGTTTTATCATTTTGGGGAGAAGTTTTAGGATTTAATTGTTACGTGCTTACAAATACATGTCAATGGGCGTCAGATATATGCGAAATGTGTCTATTTGTGGGTGGGGCGAGTACCAATCACATGCAAATAGAATTGTATAATATATTTGGAGAAATGCATATTCTTATACGACAAAGAGAGAATATGCAGGGGTGCATACGTTGGTCCTGTTGCCAAAGGCAGCGTAGAAAGGCTGTTTCCTGGGACTGAATAAATCCCTGATGTCACCGAGACAGGCGATTTTAAACACCTCCGGCTTCTTCTCAATCACCTCCCTGCAGATGGCACGACAGATCATTTCGTGAGCAACAACTGTTAGAATGACGCATTCTGAAAAATTCTATCCATTCACCTCGCGACCATTTTGCAAAATTCCCTCCATCCATTTTCTATACTGCTTATCCTTTGCAGGAAAAGAATTTGTACCTGTGCAGTGCAGAAAAGAGGCTGCTTGGGGCAAGCAGTACTGGGCCTTTTGGAAGAACAGTGCCTTTGTCATTGACCCACTGCAGGTAGTTCTTCGTGATGGCGGCCATGCCTATAGCCCGCGCGGAACAATACAGGAACTTGTAGCCATTTCTGCAATGACAGAGTCATTTCAACAGGTATGCAAATACTGTTATTAACACCAGCACACTAAACGGTGTACCTACTGGTGAATTTTGTGGTAGAGTTTGGTTATGTCTTTGTGCGTCCAGTCTTTCCCAAACTGAGGCAAGATGTGTCCTAGAGCATCTGACCTGTCAAAAAATAAATAAACCTCAAGCTTCCCAAAGCATTTTCATTCGAGGTTGTTTGAGTCAGAAGACAAATTAGAAGCATAGCACGAGAAGAGACAGCTGTGTATACTTAGTGATTGTGCCATCTATGTCTGATATGATGATGCGATCGTCCCAGTTCCACAAATAGATGGCGGCCTCACAGCGACAGGTGCCCTGGTATTGAGTGGTCACGCTAAATATCACCTTGTTGACTCCTTCGCGCAAATTCAAGTTTGCCTGGTTATGAAGTATCGAGACAAAAGGTAGTTAGGTATAGTCACACATTATTTACACAAAGAGGACATGCAGGTGTCTGCTTACTATTTGTTCAGAAGTCAGACGAAGTGATTTGCGGTACAATTGAGTGAGACACTGAGTGGTGCGAAGCGTGTCTGTTGACATGCTCGAAGTAAGGACGGCTTTTTGACCAGGCCCTGCCACTGCATTTTCATCCGCATCGTCCAGTGTAGCGCTGAGAAGGGGAAAAAAACATTATTAGTAGAACCGCACTGCATCATACTCAAAGAAATACTAATTCAAATACATTTCTCCTATGCTTTAACTAAATAGGGGAGCCAAAAAGATTTTAATAATAAACATACGTACATTTCTGTGTTCGGACCCTCACCCTGTACTTCCTGGTTGTCTTTCTTCTGAGGATCTTGCTGAAAGACCAAAAGACAGTTTCAGTAAATGCTCAGTCCTCAGAACAACGTTTAAACACAAAAACAGCAACCTGGTTTTTGTCCAAGTCTCTTCTCCTCCAGGAGAACCACCAGCGTCCAGACCTTTTAGGCATTTTGTCCTTAACTAGGCTCTGAACAGTAGTCTAAGGAGAAAACACAATACAAACACATGGATTGGTTTGATCAGAATTTTCACACCGTGGTGTCTGTGATGTCACAGAAAAATGCCTGGCTAGCAGTTAAGGCCATTGTGGGAACCTCAGTGTGAAAGAGGCTTAAATGAGGAATTATTCTTAAAAACAACAAACCAACCTTGGGTAAATTCCTCTGGAAAGCTGTCAGCGACAAAACCATTGGAGCAGCCACTGCCCAGTTATAATAGCTGGCAAACATAGGCATGAATTTAATTACAATCACAAGTCAATCCTCATAAAAAAAAACTTGAAATCTTACTTGGAATTGATACAGATCACTAGACTAGGGTCATCAATGATTCCTGGATTGTTGACAAAGTCCTGGTATGACACAGAGTGCTCCAGAAACTTCTCTGGACAAACAGCAAAAGACGCATTTGACACTTTCATAGACAGTAATGCTCAGATGGCAGAAACTCGCAATGATTTACCTTTGGTGATTTGGCTGGTGTCGCCCACATGACCGCAGAGGGACATGCGGACCTCTGTGGCGTCGGGAGCAGAATCTGACAAGTACTCCGTACCGCTGTCCAGCGCGCCCATAGATTGCGGAGACTGACTTGCTGAGCCGGAGCCTTGCTCGACGACAGGAAGGGCGCAATTCTCCGTTTCACTACAGACATAGTGCGAGACACTTGATAGAATAAAAACTTGAACAATTACAAAAACAGGAGAGGGCAAATACTTTTTTCACAACACTGTACAAAACGCTTTCGTGCTCTTACCTCTTGGGGAAGTAGAGTGCTGCAACCTCAGGGTTAAGTGAAGTCAGATCATCCAGGTAAATACCCGTCGGTCCAAGATGATGATTACGTCTGCCTACAAAAGTGCACGGGTGAACATGCAAACATTTACACATGCTAAAAAGATCCTGACTTGAAACCTGAATTCAAGATTGGCAAATTTTCACCATAGTTTTGACACTCACCCTTCTTTATGTCTTGCTGCTCCTGTTTGGTTGAGAACTCGCCGCTGTTTGCTAACTCCTCAGCAGACATGTTGTCTGCGTCTTTTGGAGATGCAAAGTGAGACAATCCAAGTCGGCCATCTTCTTCCCCTCCCTCGGCGCAGGGATCCATGCCACTGTCGCCCTCGCTAACGGCCGCGCTACCGCTGCAGCCTAGTTCCGTCTGCCCACTCTCCTGCGTTTCCATGCTTGCGTTGTCTGCTACGTTTCTTTCCACCATCGTGTCTTCAGTGGGCTGACTGTTATCATCATTTTGACCTTCAGCTGCATCACTCCTGCCACCAACTTGGTCAGTATTGACTGTGGCGTCTTCAGGAGCAATGACTTCAGAGTCATCCTTCTCAGACTCTGACAGGCCGCTCCAGGTTGTGGCGGTAAAGCCGTGGTGTTCATCAAAGGTCAGGGGCACCGTTTGTGAGGCGTAGGCACTCAGGTCCAGGGAGTGAGTCCTGGGTTGCGGTCTGACCACAGTAACCCGGCCTGCTCTGCTACAGTTACTCCCAGGCTCATTGCCCATGTCAAAGGAGTCTTGCCTCTGAATGGTGCGGAAATGAGTCGAGTCAGATTGCTGCAACTCCCCTGATGATCTCTCAGAATGGCGTGGCTGTAAAGGCAAAAAGCAGATAAATTACGATGCTAGTCTCAAATGCGGAGCTCCTGCGCGGCACACGTGTGTGAATCCTGCCTTACCGTGGGAAATCCTCCCCAGTTCCACTGCATCAATACCCCGGGAGACTGATTTTTCACCACAAGCTCCGAGTCACTCTTAGGGGATGATGGACGGCTGTCAAAAACACTGTTGGGAGGAGAAGGAGGATGCGTAAGTGCCTGTCACAATCAGTCACACGCAGGAAGAGATGACTTTCTCACTTTTCTACAGGCGACTGGTCTCCGTCCGAGTGTCGATGAGCATCTCTGACTCCCGACTCCTCCTCGGGTGGCTCCTCAGACAGCGAATAGTACACTGACTTACTTTAACATACAAACAAAGCACATAACAATCACATTAACCCCTCCTTAAAAGAAAACAACTCGGATAAACCCGAGATGTATTTGTTCACTGACCTGACTTGCAGCTGTGTGGCATGTGAATCTTTATCTGAGCTCGCTTGTCCGCTATGATCGATATCCCACTCCCTGTCGTTTTCTTGCTCGTCAGAAGAGGACATCGCCTCTTCTCTCTGGCGACTATCTGAGCGCACGCATTTACGACGACGCCTCTTCTTGCGCGTCCCGGACCCAGAGAGAGAGGATCCGTCATTGGTCTCCTTAGAGTCTTGGGGGTCGTCAAAAGGAATTGGGGATGTGCAGAGATGGGCAGGGACTTCAGACTGCAAGAAATGACGACATTAATTAACAACTATCCTCTAACTAATACTCCACTGACTGATTTTGGACTCAGAATTTTTGTTTGGCCACTTCAGCCATGTGATGTAACTCCATTTGTTTCATTATCTTACCTCCAAGTTTTCATGTTGCTCCACAAAGAAAGCTTCCCCATTGTCCCCTAGCTTCATGTGCAGGTCCACTGGTTCTCCATTTATCTCAATGTCCACCTGCAGAACACTCAAAGGCATCATTGAAACTGAAAACAAACAGGACTCAAATGGAAGAGAGACTGAACTTACCACTTTCTCCTTGGAGCGAAGCACACCCAGTTTGCCAAAGCGGACATGAAAGGGGGAGCACTGGAAGGAGCCATCGGGCTGTCGCACCACGATGACATCGATCCCACCGGTGAGAGTGGCGGGATTAAGGCCACAGTACAGCTCCTTGACTGTCACATACACGGTCTCTGCCAACTGGCCCACAATATTCATGGTTTGGGACTAGACATCAAAAACAACCAATAAGATATTTTTAAAAAACAACCCCCAGTACCCCCAGATAGAAAGAAAGCAGCGAAAATTATTTGTTTCTTAGATTCCTGCAAGTATATCAGCTTGGTTTTCAACTAGACAAGGCCAGATTTTACTCGGAGTACATTTTCTGCTCAGCTATAATTCATATAATTCAAAACGTCAAGTCTTACCCACAGTGAGGAACGCAGACGTTCCTTCTCAAGCAGGCTGCCATTGCTCGACTTTCTCTCTGCCATACCGCAGCACTATTAAAATCTCGCACCCATCTATCACACACCAGGCCCCGGTTGCCAAGGTAACCCACATCTATATCTTTCGTATTACTCATCAGTGCCCAATGGTAACCTTTGGTCCGCTTGAATCCTTCCAAATTACGACTTCAGTCAAGTTCATGCCACCCACTCAATTTAAGTCCAATTTTCCGTCTGTCACAATGCTGCTCAATCCCATAAGTGACACTGTGCTGTGAGTACAGAGCAAAATTAAGCCGCTAGGAGAGTCCTGGCACATTCAGTTAAACACTCTCGCTTACTCTGATTCACAATTTCACACTGCACACATATACACCGCCACTGTCCAGTTGGTACTTCCTCACTGACGCTGCACATGACAGCTAAACCAGCAATTTCTGAGAGGCTTTGACAGGCTATTCACACCAAGCTGACATGGAAACACAGCACATACTCATCAGTCAGGCGTTCGTTTCTGGAGCTGACGACAGCGCGCCTGCCCCTGAGGGATTAACATGGATGCTGCCGCTTGTGGGAGAAGACCGCGTGAATAAATAAGACAATCACTATGTAATTTTGTCATTTGACTGAATGTAAGACCGCACTTGATCACCTTCACTGCCTGTATGAATGACTGACTTACTCATTGACTTAAAGTGATGCTCAACTGAACAATGACTTGGGTCAATTAGTAGAGACCAGAGATTTGGACAAAACACGATCGAGCACCATTTAGCTAATATGTTGCATGTAAATGGAATAAACTGCCAACGGTACTTAAGTCAACGCTTTTAAATACAAATTAGAAACTTTAGAAGTTACCAGGGAGGGGGCAAGGCTATGTTGTGCTGATGCAGTCCCCTTTAATACATACGAGCGACACGACACGTCTCTTATAGTAATATTACATAAACTGAGTTGTAAATACTTACCAAATCTTCAAAGCTAGTGAATCTTCAACTGTTACACTAATAAAATAATAAGAATGTTGAAACACCGTTAGCGTAATCGCTGATTTTTTTTTTCTTTAAATGTCAAACGTGAAGATCCATCAACTTTGTTTCACATAGGTTACAAAAGTATAAGAAAATGTGCCTTTCGGGACGGTGTTCAACTCTTGAAGGCGTCAGCCAATGTGGATACTTCCGGGTGAATGAGACATGCACGTGACACCAACAGCCAATGAACAACCAGGAATGCATTCAGACACGCCCACGCTTTGATGTGTCAACATAACGTTTCCTGGCAATCATGACAGTTCTTTAATGATTAAAGATTTTATACCAGGACAACAAAAACAACTTACTCATACACATAATTTTCAGCAACACATCTTTGTGTTTTCTATCTGTGATGCAAGCGTTTGACTTGACCACAAAGTGTGTATACTTGATTGTTGTGAGCTTTGCAGTGAAGTCATGCTTCTTTGTACTGAACTCTATGACGTTAACACAGGGTGTATTCTGTTTTTGTTTTTTTTTACATTCTTGCTACTGATAGAATAGTTAATAAATTTAATTAGCCACCTATAGTACAAAATGCTAACGATAGCAATAAACAATAGGAATTTCATAAGTTATTCAAAGTTAGCGGTGCACATGCTCCTTCCAAACAGTTCCTTTGTATTTAACTTTTAAGTTGGATACATTTGCATCTGATTTAGAACAGTATGCATTCAAACTTTTTTATATTATTATGTTTATATTAATAATTATTATATGAACATAATTGTTACAATACATTTCGCATTTATTATTGATTGTTATTCTAATACGCCTTCCCTGGACATCTATTGAGAATTAGCACTTGTAGTTAAACACTAAAAGCAAATCTGGTTTGCTGTCTAATGTTTATTCTCTTTAAGTACAGTTTGTGACAAACTTGTCTGCAGTACATTTCACACTAAACCATTATCCAAGTACACTTTTTTTATTTTCCTTTTTTAAGAAGTGTTAATGTTGAAACTGTGCATAATTTTGCAGTCACATGAAAATATTTCTCAAGTTAGTACAATATACAGTGTGTGTGTGTGTGGGGGGGGGGGGGGGGGGGTCATTTAGTATTACTAGACAACACAGTTTAACCATGAAGGGAAGTGTGCAGTCATGGCTTAAATCAAGAGGTCCCCCTGCTTGTTCATGTCACAGTGGTGGCAAAGCAAAGTGCCTATTAAGGGAACTAATGTTCTTATAACTCCAACATGATGCTCCCATAGTGTCTCTGCATCTACTCACAATCCTGCCCCATACTGCACCTCCTCCTCTTCCTAAATATTTATTTCTCTAAATAAGGCAGCCCTGTCGTAGTTCCTGTCATTTCTGCCTACTCCCCCTTCAAACATCTTCCTTGTGTCCGTGTGGCAGTAGCAAGCTGCTGCATGTGCATTCTTTTCCCTTGTATGGAGAAATGGCCTGGCCCCGAGATGTCTTTCTACAGGCCGGGCCGACCTCGCCATTGGCCGGGACGGGAAGGGGAGGGTCTGATTCTCTAAACAAACTTTTCCGTGGGCCTGCCTGCTTCCCTTCCCACTTTAGTGCTGTGTCTGGAGCAGTGGACAAAAGGCGTTTGAGGGACTCCCCACGTAGTTATACCTGAAAACAAGGTGAGAAAGAAAAGCTGGATTGCACATTAAGTCTTGAGAGTGCTGTGGATTCTGCGGGTGAAGATGTGGCGCTTGCAACACCGATGATGGGCTTGTTTGTATACTGCATGTTGCCGAGTGCACTCGACTGGATTTGGGTTTCCTCCATGACACGGTGGAATTCCTCTGACCCATTTAGATCTCTTTTGCACCTCATTGACTCTGGACATTTTGTGTTTTTGGAACTCCTGACCTTTGAACTCCATGGTTTGAGCAAGAGTAAGGGATGACAGGAAGGCGGTTTAGTCACAACTGAATGAATGTGCGGGTGTGCTTTTGTGTCGGGAAGAGGAGTTCAAGAGCAGTCTATTCTATTCTATTCTATTCTATTCTATTCTATTCTATTCTATTCTATTCTATTCTATTCTATTCTATTCTATTCATAACAGTCTGTTCGAGGGACCGAATACAATGATGAAACCAAGCCAAGCTGAACTCCAAATTCCAAAATAGTTGCGATTTGTTGATTTCAGCACTCATTGATCATACTCTGCCCAGGAAACAGTCATCTATTGTTCCAAACATTTAACACAATTAGAGGGCCTCAAATTAGTGTTTACATTAGTGCGACTTCGACTTTCAACACACACACACAGACATGCTCATGCACACACTTACTCAATGTAGATGAGAGAGAGCCTTATCGGATTGTAGAATTTTATGGTTAAATTGGAAATTAGATGCTGGTTTGTCTCCAGTTTATTCACTGAGAGGTCAGGAGCAAGAAAACGTTTTATATTTTTATAAAATACAAATCACACTAAAACATTGTATTGCCGTTTTGGTCACTTATCTTCTCGTCTTAACTTTTTCCTTTATAGTAATGATACCTTGCAGGTTAATTAAGGGTTTATAAATGGCTTATATACAACACTGTAAATGCTTACAATCGTGATGGCTTTCTGCTTGCCAAATTGTGTGCAGTTTATAAATGATCTAGTATCTTACATTTACAATTGGGTTCCATTTTAACAGGGGTTGTTATCGGTAATGTTCATTATAAGGTTAGACAACCCATTGGGGGCAGGATGGGCATTGAGTGTAGTCGTTGTCTTTTCTCCGTGCAACTGTTTGGAATGGCAAAGAATCGAGAGGCTGATGGACACAAATAGTGTGATGTCACCCCTTGTGTGAGTCATCCATTGAAATGGCCCCGCTCCGTCGAAACCCGAACGAGCTCCCTACGTCTCGGTATCAACAACAATCACGAATCGCATCCCGCAACACACACGTCAGAGCCGAATACGAGTGACAGGTCTATTTGTGGATGCACGTTGAGCTAGGTACTGTGGAGATGTGTCATTTTCACACCCATCACTGGAGATAGACTGTGAAGATGGTAAAATGATGATCACCTGTTAGATTATACTCGGTGCAGTGGTTGAACTGGAGATACAGCCGGTGTCCACTTGGACAAGCACCAATTTACCTAATAATTTAGCTAACGAACTCTAATCAATTTGCGCACAGGCCCAACCTCAACCGCCGCCATGTCGAGCAAGCGCGCCAAGGGAAAGACGACGAAGAAGCGCCCCCAGAGGGCCACTTCCAACGTATTTGCCATGTTCGACCAGTCTCAGATTCAAGAGTTCAAAGAAGCCTTCAACATGATTGACCAGAACAGGGACGGCTTCATCGACAAGGAGGATCTGCACGACATGCTGGCTTCTCTGGGTACACCATCAATTTCATTCAACCACCTGGACTGAACATGAACACCGTTCCTTCGGTTGATACCATTTTCTTGCCATTAGGTAAGAACCCATCTGATGACTACCTGGAGGGCATGATGAGCGAAGCGCCGGGACCCATCAACTTCACCATGTTTCTCACCATGTTTGGAGAGAGGCTCAACGGCACCGACCCAGAGGACGTCATCCGCAACGCCTTTGCCTGTTTTGATGAGGAAGGGTCTGGTAAGTTGATGTCATATTTGGGTCTCTCAAGGCAAAATGGATGCCAGATATTTGGGAATGGCGTTAAGCTAAAGTATTAAATCTTGTTGGGGACACCGAACCTTGATGTTTGGTCCAATGTTGCCTTTTTTCCTCCAAGGTGTGATCCACGAAGACCATCTGAGGGAGCTGCTGACCACCATGGGGGACCGCTTCACAGACGAAGATGTGGACGAGCTCTTCCGCGAGGCGCCCATTGACAAGAAGGGCAACTTCAACTACGCCGAGTTCACCCGCATCCTCAAACACGGCGCCAAAGAAAAGGATGACGAGTAGGAGAGAAAGGGGAGGCGGGCACTCACCTGCCTCTGCACACACGCCCCCACCCAGCCGATCATACGTCCTACTTTTATGAAGTAATAGATGCTTGTGATATATTTGCAAAGGTTACCATGAAGAAGCATTGCATCTTAGCAAGTGATAGCTTTGAGATGCTATTAACTCCACAATGTGTGCACGCAGATTGGGCAATCGGATGTAAAATAGCAGAAATGTTGACCTCTTCCTGCCATTTAGCTAGCACGCTTGCAAAAAGCATTACAAGTTTCCTCCGTATTTGGTTTATCTATCGTGAAGTTTAAATAGATGGCAAAGTAGTTTGCATCTTTTGTCTTTGACTGAAATGCCTTTGATAGGAAATTCCCCTCCTCTGTCGTATGGCAATCGAATGTGGGCTTGATGAGGCGTGATTTCAAGAGTTTGTGGTCAAAACTCCAATTTCACCAACTGGTTGTGTGTATTTGGTCAGGATCTGTCATGTGTGTTGTGAAATCACGGGGTGTAAAATGCTCAGGTGAATAAAGTAGGTTTATCCGTGCCCTTTGACCATAAGAAGCGTTTTTTTTTTTTTCCTCCTACAAAATTTGGTTTATTATGATAAATGGAATATGATGTATGTGAACCGAGCCATTCAATGAAAACAATTCATTATCTTCAAATGTGTTCAGTCTGCTGCAACTTTATCTTTTGTAAGGTAGAAAATAAAATCTCCCTGCACTGAAAATGTTCCATTTGGGACAGAGTGAGACCGACTCGAAATATACTAGTTCATGTCCAGTCATTTTTGACTATCTAGTGGCCCAAAATGACTATGGAAAAGCTATCGATTAACATGCTGGATGCTAATGCTAAAATTGACATCAAATGCCATCTGGATTATTTTCAAAATGCCACAACGCTGATGATTTATGAAAAACTGAGCTTTTATTTCTTTGAAACGCTGATACAAAACACACAAAGTTTAAGGCATATATTGCACCAACTATTGAGCTCATTTATATGTATAAAAGAAAAACAAAACGGGGTTTAAGGCACAGAAACCCGTCATACTGCTAACGGTCAGGAACATCATTAAGATTTTCTGAATGGGTTGGGCAGTGAGGAAATGACAATGTTTGAGATAAATATGTCATTACCAAACTAAAACGCCTTGACCTTGAAAATATTTACATACAAAAACAACTTTCTCCAACTGGAATGTCAAGCATCTAAAACATACAAAATCATGCTATCTAAAACCTGTTCATCTAATTCTTTTGACCAGACATCTCTGGAATCACAAGCCACATCCATGTAGTAGTAAAAATAAAAAATAAAATACTACTTTAATACTTAGTTCGCTACGCAAAACCTAATCCTGGCGTGACCTGTGTAAAATGAGGTATACATGCACATCCATTGACAACATGGGCAAACCTGAAAAGAACAGCGGAATGAGATTCAATGTGAAAAAACAGCGAGAAGGAACTGGATAGGCAAAATAAAAAATAAAAAAAAGTAATTCATCTTTCAGCACATGCAACGTACATAATGGTACAAACTGGCCAAATGTTCAAGGACTCTGGTAAACAGGAACCTCACAATTCCGCTACAGTATCTCTATGATGTCGACATTCAGTCGCACAAATATATTGCAGTTATTCTAAAGACAGTTTCATGGAAACTACAATTTCATGAATGACTGGACATTACTAAACCACAGATGAGTGGGGGGGGGGGGGGTGATATATGCAATATGCCTTAATAAACATTTGTCAGCTGTGACGTTCAACTTTGGCCAAGTAGAAACAAATGGTCTCAAGAAGATCCGTTCTTGTGTCAATTGCCTCAGACAAAAAAGGTGCCAAATGTAACCGAGCTGCAAGATAAGCATGATGTCATCAAGCCGCCACACGATACCGTCATCGACTTCAGTAACAGGCTCAATGGCAATACTGTTGGAATGGACGAGAACTCATCGTCGTCATCAAACAGCACACGCAAAAAAAATATCCTTTGGCTATAAAATACAGACATGGTGACTGTGGAACAAGATATAAATGGTACAGCATTACTGAAGAGAGACACCATTTACTCCAGTTTACCTCCGTAAGAGAACAAAAATAAGCCAATGAGGATCATTTAAATTATAAAAACGAGGACTATGTTGTTAGTGTAACATTGAGTAAAAACAAGTGTAACTAACCCCTGGAACGTGTTTGAACAGCTTTTATACATTCGAGAAAGATTGCTACCGAAGGCATCGCAAACCACACGCTACTCATTTTTGTGCACTGAATGGAATGCTCAGAGTGTTGCTAACAGCGGCTGCGTGATTTTAAAGCACTTAAAGAGGAAGCCAAGTTAAACATTTGCTTTACAAACACAGCACTCTGATCATTATTGCGTTCGTAGATGATTAATGAAACAACAAAACCTATCTGTTTTGGGGCATCTTGGGGTGGGACCATTTTGCCACTTGCTGTCGCCCGAAACGTAAAAATTCGGCCTGCAAACGTCACACGACGCAACCCATGTCATTGCCAGCTGATAGCGTGTATCAAAATGGCCACCTCCCGGATTTTGATGCTTAATTAATATTGTACGTAGAACATATTGTAGAAAATATTTGTAACTTGACTTTCCCTTAAAAAATACTTGAACCGGCAGCTATTCAAAACAAAAATCATGGATCTGAAATAAAAGTCCTGTATTTCACAGGCACATGCGTCAATTCGATGCGGAGTGGTGATTATTTAAATTTTTTAGCAGTCTGTCCCACTCGTGCCCCCTATAAAAGGTGAGCACCTGCGTTCCGCTCACTGTGTGCAGGCCGTGTGTTGCGGGCCCCACAGTGCGCTTGTGATGGGCGCGTTTACTACTTGCAGGGGGCTGGGCTGCCTGGCGTCGGCGTGGACCATGCTCCACATATTGGGCACCACTGGCGAGTTTCTCTGGGAGCCGCCCCCTCCGCCGCTGCTGGGCGCCGCGGCGAGGTGTGGGGGGAGGCCCAGCAGAGGTGTGACCGTTGAACTCGACGCTTTGAGGAGCTGAGATGGAGCCTGGTCGGAGGTAGCGACCGGTGAGGGGAGAGGGGGAGGCGACGCCGATGAGACGAAGGGGAAGATGTGGGTTTTGTGGAAGGGCATGTAAAGCGGGCCTGTGAACGCCGAGACACTTTGAGTGGGAGCGGCTGGCACCAGAGTGACGGCTGCTGGGGAGACCTGGCTTGTGGTGGAGGTAGAACCCGTAGCTGGGACCCAGAATGGCCTGGTCACAGGCACTAGAGGATTATTTGAGGCTGCCGTCGGATCTGGATCGACGCAAGGCTTCTCTGATTTGGGCTGCCCGTACACGGGCACCAAGGTTGGCACGTGAGCTGGGATGAGCGGTGACTGCTTGCAGTCCTCCAATGGACTCCAAATGACTTTGGTCACGGGCATGGCTGACAACCTGGGGGCTGAGACCAGGACTGAAGCTGGTGCAGTTGTGGCAGAAGACTGAGGAGTATCTGGAACTCTGGCTGCCACAGACACCGCCATGGCCTTTTCCATCAGACTTTGGACCCTGCAAGGGTCCAAGACTTGCTGGCGGTCTTCAGGAGGAGGTGTGGGGCCCATGTCGCTAGCGTAAGAGCTACCCTGCGACTCTACCTTCTCAGTCTCTCTCAGAATGCTGGTGTTCTCCTGGATGCGGCTGAGCTTCTCCTGCTCGGCGGCCCTCTGCAGTGCCGCATCAACCAGAAGCCTCAGATCGCTAAAATCTTGAGTGGGCATGAGCTCAGGGGGTGTTGGGGGAGGGGTGTTGAAGAGGCCGCCGGATGGGCTCGTCGTTGCTCCTTGCTCCTCGGCCTCCCTCAGCAGTCTTTGCGTGTCAAGCTTCATCAGCGCCTGAACCGAGCTGTCCTTCCCGGGATAGCCCGCTCCGGTCAGAATAGCTGTGGCGGTGTTGCCGAGGACGCCGAGGTCCAGCGTGGGGGCCGAGCAGATGACAGAGGGGCGCTGTTGAGTGGAGCTGGCGGACGAGTGACTCTCAGGGGAGCTTGCGCCACCGCCGGTGGACGAGTGGCCTTCGCTCTTGCCGCTCAACTTGCGGGAGACGGTGAACTTGGTGGGGTCTTTGCCATCTTTTCGCAACAGGTCAGGCAGGAGACGGCGACGTGCATTAATGAACCAGTTACATATCTGGAAAAGAGGAAGGGATGGACATTGTGATTACGTTTTAGACTGGAGCTTTAAGACTGAAGAGAAAAATGCCTACAATTTTTGTACATGCTCTTGAATACGATTCCAACTAAACTCTGACATACTATCATTATGCAGCCAAGATTGTGAATAAGCCCTATATAAGCCGTATCCATGAACATCACTTGCGGCTCATTCGCATCCTTGTGATGGCGCGAGAGGAAATACCAAACCGATGATGAACATTCATTATGCGGGTCGCAAAACAAATATATCCGTTTGGAATCATCTTGTTACCTGCAGCACGGACAGGTTGGTCTGGCTGGACAAACTGAGTTTCTCCTGTTCCGAGGGATAGGCGTTGAAGCGGTGCTCGTACAGCCAGCTCCTGAGAATCTGCACCGCCTCTTTGGGCAGGTTGCCACGGCGACGGCGCTTCCCGAAGAGTCCCCTTCCTGACAGGTCGAGGGGGGAGCCGTCATCACTGTCGGACATGGCGGAAGACTGCTCCTGCTCCGTGTGACGCTCTTCTTCCGAAGCTGGGGGGGAAAAAAAGTGTCAAGATCTCAGCAGCGTTCAGGAGGATACGGCATCCGTTACAGACAACTACAAAACAAATGCTCCAAGCTGAAACTAATGCTAATGAAATGCCTTTCAATCATTTGGTATCGGTGTCAAGACACTGATGGGCGCGTAAAAGGTCCACTTAAATCCAAGTGAGCTAGTTCCGTTTTAGAAGTTTTGGGTGGTCAGTGGAGGGAATCTCCACTTCAAAATGGAACATGCCTGATCCCATGGGGTGGGCCACAGAATGCACTAAATGTCTCTCTCTCTGCGGCTGAGTGAAACCTGACCCCCAGGGCAGCGCCTGTCTTCACAAAGGAGATTGTGTGCATATCAACATCACAGTGGCTGCTGGCCCAGGAGTCCATTGACCATGCGAGGAAGAAGTAAGCCGTTTTCACTCAAACATTGCTACTTTTTACAATGACTTTTACACTAAACCCACAGTAAAGACTTTAAAATGTGCATGGGAACGCTAATGTGGAGAAGCCCTGCTTCTCTAATTGTGTTGTGGTAGGAGTTAACTTCCCCTTCGTGGGCCACATTCAGGAGTTGGAACATTTCATCTGGTCTGCCGCATTCTATAAAAGCAAATAAAACCATCGCCGAACTGATTTGGAGTGAAACCTGCAGCCTGTGGGCCATATTCAAGACTGGCAAGCATTTGGACCCAGCCTGCCAGACATTCGGAAAAACAAATACAACCGAGGGAGGAAATGCTATCAAGATGTAATCTCCAAATGCTCAGAATATATTGTATAACATTCGTGCGTTTCATTTTGTCATTAAATTTTGTTTGGGTCGTCTAATAATTTGGTTAGAAAATTGCTCAAAATTTGATTACAAGCTAGTCAATTTGAGTTTTTTTTCTTCTTCTCCAAACTGCTAAAAGTCCAACTAAATGTCCTCCCCTGTTGTTGTTGTCGACTCCTTAAGTCGACCAGCTGCAGCCCGGGCCGCATTGTCTTGTCTGCCATTGGTGGCACCTCATTGTCAAAAGAGACCAAACTTTTTTTGTTTTGTTTACAAGCGCATGCTGCTTTCATATCAGTTCGAGCGCGACCAGCATACGCGAATCACACGAAATCGTACGGTCCTTAACAAAAGAAACAAAATCTAAATCATCTTTAATCACGATTGAAAGTCGGTCATGTTTCATTTGACGGACAGGGGGGGGAAAAAAATCTCAGCATCGCACGAGCCCGTTAGCCGAAACCAACAAGTTTTCATGCTAGCACGTTTTTCTTTTTTTCTTCAAAGACATCCACGTTTGACGGACAGCGTTCAAAAAAAGCGGACGAAATTGTCGTTCGGGACACAAAGGAGGCAGACGGCGAGCCGCATGTCGCTCGGCCAGATGGACACGATGCCTTTGGGCAGCCTCGGGAGATAACTAGCTGGTTAGCTGTCCCTCCACAATTAAAACACAAACACGCCGCATTGGCTGGCGACACGCACGCACGCACACAAAACGCGCATTCCATTCTAAACCAACAGCAAAGACACATTGGGCTCACACAAGAGAGCCAGTCCACGTTTAGAAAGAAAACATTGAAAATGCCAAAAGTACACTTACTTCGCTTGAATGCTTTCATTCTTTGTTGATGGCTGGCTGGAAAGCACGCAGCTGTCTCAAGTTGCTGCTGTGGGGAAGCGTGCCCGCGAGACAAACGACGGTTGACACAACAGTACTTCTTCCCACACGCTTCTTTTCGCTCCCGTCTTGCACAAACTTAAACACGTCGCCTTAAAGCTTGCTTCGCGTGAAAAGCTTGGCGCGGTCGGCCAGTTCCCATCCCACTGTTTGCTTTCTTCTGAGGATAAATGTTTCCTTTCGGCGTCGCTTGTTCTATACCTGCACGGCAGCAAGCAGAGCTCTTTGCCAATCTTGACAGTCGCCACTGGAATGGTCCCGCCTTATTGACGGGTATGGGCCAATCACGACCTTCCGTTTTACCTCTTTGACAGTTGTCAACCAATCACGACGCTCATCTGGACAACGGCCAGGCTCTGTGTCATCCAAACTGACGGTAAGACCATTCCATTCAAAATGTAAAACCTATGAGATCGAAATGCAAGATTTCACCCGAAATAACAATTCCGTTTATTTACAAAAAAAAACCCAACAAAAAAAAACACGCAGGTGTCAATTGGTGCATTTCGACTGACACATTCAAGCTTTGTGGGCGGCATGACGTCACACTAAGCCAAATGTTCTTATATAAATTCTAAACGACGTCTTGACTAATCTATTGTGCAACATGTTGGAGGACATTTTAACGGGTTAATGATGTAATCTACATTAAATGCGTGTTTCAAGTTGATGGCCGTGCAAAACTAATTCAACAACACGTATATGACATGGTGATACTATACGGTTTCAATAACGGGGGGGAATCACGCCCTACTTACTCCACCCCAATAAACAGCAATGACCTTTTGAGAAAGTAATTCATCATTTTATTGAACCATATGCATTGCATGATCTGAACAAACTTTAAATTGTATAAATAGAGCTACAGTATTGTAAACAATGATATCCATTTATCTAATTTATGTACACAGGTTCATTTTAAGAAGCAGGGATATGCTAAGAATAATCATTTCAATATCAAATACATCAATCCGCACATATACGTTGAGTGGCATTTGAGACAAAGTTTTTTTTTTTGAAGGAAAACAAAGCGTCACACACATTTGACGTATAATTATAGTGAAGAGATCCGTTTTCTTATCAGTGCTTACTTTATGAAACAAGTTTTTGCTACATAATCTCTTGTGGGGAGACAGACGTTCTTCCCCTCACCCCAGTAGGACAAAGCAAAGATGCTAATGAACTTGCAAGTCAATAGGCCTTTGGAATACTGTATGTGGGCGCTGGAGGTAAACTAAACACGTCCTTCCTCGCTCTGGTAATAATACGGTTGCCAAATGATTGCAGTCACCATTCACGTGATTACGAAATGAAAAGTGTAATCAAAACAAGGACACAGTTGTCCCTGTCTGAAGGTCAAAATACACAATTGCCTAAATCCATTTCAATTTCCCTAAATCTAGAATTGATCAACACGTGATACAAATTGTTTGCCATCATGTATGTGTCATCTAAGGCTTGGTTTGTTTAAAGAATTTCCTGGTGGGCTCAATGAAAATACTATTTTTCAACCCCAGGCCTAAATTAAGCATATCTGGAGCCTTGATTAAACCAATATCAAAAGCTTTAACAGGAAGCACATACCCCAAAGTGAAACCATCTTGGAACTCAGATAAGCCCACTCAGGAAATAGATCTATAGGTGTGTCCGAATGATACTGTATCAGTCAGCCAATTGTGTATTGGAATGAGACCTCACAGAAATGTATGAGATCACAATATTATCTTTTTGAGATATCCATTTTGTTTCCCAACACACTGTCATTCTGTCATGTTTATGTGCTCATCTCACTTCAACTCAGGCCGACAGATGTGCTCGGGTTCTTATTTTCTTATTCCAAGACAATTTAAATAACTAGTCAGACAACTGTTCCCTACGAGTGAGAAATCAAATCAAGTCAACGACAGAGATTTAAGCTCAAACAAAAGACGTGGAGGTGATAACGATGCTATTCATCTCAGTCAAAAGGAAGGGACATTCACCCAGGAACGGGCAATTGACACTCCCTGGGCCTTCACTCATCCCCAGCAGGCAAAGCCAACAACAAACAAAGGCAGAAAAGTGCTCATTGGGATATTTTCAAGTCAAAGCCTCGGGTTGCAGTTGAAGGTGCAGATGAGAAAGAAAGCAATGGAATGACAGCATCGTCTGAACCCGTTAGCCAGGGGAAATTTGTTTACCATCTGCAGAGATAAAACTGGATTGGAAGACGTGTAAACAATTGAGTTTGTTCGCAGTGTTGACTTGAGGAGGGGGCCATCATACTTGTAGTGTTTAAGTGAAACGTGTTAAATGTAATATGTCACATGACGTGCTGATTTTGGTTGGACTGAAAGACGTGTAACATCTGTGTTTGTTGAAGATCTTTCCACCTCGCATCCTCAGAACACTTAAACCCCTAAAAGGATCTTTACATTTGTCTTAAATGAGTTTTATGCATCAGATGGTGACAGCTAGTTTAATGAACTTTGCAATCTAATTTCGTTCGTTTTGTTTTGCATGACAGGAGCTACCTGCTGCTGATGCTGATATGTTAATGTATGAGATGAATTGGAATGAAGGGAACTCATCTTTGACTGGAGCAGTCTTCCAGTAAGCAGGTAGCACTGGAAAAAATGATGCAAACACAACCACTAATGCAATTACTATTTTAATTAAATAGGCTTTTTTTTAAATTAAAAGAGGGCAGGTTAGTTGCACAGAAATAAGATGAATTTGCTTGAGTGTGAAGAAGAAAATGTGTTATTGTAAAATGAGAAGCAGAGAGTTAAAAAAAACTGCTAAAGTCATGTGTGTTACCAGTATTATGCTGCATACCCAGCCTGGCTTCTAAAAGCCCCGAACATACATAGGGAAATATTAAACAGAGAGGTGTAAGAAAAATTACAATAAAATTAAAAAAAATCTCAAACTGTGGCAATTGTTAGTACTAATGTTCGCAACCTGAAAATACCCTTTTGAGATTCTCATCACATGAAGATATGTGTTCACTAAAAAGCATGAAAAACTAACCTGTATAAATTCTTACCGCTGCTCTTTGACACAAAACCATTTGACAGACACATACGTGCTAGCAACTATATAAACACCCCTTCAGAATTGGCTTTTTGTCATATGACAAAATATTCAGAACCTCATCTACAGTAAGTCGAGCCTTAACAAACCAAAAAAGAAACCAAAACAGTGCAAGGAAGACGTAGACGCAAGCAAGTCGGTCTTGTGTAGTTTGTATGTTGGCCACAAGGTGGTGTCGTACGAAGCTACAAAATGGCCAGTCTGGGTAGAAGGGCGACAACAATGGAAAGCAGAAAAGCAAAACAAATGCTCAACTGTGTCCTTTAAATAGATCTTATAGCCAATATAGAATAACATTTTAAACAGTCTTTCAAATATACTTTGAGGATGTGATGGAAATACGCTTATTAACTTAATTTTGTGTCTTGATAAGTAAATCTGTGGAGGTTTTCAATGGCAGGTTTCATAACAAGTCCACAAAAGTTCAATATCTATGTGTTTGATGCCTTCAGGACCAGCCTACATAAAAGTCAACCCCCACCCCAGTCAAGGAGGTATTTGGCCTCTCCTCTCCCAACTCGATACCTCTTGTCATTCGCATTGGCCAAGTGTCACCTGGCTCTCCCCTTTAACAGGTATTTTTCAGTGACACTTATCCGTCCAATAATCTGACCTTACATTCCTGTCTTTCACTGTCTCCCTCAAAGGCGGGTCTGTGCTTCTGGAACGTAGATTTCAATGCTGTCTGAGCTCTCGGTGGCCGAGTTCTGGCGGAAAGAGGCGGCCTTCTTTGCGGCCAGCAGACGCCTGCGGGCCTCTTGCCTCTGCTTCTCCGCCGAAGCCGAAGAAGGGGTGGAAGAGGAGTCGGCGCTTTTCTCGCGGCCCAGCGACGGCCGTCCTTTAGCGGCCTTCCTTGACGCCGGAGTGGGCGCCTTCTCCTCGTCCTAGAAAGAGCGACGATACATGACAGACAAGGCAGGAGTGATGAGAAATGAGACACAAAGGCAAAAAGACTCTTGGGAAGCCTACACCAGATTTGACAGACAGGACTTGGACAAACTTCTATTTTTTTAAACATATCTGGTATACGGAAGAGGATTAGGGCCGGTGAAGAAAAAAAAAAAAGGGGGGACAGGATTCTGACTTAAGAAAAGTCAGAAACTTGTCATCCCCCCCTTTTTTTGGCCCTAATCCTCTTCTGTACTGGTAGATTTAAGTGACTCAGAGAAAAAAAAAAGACAGTACAATTATAGACAATTGGCAAACAGTCAGTGAAAATTGTTAGACACAAATGGTAACATGAACTGATGAACATGAGTTCAAATCACAACAGAACAAGACACATTGCAAGGCAACATAAAAATTACGAAAGGGCATTAAAAAAAAAAAAATCTGATTCCACGGAAAAATTGATCAATTAATCACAATGAATTAATCAATGGATCAGGTCACTTACCGCTTTACTACAACTAAAAACATTTATTTTTGATGGCAAGTTTAGGAGGCAGAGAAAATGTCAGTTTTTCTGCAATCAAACTTGTGCCAAAACGCAAATGTTAATAAATGTTATCTATTTTGACGCTGTAACATTGATGTTCGAAACACAGCCACAGTTTAGCAACGATTTAGAAGCAATCGGTAATCAATGTAAGCTATCGTAAATCACTAACGTTTAGCGGCGTTGCCGAGCAAACACGTGTATAGTACGACTATGGCCATGTTTCTGGACAATGTGAACGAACCAACCAAAGTAGTGAAATCAGTGGTGTAGTGTAAACTTCGCATGCCCGTTCCTACACAACAGACTAAGTAAATAGTTACAAACAAACGCTAACATAGACACAAGCACAAATATTTGACAGAAGGAGCAAGAGCAAGAGGTTTGACCTGAGTCAGAACATCTTGGCCATGGCTCCACTACAACCACAACACATGCATGCTCAAAGCGGGGCTCCAAGACACACTGCCCGCTTTGAGATGAATTCCTCCATGCATCTTTTCCGGTCCCTTTTTGATTTGATCATTATAGTATATCCCACATACGGATGTGGGGTCAAAGGGGAGTCAAAAGAACGAGAAATGGCGGTGGTGGTGGGAGGAGAGAGGCCGGTTGCGGCGGCTTTCCTACCCCAGCCAGGGCACTGGGCAGCAGGGGTGGGAAGTACCTTCCGCTCAGAGGGTGACCGCTCGGTCGCAGATAGCACCGGCTGCCAGTCATTAGACTTGAGATGGTAGAGCTCATCGAACTTGAGGCTGATGTCCTCGATGGACAGTTGCAGCAGGTCCCAGAAACCGGCCAGGTCCTGCGGTGTGGGCCGAGGATTGGTGTTCACATTCTGGCCAAAGGAGGGAGATGGAATGAATAAAAAATTAAGACGTGAGGAGGAGGGAGTTGCATGAAATAGATCAGGTTATTAATAGGTAATTTGACCTAGAACATGAAATATCCGTGTAGTGTAGTAAGCTATGTAGCACATTTATTTATTGATTGATGCTCAGCTGTCAGTTCACGGTTACATTACTCTATATGTGAATATGTTTGCACATTGTTTTTCCTCGTGCGCTGCTGCTATCCACTGTTGTAAAAAAGATTCCTGATTTCAGAGTGAACGACGAGATCATTTGTTCTATTCTATGCTTGTTTTTGTCTGTTCAAGATTAAAAAATACTGACGAATACAGCGCTTCACAGTCATTCCTTGACTCACATACACTACTTAAATATTCACCACTGGAGGGCGCTGTGCTATAGCTTGCTAAAAAACATCTTAAATTAAGGCTTTGTATGAATAATCAAGGGAATTATGGTAAAGATGTCCATCAAATCATGCTGATCTGGCAAGATGAGTTACACATTAAGTACACTTCATATTTGGGAGAAAATGGAAACTGCAAAGGCAGGAGCTTACCTTCTTGTTGTGATGAGACAGTTAAAGTGCTATTTGGTTTAAGTATCGCGTGTTGCAGTTGGCTTCATTTTCCATAACGCACGACACGTCAGTCGACTTAAGGGTTTATTATAAGCTCCTTTTATTTGAGTGTTGGTGGTTCACCAATAAGCTCCCCCACAAAGTGAAAACATAATGTCTAATAGGGGGCATCAAACATCACACCGTTTAAATTTTACTCGGGTCCAATAATATTTTTCTTTTGCCCTAACATTTTGATGTTTTCCTCTTTAAGGAGCTGTTTGATGGACCCAATAAAATGTTTGTAATGCGAGCCTGTATTTGTGTCAGTTTGATGTAGGCATCAGTGCTAGAGCAAAACCTACCACGTTTTGTTCACACAGCCCCCGGAACTGCTGGAACTTCTGGGACATTAAGAGTTGGGCGCTTCCCACTGCACTGCGGACTTTACCCAACACTGTAGAGGCCAAACACAAAGAAGACAAGTACATCTTAGTGTACACAAAATATGAAGTGAGCATGTTGGTGGACGGAGTGGGAGGAATTTAATCGTATTTGGACAATCTTTATCCTCTTTGAAGTCATTTAATCTTATATACAGGAGATAGTCAAGCCACTGGCCAATGTGGGTTGTTGTGTCAAAAGTAGGACAAACAACAGTTCTGGCTGTATCGTAATCACTGGATTTGGATTACAAAATTAAGATCACAAAGTTGACATTTTCTACAGGTTGCTCACTTTTCGTTTTGTCAGGATAACGCGCTAATTTAATCTGGAGGTTTAATTGTGTCATTCTGGGGATTACAGTCGTGCTTGTGGTAGCTGCGGGTATTACAGCTCCATTCCCCTCCATGTTGTGGATCTCTGACAGAGCGCTCTGAGGCAAAACCTGAGAACTGATCAGCGACCCACATGACCAAGTTGGCTCCAGATGATAATAGTCAATGCAAATGGAAGCAGGCGGTCGGACCTTACCTTCATCTGAGAGTTGGTTGTCTTTGGTTTCCTGATCCATCTGCTGGCACCACCCTTCCATTCGTCCCGTTTCAGCCTGCAGTAGCTTCAGGAACCAGTGGCCATCCCTCCGACATAGTGTGCCCCCTCCACTAACACTCTGGGGAGCAATGCTGCTACTCCCATTCCCGCTCTCTAGCCAAGGATCTGGGGGAGGTAAGGATGAGGGGTCCAGGGCCGGGTCGAGGCTTTCTGAGAAAGAGGAAGAGCTACTTCGTGTGGTGGAGCGGTTGAGGAACTGCCTGGGAGGCGGAGGGGAGGAAGCGTCACCCGTGGTGTCGCCGTTGTCTAAGGAGTCCTGTTCAGGAGGGGAACTCAACGATTGGCTGCCACTACTGACCATGACTTTCTTGTCAGTGGGTGTGGCCTGACTAATGTGGGGAACAGCAGAGGTGTCCTGTTTATCTGACTCTGTGTCCTGTTTGGAGGCCATGCTGGAATGGTGACCAGGCCTGAAACAAACATGGTGACAATATAGAACAAGTACACAACAAAAAAGATCAGCAAGCAAATTCATCAGAAATTCTTGGGGCTTAAAGTGATCAACAAAGTCTGACAAACAACAGAACAAAAGTCTACAAATATGTAAGGGGAAAATAAATATCATAATGTAGACAATGACAAATGGGGAGTTAGAAATCTTAAATATAAACATGAAGATATGACAAATCCAGTTCGACGGGCAAATGCTGTCTGTTGAACACACAATAGTATGGATAAAAGTATCGAAACAATATTAATGACATAATCAACGATTAGACCTCTTAGTGCCTTCTAACTATAGATGAGTCGTTTTACAAATAGATTTTGGACAATTCTAGCATTGTAGGTATTTTTAATGCACGAGCGTCTCAATACTTTTGCCCATATACTAGTGTCGAGACTTTGTTTTGAGAGATTCATTCTAGAATAAAAAATGTTGAGCCCAAATATAAACAGCCCAGAATGTGCTTTTAATGAACAGACAGATTTGTGTGTGCAGCTATAATATAAATTCCTCACGTTGTTACAAGGACAGGAAGAGGACTTACTGCCACCCGTCCTCCACCTGTACTCCGATGGACTGAAACTTGGCTGGGGGTGGGCTCTCCTCTTGCGGAACTTCTTGTATACAGTCAACCTCCGGACAGAAAATGACACCAAATTATTATTTCATGAACGATTTCACGATGCCTGGAGTGAAAACACTTGCATCAAGTGATTTCAAGCACCCGTTTGTGATTTTTTTCACTTTTAAAATGTCACGCTCCATTGTTATTCCGCTTTTGTGTTGTTACTGCGTAGTCATTGGAAAATGGAGGAAGGGAGTGTTGTTTAAGGGCGCACAGAGCAGGAAAAGCCACAGTTGGATATTATGTGCAGCCCTACGATAAATACCAAAAACTGTGAGGACATTTTCCTCATTGTCCGCAACTCAGGGGTGTCAAACTCCTTTTTGTATCTTCTGCATCATGGTCATAGTTTCCTTTGGGGGGCCATTATAACTATCAACCCAAATAAATATATGAACTCTTCA
Organism: Syngnathus typhle; assembly: GCF_033458585.1. Taxonomy (NCBI): domain Eukaryota; kingdom Metazoa; phylum Chordata; class Actinopteri; order Syngnathiformes; family Syngnathidae; genus Syngnathus; species Syngnathus typhle. The sequence goes on from NC_083748.1 coordinate 9,490,540, forward strand.
CATTATATAAAGTATAGGCTACACAACAAACTGACCAATAACAAGTTTTGAAATCGGAGACTAGTAAAATCAGTTCAAATTCAAGTCAAGTCAAGTCAAGTTTATTTGTATAGCCCTAAATCACAAGCAGTCTCAAAGGGCTTCACATAGACAGAAATTGACAATTATTCTCAAAGCATCCCCTGATCTTAAGCTCCCAAAAGGGCAAGGAAAAACTTAAAAACCCCTAGCAGGGGGAAAATGAGAAACCTTGAGAAGGGACCACAGATGGAAGGATCCCCCTTTCAGGATCACCAGGTTGAAATGGATGCAGAGAGGGCACAAATGATACAACATGAAAATCAATTAAATAAAAAGTGGATGTCCATGTCACAGCAGAGGGCTGCCGAAAGGAGCCCTCAATTGTCCTGGCAGTGCTCTTCGAGGAAATTCAAACAAGGATGAATGTAATAAAAATTGCTAGCATCATCTCTATTTTTTTTTTTTTAAAAGTGAAGACAATTTGCAATCTTAGTATTGACACATAAAGTCGATGCGCAATTTTTCTTTGGGGGCCAATATAATTTGATTTTTAAACCTGGCAACCTGGCAACCTTGGCATTGCAGAAGATATAGATACCCAAAACAATGTGTCACACAGAGACATTCAAGTACACTAAATATCAAAGTACTTTAAATATCAATATGGGTTGAAGCTTGGCATACTGAGACGTCAGTCCAAAACAAAATCTACCTGGATGCCGATCGAAGAGAGTTTCCGTCTAGGCACGGGGACCACGAGAGGCTCGTCGGCAGAATGATTCAATCCCGACCTCATGGACTCATGCAGGATTAAACTTGAGTCGCTGGTTTCCGTGGAAGCGTTGGCCGTGCTCGGGATGAGCGGCTCCCGGGGGACGGCGATGGGAGTAGGGATGATGTGCGGAGGGCGAGGTAATCCCCGGGCCAGGCTGTTGGCGCGAGTGCTATCGAGGCTGTCGGACGAGTTGCTGTGCGCGTGGCTGGACTGGCTGTTGACCTCTGACCTTTGCTCCAGGTAATTGTCTTGAGCCGACTCGGTGCTGCTCTGTACCGTCACGGAGATGAATGGTTTGGAGGTCGTGCGGGGCGGCACGGGCGGCGGAGCGGTCTTCCTAGAGGTGGTGATGCATGAGACTGCAGAAAGAAAGACAGAAAGTGAATCACAAGACACATTTTCATGTTGTCTCGACCGCCACGGGATCACATCTCCTTTTAACTGTCCGTTTTATGCCTGATGATGAAAACGGATTTAATGAAACGCCTTCAAAAGGTCAATCCGATAAATCTGCAGAATGTCTGCTTCACAGATTTCAAAGTGTGCCAATATATGCAGGCAAAGTCACCTTCCATGTATCACATAGACCTCCTGACTTTTTCAAAAGTCTCAGAATACACGTGAGCGGTTGTGAAAATACCCGAACAAAAGACTCGCTGTGCCTTTTAATCCACTCAATGGCTTCAACATAATATCATAATGCGTGTGTGTCTACACGTCTGACCGAACCAGAACGAATGACTAATACAAATGTGACAACCACAGTTTGGAGTATCTGGGATTATCTGATTAGGATTAAGTGACACACTGCACCACCCTTGGAAACTCAATGATGAAAATTATTGAACTGAATGTCAAAGAAAAATATCGCATATGAGAATCTCTTTTGGAATGCTCTTTCCATCCCAGTATGCTAATGAGCAGATTAACAATGCCTGGAGTTGTTACACAATATGAGAGTTGCCCAACATGGACTCCACGTGTACATGCCACCAACTCGTGAAGCAAATTTGGTGTACTGCAAATGTACTCATGGCATCTTGCATGGAGGAGACTTGCCAGCATCTGACCATCATGCTGCCTGAGCCATGATGTCAGAATATACAGTACACCACACAGACTCTTGTAAAGTATATCGGCAGATCGAGGAGGATTAAGCGTGTGTGTGCGATCATATCTGCATGTACATGCATCTAGATAGCTGCCCTGAGGTGTTACACATACCATATGATGCCATCTTTATACTACACAAATGTGCAGAAACTGCCCCCCCCCCCTCCACCCAACTTCTCCAAATCACATTATCCTGGGCACAAACACAACATGATAAAACAGCTCAGTTAAAAATGCAAGATATGCTGCTACCACTGGGGTTTCTTTCCTTCACAGATCAGCCAAGAAACTAATGAGCCAAGCCGAAGTTCCATGGCGTTGCAAATCGTTTACAAAAGGGGAGAGGGATGAATAAAGTGAAAATGTTGGATTTGATTCAGACACTGTCTTGTATCTCTTAGCAACTCCAACCTCAACAGCTGTGGAGTCAAAACAAAAACGTTTGTTCCAGTGATGACTATTTACAAAACTGGCAAAGCTGGACAGAATATTAACACCACAAAAAAAGATAAAGTGCAAATACGTACTAAAGGCTAATTTGATAAATTAGTGACATTCCTGAGAAGGGAATCTGGCAACCCAAACAAACAGGTGCTTTGTGCCAAAGTGTGCCGAGTGGAATCTGTAGAGAGCACTGAGCAGTGCTGTCAAGATGACTGGACAGTGGTGCTGTTGTTTTGCCCCAAATGTGATTTTCAACGCTGGAAAACAATTAGCAAGAAGAAGCTTGAGCATCTAAAACATTTCCAACCACTCCTCAACTGTGGGTAGGGAATCATTTTTGCTTTGGTTCAGCAGGAATGACATGATTGATAGTCAAAACCTCCCAGGTTGAGCTTCTGCTTTATTTAAATTTCAATCAAATTTTATGATGTAGGTTATCAGATTAACTTTTTAAAAAACCTTAAATGACTGTTAATTATGTTACTTTTACTTATCTAAGAAAGCTTTTAGGGGAAAAAGGGTTTTGCCCATTTACATGAAATAATGTCAGTGCTAGTTTGCAACAATTGTGTTGCCCTTATGTTAGTTGGTCTCAGACAATATGCAAGAACAATGAAACACAAAAGATTGATTGTGCTGCTCTATTTAACGGTTTAACATTGCTTGCCAAGTCGTCTGCACTTCTGTATTGTTTAATCTAATGACAGCCACAAAACAATGGTAATTTTGCCAGAAAGTGTGACAATCCATCCTCATTGTCACCATAATGATCACCCCATTAGATAATAGCATAATCCACAATATTCTGTTTGAATCACATGTCAACAACCAAGCACGTACAGTGATTTTATTTTAAATGTGACTGAAGACATAGGAAAATCATGTTAAAAAACTTTTTGGGGTAATTAAAACGTCAAAATACCAAATGACAAAATATTTTTAATAGGTAAGAGACCTAAAATAAATATAAATACCATATCCCTCAAATCAAACATGTAAACATAAAGGTGTATTGCTTTCAATCTCAATCCCCGTTAAATAGCGCATCAGTAAATAGAATATTCTAATAGAATATTCTAATAGAATATTGTTATAATTATATTCTAATAGAATATTCTATTCACTGATGCGCTATTTAATCAAATATTTTATTTCTTACCTTTCACTCAGACGCACAAGCAAAAGCAAAGCGTGACAGTCTAAAGAAGTTGTCAATTCTTCAGGAACAATTTGACGAGTGACAAAAGACGTCTGGTTTTGTTTTCCTTTTGTTTGAAGCCCGAAAGTCTGTGAGGGGGCGTGGTAGCATTGGGAGTGTTGTGTTCAAGTTTACCTCGGTCTCATTAAAACTTCTTCTAAATGATGCCACTATTTTAAGATATTTGTGTATTGAGAATATGCAAACAAATACTATAATAACTAAAATTCATTTCGGCATTATTGCATGGAAAGATAATATCAACGAAAATGCTCACAAATTGGAAGAAAATTTCCGAAATACATGAAAGCAACACTTCATAGTGTGATTTGCGGTGAAGAGCGCCGCCATGTGGATGATAATAATCCTATCAGCAAACGCTGAAGTCACGATAAAGTGAAACTGTGCCAAATAGTGGTTGCCAGCCAAATAGCAGCCAGATTCGTCGGCATTTAAAGCTCAACATATCCAATAAATCTAATAGAGTCGTATATTTGCATTGGAAATCCAGACATTTGTTATTGTAATTACAGATTGCAGTCGTGTAAAGCAATGAATTACACTGAAAGCTGTTTAAAAATGTCCCTATTGATCTCATTTTAAGAGGAAGCTGATACAGTTACAAATATCTTACGGTGACTCTTCAATATTACTTGGAGATGAATAAACGAGCGTGAAAATCCCAACAACTCACCAATAATGTGATTGTGAACCATAGAAAGTTTGTGATGTGAACACCAGCAAATCACCAACCAATTGGGCCTTTAGATTAGATGCAAACTGGGTTGAGGATGGGTAGAGGAACTGTCTTGACTTTGTTACCTGTGTGTGTGGGTATGATGCGTGGTCTTTCTGCCCCCAAACGCTGCAGAAAAATTGCAAGTTGTTTCTCCTTTGGAGCTTTGTCCAAGCCAGTGGCTATCAGGTAAGAGCCAAACTGTTCTTTCCATGTCTTCCACTGTGTAGAAAGGCCGTCTAGTATGGGCAAAAGAGGCTACATTTGAACTAAAACTCTGGTGTGTGTGTGTGGGTGGGTGGGTGTGTACGTGTGTGCATTTTACTGGACCGGTGTCCCACTCACTCAATTTCTCAAACTATGTCATCACTTAAAATAAAGCTTCTCTCCTCTTCCTTTCTTTTTGGATGGGTTAACCGATTGGATAACTTGTACCACTGGTTCATGACTCACCAGTGCTGGTGCCGTAGGTACGAACAGTGGTGTCAGTTGGCGGAAGCGAGCCTGAGTCTATGGAAGCCACGTCGTCATCTTGAGAGCAACCCGCCTGGATGGCTCTCAGGTAGCTGTGGCTGCGCGAGCGGAAGCAAGTGGGCATGGGCAGGTCTGGAGGCTCCGGGTTGTCCTGGGAATGCGAACGGGAATCTCGGAATGTGGAGTCAGAGCTACGGTCCTCATAATGATGACTCATGTCCAGCTCCCGCAGCTGCACGGAAGCAGAAAGAAGCAGAAGAGATTGCTGCACACATTCAGTTTATGGTCAAATTTTGAAATCAATCCGTCCCTCTCTCCGTCCATCCATCATCCATCCATCCATCCATCCATCCATCCATCCATCCATCCATCCATCCATCCATCCATCCATCCATCCATCCATCCATCCATCCATCCATCCATCCATCCAGCCATCCATCCAGCCATCCATCCAGCCATCCATCCATCCATAGGAACTTAGTGTATCCTTAGAGATCACTTTATCTAGAGTGGCAAAGTCTATTCAGAGATAACTTTCTGAAATATTAATCTTGTACATTTATTAAGTGGGAAAAAATATTTGCTAAGCAAAGCAGAGAAAAAGAAATTGCCCCAGGAATGCAATTTTGGGACTGTTTCACTTGGCTTACTAACAGCACATCAAATGCAAGAATTCGGAAGCACTGACCTGCCCCATCCGGCTTCGTCTGCCCAATGTGCTGCAGGCATGGCTGAAGTCGTCATCATCCCAGTGTGGCACAGGTGAGCCCGTACCCCCAATGCAGTCAAGGTTGTCCAAGCTGCGGTTATTGGCAAGCTCTCGGAGAGCTGGAAGACAGCTGCAGAAAAAAAAAAAAAATCAAAATGCAATATCACAAGAACATGCTTGGGCAAAGAAAGCGTAAACAATCAATGTCAATATATGATGAAGGGGAGGCAGCAACAAAGGAAATCCAAGATCAGCAATGTGGCAATTGAAATAAAGAAAAGGACAAGTCTATTATTACCTCATTATGTGGCCTCCATTTTTCAATTTCAATCCATCCCTTACAAAAGTATTTTACAAACTTACATGCAAGTACCATTGGCTTCCCTCCTAGCAGCATCAGAGCATGCAAAGCTGGTGATGTCAGGTGGCACATGGTCTGCTTGTTGAGCCATCATGGTGCCAAACAAGCCAAAGAAGATGGTTATGCTTCCCCAGAGCCAAACTACAGAATTGTAGTTTTCACCTCAAAGTGCTCAGCGGATGGTATTGACAAGCTAGCTGGTGGGCAGCTGTGACTGGTAGCAGGGCATGGTTTTGCCACCTAAAGGAATTTCATACTGACTCGTCTGAATGCGGCAAAGCGACGCAACGGCACACCCCTGACATGTTTCTTATTTGGGCCTATGACTGACCTGCTCATTGACCTGCTCAGTTGGTTGAGGGAGGACACACTGTGGACGGGTGACCACAGGGCATCCAGCTCCCCTTGCAAAAAGGAATAATCCAAGGTTCTGCTGCTCATGCCAGCAGGCCACAAGAGAGCCGTGGGTTAGTCATTCATGCGTGTTGACAATACTACACAACATGGGATTACTAAAATCAGAATTCTATCAAGACATCCAAAGGCAGAACAGCACTCTCATGATCTTCACGGAAGTGTGTAGTGGATGTCATCGTATTTCATTCATAAATATGACAACAGCGCGATTCATTGTAGACATCAATTATTAATATTATTATTATTATTATTACTGTCATTGTTACCGAGCCTTTTGTGTTTCTGAGTGCGAGTGCTTCAGTTGTGCTATATTTTCATTTCTCACAGTACTGTTATAGAATGTGAACCACAAATACATCATTTATGGGAAGAAAATGGACGCTTGTTTAGCCCCTTTCAGATGTAACGATGTTATGCCTATCAATTCTCTGCACCTTGTATTATAAATTAAACAAGCCAGACTATTATCTACATGTAAATGGATTTTGAAGTGCCAGTGAGTTTCTGCCTGTTGTCAGTGCGCTCCGAGGAGCGCATTAATTGGACGTTTGCTGTTAAAATGCAGTGTGAGCCTCAAACAGCCAGTTTGACTGTCCGATTATAATTAAATGGAATGTTCGTTGATTTCAAATGTAACTTTTGATTGCGAGAAAAACTCATCAAATGGTAACTCCCACTTTAATTCATGTATACTAATATTTATATAAGGTCTGCTTGCTGTGGTGGCCTTACTTGCGTGGGGGAAGCTGGTCACTCAGAGAATGCTGCGTGGCCCTGAGGTAGCTCTGGCGGCGAGCGGCACTCTTTGGCGAAGGTTTGGGGCTCCCCTCCGAGTCTTCGCTGTCCTCGATGTCCGCCATGGCTTTCACATAACTTCCGCTGCGCATGCGCCGACATGGAATTTCATTGGCGCCCCCGCTGCGGCCTAATGAGCTGCTCCAGTCTCCCTGCAGGCAGCAATAAATGGATAAATTGGGTTTCAAAATTGACACCACACGATCACATCACTTTTGTTACACGACAGTCCTAAAGAGTCGGGGTGAGTACCGTTTCAACCAATTGATGTCCAACGGTGTTTAGACTTACCCTTCGGCCGACCTGCAGGTAGTTGCAGGTCAGTTCTTGTTGGCATGACCTGGACTTGAGCAAGGACCTATCGAGAGTGGCTGAGCCCTTCTGGATCACTTGCCTTGGCTGGCCCATGGTCAGTGCGGACCAGGAGCCTCCTTTCATGTAGTCGCTCTCATTCAACAGCACGTTCCGTGCTCCTCCAAGTCCGTTTCCTCCTCCACTCGTAGGCGCAGCAAGCGTCTGATACTTCATGTCATTGCTGGTTTTGGATGAACTGATAGTGTTGTAGCCGCTATGAATGTATTTGTTCTGGCCCGCTTGGCTCTCGTGGCCACTGGAGCGTCCCACAGTCATCATGGCCATGGGGTTGTGGAAGCTGCTTACGTCACTGCTGTCCAAATCATCTGAGCTCCAGTAACCGGACATGTTGGAGCGCGGTCGTCGCTTGGCGGCTGCTTCCGATTTCGTCCCGCGATCTTTACTTTTGGCTCTGCGGTTCTGCTTCCCTCCGTCATCGGTGCCCGACGAACCCCCGCCGCTACTTGTTGAGCGTCCGTTGATGTTTCCTTTCATGTGGTGGCTTTCCAGCGACTGGGACTTTGCAAAGAGCTTCTGCACCGAGTGAAGCATGTAACGGATGCGACCGGGACTGTCTGTACGTTGTTTGCCTGCGGCCGCCGCAGACGTTCGATGGAACTGTAAGGTGCTGAAGCCATCCCGACCGCCGGGTAGCTGCTTCTCAAACTCCAGAAGACTGTGTGGTGTTTGGTTCTTGGTCATGTGATGTGATATAGTGGCCGAGCCGCTTGTAATCATGGATGTTCGTCCACTAAGCTCAGCCATGCCCCTTCCCGATCCCATGCCCATAGACATGGACGCCCCCAATGTCCCAGTTCTCATTCCACCAATGCCCTCCACAGGCGCGGAGAAGTCCGACGGGTCGTAGGAGTTGTAGTGAATCCTGGGGAAGGTGCTGCTGTTGGACAGCTGGTTGTTGAGGGGCAGCAGGCATTCTGGTGGCAGGGAGCCTGAGTTGGCCGATGGGTAAAGATGGGGGTCCATATTGCCATATGGGTCCATTGTCGGGCTCAGCAGGTAAGGACTCCGAGGCATGGTGCCGGTCTTCTGTGCGTAGAGAGCCTCCAAGTGGCCAGAGGAAGGGTCACAGGAGTCAGACAGATGTCTGGTATGACTGGTCCCCAGGCCTTTCATACTGGCAAGGAGGGCCAATCTTCTAGTAGATCTCCAGACCGACAAGTTGCCTCCTAGACCATAGATGGAAAAAAAGAATCAGAATGAAACACACAAAGGCAGTCGTACGTATATTCAGCTCTGCCAGAGATGCACTCCTACACGAGGCAAACCGAATCACAAACAAGCTTTGTGTAGCGCTACGAGGCAAATATTGACAACAATCCGTTGCCTTCAACAATGAACATCTGTTCTGGAAACGAATGGAACGACAACATGTCAAACGATGACAATCTTCAGTTTGTGGGTCATCGTGGGAACAAATCCAAAACCTACCTCCACAACTATTTGGACTGAATAATAGGAATAATAATCTCTTCTTTCAGTTTCTCAATCTGTGCGTCTTGGTGTTAAGAGAACTATTCACAGTGGTGACACAATTTTGGCGAGTGGTACTATCGGCAGTATTTGTACAGTTTTTTTTTTAAATATTATTTACGAGGCCCAATAGTTTTCCTGTGATTCAGTTCATGGGGAAAAAAAAGAAGCAGAAACTAATTACAATTATGGGTTCTGTTCGACACTTCTTCCTGTTAAAGCAGATTGGATAGAGGTGATGCTGAAATGGAGCCTATACGCCCGACTGACCGAATTCTTAGCAAACAACAAGCTCATGCGGTAAACATGTTTTGTACCCCGTGGAAAGTCTATTTTCATTTACAAGGTAAAGCGGCTCATTTTACTTTAATTGCCATGCTCACCTTTACCCAAGCCAAAACCTGGAGGGGGAAAAAAAAACATAATTGCAAGCTGCTAGACCAGGGGTGGGCAAACTTTTTGACTCGCGGGCCGAACTGGGTTCTAAATTTGGACCGGAGGGCCGAACCAGGAGCAGATGGACGTAGGCTTTGTGTGAAGTCATATAAGCGACCTGCAAAGGTCATTGCATAAAAGATTTTGGCCTTTAGTAGGTAGTAAAGCATGGATATTCCAAACAAGTTTTTTGAAAACAAATGCATTTATTAACAGCATTAAATAATAATAATAATAATAATTCACTAAAAAACTGCTATCAGTGATTCTCATAAAATACGACACTGTTATTATGAATAATAGTCTCCATCACTTAAGTGCCTGCAGGTCAGATTAATGAAAGATGTTTATCTTATGAGATCACATCAAACGGCAAACATTCTGACCAAATATTCTTGAATTCTTGCAGAATCGGTGAAAGCATACATCCAAATAAAGTAATCAAAACAGCAACACGGTGAGGGGTATCTGAAAATCAGAGCAGAGTTTTAACTCACAAACACCTGGTAACAGAGGTGAGGAAACGGGAAACACTTCCTTAAAGTAAGCCTTAAGAACTTTACAGGTTAAGATTAGTCGCAAATAGGTGGTGCATCAATGTCCTTGAGCATCCTGCATTGTTTGAAAATGAGAATGGTCGCTAGTTTCAATCCCTGCTATGTGTACAAATCATATTCAAAATGCATTTTTTTTTTACAATAAACTTGAGAGCCTCCCGTTCATTTTCAGTGGGAACAGTGTTGTTGGTCTCCCTTTTTTGCTAGTGCGTCATAGTCTGGAGTAAAATTTGTTGTGGAAATTCTTAGGAGAGATGCGAGGTGTTGGTCCGTTTACCTCGATCTGTGACGAAGATTCCAGGGGAAGGTTTGTGGGTGGCTTTAGCGCAAAACTGCATCCGAAAGCTCAGCGCGCGAATTACAAGAATGCTGTCGTCGAAGCCCACGCTCTAAATTCGGGACTGATACGAATAGAGCGAGAGTGCGCCATGTCCGTACTACTGAGTACGTACACGCACTTGTGAGTGTACACCGAGCTTTCTGACACGGCTTCCGGTAGTAAATGCGCAGGCGAGCGCTTCGCCATCTACTGGGGAAACGCAGTCATTGCAGGCAAAATGACCAAAAAAAAAAAGTTTAATAATACAATTTGTTCAGGGTTGGCGGGCCGGATTAAACGGTCCCGTGGGCCGGATGTGGCCCGCGGGCCGTAGTTTGCCCACCCCTGTGCTAGACCAAAGAATGCTAATTTGTGAGCTGATGCCATATTCATGATGTAATGTAATTTAATTTTCTAATGAAGCTTCAGGTGAAGTCAAATGTAGCAGGTATTGTGTGATCTCCAGCTTCCCTAAATGAATTGTGCAATGTTTCTTCTGTACGTGAATATCAAATAGCTATTAATCCCCCCCCCCCAAAAAAAACCTGCAAATGATAAGACTGGGTGACAAGGCCCCATTATTAGCATGCTGCGAGCACAGACTCATTTAGTGTCATTAAACACAGCTTCTCTAGGTGCCATCTCCGCTGATCGGGTCAAATCCTTTAAATCCTTTTACACCACATTAGCTAACTGCCTCAGATCTCATGGTGGCACGCCATTCAGATAAGCTTAACACACCCTCATCAATGTGTCATCCAGTATGGCTCCCAAAGACAGTAATTGATGCACCATGAAATGAGGGAGGCATCAAAAGTAGACACTGCCATTTAGTTTGAGGAACTTATATGCTATCTTTGGTATGTAAAATAATTTTGGTCAGTTTGATTGAGGTGCGTGTGGTGGATTTCAGTTCAGAAATATGACGGCAGCGTGAAACAAACTCTGAATCGGTCAAAATCAATTCATTGAGCATATTATTTTTATCATCATCTTTATTAATTTTTGCTAAAATCAACCCCCCCCCATCTGTGATTGCTTTAAACATAACATAAAACCCGTTGTGTTCACACCCACAACGGCGCAAAACACCTTTTCTTTTTGTGTGCACTGGGCGCAAAAATAGAACCCAAGGTGTAACTGTTATCAAACAGCACTAGTATTGCAAGTCTACACTAGCAATTATTAAATAAATCCAACGACGGCTTGTATTTGTAAAAACACAACTGTACATAAAAGTCCCCACTCACCATTTACAACTTCTAAAACGATACCGTGTGCATAATTAACCTCCAATGTCCACTACGGCATATCTGTATAAAGTGCTTGAATAGATGAAAACCAAGCGGCCACTATTCATGCTGATATTCATGATATCCAGCGTAACTTCAAATCTAAAACAGCCAGACTATTAACCATGCCCACATGAGAAAAGGGAATCATCTAGGTCAAACGTCTGCACTCCGTACTTGGGGAGTACATACAAATGTTTAATGCTCAGCGCATGCAACAATGCGAGTGTGAGTGTTCACGGTGTGTGTGTAATATTACACTCTGCGTGGAGCGTCTGGTGGCAGCCGCGTGCACTGGGAAGCTGCAATCTGTTCCTTCAAGGGGGGGTAGGGGCATTTTGGCAGCGTGTCCAATTCATGACCTCGGCCACACTGGGCCAGTTGTCGCCACTCGCAAGAAGAGGGACATGACGCTGAATAAAAAGTCACATTTTATATCTTGCTGATGTTTTGTGGCATGTGTCAAAGTAAAATATCAAACGCCACCGTGTATATTTGTCACGAGGATGAGCTTGTTTCTCGTCCATTAAGTGACAGACAGCATTAAGGATGCTAATGATGAGGAGTATCACACACAGATTATTTTTCTCCAGTGAAATATCACCTCTGGAGCTAGATCATGAATATGTAAATACACATTTTCAAGCTGGAGTTGTGCAAGGCTAATTTGAATTTGTCAACATTTCCGTTGCATAAAAACTCGTTGAACTCTCCCGTGAGCTATTAATACCGCTTACACAATCGGATGAGATTGAAGATGAGCTGGATCAAAGGTGATATTTCTAAATTTGGATTGACATAAACAGAGAAGATGGCGGAATTCTGCCCAATATGTCTACCACAGCAATCTTCAGTGATGTTTGGTATATTTATGTGTCATGCAGAGTTGTTTTTTTTACACTTCATTTCGAAACCAGCAAGTCAGTGGGCGGGCCTGTGCAAAAGATAACATCCCCTCATCTGAGCATTGGTGCACAGCTCACTCAGAATCGAGTCCATCTGCTGTACTGGCCCGGAACACATGGGGCAACTCTAGCGCGTCTGTGAGTGGGCTCTCAATTATGGGTTTCAAACTTGCTGTTGAGGAGGAAGCGAGGGCGTGAAGTTTCGGCGCGAGGTTGACGGCAGTGAAAATGAAAGCCATCCAGAGGGAACGAGGCGGCTTGCGCAGCGGCGGAGGAAGATGAGAGATGAGTTGTCAGGAGAGTTCAAATCTTTAGAAACATGTCAAACCAAAAGGAGTTTTAGTTGAGAAGATCTCTCAAGAGGGTGCTTGTGCTCAAGGTTGAAAAGGGGGCACATGGAACTTTTTTATTTATCTATTTATTTGTACTCATTTGGAAAAATACTTTGGGCACCAAGGAAAAGAAGGGAAGCAACTCAATTATTTTATGGGTCTCCGTCAGGTCAATGCACAAACCTACGCCCGACCTCAAGTCATGTGACACGTACTAAATAAATGATGTGAGAGTGAAGGAGTCTAACCTTGTCCTAATTATACCTTATGTGTTCCATCAGTGCTGTGCACTGGCCTATTTTCATCGCTATAAATTTATCACCCTCCCCTCTGTTGTGAGAGATAACCCGCACTCATTTTAGTCCATCTCTCAAGACCGCCAGGCGGAGAGGAAGGCAGGAAAAAACTGGTGGCACAGTGTCACTGCCTCCGCTGGCAGCTGAGCTCTGCTTCTATGCCCTCGAAAATCACTTCCGCTTTGCGAGGGAGCCAACCAAAAGTGTTTTCTGTCAGATAGAGTGAAAAATATTTCAGCATGATTTAACAACCGCATGATCAGAAACACTGATAGCCGTTCGGAACTTAGTATGCCGACATGGTTGAGCCAGAACTTGTGAAAATATAACTCAAAGTCTCGCTTGGGTTCTTCTGTCAATGATGAAACAATACGATCTTTTTCCACTTAATCCGCTGCAAATCGTGAATGAATTCAATAAATTCAAAACATCAGACAGACGTCCCATCATCAGTATGCACTCAAGCGTATTTTTCGAAATGCTCGTTTATTCCAATGCTTGAATGCACCACTGAAGACGCTTAGACTTCTCTCTCGCACACTCACACCTAACCACACACGAGTAAAAAAATCTCAAAGAACCATTGCTCTGAGGGTACTTAACCAACCTTGATTCTTAAAACGCAGCATTGCCTTCGTCCAATCTCTTTCATGTGATATGCAAAGAATTTCGAAAATCATTCAAAGGGAACTTCTTGTTTCTTGGCCTTTGTTTGACCTTCAGAGCAAACAACGTCTGGTTTTTATCAAGAGCGCTCAACTTGTCTCGCTTTGCACGTGTATGAGCAACCATCTACGGTCCATCACGAGCAGGCGAATTCCCACTCACCCCACCAGCATAATCCTGAAATCTAATCCACTTCCAAATGCCCTTGGAATGACACAGTTGAGTCCAAACAATCTTATGGACTTCACCCTGACAGAGGAAGCAGTGACGCAGAGAGATTTCCCGTCGTATGAGGGACGACCAGGAAATGGAGGACACCAAGTGGGTCATATTCCATATTCATGCCATTCAATCCCCACATGATCTGACGTCACAATAATACCAATAATGGCCGTCTGTCAAGCCGCCGGTCTGTCAGAAGCGCCGGGTGGGAGCCGTTGCCATGACAACAGCCATAAAGCCAGCAGGACAAGCCAAGATGGCTCACAGATACATTTAATATGACATTTAGGTGATGTGCTCTCTAAACCTTTAGCTCATATGGCTTAGCCCCCAAAGTCATATGAAGGCTTAAAACACAGCACATCCATTTGCAATTTACTCTCTGGGGATAGTTTGTACCGTAGCTTTATTAAAAGTATATTTATACTACAAATGTGTCATCTTAACATGTGGAGAAAAATAAAAAGACGTCACGGATACTAATCTCTGCATCTAACAGTTTAGAAGCTCTGCTTGGCTTTTGACTTTCCACTTTGATCAGAGTTACTCCACAACTGATCCGATCATCCGCGGGCAAATGTTGCCTGTCACACCTAAATTGTAAAGTCTTCATTTTCCAGAGTAAACGTCTTGTGATTCATTGATCATCTGATTAATCGCCGTGGAGGCAAAGGCCAGTGTCAAATAGAACCTCCCGATTCATTTCCAACACCTCCAGCATGGCCTATTGTGCGTGCGATTCCACTTCCACACTCTCATCCACTATCCCGGGAGGGATGCGTGGAGCTCTGTGATTGGAGCATTTTGTTATCACCTATACACAGCCACACTGCCAGCAGGATCGCCGTTTCGACAGGAAACTGCAAATCTATATGTGCACGAGAGGGTCTTACACGCGTCAGACTGTTAATGAGAGTATTTTAATGCAACCGCCCCCCTCCAAGGACGACAAGGACAGAATCTGCGTGGCTCGGAAAAGATGAGCACGAAAGAATGAATGACCGTGGCTTGACATTAAAGGATTTATTTAACGACATTGTGGATCTTTTTTTTACGAAGCATAATCCTTAAAGTACAAACCAAGTGTGCCGTTAATTTAGCTTTTAAGACAAGCAACATGGTGGAGAAGACTTCTCGAGAGAGTTGCATTTATTTATGGCAGCGTTTGTGCAACTTGTTCTCACTTATTTAAATATTCTGGTGCCACTGACAGCTCAAGGCAAGAAAAATAAGAGGGAGGGAAAGACGAGACGATATAAAAACACTGCAGAAAAATTGCAGGTTTACATAAGTGTGGCATTGTTACTACACGATTATTATTCGATCCTATGATTAGTCATAAATTTGCTTACTTACAAAGAAATTGGCATTCACCAATTTCTATGGTTGTTTAGGAGAGACGCGAGATCACACAAAATGTACAAGCTGAAGAATGTTTTGGTTTTGATCGAGTTGAATAAATGTAATTTGATCCCCTGCAACAAAACCAGAATTCCAAGTAATTATCAACACTTGTCATGTGCATAAATCACCATCAGGTTTCCTCAATCTGGAGTTGCAAGAAAGATCGGAGAAATATTTTTCCGAGGTCCCAGCAGATGATCTTCCAACAGTGATGTCAGTCTTTGGTTTTCTATTTCGTCATGCCTTATACATTTCAGCCTCTACTTCAAAGTTTACACTCATCCTATCAAAGTAAAAAATGATAATTTTCTGCAGAAGTAACTGGAAAGCCTTACATCTTCATCTACATTGATATCGCCTTTAGCCTTCCTTGTGCTCGAGATGAAATATTTCTAAAACAGGAAACTGAAAGGAAGGTTGTATTTGAAATGGGAATTTCACTTTCTCTTGCTCCAGTGTGGACTCTTTGAAGTCCTGCCAGGGTGCTTGCAGTGGAATTTCAATCGGTTGCTGAAATGTTAGGTGAAGATGCTCCAGCATCACTGCTCCTTCATGTTCGACCTTCAACAACATAAACGATTAAGGTCAAAAGGAAAGACTTACATTGGCATCTCAATTCCGTGAAGTTCTGATCCCAACGTTCCTGAAAAAGAAAACACGACATTATCAACCTAGATCACATTGTCACGCTTTACACACATCACCAAGCGTGTTCAAATAATCAGATGGCGGGCTAAAGCGCTTGAGGCCGAGTCATGTTGAAGTTCAAGCAAGGAAAAGTCGACTTTTCTTTGACCTACTTTCCTCCTCTACTCTCAATAGCGCATTTCAATGGCGGCGTGCTCCCACTCATCCATATTCCGCCGGCTTTTATAACACCTGCAGGGTTTGAGACGCTTTGACAATGTTGAATGCGGACTTGGGTCACCCCAGCACTTCGGCAAACACTCTCAACCACGTGTCCTGTATGATAACACCACAAATGGGTTAACGCTCTGCCACAAGATTGTGCTTTTGCATCTTCATGCGTATAAAAATCCATTTGAGTATTGATCTTTCTCTTCCTCCAGTATTATGTGTGTTCATTACATCCCAAGCAAAAACCAAACCGAAAGCCCAGCTATAGATTTTTTTTTTGACAGACTCTGTAGAAAATACCCATCTTTCATAATGACCTTCAAAATGTAGCAGAAAATCTATAATCCATCACTTTGACAGGACATTTAAAACATGCACAAATACTGCTGCGGCTTCCTTTTAACATTTGTATGTGTCAAAGACTCTCGGACAAATTATTATTATTATTATTAATAATAAAAATAATAATAATATTATTGTTATTATTATTATTATCTATTTTATTGAAGATCTAATTGGAGCAGCAAATTATTGCGGTTGTTCAATCCAAGTTTTTTCCAGATGGCTTAAATAAAGCCTCTTCTTTCTCAACACAGTAATTCATACCTTTGTCACATCTCAGATGGATTACAGCAACGCATTTTATTTTGGAGTCAGTCAATCCTCCATCGAAGCCCAAAATGCTGCTACTTGCCTCTTGACGGCTTCTCATGAGAGAGAGAGAGCTCCTGCTGTATATACAGCAACTTCTACTCTGACATCTCTGAGTGATTTTTAAAGATTCTATTTGCCGCCTCTTTTGGCCACACCACTGCCAATCGCAAAAATTGGGCGAACATCTTTCCCCCTCGTTGTGTTTCACTTTGATTTTTCAGAGTGCTACGACCTTTAAAAACAAAATGTCAAGAAACAAAGGCATGGAGTATCTCCACCTCTTAGCTGTGTTAACGGCGCGAAAGGTCATCCTCAAAACAGCTTTAAGATCTACATACAGAACTACAACAGAAACGAAAAACACCAACGACAAGATATTAGACATTTCTAGTAGCAGGAGTGCATGTCAAAGGTTAATTGAGAATAAGGATTTGCTAAACTTACTATACGACACTTTGAGGGATTGAAGGTAGATTTGTCTCGCAGCAGCAACCCCCTTGCTTCATTGCACACAACTGATTTGAAGTACTAATGTCAAACTGCACTTTGCAGCTTGCTTAAGCCACGGTGAGATAAATTAATAATGAGATCGAGGCATCAGACTGGAAGGATCTGCTGATTGGGCCAAAAGCTCCTTCCACAGGCCAGGATGAGGAATGAGTTTTTTTTTCCAAACCACATTGCAGCGAAGTATACTAGGTCTATTTTTCAACACCTGTCCCGATGATATTCAATACCGCATTTGCACTTGATCCATTAGAGCTTGACTAGTGCCAACCAGGATCTGACCTGCAACTTAGACCTGATTAAGTGAAACTCTGATGTATTTTGACATAACTATGATGTGGAATAAAATTATGATACGCAAAGCAATTAATGAGTGCTGCAGTGAAGCTACATGCAAGTTTGACATCATCGAAACACACCACTTGGTTGACATATACTCCCTTCTCCACCCATAACCATCTGCTCTCTCATTTGGACATCCCCATGGTGCCTTTAGGGACCTCCAGAGCAGCTCACATGACATCCAATAGTGAACACTCAATAACCCAGAACTACAACTGCAAACATCTATCCAATCAGCAGATGCAGAACTTCTGGATTACTTTCAAGGAACCAGAATCAATGGTGTATTGTTTGATGTTTACTGGAGAGCTTCTCAGCCTTAGAAATGTGGTTTGAATTTGCGAACTAAAATATGAACCTCTCAATGACTTACATAACACTAACAAAAAGGAGTTGTCAGTTGAAAAAAAAAGGAAAAAAAATCCCTCATCGTCAGTATTTAATGATGAAATTCAATTGCTCCAAGATCAGGTCACAATGTTAAGGTCGTAATGTTTAAACTGCGTAAAAGCTCCCTCGGTGCTTTGGCAAACCAAAAAGGAAAAGGCTGAAGATGATAATGTTTCCTTTCGAGCAGTTTGTAGCCTTCAACGAGCAGATGGGAGACGACTCAAGTGGGAATCTAGCCGCTGAGGCAGCGTGACAACATTTTGGGAAATCATCGCATGCTCGTTTCAAAAAAACCCTCAACATCACCTCTCATGACTCAGTCGCTTGGTGACAACTCAAGCAGCTGGATGAATTGCACCTCGCCTGCAATATTTGGAAGCGAGCGTGAGTCATCACGCCGCTGTTTGCCATCCTTCGGGAATCAGGAAGCACCAGGGTTGTTAGCGAACACATATGAAACAAAAATAACACCACGCTTCTTTTGAACATCATATTTTGTAGTCTTGTGTAGCAAAGTTCACATAGTGGCAAACTCCCACTGTGACAGAAAAAAAAGACCTAAAACATTCAACGTTTATTTTTCCCTGGTTTTCCTTGAGTCTACCCCTCGTTGAGATAATCAATGAAGCTGCTTTTATGTTTCGTGCCTCTGGAGGAAAGAAGTCATGGCAAGTGATTTATTTGTGTTGTTTCTCGCAGTCTATTCATTTTTTAAATCAAATCAAGACATCATCAGGATACATTAGTCAAGCCATATCAGTCCTTTGTCACCTCCACTTGAGTCTCCAGCACTTAGTCGAATCAATAAATACGTCAGCGTTTTTTTTAATATCGTACGCGCTCACGCTTTCATCAATCGTTTGTGTCCTAACGAGGGGGATGCAACACATTCAAGATATTCATACAGCTTACGTGCATCATGCTGCCTTCATCTACTCAAGAGAATCTGTCAGATGTGGACAGTCAAGTGGCAGACGGTGTAAATAGAGACTGCTGCTAGAATGCAGGCTGACAGTGAACACAGCATGCTTGCTCTGCAGGACCTGGCTCCAGAGAGACAAAATAAACACACAAACACACACACACACACACGAGCATGCTGTTTATGCATGGACACATAGCCATAAAGCTTGCTCATTGACACACTTCACAGGGGGAGCAGGTAGACAGCACCTGTCACTCACGGGTGTCACTCTCGGCAGTAAAAATGAAATGAATATAAGCTACACGTGCGTATTACAGGCGAATGGAAAACAATAATGTGGGCTCTCTGAGGACGGAGTGATTAACTCAATTACCGTGTGACTTTTTCTGGAGACTGCTACTCAAATTGCTGCGTGGTGCCTGTGGGAATGAAATGCTAAAAGGGATTATGTGAGGCTGAAGGTTGGGAGATGGAAAATAATGATGATAAAAAGCTCCCCTATAGCTTTGGAGTGGAACATAAATCTACTGCATGGCAATGTTTGCAAATGGAAACCATTATTTATCACTTGGGATTTTGAAATTTGTGAAGGCTTGGTGGACTCGCTATTTATCACTTGGGACTTGGGAAGGTTTGGTGGACTAGATTGAATCATTAACTATCATTTTTATCGATCTGAGCCTAATAGTATTTCTTTCCACTTAAATGAAAGCACACAGAGGAGCATTCAAATTCATTTGCCCCCTTATGTAATTTGTGTAAATTGGTGCTGCCTTCATGTGTTACATCAGTGAAGATTAATGAGTCCGTCTCTAAAGATGGCAAGCCATGATTACCTCCACTGAGCGTCACAGATGAGCCTGTGTTTAGGCTCATGAGCAGATCCTTTCCTTCTCAAACCTGCCCATTTTACTCTTGGTTTATGATGCTCTTTCTATACAGCTCTCACAATGTTTCCGTTTCTATGTAAAGTAGAGTTAATGGTTGGCTGCCCACATGTCGGCGTGGATGCTTTGTGGCTTTGGGCCAGCGTTGTCTTGTTATGTAACGCTGTCAGCGATGAGCTAAGCAACAACAGGTTACAGCTGCCAGCCGAATGATTTGCTCAATCGGCTCTTTCGCAAGGTTGCGGAGCAGCAATGCGCTCAATTGAGCACAAAGTGAAATCTGTCCGTCCGTCCCAAGTGTCAATAGTGAACCTGCTGTGAAGTGTTTCTTCTAAATCATAATGCTGTATCAAAGAAAGTAATATATGCAACATTTCTACTCATGCAAAGTGATAGCAGCCATTACGTTAGCAGGATGACTCTCTCAGGAGACTTTTTTGGAGGCTTCCAGTGAGAGAAGTAGTTATTTGCACACATCTAAGCAAGTCACATTCAATAATGGCCCACCGAGAGTCACGGCATTAACAATGATGCAATTACCGCCGTCTGGAATATGGCCGACGGTACTGTCAACAACCTGCCTATGGCAGTAATTCTCAATTTAACATTGTGTTGATTAAGATTGATCAGTCGCTGGCGGCCACTGTGATTGTGTTAGCCTTGAACACAACGCCGGCTTGGAAAAGGAAAGCGAGCTGAGGAGATCAAACTAACTGGAACAAATGGGGCGCTGGCAGCACCTGGCCAGATGGCTCCAACGTACTGGTGGCAAAAGATGTTAGCGGAGAAGCTCGCATGAGATGAGGGAATTGGATTTTTATTAAAGTAAAGAAGACGGATGGCCGAGTCCCCAAAGTGGTGGTTCTGTCAGAGAGCGACTTGGAAAGAAGGCCAGCTTGTCACATTTAACAGACAAGAAAGAAAGACGCGTTGGAAATTGGAACAAGAACATGGCGGCCTACTGTAAAAGCTCATGGGATGCTCTCGGATGAGACAGCTGCTGCATTTAGTCGGAAGTGTATCTGGCTAGCTTCATGTGATGCTCAGATTGGATTATCTCGTTCATCTTAACCTCGAACTTGCTCGGAAGTAGCTTGGAGAATCTTCGGTATTCACCATCACTTCTTTTGTACCAACAAACACAATTTTTCTTTTCTTTTTTTTTCACAATGCCACTGCTGAAAATTACACACTAAATTTATCACCTTCGACCAAATCGGGCACGTTGCACACTGACATTCAATTAGCATAATAGCTTCAAGGTCATCACAGCTCAAATACCCCTGAGACAAATGGTGCCAGAAGTACATTTTTATGCTCACTTGACCCAGAAATGGGAGCACGGTGTTAGTCCTCTACAGTAATTCAATAAACACAGCGATCCAATTATACGGAACTTCCCATTTTCTTTCAGATAATGTCTACATGATACACAGCGTGAGCTAAACACTCAGTAAATTGGAATTGAGGGGCAAGGATAGTATTCTAGGCTAAGCACAGAATGAGCTCACTATGCTTTTTCCCCTCAGAGTGAGTCTATAAATTGTGCACGCCTGCCCTGCGGTTAGCTGGCAGTGTTAGCACAGCCTTTAAAAGACTGCATGAAACAGACATCTGGAGCGTCTTCAACCACAGGCACAAACATCTGCTGCAGCACAGTGGCAACAACATTGTGCCGGTCCAACTGTGCAAAGTGTTTCCCCAAGAATACACAAACACATTTCAGTTCTGGCTGGAAAAATTACATAATCGCCATTTGTTTTTAATTTGTTCAAAGCGACACACGTAAATGGTGGAGAACTAAATCCTCTTCAACATGTGTCACTAAAATGTAAGTGGCCATGATGTTGCTGCTGGTTAGAGAATCCGAGTTTCTAAAATATCGTTAAAGCGAATACGGTTTAGGAGCACTAAATTGAATTAATGTGAGCAAAAGCGCAGGATTAAAATGATGAATTAGTATTTTCAAAACTTGAGACAACTTAAGCCATTTTTCTTATTCATATATTTTCCTCTCTGGGAAGAAAAAAAGTGGATTCCTGTTCCTGTGATTTAAATAAATAGGACTGTTGTTGCCCTGGGCTCTCCTTTAATTTTCCACTTCACATCCTGAGTCAGCCTGAGCAAATGGGACGAAAAAAAAAAAAGACATGGCGGCCTGTTGCAGCAAAACCCAGCATGACCTGCAGAGGGGAAAGCTATAGTTGAAAGTGTGACATAATGGATGAATTCCCTGATTGGAAATTTAAAAAAAAAAAAAAGAAGCCTTTAACCTCATCGGCTGATTAATGAGCAACAATAAGCACTTTTAGTGACCAGATGATGGTGAGTCACATGCAGTTGAGAAACATGCTATGACCATCCGCCTCATCACCGAGTCTATTTGTAAATGCACCTGAGCCAAAGTGAGCTCAGTTGCAACCCACGATGGTCTCGTCGTGTCGCAGACTTTGCGCAGGCAAGATGCGTACTCCTCTGTCACACAACCAGCACGTCAGCCTCGAGCTTGACGGGATTGTGTTCTTTGACCGCCCACTGAGACTTAACACATCACATTGAAATTGCTAAGCAGAACCCGTAACTACTATTAGCCCTCTTTAAAGCGAATGACAGAGGCGGTTCTTTTGGAGACTGGCTCGGTGGAAGAAAAGCCTCGTCATCTATCAACGACCCACTCGTGTTTTCTCTCGTCGGTGTCGTGAGCGTAATGAGAGGTCTCCTCTGCTGTTTGCATTGCTGTGCCATCAAAGTCGGTGGTGGAAGGGGAAAAGAGTTTCTCCGCTCTCTGCGTTGTTATTTTGACCCCCAGCCTCCTCTCCATCCCCTCGCTTTCACCCTATGCGACTGCAGAAAGCTCTTTAAAGATGCCCAAGGGCTTAACCACTTTAACATTATTACACGAGCATGTCTCACTCAAAGCAATCCCAAGCCAATTGAGAGGCTTACATCTTGACCATGCTAGCTCAGAGGAGAGAAGGTCCCCGCCTGGCCTAGTGACATGACCAAACATCACTTGGTTGAGTCATGCAATCTTATGTAATTCTGTGATTTAAAATGCAGTTTGTTTCAGATAATCTATGGTTTTAGGAGTCAATGCAGTGTGCAATTAACATTTAGCATTTAATTTGCCGAAGATTTGTGAATTGTGTCCTAGCAGCTCCTTGTAAATTGCTGACTGTGCATGCACTCTTTTGACTTGTGAACAAAGACCTTCATTTCTGAAGCAGATGATTATTCGCTAATGCGTCAAACTGCCATAGTATAGCGCCAAGGACTTATCCAAAGTCAGATTTTGATTGCCTAAAGTAGTGTGGCAGACCTTTATGAATAATTTTCACAAGCTTTACATTATTTGTGCTAATTAATGCAGCAGGAGTTTTACCAAGTGATTTTGAAACTCAGCGTCATTGTGCATTTTTCCAACTTCAAATTAATTTCACTGCAGGCCAGATTTGGCCCACAGGCCAGAGTTTGACACCCATAGTCTACATAATGACTTTTTCCAAGATGCTTTAATTCCAATGTCAATGTGCTGACAGAGCAATTCAATAATTGAGAATATTTTGATCTACTTGTAATCTTTGGGCTGTGTTCAATGGCAGCCATTAATGATGTACCTTGTCCGTGTGGGTGCCAGGATGAGACAGTTTCTTGCATCCTTCTGTTTTTTCAACCCTCCACCCCCACAAGTACAACCAAACTACCTGCTAAGCACAGAAAGTTACATAAACACTTGTATTATTTGTAAGTGGAGCTCCAAATGGGTTTAGAAAACACGAGGGAATCTCAGGTTTTTAAAATGCGGCCAAAAATACTACCTTGAGGTTCTGCAGCTAGAAGTTCAGGTGGAGACTTACTTTTCTGATAATTTTTTTTTTTTGTGAGCTTTGCCATAGTACAGTATGATAAAATATAATCCTACTTAATAATATTTAACTAATTGTTTTTTATATATTATTATAAACTATATTATTATATGTTATATATAACATATTTTTTGATACAGCCAAATGCTTGCGACTAAATTATAATGCACATGTTTGATGTTCTTATGTCGGCTTGAAAAAAATTGCTTGGAAGTCTTCTTTTCATTGAATCAAATATTTTCCGTTTACGTTTTTATACAGATCCAAGTTTCTGAAATGTGCCCGCAGCTCCGGCTAATTAAATGTTTTATTTATTACTCGCAAGACCAGATGGGATACTCAACTGACACACAATCACGGCAGGCAGACACACAAGCAGATGTGCAACCCCGTTCCCTCGCTACAGGCCACTGGAATACACGTCTGCACATACAAAATGGCACAATCACGGACGGGCACACGCCACAAAACGCTGCCACCCCATCTTGGCTCACGACGTCATCACTATTTCTATCCACTAAACTCACAGATATGGAGCAGACGGCAGGTGGTTTAAAATCCTGAGCCAGACACGGTCACCCATTCCATTCGCGCAAAGTGCACCAGAAGTTATTGCGCTTTACGGCAGCGATGAAACATGAGGCGAGAAAAAAAAAGACAATCACAGATGGATGAGACGAGAGGCTGGGGCAACAAGAGGAGACCGAGGGGAAGTGGAACAAGGTCAGCTTGATGAGATAGCAACAGCGGGAAGCGATAGAGGGGCATCGAGATGAAAGTGGGATGTGACCCAATGACCTTAGGTGGGCTAGTGTGGATGCTTTGCCAGCACATGGATGAGTAACATTGTGACATAAAAGCAAGGATAGCCAAAATTAGAGCACTTTGATACAGCTTTGCTCATGGCTCCACACACGCTGCGCTGACGTGTTCATGATGCCAAAGCTCCACTTGTGGCCAGATGACGTGGCCTTAATCTGCCCCGTCAGGGTTTATTTACCATTTTAAAGACGTTAGCCCTTTTTGCAAATCGCAGCCGCCATGCTATTTGTGCATGTATGTGAGAAGTCTTCACTCTTGTGTTTAAATCAGCACACTTGATAAATAACATTTAGGGAGACTTGGAGAGAAGTCTCGTTTGCTACATTTTATTATTTCAGCGTTATCGAGCATGGCTTTGGACTTTATCTAAATGCTTTACGCCTTAAAGAGGATTAATGGTGCACAGAGGCTTGAAAAGGTATATTGGCATAGATAGTCTTAATCTCAGAGGAACAACTTCTTCCTCATCCTCAATAGAATAATGGAAAACTAATATACTCCACGGGATTTGTTGTCCATGCAGGCATGATAACAAAAGATATGGAAATTTAATTAAAACGATCCTGAGTTACGTACAAAAGTTGCGAAAATGAGCATGTGAGAATTCAGTAATAAAAACCGCGATGAATGCACCACTCCGCATAAAAAAAATAAAGTAGAGGATGACAAGTAAAAAAATTTTTAAAGGTCAACTGTTGAATAGAAAGTGATACCAGCTCACTTCTTGCACTTTGAATGAAAATCTCTAAAAGTCTCCAGTAAAGTGAGAGAATATATTCATGCCTTTGTCACCCATTGTTAGAAGAATATTTCAAATTCAGTAAAGCACATGAAGGCCATGCAACAGCAGCACGTGGAAATTAGCAGGCTGTCTCAGGCTATTGCACAATACTCAGCTTCTATTTATTTTTATTATTACAATTGATCTTTTATGTTGCAACCATCAGACCGCCCAAAAATTCGAACATGTATATACAGAATTCGGCAATATAATCCATTTTACATCTAACGACTTGAAGAATATAAATTTGTTAAATTTCACATCTAATTTTCTCATTTTTGTTCAATTCCGTATCTGATTTCCAAACAAAACGTTAGACGGCAGCAGCAGGTCCCGTAGGCTGTTCATCACAGCCCGTCTTATTTTAGTAATAGCTCCTCATCTGAGAATGACAAAGTGGCTGTGATTTGTCTCATTTTGGGTGTTCCACACGGTCCAATTACTGCTATAATTGAGGCCGACCTCGTTAATTAGCACATACGATAAATTGGTTTTCTGGAAGAGCAGAATGCAAGATGGAGGTGAGAAGGTGAACGTGTGAGATTGGAAAACCTACTCTACCTGGATGTCAGGCTGAGCCAAACATGTGTTATGTTAACAATTTCAAACACTTTCACCCATTTCATGTCTGACAGTCCGATAAGGTCAAGGGTGTCAAACTTATTTTTGTCGTGGTCCAAATTGTTGCTATGGCTTCCTGAGCAAGGCCGTTATGGTTGTAAAGTTTGAACCCTTATAAATGTAGAGTGGAACCTCTACTCATGAAGTTAATTGGTTCCGTGGTCGGGTTTGTAAGTAGAAAAGTTTGTAAGTAGAAGCAACGTTTCCCCTAGGAATCAATGTAAAAGCAAATGATGCGTGCCGGACTATCGTAAAAGTCAAAGCCCTATTTTTCCATGTAAAACACAGAAAACCAAAACAACAGTTTTATTTTTGCTTTTTCAAACCTAATAATAATAAAAATAATTTTCGGGTTACATGAATTAATGGCACGTTCCAGAGAATAGGATGGACATTTTCCAGAACATGCACATGATGAGATCATAACGTCTTTTCGATTTGGTGAAGCAAGACGGGACTCATTAGCCGATGATATTTTGGTACTCCCTGTTCTAAGTCACCGTTGTATGTTTTGAAGTTTTGTTAAAGTCACAAGGCAGCTCAAGTGCGACAGCAGCTGTCGTGTTAGTCAGTTAAGACCTTGTGCACACTTACTGGATTCCACGGTTGTCTGATTGAAGCAAACGTTCCTCTTTCTACAATATAAAAATGGAAATGACGACTCTTTTTCAGTGTCTATCAAGGTCGTACAGAAAAAAGTAAATTTGAATAATTTATGTTAACACATTTCAACCAAAAGATTGTTTCTTTGAGTTCTCTTATGGTGTTGTTTTACATGATTACAAAACAGAGTTAAGGTTCCTAATTACAACTGATCCCTGTTGGCCACATTATTGAGACCAGCCCGAGAGCTGGTGAAACAATAAAAGAAAATTAAGATCGCAGCGACAATTATTTGTTAACAACCTTTGTGGCCACTGTTAATTTGCAAAGGGCAGCGTGGCTCTATCATGCTGCGATCAAATACGGTAAAGTCCAATGTGATCATTAACAACCCATTATTGTGTCCGTCCTACCGACCTTTACATTCCTGTACGTACGTTTCTATTGTAATTTGTGACCATTTGTACGCAGAGGGGCAGATCTTTAAAATTTAAGAATCAGACTCGGTTGGTGGAGCACTGGGTAGCACGTCTGCCTCACAGTTAGGAGGGTGCGGGTTCGATTCCACCTCCGGCCCTCCATGTGTGGAGTTTGCATGTTCGCCCAGTGTCCGCGTGGGTTTTCTCTGGGCACTCTGGTTTCGTCCCACATCCCAAAAAACAATGCTTGGTAGGCCAATTGAGCACTCCAAATTGTCCCGAGGTGTGAGTGCGGATGGTTGTTTGTCTCTGTGTGCCCTGCGATTGGGTGGCAACCAGTTCGGGGTGTCCCCCGCCTACTGCCCGATGACAGCTGGGATAGGCTCCAGCACGCCCGCGACCCCCGTGGGGACAAAGCGGTCCAGAAAATGCATAGATGGATGGATGGACTCGGTTGGCAAAACGACGTCATGACATTCCTACTTTATAGGTTGCGCAACAATAGTGCAGACCTGTCTACCAAAGAAAAGAGAGGAGAGCCAATTCATCGATTGAAAAGTAAAGAAAAGGTAAGTGTGCAGAATTCGGAGGGAGAAGCATTTGCGAGAGTGAGATGTCATACCGAGACGTGATGAAAGCTAATGGCTCTTAGATGCGTATACGACTCTTAGATGCCATGTCTTAGCACTTCCTGCTGTCATCACAGATGAATTATGTATTAAGCTTATCAAAGTGATGGCAACAACAAATGGAGACCTAAATGAAAAAAAAAAAAAAAGCATCAACAGTAAGCATCAGAGTGATACGGTGGACCAAATGTTCTTGTCAGCTGGGTGTCGAGCCCACGTCGTCGCTTAATCTCACTGTGAAATTCAAATTGTCTTCCATGACTGGAAGCTCGGCAGAGCTAAAAATAACAAGAAAAGTAGTTACATGGTGGGAATGGCCATAAATGTCTTGGACGGTAGAAAATGGAAGGGAGCTCATAAATTAATAATTTGAAGTATAAAAATTAGCTCCACACAAGCCATTCATCTTTGTAATGATTCGCACAGAAAATCAGGTAGGAACATTTCTGGCTCTGGTCGTTTGGATTTAATTACAGCCCAATGTGGACGGCTGTAGTGTGCAACATAAATCCAAACAATCTACATGTAAACAATTAGTGCTCGATTGTGATCACGATAGGAATTTTACTTTTGTCTCCACCACCTAAATGAGACTCAATTATATGCTCGCAAAAAGCTGCAGTAACAATGGCGGACTCATTAAAATTGAAACCACATTCACCATCATTTTACCCGGGAAATATATTCAATGTAATTAGACGTTCCTAATAATGACAACAACCGAGTAGGGGAGAACATAATTAGATTTGCTCATATTGTCAAAGAGAAGCAACACAATTCCTTGCTTTGTTCAAACAATTACATTGTGCATTGTAGATCGCTTTCAGCCGTGGGCGAAGAGCTTTGTGTGAAGAGGGGCTTGGTGCAAAACTGTTACAAAGAGACAACACTTCTCACACGGATTTGCCTCGAAGGCTCTACAGAATTTCTCAGCTTCGGGCAACTGGAATGAGGACAATGATATACCCCTATTATTATTTTTTTGTATTCTGATTTAATATTGATTTAATTCATTGATTTCATTAATTTAATTGATTAATATTTGATTTCATATTCTCATTGCTAAAAATAGAACCTCAAGTGTTATACCAAAACACAATAGTTGATTTGTAACTACAGCAAAGTTGACAAAAATGTTTGGGTTTACATTTGATGGAGATTTGTTTGAAGTTGGAACGCAAAGGTGGCAACACAAACCAAACAGCAGGCACATTAAAAGCTTTTGGCTTGGGGTTGGATTTGTGTCCAATAAGCCATGCAGAGGATTAAAGTATGTTAATGCAATGCCAACACAGAGTGGGCACCACACATGGACAAGCACACAAACTAACAAAAGTCTTTGCACACAAACAAAAACGAGTAAAACAAAAATAAACTGACCCATTATTGGTTCTCAAAAATGTCCGATCATTAATCATATTGAATGACATTGGAAATGATTAGTTGCACTCATGTTGAGATCAGGCTGCACTTACAGTGAAATTAATCTGGTGTGAAATGATGACCACTGATGTTCCTCAGGACAGAATACAGAGGACGCCGAGCACTGCGACCGTGTTCCATGTCCTCTGCAGGCGACATTGCTGCGTAACCAAAAGTGTCCTTTCCCCCCAAGTGCTCCTCATCTTGCATTCAAAATATTTACCATCAGATAGACTTTTTTTGTTTTGCCTTTGCAAACAAAAGTCCTGAGAGATTTATTAGGACAAGCCATAGCTTGTATGTATGCATATTCTGTCTGGTGAAGTATCCCAAAGCCTTCGGGATCCACGCTAGTTCAATCCACACAAGACAAGGTCAAGATGCACCATGTCCCCACGGCCAATGAGCTAATCCCCCTCGGCAATTCTCATATCCTATTCTCCAACACTGAGCTGCCCACTCTCTCATTTGCATGGTCCCGTTCACAGTAGCAAGAGAGAGAGAGAGAAAAAAACAAAAACAATAACAGTGTAGATAGAACATCAACACACTCTACCTTATTACTTTGCCACCCAGGTCAGAGAAGAGGCAATTCAGAGAGGAATAAATCCTGCAACACAAAAGAGTCAGTTTTAATCGGCAAAGCAAACACAATGAGAGAGAAAGACATTTCTAGACTTTTTTTCCCATCTGGAAAAATTATCAAAACATAATCACCCTGTTTAGTTTAATGAGGATTTTTTATCGCTACAATGACAGAAAAAGTCTGACGATGTGATCTTAATCAGGATCTGAAATGAAATGCATTAAAATCAATTTCCGGCTCGAGATAGGCCAATTGTACTAACGCGCCGATAACACATTTTAATTACACAAGACTGATTAGATTTGCGGCTTTTTCCTGAAGCAGGAAAAAAAACAGGAAAGTAAGTGGCATCATTTTTTCCCCATATATATGACCTCATGTTATATGTAGTAGAACATAACATAAAGGCAGTTTATTCTTAGCGAGGAAGCTGATGTTATATTAACCAACAATGTGTAGAAATATGACAACTTGACACATCCCAGATTACGATAAGAACTCAAGAGGCATTAATTTACGACAACAAGCTCTTTGCCAGGAAACTGCGTTCCTCGAGACAATCAATAAAATCGCTTGGGGCAACCGACCTGAGTAACGCTGATTAAATAGTTTGCTTTATTGAAGCAGCAATCAAACACAAGAGTGGACTTTTGTTCTCGCCTGATGATACCAGATTGGGTGCCACTGAGCTGAGCTGATCACAACCGACCGTTACCTGACCTCCGCTTGATGAGAGGAACCCGACCTCACTGGAGGTTTGCCGGCTCTCACCATCCTGGCCACATTTTGGATTTTGCCACTGAGGTTCATCTTTCATGAGCGTGAGGTCATTTCAAGTTGGCCACAGAGAATTTTCTCTCTCATGGTCTGATGTGTGTGCCTTTATAAATCATGTCTATTAAACTGAATTTATCACAAGCGGACTCCAATTAAGAAAGAGTAACAGCCAAAGGATGAGTAGTAAAAAGTGCTACATGGCAAAGGTTTTATCATATAAATTTGATAATAATAAATTGGTTGGTGCGCCCTACGACTTCCCTTGGATAGTTTAAGATTTAAAATCGACACGCATAAAAACCACTTTCGGTACATCTGGCAAACTTGTCTTTGTGGCGTAAAAGCCGAGGTTCAATAATGTCAATAATATATTGATCCTTGAAAGGGCACATATGTTTATGTGTTGTGAAATTCCCTTGACATTCTCTTTGGGACTGCTTGAATGTGAACCCCGGGGCGGGGGTGGCTGCTCTGTTAACAAATGGAATCGAAGTAAGATTCTTTTTTCAGTTTTCATCGTTGTTGCTAGCAAACACTGCTAAGATTCCATCAACTGTTGGACTTCAGCTTCCTAAACTAACATAAATAGATGTACAAGGGAAAAAAAAGGATGAACAGAAAAGTGGGCTGCAAGAGGCTGTGCCGCTTTGTTGCTCAACTTCATGCTCCACTTTTTGCCTCCTAAAAGTTTTAGTTATGGCACACTAAACTCCTTTAACGTTCTCAAAGTGCACCACAGTTACACATACTTGCTCCTGAATTAAATGTTAGGGCAAAAGAAACGGCGGATTAACACTGATATATTTTTTAAAGAGCTGAACAAATTTTGGCACGGCAAATTTTACCCGGTTGCTTGATCTATGGAGTCATGTATAATCCCAACATTAGCATTGGAGGCCTTCTACAATCTCCGTCGATCTGTCCTCCTTGTCAGGCTGACAACCCCTAATAATCCCTAATTGTGTCAACGGCCGTCGTCGTGGCAACAGCCTGTGAGCGTAACAAAGTGACAACAAGAGATGAGAGAGGACCAAAAGGGACAAAATGTCTCTGTCACAAATGCAAAGCTAATATGGTGACATGTATTTTCGAAATACAAAAACAGCATTTTCTGTTGGATTATTTCTCCCTTTCCACGTCCCCCTTTGCTCCTTTCGTGAATATTGGAACACGACTCTCCTTCTTCCGTCATCACCTCCCCTGGGCTCAGAGCAGACCCCACAGGAGCAAGAGCACTAAAATATTGATTGAAGCCCGATGAAGGCGACCGCCAGCACACTCCGAGGGGGGTGAAGAGGGGGTGGTGGCCATCCAGGACGGCTGCCAGGAGGAGTTTGCGCTAAGTGAGAAGGATGGATGTCATTTGCTTGGCAGACGGAAGTGAAATGATGCAGTGTGTACGCTTCCCATGTACTGCGCCATGAGTCTGTCTTCATCCCAACGGCAGCCAATGCTGTTTATTATACAGCCCTCCCCTGTGCTTCGGTGCCCTTCTTCTGCTTTCGATGCTCCTCTTTCATCACTTTTTCCCTTGCATCTGAACATTTCCCCCAACCTCCACTCTTGGAATGTAACAGTTTCACCAAAGGGTGCAGCTAACTTGTGATTCTCTTGATTGAATTTCTTTGGCATTGGCTGACTTTTTTTGCTCTCTTTTGAAGGTGAATTTGCCGAGTATAAGAATTGCCATGGAGACGACAATCTCGCTCTGAGATGTTCATGAAAAGATCGTATATGGGGAGGGCCCACATACACGTTTACACGCACAAAATATAATGACCGTCTTCCTGATTCCTGAGCACTCTGGTTGAAAATATTATAATACTCGCTCATTTTCTTCATGAACCACTTATGCCTATTTAGTGCCATTTCGTGCTTCAAAGAATCACTTCAAGTATGACTGATTAAGTAGAAATGAATTCTCATTCAGATTTAAGTCCTCAGTTGAAAGTGCTGTCCTCAAATCAATAACTAAAGTAAAGGCTCGCACTAGCAACCCGTGTTGGCAAATAATCTACAGTGGGAATAATAAATTAACAAGATGCTTTTAAAAGTATCTTCAAGTAATAGTAATTGCTACTCTTGCAGAAAACTGCTTCATTAAAACTAACCTCAATCATAATAATTGCATGTAAAAGTTTGAATTTCACCACACCGGTTTCAATCGCCGAGAAAAATTTGCATTTCTTTCTTCTGTGTCTTAACATTGACTTGCATTAAAAGGGTGTGCAGTATAATACTAAAAATGCCATCCCATTGAAAACACAACCTAACCCATCTCACCATTTTCTATCCAGCTTATCCCCGTTCAAGGTCAGAAGGAGCTCAAGACTATCCCAGCTGACGTTTGCTGATAAGAATACTACAACTTGGATCGGTTTTATTTAATTACGGGGTACATTTGGAGGCAGACAAGATTTCTTTCGTGTTCATGCGGTGAGCTGGAATTGAACTCACAATGGAAGTTGTTTGAGTGAACCGCGGCACTCACGGTGGCTTCTAACAAAGTATTTCATGTTCATAAAAAAACTATTAAAGTGCCTCTGGTAACAAATGTCAGAGTCGTGGTTAATTACACCTGAGATATAAAAACAATAGAAGTTTTGTCATTTAGTCATTCAACCTAAAATTACTATCAAATGTTTCCTTTTATAAAGTAGAATAGACGCATTAATAAAGAAAATGGCCGTTTTTAACACAAATGATTGAGTGACAGGTCCCCCATGGCTCTGCTATTGCCTTTGTTTTTATTTTCCCCTCGTGGTACACATAAATAACAACACTCGTTATATTTAGACTTACAAAACCCTGAGGGTAGAAACTTCAAAAAAGGCCATCGCTAATGCAAATTTCTTGGCATTTTACATGATGCAACACACCCCAGGCATAGCCTAGCTTGTGATTTGTTTTCTTATTCTGTTTTATCTGTGTATGTGATCTGAATAAACTTGATTCAAAACCATTTCGTTTCACCGCGTGTAATATTTGTTATGCAGACAAACCAAAAGAGCAAGAAATGATTGTTGGTGGCGTGCATACACAATGAAACAATAGAATATTGTGCTATGGAGATAACTTTTCAGATCCACAAACAAAGAAATGTTTCTTCCCGAGCAAATGCGTGTGGCTTTGAGCCGTTGAGGAGGGAAAATGCAATCAGGCTTGCAATGCGTCACTCACATAGCCGTAGGCGGAGATAATCACAGCTGCCTGTCAAAATTAGGGCCATGCAACTTTCTCCAGGCGTTGATTCAAAATGTATGTTGATGTGTAACATTTCGGCTTAAATGAGAATCTTTGTTAGTGAGCCTCTCAGCTCGTGTCCTGTTAATGCCACCATGGAGGGAGAAAGTGCGTCAGGATGTCAACTGCTGCAGTTCGCTATATCACTTACACTCAATTAGCCTGCACTTCTTCTTTGGAACCAGACAGGAAACCCAAAGAGTGAGCATCATTTTTGTGTTTACATAAAATCTGACGTTAATAAATCTAAGGGGAAAGTATGGAACTTTTCCATCTGTTCCAAAACCAGGCTCCACTCATTAAATACTCGCAAACAAGTTGTGCGAGTAAACAATCATTTTCTTTAAAAAAAAAACACAATAATAATAGGTTGACTATGCACCAGTAATTTCTGGTAACCTTAACACTGCCATGTTTTTTTGTTTTTAGACAACTCAATCCTGTAGATCAGGGGTGTCAAATTCATTTTTTTCACAGACCGCATTGTAGTCATAGCTTCTTTCGGAGGGCCATTATGACTGTCAACCCAAAGAAATCTATGAGCACCTCATATTATATACAGTAAAAGCTACAAAACAAATCAGACGAGTAAAAACTGATCAAATATTAAAAAAAAAAAGATATTATTAAAAGTGAAGACAATTTGCAATTCTAGTAATGACACACAAATTTGATGCACAATTTGTCTTCGCGGGCCACATAAAATGATGTGGCGGGCCGTATCTGGCCCCGGGGCCTTGAGTTTGACACCTGTGCTGCAGATACACTGATAACTATGCTGACATAGTTAAGCTCTCAAGAGGGTAAAATGCAGGAAAATGCTAAGTAGCATTGTCTCTGCAGGAAGCTCCTCAGATGTCACGGCTGGCACACAGCTGCATGCGACAAACAGACAAAGCTGGCCTTGCGTAGCAAATTTTGCTTCGTCTTGACAATTTTTTGTGCTTCAGCAAAAAATAATTTCCTGCTTTACATAAATTAACAACTAGTTACATGAGCACAGTTCAGGTTTAGTGTAAATTCAGGGCAGTTTTGATCAAAGCAGTTAAAGCGGAATTTAGACATCTTTAGTCGTCAATGGCGGTAAAGGAGTTGATAAAAATGAACCCGAAATGAGATATGACCTTCGCTTATCCCGCCTGAGTGTCTCGCCTGCGTTATATCACTCAGTTGCAAGCATTGACTAATTAATATGGGCAATCATCTCGTTCTGTACACTCACATGCGACAATATGACGCTAACATGATATGTCGCTACCGCATGACTGTACCTGATGAGCTGAATCATGTGGACTCACAGGCTTACAACACAAGTTCGGTAATGAAGACTTGGCATGACCTCCCCGTGATCTCTCTGTTGTGGCTACAAGGATCTAGCTGGTGTGCAACATTTGTATGAATGGTGTCGATCGGGGAAAAACATTTGAAAATAAGCCTTTACTACTGCAAAGTTTTATTTCATTGTAGTGGAAACAAAACCCAAACTCCATTGTAAACCCTGAACCGACCACACATGCTTCTCCTCACTATTTTCTCAGTCTCTGTCTCAATAAAATTGATCTTCCTACCAGGCTCTGACATAATTACGGGAAACCGTTATTCTTCCCCATTGTTGTTTTCCGACTGCCTTGAACGGAAGCGAGTAAAACTGAGCTGGTATTGTGCCGTGCAAATGCAAAGACCTAAGTGTATGTGACTGCTGCATTCAGAATCAAATGACCCCCCTCCCATCACAGTTTGCATTATCAGCTCGCCACGGCTTGGCTTCAAGGTCAAGGTCAGACATGCAACTTGATTTAAATGAAGTCTTGGCTGGCAGCCGACCAATTAACATCTTTATGCGCTTATGTGATTTTTGAAAAAGAAAAAAAAAACTTACTCCAAGAATGAATTAAAACAAATTGAATTTAAAAAGTCAAACTTTGATAAGCCTGTCACTCAGAAATGGTACCATTGACTCCGTTTTGACCAAGTTGCGACTTCTCCAACAAGTGTAGTCCATCAGTGCTTTAACTGAAGTCCGCCGTTATCGCACAGCATGGGCAACCCCAGAAGGATTAAGCGCCAATCCCTCTTAAATCTGCCCTCCTCATAAAAACCGTGACACAAGCTCTTGCAGGGATACTGTCGTTGCAGCACAAACATTCATAATAATACCAACAGGCACTGTCAGGGCCTCATCACAATCTACTATCAACGGCCTAACTCCGCTAGCTAGTTCTAGCCTAGGGTTCAAATGTCACAGCAATTTGCTAATCCTGTTGCTGACATCCCGCTGGGAAGTTAAGAACATTTTCTCTTGTTATGGAATCTGCTTTCCTCAATTCGGTTCCTCTTTAATTGTAGTCATATGCTTCTCAATTAATCAAAGTGATGTCGATTTAATAAAGTGTCTGACTGGCAGCTACCCACAGTGTTATCGGAACGCATTAACTCATTAAACCTCTTTCTTTACGTACCCATTGTCAAGTCATATTGTCAAAATATGCATGCGACAGCCAATGCAAAGTTTGATGGATGCTAAACCAGTTAAGACATAGGAGGGGCAAAAAAAAAAGATTGAATTATGTCCAGATAAAAATAGAATCTGACCTTAAAGCACCTTGACAATAGCTTACTTTGGACAGAGCATGGATTTTCGCGAGTGGAAACATTCAGCTAAAAGTAATCCATGTTAAAAGGCGCCCTATCTGTCAAAGTGGGGCAAAAAGCTTCAAGAGCGCAGCTCTCATTAGCTTGTGAGTCACTGCGACTCTCCGCGTTTCCTTTTAGATTCTTGTTATACCGACTTCTCTTTCAATCCTAAAACTACAGATGAACAACATTGTTCTGCGTCTTGAAAAAAAAAAAGGAAACATTGCTTTTATCATTCATCCTTCAACACTCCCATTTGCTCTGACAGCGTCTCAGGCAACGAGGTCGGCATTTGGCCTATTTATTAAAGGATGAGGAACTCTGGACCTAGATTTGCTCTGTCATTTTAGAACATCAAGGACTGGCCTAAATCACAAATAGGTGACTTTCCAAAAGCATCAAGCAGGAAAGCACATCAAGTACTTGGCTGAAAGGGGCGGAGTTACATAAAGCATGCGCTGTGTTGTACCTTTTATAAGGTCAAGTGAGCTTTTCTATTAAATATGCATGAACTTGTGTGGCCAATGAACGAGCTGGAATAAGTGCTAACAAGGTCAAACATTTTAGCAGCATTTTTTTGGTGCGCAGATGGCTCTAATCCACAGATTGAAGTGTGTTTACAATACAAGTGCACATCGTGTACTGATTATGACCTTGTTCCCAAAAAACAACCTGTCAACAAATGTTAACATAAAGTGAGGTACACAAACCGAAATGTGAGACCCAGACAACGCAAAACAAAAAGAAAACCATAATATATTTTCTAGCTATTCTTATAGTGTCGTGTTTTTGAACCGAGGATGAAATTCACTCCATTTTTGAGACTTGTCTTGTTGTGTTTTCGTTGTATTGCTGCTGTGATTTCATCCTAATACTTTCATCTGATGCAGGCACATTCTTCTACAGCTACAGCCGGAATTACTTATTCCAACGGTGCCGTGGCAAACCAAAATAAAACATTCAGTGGAAATGTGGCTTTTGGAAATGCAGCATTCCAGTAGGGGATTTTAAATGGTAATCTTGTTAACTGTAAATACGCAAAGAGTGAATTAGGATGGTCGTACATTGAAATTTGGGCTATCTCCTGAAACCTTCTGTCCTTGACGGTGAAAATATGCTCACAATATGCACACAGGCAACAAAGAGCAGTCCATTTTGTCCCCTTGACAAAGTGACACTCGGGAGGTGCTTGACAGAAAGAGACACCTACTATTCGCAACAAGGACAAAAGGGACACAATTACTTTTCTTTTTACTACTTTGAGATTTTACATTACTATAGTGGAATGGTGAGTAGAGCACAGTCATTCATTGAAATGGCAACTTTGCCTTGAAACCATTTTTCTTATGCATAACCAAATATGAACTTTCATGAATTCATTTTGATCCTCCTGATAGCATTAACTCATGTGGGCCACACACAAGCCGGTGATATGCCTGGAAGCCAACATATACTCTACGAAAATCAGGTCAATGGCATTAAATATGAACGTTACACAGCATAATGCAGCAACAAAGAATATGGACACGACCGACAGGAGATTATAGTCATGGATATTATATATATTATTTTCATCATCCCATTCAAATGGGTTTCTGCATCTAAATGATCAATAAAGCTGATTTCTGTGTAAGCTACTGGGGTGGAATATTAACCTACTGTCCCCACAAGACATATATACAGTTAAAAGATACATTTTCCGCTCCGTAGTATTATTCCTTTCTGCAGTATGAATAATCTGTCATTTCATAAACAGGGGAAAGTATGACAGCTCAGATAATTGCATGTCTGTTTAAAAAAAAAAACAGTATGGAGAAGAGTTGAAATTTATAATTTTCACAAGAATTGAAATGTATTATTTTCACTAGAACTACAATGCAATCAGTTAAACGGGCCATTTTGTAATTTTGAGCACGCTCACTGTAAAAATCACACACAGAGTAATTAACTCCCCGATGTTTCACTTGACCACAAACAAGCAACATACACTTGTCACAGGGGGAAATATTCATTCAGAGAAAACGGTCATTTAGACTATATTAGGTGTCCATGCTGTACACACTGCTATTTCTGCAACAGAACAATCATATGCAATCTAAAAACTCTTGGGTTTTTTTCACTCAGGCGAGCAAGCCGTTCTTCAAAGCCTGTGCAAAGTACAATCAAGTTAGTCATGAGAATGAGCAAGAAAGGTAAGCAAAAATTAGCGCTGCAAATCCAGGTTACAGTATAGAGTGTGTGTGTGTGTGTGTGTGTGTTCATGTGTTGTACCATTAGTTGAAATAGTTACTTTGAAACCGAGAGTGTTTCAATCATTTCATTTCAACGGTCCCATTTTGTAGGTGCAATGAAAATGACCCCAAAGCAAAAAGACCAGGCATCAAGTCATGTCCCTCTGAAGGTACAGTCACAGTAGCAATCCTTCTTTGTGGTGACTCACCATGCAGAGAAGCAAAATGATTAGCCATTAGGAGGCCTACTTCTGTGTTTTTAATTTATTATGAATGATAATCCTATGATGATGAACTACAGCATATTAGATTAGAACATTGTCAAATTCTACGTCACTGGCAATATCATCCAAATGAGATATTCTAAGGTGGACTTTGAGAATAGCCTGCAACTGTCGAAAAACAAACAATAAAAGCAGACTGACATTTCGTCGTCGATTATATAGTCGATTGATGTTGATTCATAATAAATGCCATACCTACCTAATCATTATTTTTGTGAATCACCCAACAGTTCATCAATATTAATTTTATCTTCCAGCTTTGCAGAATTCTTAGCACCTTCCTGACATTCGCCTCTTTCTCTCCATGGGCCTGTGCCTGGAACATGCCAATTGAGTGAATTGACAGTTTGATCTCTCCTCATTGAGAGACATCTTCTCATTCCAGCCGCGCTCTCATCATTACGTTAAGCAAAGGTGCTCTGCGCCAGGGAAAAGAGGTTTGCTCACTCTTCTGACGATCGGTCGTTGTGGAGAGGCGAAGGATTAGGATCAATGAAGAAAAAGTCGGCGAGAGTGTTCTGCATCTTAATGCGAGGCACCGTGTGGAACAGCCTTGTTGTGAGGGTGCGCTGGCTAAGCCAGCTGAAGTGATGTGCGCCTCCACGGATAGAGAGGGCAAAGCTCGACAAGACACGAAAAACATCCCGAGTGCACAGAAACAGAGAGAGGACAGATTTTCTTCATTCTGAACGACACATTTATAACAAGTCCCTTGACTGGGGGGCTATAAAAATTTACAAGCAAAAGGGTTTGCTAGTTTGTTATCAAATAGGCTCACAGTTAGCTTAGTGTCTTCTAATTCCTCTATTACTCTTGCTTCTTATTATTCATAACGACAGTTTTTGCTTCAATGCATTCTGGAATGAAGAGTAACAGGCGATGATAAAAAGTAATACAAAGAGCTAATGAGAAAGAAAGGCAGCACCGACTACAACTAGATCATTTTCAAGAATTACAAAATGAATTATGACATCTCATTTAAAAGTCGTTGTTTTCAGTCAGTCCAATTGTTATAATGGCAATCACGGCCGTGTTACTCAAAATGGACCATTTTCTTCTCCGCTGAGCATAATCTCGTCGACTATTTGTGATCCCTACATGCTTATTTATGACCGCAAATTGGTAAACAGAACAAATATTCTCTTCATATTTTTCCCAATTTCAGTGTTGCTGATTGAACACAGCCACTACTTTGCAAAGCCAATAAGACGAGTGTGATCAAGCGAATACAAAGATGCTGTGGTCTGGTTCTATAAAAAGTTCTTCCAAAAAAAAAAAGGAGCAGATTCTGTCTCTCCAAAAAACACAGTGCTCCAACCCAAGGGAGGGCAACATCTGTAGCTCTCCAGGAAGGAGCTTTAAATATAGACATCTGCTACTTTTTTTTGTCACTTTTTTCTGACTAGTGTGTTTCTTTATTACGCTAGTATATAAAAAAATATATAAAAAAAAAAATCCTTTAGAAAGCCACAGAAAGGCAGTGTGATTGAACGGCTATTATTCAGCGAGAATTCCACACAATGCTGTCACCAGAGGCCCTCTGATGGAATCTCGTCCCCGAGTGACCGAGTATCACTATGCCACCGCTTCAGATATTTAATATAGGGGGACCTTATACATTATTAAATGACCCTGTGGGATATAGTATATGTCGCTTCCGTCTTAACTTTGTCAGGCCACAAATAAAAAAAGAAAATGGAATATGCCGCCCTTGAATCCCCACTTACACACCCGCGGTTTTAATATGAGCCATTTGTCTTACTGTCTACATAATACGTGATATGAAAGAGGTGAAATGCAAATATCCCTAACCGACAATAGGAAATACAGATGCGGCGCTTCCCTCCCTCTTTGCCTTAAGATGCCACAAAAGTCAAAATCATCACAAAGTGGAGATTTCATGCAGTGATATTCACACGTGATCCAATGTTGAGGTTATCGTGGACCACGGAATGCTCCGACAGTAGCACACACCAAGAAATGGGACACAAGAAAATATTACATGACCAAAGCTATGCATGCATACAGTGTGGAGGGTTCAAGCTAGACATGGCTGCAGGCCTTTGTACGTCGTTGTGTGCGTGCGACGGAGACGAGCAATGGAGGGCAGAGTGCTGGTTGGAGTGACGAGATGTGATGAGACACAGTTTGTGAGTGCAGAGAGAGAGACAAAGAGAGAAAAATGGATGAGTGAGTGAGAACAAGAGAGCCAAGATAGACCTAAATATCTCTGAGTAAGCATAACCTACAATGTTCTTGTCTTCCTGTTTTGGGAGGGAGGCTATGGGAAGGGGGGTTGCTTTTCAGGTCACTCCAAAAACTGTGCTAATATGGAAGCCAGTCCTGAATCCATTGTTAATTTGATGGCATGGAAGTTGGTGCTGGATTTGAAAGGATCCAGCTTTTGTAGTGCATACAAGGGTTTTGTGTTATCTATTCAGACATGTGGACTAATTCTAAAGAGCAGATTTAGTTCATAACAAGGGCCTAAAGGTGTTGCCTTGACAGTTTGTGAAATTAAAATATCCTCCTTGGATGCTCCAGTTGCTACGTAGCAGCCATTTTTCATTTAAAATATAGAATGTTTATTGTAGCTACACTACAGTGGCTATAATGTTGTCTTGAGCTAGATACCGTAATTCTTCAAATAGTGGCTGCCTCTATTATTTGTTAAAGCGCCTCAATTAGCATCTTGGGTACATCATCAACCCCATCAAGAAAAAAAGTAATTTGTTCACTTAACTGCTGAGCCCATTTGCTTTGTGTTGCAAACCAAAACAGCAGGACCAAAGTACAGTGTAATGACAATTGGCCTTCTAGTAAACTGTCACCTTATTTCCATCCTTCAATTCGCCATCATTTTTGTTTTGTTTTAGATTTACAATCCCTCACTCATCTACAGTTCAATTCAAACATGCCCACCCAGCCACTATTTGAGGAAGTATGGCAATTGATGCGAGTTGTTTTTGTCCTTATTATTGTGCCCATCTGGTTGAAGATAGTCCAGCTGGTCCCATGCCTATTTAGAGATGTGTCAATCAATACAGCAATTCTTTTCCTTGGTGGCCAAGAACCAGACAGCCAATAATCTTTTACATTTTGGTTTCACTTGAGCAGCTTCATAGCAGTATATTTAACTTAGGTACATGAAAATACCCTTTATGACATGTAGTTTGTGTCGCATATAAACATACATGCTAGTTTGCACTGATGAAGTTATGACCTTCTGCTATTTACATATGTGTACAAGCCTTTACATAAAAAAAGTCAGAATCATAACGATCTTGA
This sequence comes from Syngnathus typhle, assembly GCF_033458585.1. Classification (NCBI taxonomy): domain Eukaryota; kingdom Metazoa; phylum Chordata; class Actinopteri; order Syngnathiformes; family Syngnathidae; genus Syngnathus; species Syngnathus typhle. The sequence continues at coordinate 9,532,625 of NC_083748.1, forward strand.
AGAATTAAGTACCATGACGTTTCATAAGTTACAAAAACTAGGATAGTTGAGAGAATATATGAATTATTATTATTAGATTAGGTCTGTTTCATTGCTGCTAAACATACACCAGCCATATATTAGGTACACTTTTACAATTTAATATAATGAAACAAGAGCTGTACTAAAAAAGTTGGTACAAATAATGCTTACTTTTGGATCGCGCACTCTCTTAGTAAAGTCGATGTTTAATTAATAAGTGGTTGGTGTTCCGTGTGGCGCACAATAGAACTGCATCATCATGGAACCGGTTTGTAATGCGTACTTTGGTTAAATCATCAATTTGAGCAAATCCATCATTTTTGACACATCAGCATCTCTTGTATGTGCGTCTGTGTGAGTAGCAATTGTTTGATTAAACAAACAGCCCTACATCATTTGGCACAAATAGAATTGTCCATAAAGCGCTCATGTTTTGAAAATTGGAGTCTACAGCGCAGTTGGCATTGAGTCCAGATTTGACTTCGTTGATGAGTCACATTTGTTAGGCATCTCAACGCAACATTCCATTTAGTATTTATTTGTGTTGGAGTTGACGGCAACAACAGTTTTTACCTTGCCTTGAAGCCGATCTCCCCTCTGCTACGCTTGAGCGACGGCGAGCACAATCAGCAGCTTCTATCCATGCACCGCAAATAACTTCCCAAGACACGAAGATGAACGGCGGCGAAAACCAGCATTTGTCCTTTTCTACTCGCCCGCTGAGTTTTTTGGGGGGGAGGAAAAGACGACAGAGCCGCTCCACAGCCAAACGACTCCTCCACCGGCGACCGCGCAGTGAGGCGGAGAGAATGAGTGATAAATGCGTGCTTGGATGAAGAAGAGAGTGAGGAGATGGAGAGAAGAGGAGAAGAGAGGAGGACTGCCTGCCTCTGTGTGTCACGCAGGATGCTGCTGCAGACTAATAACCGAGGGGAGACGGAGAAAAAGAGAGCAAACGCGGAGTGCTACTATTTCCGGGGCTTGGGACACCCTTACTCATGCAGATTCAAAAAGAAACAAATAAAAAAAGAAACAAACAAAAAAATATATATACATGTATAGGCAGCATGGAGTAGTCTATGGTAGAGTTTAATTTGGATTGAGCCAAGATATATTTAAATAAATAAGTCTCACAGCCACTGCAAAAGAATATTTTAAAAGTAAATATGCATATTTATGCATTCTGACATCTGGTAGAAGCGCACTTATTGTTCGGACTGTCACTCTGCTTTCAAATGTTCAAAACAAGCCAACAACACCCAGAAACAGGATCCAGCACCTTGGACAGCTCTCTCTGCAGACGACCAAGGGCAGCGAGCCACTGCCATCTTCCTTTTATCATGCCAGTCAATCTATGTTCATTTTGGGACAGACTGATAAAAACAAGTTACTTACTAGGCTGCTTGAAGGCACAAAACATATATGGCATCTATTGAATGAAAAAAAACAACAACCCAGAAAGGTGTATGAAAGTCACTGCAGCACCAGAAAAGTTTTTGTCAAGTGATTGCAGCCAAATGGCAGTTTTTGTCCTTTGTGAGCCCTGTCATGATTGCTAGCTTAGACCCAGGGTGAAAATACACAAGTGATGTATTTCTCCAAAGGTCACCATTCATTTTGATGCTGCACACACTATTCAGAGTGAATGATATTGTCATTTCCAGCAGTTTAAGGTTTCCGTACTTTTTCCACAACAGGTTCAATCAGAATCTTTTTTTTTTATTGTGCCGTTCACATTCTGACATCCTGTCACAGTCACAAAGTGCCATCAGTAGATTCAAATATAGTGACTGGAAGAGTCACAGAGATGTGTGTATTTGGAGCCATACCCCAAATAAATAAACATGTTGGAACTAGCTTTAGCCGTAAGAACAGCTAACACAGCTAAGCCTTTCCTATTTCTTAGAATGTTGTCCGGACCATCTTGATAAATGTGGCCAGATGAGGAACTAAAGCGAGTCGGCCTGATGGAAATTTCCTGGAAGCACCTCGTATTGCGACCATGTCTGCCGTTACATGAACCCTGCAGATATTGCCAGGCTCATTCTTCATTTGGATCAACGTGTCGTTCTGCCGCTCTCCCTCGGCAGCATTTGTGCTATGTGAGAGAAGGCCATGATGAAGGATTAGCTACTTCATTAAAAGGTGAGGTGAAAAACATCCAAAAACTTAACGAGCTTCCTATTTTCTGACGCTCTTTACTCGATAAAGAAGTCAACAGAAAGAGTTCACCGGCAATTTACGAGAGCAACGGCGCCGATGTCCTCAGCTAAACGCTACGTGAGTAAAGCCTGTCAGCCTGTGCCGCTCGCAAAGTGTTTTCTTCACGGGTAATTGGATTTTAAACGTGGTTCTTTTCTGGTAGTGTCCCAGGACACGCTCACATTGACATACTGCGGCTCAGGGAATGAAAGCATGTTTGATTTGCTTTAGGGAGACTGAGCTGTGATGTACAAGAGAGGGAGCGTGACCTCGACATGAGTGAATCGATAATTGCTTCTCCAAAAACTCTCTCAGTATTTCTGCCTGAATTCATTCCAAGTCATTAAAAAAAAAATAGCACTTGGCCCACATGATGAACACTCAGAGGCATGTGCAAGGTAAAAGTCACACTATACAATATGTATGTTTCAAGCCAAGTGAGTTTAGTGCGCCGTGTTATTTCAAAACCTTCTCACATGGTAGAAAATTACTTTTTTTTTTGCATCGGTATTTTACCTATCATGCCAAATTCTCTCTTCAAATACACACAACCAGATGCAGGCCAATGTGAACTGCAAACAGAAGCTGTTTGCAATATTTGAACAACGATAAACCATTTTGGTTGTGCTGTTCCGAGCTGCTGTTTGGATTGCACAGCGCTGATTTGGATTCTGCTAGGTTTCTTGGTGCTCCCTCGAGACAATGTGAGCAAATGCGTGTGGAAGCTGATGATGGGATCACAAAGGAGTTTACAGGCCTTCTGTAGCCATGGGGTTACTGTCTTCGACAATACTGGGGCTGCAATCAAATTGCATTGTCGTTTGGAACGGGACTTGGTGGCTTCTTTGTTGATCCTCGTTAGAACATTAAATCAGACTAAAAACCTGCACTGTACATTCAGATTTGCGATAAATGACACACGATACAATTACAATAGATTAGGAATTCTCCTCTTGGTGCTATGAGAAACCATTTTCAGGCTCGACAAATGAAGGTTTTCCATTCCTTCTTCCTTTAATACACTTAAATGTAGTTTTAACCTTTCATTGCGTCTATTTAAAACACAGCCTTGAGCCAGTGGCCATCGTAACCCAGCCACAGATGGTTGCTTAATGCTAGCATGGACATTTAGACTTGACGTGGGGGAAATAAATGAAATCAGCCTAATGGGAGCAGAAGCAGCTTTGGAGTAGAGCGGTAGCAATGAAGGATTAGCATGTTGGCTAAGTAAGCCTTGCTGTTTTTTTTTTGTTTGTTTATACCAATCAAGAATGTGATTAAGTCAATGTACGTGCACGACAAATTGAATACGTTTTGTAGATAGTAGTAAAATGGTTAATAAACGTGCAGAGGGTTACTCGCTCTAGTAAGGCGTGATATTCTAAGAACTACCTCAAAGTATTGAAATCAAAATTGTTTTTAGTCAGTTAATGTTTAATCAAACTTGACATAATCATTGCAAGATGTTTTTTTTTTTTTTATCTCAAGCATGGGGTGAGCTAGAGAGGGGCCACGGGGGCACTGCACTGTAAGTGACTTTTGGGTATTACCCGTTTTTTTTTTTTTTTTAAATGCCTGTCAGCTCAACAAATGCATGTTACAACCATGAATTAGTGTAACATGATTTAAAAAAAACAACCAGTATAATAAGAAAGTATGATCTGGAGGGGATGTTTTAATCTTCTGGAACATGATTGAATAGCTCTTTGGATCAGATAGAGTTTCTTTCACACAGTCTATCATACCCAAAGTCATAATTCACCTTGAAATCATTAACGGCTTCTCTCTTTCTTGCCTGTGTACACGTTTTAGCTTTACAAAACTATCGAAGCATATCCTTTCACACATTCTTACAAATTGAAGAGAGCATGTTTAGATAAATTGCTTGAGAAACAGCATCATCAGCAACACCTTTTTAAATGCCACGTTTGTGTGATAATTGCTTACTGGAACGCAGATAGGATGAACATAATAGCTCTGGTGAAGAGAAGTCCCTTTTTCCTGCTGTGTAAATAACAGAGGAACAATTTATTATGCTCCTTGTCTGTTTTTTGTTCATTTAAGGAGATATGAATAAGATTAGACCCCAAAGGGAAGAGATGATGACCGAGGATGTCAGTGTCTCTCAAATCAGGGGTACCACAAACCAGAAAGTAGATAAAACGTGACCTCTAGTGGCCAAACATTTTGTAGCTTGCAATGAACAGTTTTGCGGATTTTAGTGGAATAAGAAGAGCAACTTACAGTTAAGGCAGAGTTGTGGAGCCAGGTGTAGGGAAGCCAAAAAGTCAGGATGTGTTCAAAATCAAGACTGTATTAATTTACCAAAAAGAACAAAACAAACAAGAAACTCATATGATCAAAATCACAAAATTAACAAAACTCCAAAATAACAAGGGTCGATTGTACCCCAACCCCCCTCCCTCCCCCCAAACTAAAGCACTAGGGTTAAGACAAGACTCAACTGGACTCAAACAGTCAACACAGTGAACCTAAGCTGATAACTGAACCCAAACAAACTGACGAGACAACAAGAAACACCAGGACGAGACACAAGTGGAAGCCAATTGGAAAACATAAGGGGCCGGACTGCCGAGAACAGGTGGACACAAAAAGCTCATGAAACAGGCATGGAAAAACTGGACACAAGATAATCATGACTAAATTAAAATCTAATCAAAACTGACAAAACATAGATTTTCTGTTATTGCGCCAGCATTATTGTCTAAACTGCCACCAAAACAACAAACCTAAAACCATTCAAAAACTATAAAAAACACCCTAACTGTCACAAGCCACCACCACAATTATCGTGATCATTTTCTTGATGGTATGTTAACTGAACTTTCCCTGTTGTGAGGTAACTTATCTCATTCGCTGTCCTTGCTCGAATGTTGTGACTAGGCTGTCTTGTCAACTGCAGCGACTTGAACACCTGCTCCATATATTAGTTGGCCTAGTGTTGTGGATTTCAGGAAAACACATCAGGACAAAAGGGAGACTAACCAAAAACATGTGGAAATGTTCAATGTGTTAACCAGGCAGCCGTTTTACATCTGAATGTAATTGGGGTCACAATTAAGTCTTAACCTAAACCTTGCCTTGTTCCATACACATGAAAAAGAGGTTTTGCAAGCACAATTGTGTCTCAGATGAGCGCTGTGTCGTCTTCAGCTCTTCTGATGATTGATGTGAAATTGCTAAACCACATGGAACACAAAGTTCTCCCAATGCAAGAACTTCCCACTTTGGCAAGTTGTCATTGTATCAGTACTGTGCTCTCTCTCTCTCTCCATCCATCCATTCTGATAGGCTCTCACATTCATACAATACCCAAAACAGAAAGCTTATAGACTCCATTGCTTCCGGCTGAGATTTAAAGTGCAAGCGCATTGTGCTCTAAAAAGGGATTGAAGATTGTGTGGTGGATTTATGATAAACAGGATTTTAGGATATAATAACATGAGAAGGGAATAACCTAGATAATAACTGTGCTGCTTCACTGAGTACCACAGTATCAATTCTGTAGCGTTATTTTTATTATTGCCCAATAAGGCCTGCTGCCCCCCCCCCCCCATAAAAAAAAAATAAACATTTGAAAACTCGTCTTTCGTTGTGAGGCATCCTCACATGAAGCGTAGGAGGTTTTACTTTCACTGTGTGATATGAAAAAAAAAATAAGGAAGGGTTTTACACTTCCAAGAAAGTCGAACATTTGGGAACATTTAAAGTTATGATGCATCACTCATATTTGGCACACATATTTTATTGCAACTGGAATAAACAGTAAGAGAAAAGCACAATCACAGCTACAAGCTGCACCGCAACACTAACATAACCTCATTCCTGTGCCGTTACCATAGCGACAACTTGTCTAAACACAAAGCTAATATTAAAAGCGACCCCAAAAAAGTGTGTGCCATAAATTCGGACCACACAACCTCGCTAACCCTGTCGGAATGTCCCTTATAGCTCTTCCCTCCGATTTCACTCCTTTTTTTTTTTTTTTGAGTGACATGCAGCTCAAAACAAGTCTTCCTTTAAAGAGTGAGTCAGTGTAAGGGAACATCTGTGGCGGAGACAGATGCCTCTGTTTGCTTAAGGTGGTTTACAAAAGCAAATATCCAGATCACAGGCTGATCTGCACAAAGCGGGTCGCTCAGGAAATGATGTCACAGCAGCAGTAGATCTTTGCTGAAAAGGCTTTTGGGCATCCTGACACATACTAAGAACCATCTTAACTGAGACAGCACACTTTATAGTAATGCTGTTCAGATGTTCCAAAAGAAAGAAAAGCGGCATTAGTCACTGATGAGAAAGCTCCTCCTCCACCCCCACCCCAAATGTTAATGACTTCTCATACATGGAACAAAGTCCAGGAGCCGCATGCAGACACATCTTTCCATATAATGAGATTAGTGTGGATATTGACTGTGACTCACGATTTAAAGACACCAGAGATTATGCGCTCCCCTGGCAGTTTGAAGGAAATCACCCAAGGGGTCCATTTTGCCCCCACTAGGATGGCGATGGAGAAGGGAGGGGCGTCGGGATAGAGGCCGGTCTGCTGCAGAGGGCCTGTACACTACGTGTTTATGTCGGGACATTATTTATGAAACTGCAGAGCATGTTTAGACGGCTGCTTAATGAACCCACTTGGGTGTGTTCTTCAAACTTCCTGGACTCGGCTTTCCGTCTGAAAGTCTCGCTCGCTATCTGTGTGTACATTCCCCTGTCTGGTTTACTCTCCGAGTGTGTGTGTGTGTGTGTGTATAGGTGTGTGTTTATGTCTGCATATTTTGTGCGCGCCGTATCAAATCTCCACAATCACTGAGTCACAAGACGCAGAGCAGCCCCCCTGCCATCTCTTCCACCAACTCTTTGTTGGTTTAGATGGACAGCCCATCTGGTTTTCATGAAAAGGGATCAAAACACAGAGACGGCCCACTGTGGCCCACTATCATCATTCCCATCAGAAACTTTGCTGTCACAATTCTGGTCAACAAGCAGACTAAATGGCTCTGGACCTTGACAATGAGTGAAACTAAAGTAAACAAACAGAAAGGAGATTATATTTTCTTTTAAATAATTATTTATGCCGGGACTGATAGCTCACCAAGTCGTACCAACATGTTTACAATGCTGAATTTTCGATTTATTTATGGTCTGTCTCATTCCAAAAAAAAAAAGGGGAGTTCTACTAGAACACACACAAGACTATAGCTCAAATTGCTCTTGCTTACCAACAAAGAAACCACATACGCCAATAAATTGAAAACTTTCTTGGCAGAGGGAAATATTATATATTATATATACAATACGAGAACTGAGATCAAAACACGAATTCCAAAAAGAAATGCTGAAATCGGCGCAGATCTGTAAACAAAAGAAGGGAGTATAAAACAAAAGAAATGTCTGTCAGCAAAGAATCTCGAAATGAACAAAAGCACAATTGAGTTGACGGAAACAATAGTAACAAATGCAAATGATGTCAATTTGAAACAAAGTGAGGCTGAAAAAGAATGTACTACTAATATATTTTTCCTCTTAATATAAAAAGGAAAAATAAAATCAGGCCGCCATTGGTTGTGCGATGGTTCCCACCGTGGCAGTGACATCATATTAGTGCTTTCATAGCATACAGATGGTTGCTTGTAATCCATCTATGTATCTGTCTAGAATATATCGAGATTAAAGGCATGGGCCCTTTTCCCAGAGGATTTTCTTTTGGCATGGGCAAGAAGAATATTGGCACAGCTTTGACATCTGTGAGAAATTTCCGTAGACCTCGTGAGAAGCAGAAGCGCAGGAGTGACTCTTGATCTCCAGCTTCACCCACCGAGTACCTTGCTGGATTAAAAGAAACACAACACACCCTAACCCTTCATAACACAAATATTCACGGAACGTTCAGAAACCGGAAAGAACCGAGGCGAGTGTAAACGAATCCACTTGCGCTCGTTTTCTGGCAGCCAGCCGAGAGAAATAAGCGTAAGGCCTGTCAATCTTCCCTTGTGAGAACGTGATGCGGGCTGACGTCGCTTTCAAACACTCTGCCTTCTCCCGAGGCCAGATGTTAAAAAAGGTCTGGAGGCAAGACCACCGCATTCCTCAGGTCAAATGTGGAGGCGGTTAGCCCGCTGCCCGAGGCAAGGAAGCCCCTCTCGTGTCTCCTCTTTGATTGCAGTCAAAGGCTGGACTGTGCGCTTGAAGACAATCACCCGATGAAGGAAATGAAAAAGCCTGAAGCGGACTTTTGAGAAAAACAGACTCGTTGCTCGATTGAAATAGACTAAAGGGGCCCCACGTAGAAATGGCTGCTTGCTTTCTTATACTGAATGGTGTGTACATTCGTGCACGTCAACGCATGACAAATCCATTCTTTGCATTTACAGCCACGCATGCCATTGATGTTTGTGCAGAGTGGGTTGTTTCTCTTGGGTGATATTATGTCTGTGTGTTTGGGTGTGTGATAAAGCCAGCACGGACTGTGTGTGTGTGTGTGTGTTTGTGTGTGAGAAAGACAAGAAACTGAAAAGCCTCCAGGGGGATTTCCTCCAAAAGAGAAAGCTTTTCTCCTCCCCCTCTCTAACAATCTCTCTTTCCCTTCCCTCTCTCTCTTTCCCTGCAGCTCACCCCTGGAAACTCTCAGAGAAGCCAGAGAGCCGTGAACAGGGGAGACTTGCTTGACAACTTGTTTTTCTTCCTCGCACTGCTTGTCGATGAGGAAACAAGTCAGTTTTCCATCAGGATTGTCATGCGGACGTAGTATAACAGATGACAGCTCCTCTGCTGGCGCTCTAAATATGGCAAGGCTCTCTGGGCTGATCCCTGGGAGCGTCTCGGCAGAGGATTATAATCAAAGTCGCTGCTTGCTGGAGGAGAAACTTCTGTGAAGATGGTAAACGCACTCATTTGTTTTTGGGGTGTTATTGTTACAGTTTGCTTTCAAAACTACGTTGCTCCACTGACCTAGTGGGAGAGAGCATGAGTGTCTAGCTTAGGCATGTTTGTCTCTTTGTCTTTGTCAAGTGTGTGTGCAAGTGAAGTCAGATTCCTTTTTCTGGACCTAACTTCAACAGCAACATACAAATGAAGCCCACCCAAGGGCAGTAGCAGTGAGAAGCGCTACACAAAAGTGGATGTCACTTGAAGGACTAGAAAAGTTTTTGTTGTCCTCAGCACAGTTGGTGGGACTGGTTCCTATCAGCAGCCCGCAGCATCTCACGCCGCTGGAGTGTGAGAAGAGAGACAAAGAGCGGCGCGCAGGCTCTCTTGTTAAGCTTCCTCGAGTCCTTCACTTTTTAAAAGACTTCAATTCATGCGAATGGGCCAAATTCTTTAGTGAGTGGAGGGAGTACTGGGTGTATGAATACCTCTGCAGCTTTGCGGTTCAACAGTTCATAGGAAGAAACTTGCAGTAAAGTACAAATAAAAGTTGATTTCTGTACAACACAGCTTTGTAATCATAGAAAAACTCAAATCACTCTTTGCACACACCAAAATTGTCATTGTTAATGTGCTTTTAAAAGAATTGCTGGAATGAATGAAGGTTTGAAATGTATTCATTGTAACATGTAACAATTGTAACTGGTTGTAACTGGTTGTACATCTTTCAGATTTTATGGTTGTCATCACACTTTTAATCTTTGCTATGGGGGCATCATAAAAAGGGCCCAGATCCAAAGAAAAGGTAAATCGATTGAAATTCAAATTTTAAGGCAACAAAATGTTTAAGTTTGCCAATTCAACAAAATATTTTGAAATTATAAGTACAAACAACTCAGAATTTTGTTTTGTTGTGTTAACCAACATTGTTGCCATAAATGTCAATAATTTAAATGTTAAAGTTGACCAACTTAAACTACTCAACGTTAATGACTTCAATTAGTGAAGTTAATTTATGGAAATTCAGTCAGCTGAATATCTATTGAGCGCCTAAGTTTTGTTTAACTTGAGGCATCTTTTTCCACATTTTCGTTCACTAATTTACAGATTGCATAATGTAGAAAAATATCCCTAAAAATATCCATAATGCCTTTTCTTGTTCATCTTATTGTCATAATAAGAACCTGGTCAACAAACAAAAAGATACTATCAGTTGGAATTTAGCCATGGTACAAATATAATTGTCCCTCACCAATGATCAATGAAGGACACTTCATATGTAGTCCATTGCCTTCTTTGTCGATATTCATCTCTGCTCGTGCATCAGTAGCTGGGCTTCCTTGCCATCACCATGTCATCACTTCTTCACTTTAAGTTATCTCAGCTCCCCCTGGAAGCAAAATCATACTTCCTGGCCATTTTGACTTGCCAAATTCCTACTGACAAATCCACGAAAACCATCTGCTCCAACTGTAGTGACAAACGCACCTTGTGCAACTCAATGAGCCAAGTCCTTTTTTTTTTTTTCCGTTTGTTTCAATCAGAAAAGCAAACATTTCGGAACTGTAGGCAATCGTTTGACTTTGTCCGTTGTCTCGGTTTCGTCAAAGTGGGTCAAGTGCCTTGCAGTGTTTTCAAAACAGAACCTTTGCGGAATGAATAGCAGATATGTGTTGCAACCAGAGTTCAACGAGTAGGCCCAAATGTTTAACGTTTGTTTTAAAACAAACAGTATTACACTACGTTGGCCGGGCTAAAGAATTTCATAGTTCGTAAGAAAATAATTAAGCGAGTGAATAAACGAGTTGGACTGGAGTCCTGCCCCGAAACTAATTCTTCAGTTTAACATTCGATACCCTCAAAATATTTTCCTGTATTTCCACTTCCTGTACTGTTGCTATAGTGATGAGGTGGTCCTTACTTTTGTAAATTCAAATGTTATCTTAACCAATTAGATGTCTGCGTTTGTGTGTTGTCAATTAACCTTTTCATGTTACAAACTGCGCTCCGCAAATAGAAAATACTAACTAATCCTGAAAGAAAGGAATTTGCTTCATTTTTGGCATCCGTGTGTACGGGAGCAACGTACAGTCTTAGATGGGCTTTTTTATCGGGTAAAAGGATTTAAGATGTCATCTCGGGATGGAGCGTCTGTCTGCTGATGTTAACAAGAATAGATCGCACGCATAGACAAGTGTGACTCCCTTCCACTCGGAGGAAGAAAGAGTGGAGGAGGCAGAGCAGCATGGAGGTCCCGGTTACAAGTGTATGTGATTATATGGGGTGGGCTGGGATGACATGATTTATTGAAAAGGATTATTACTGGTCTATTTTTACTGAAAATATGTCAAAATGGAATTCAGGGTTGGGGCATTGTGTTAGCAATTGTTCTTCATAACTTTTACAAAACTTTTCACTTCAGTTAAAACTGATAAGTACCGTATTTCCCGCACTATAAGGCACACCGGATTATAAGGCGCACCTTCAATGAATGGCCCATTTTAAAACTTTGTCCATATATAAGGCGCACCAGATTATAAGGCGCACCTTCAATAAATAGCCCATTTTAAAACTTTGTCCATACATAAGATATATACATTTGGCCCGTGGGCCGGACTTTGGACACGCCTGCTGTAGTGGCTCAATATTGGTCCATATATAAGGTGCACCTGATTATAAGGTGCACTGTCGGCTTAAGAGGAAATTGGAGGTGTTTAGGTGCGCCTTATAGTGCGGAAAATACGGTATATATTAAAGTACATTTTATTAATTCGATTTATTTTTACTGTCATTTTATTTTTGTAACGCATTTGTTAGGTAGCAAATGACGGATTTTGGATGCATGCATGTTTACGGCTTATTTTGATAGGAACAGTCTGCAGTTTTGCTGCAGTCACACTGGAAGATAACCGATGCAAATTTGATTTGTACCCACATTTGGAAGAGGCCTGATTCTTATCTATGGTTATCAGATTCCATACGGGTATTATTCTTGCAACCCTGCCATGATGTCTATCAGAATATATATATATACACGACTATGTCATGTAACTCAAGTGTAAAAATGAGCCAACTCTAGCCCAACGTGCTTATTAAAGTGTTTTTTTCAAGCCCGCGCGAACAACAACCATTCTAGATAATGTCAGAAAATAATAAATCACCGCACCAGTCATGGTGATTCTCATGATTAGCATGAATAGTAATTTCAATCTTCTGCAAGAGCTTGAGCCATTTCTCAAAGCCCTGGTGGCCCTCAGCCCTGTCTCACAACTTTCTTGACATATATTTCCTTCTCCTTTTTAACATCACTGAGCACATGTCTGTTTAGCAAACATGCCCAGGCGTTATACGACATCAGCACTCTGTTGCCATACTGTCAGTATCTGTCGTCACGGCTGAGTGGCCGGTGTTTTCCTATACGGCCCTTGGATGTACTGGCTTGTCCCTACATGCAGGATACGTGTTTGTGCTGCTAACTAACATTAGCCTGGAGGTCACTTTCTTCCCAGAATCTTTTTTGGGGGGGATGTGATGACATCTGCAAATGCATTGTGAGTCCCAAGAGCTTGTGTCCATTTAGTTAATCTCTACAATCACAGCAAGGCCAGTTTAGCCTCTCTACCCCTTCCCCTTCTTCGTGGTTAATGGCAAAGTGCCACTGCAGTACAGATCTTGACTACTTGTTTATACAACAGCTCGAATCGGCTTGTTTGACCCAAAGCCAGAGGCAATATGGAGAAACAAAGGCTGCAAATAGCCCCGGGGCGTCTTAAATGGCAGACAGGACAAAAAAAAGAGCGCAGGAACCTTTATTGCTAATAATTGCCCACACCGGTATGTTAAATCAGGAGACACAAAGAGCTTTGCTGGAGTCCGACTCCCTTTTCCGAGCTAAATCGCATGCAAAATGGGCAATAGTGGGAAGAAAGGAGGCGGCTGTGGAATGTGGCCATCGGCTCACCAATCTCTGATAAAAGCCGGGATAGAAATCCAACAGAACGCTGCATTCTGGCTGTTTGTGGGAGTGAAACTATGAAAGTTGACAGTATTGTTTGAATCACTATTGACACAATACATGAATTTACTCTGGTATGACAAGATGTGCCAAACCAAACTTTGAAGCAATTGAAATCTCTAACAATAGGAAAAAGCCACTTCCCAGTGTTGTTTTAATAGCTGTGACTTGAGGCTCACATGCATACAGTAGAGCTGGAACAGATGTGATGCATTACTGCTCAAAAGCCAGACTCGGAGGTATTTTGTTCTCCTTTAGATAATCTATTGTTACAGATGTGCACACACACAAAAAAAAGAAAACATTCTTTTCTACTTAGCACACGCTGAAAGATACTAAATCCTCACGGATCAAATGTTGTTAATTTGACAAATACATAGCATATTAAGGCATAACTGAAGACTTTACTGAAGCATTCAATGAAAAACAGCGATGACCTCAGTTCTCAATGTGCCACGAATATCCAACATGGTCACACCAGCATCAGTCCCAGCCCAAGCAGTGTGAGGTCTTTGAAGCTGCTGTACTGTGTTTACTCTGGGTCAGGCTTTGGTCTTGGTGTGGCTGTCAGCCTAAATGAGGAAGGGGCTGAAAACAGGCTTCTTTGTGGGTCTGGGAGATCGTATGAATAGCAGACATGCTGTAGCTAGCAGCAAAGACTTGGACGTATCCTGATCATGCGTCGGTCATGACTTTATCATCGTTGTGAGCCGTTCACCCTGTTTCAAAGAGATTACAATTGAACTCAATCATTTGTTGTGGTTCTGCAGAATCCAGAATCTCTGGACTCATCCATCCAGAGCGCCCTCTCGGCACTCTACCCGCCTTTTGAAGCCACGGCGTCCATCGTCCTCAGCCAGCTCTTCCGCACCATCGAGGAGCATTACCATGGCGATGCCTTGCGGTGTCTACTGGATTTCCTTATCCCTTCCAAACACCTGCTGGAAAGTGTACAGCAGGCGGCATGTGTAAGTCGTACCGAAAACACCATCACAAGTTAAATCTATTTATCTAAGCTAATCAAAGACTATTTCAAATTCACGAGGCAAGAGATGGAGACACATTCGATGAAACTCTGCTTTTATATTTCCAGGCTGGATATTCCGATGTGGTTTTCCGCTGTGAGGGCTGGCCTCTCTGCCTCCATGACAGAACCGTCGTCCAGTTAGCGCCAGTGAACCCTTTACTGCTGCGTCCTGGAGACTTTTATCTCCAGGTGGAACCATTTGGCAAACAGGCGGCTCGTATCGTCCTCAAAAGCCTTCTGGAAGCCGGAGGTCGGGAAGTGGAGGAGACCCCCATCCCTGAGACTTCCTATTCGTGCATCTTCACTGAAAACTGGCTGCGGGACATCAATGATGGACGCCAGGGGACTCCTCTGTCACGCTGCTTACTTTGCACGGACCAAGGAGTCATCAAGTTACCATGGGCAGAGGTGGCCGTCCCAGAATTTTTGGACAAGCCGAAGGTTATGAGCACTCATCAGGAAGCTTCTCCTGAGCCAAAGCCAATGTCAGTTCCGTCCACTTACAGCGCATCCACTCTGCCGCTGGAGGCTCGGGTTCGACCTTTCAAAGATAGGATGTCAGCTTCTCTAAGACCTGTGGATTCTTCTTCCAAACTTGTCAGATTAGAACATTATCAAAGAATCCCCAGATCCTATTCAAAACCTCTAATCAAACCTGTTGGTTGGGTGTCCCCTAACACCTGGGACAGCCGCAACCATCTCGAAATTGAAGGCGATTATGTCGACTTGGTGGATGTCGGACAAGTAACCAAACACGATGGCCGTTCAAATCCACCAAAGTCCGTCTTGATCAAACCTGTCAGACCACCGCCGTCCGCTCCACTGGCCAGCAACGTTTTCTGCGGACGCACTCTACAGTATGCCGAAAAACCTTGTATGCCTTGCAGTCAGGGAAAGCTGGGGGAGAACCTCTCAGAGCAAGACATCAAGTGTCGGAACAGAGACTCTTACCTAGCGGCGCTGAGAAACCCCGTCCCTTTAGAAAAAGGGAGCGTTGACCTTGCGGCGCTAGAGGAGGTCAGCCATTGCGAAGATTTGGAGCAAAACAATAAACTTGGACAGTTTTGTAACCACTGTAATCCGCCCATGTCAGGCTACCACGTCTGCCAAAAGAGGCACTACTGTGAGCCAATAACACAAATATTTGGCTCCAGTCACAAAAATCTCCCCACAAGCTCTGAATCAGAGGACATTTTGACAGAATCACCCATTATTTTGTCATCGACCCCTGGCTTAAGTTACAGTCATAAAATTCAAACCAAACTTCTTTCTCAGTCTGAGCACATGGAGCGACCTAGGCTATTTTTAGATATGCGTGACGATTCCGACAAGAAGTCGGAGCAGAAAGTGGATGTTATGAAATCATCAGGCAAACACAAATTTAAGGTCAGGTCTCTGTCGACTGTATCGGACACTCCTAAAGGGAGTCCACATTTCTACAAACCCAGTAACAGGAGCCACAGTGATATTTGCCCAGAGACAATTAGTAGCATGATGCAGTGCAGAAAATCAGATCTACCAGATGAAGTGACCACCAAGCTGGAAAAACTGAAATTCTACAGAAAAGGTAAGAAGTTGAAATGAAATGCCCTTCTTTTATATGTTGTTGTTAATGGTCATGTTTCTAAAGAGTTTCTTGAGAACATTAGTCTCATTATACTGCAAAGGACACACATCATAAAGACTCATCTAACGGCAGTTTATCTTCAATGGATCCTGTCTCAATAATTGTTTTGTAATGTGGCTGCATTTATATCACTACAATTATGGCTTTCTCCGCCCCATTTAAACAGAGAGCTTGTGATGAATTGATGCTCTGCAATTTACTGTGCAGATGGACATCATAATATGCCAGAAGAGCCATTTTGTGTCTCACTGACATACACGATCCCTTGCACCTCGTGGCCAGATTTTGACCGGAGATAAGCATGTCACGGACTATTAAAGCAGCAAAGGCAGAAAGCACAGAGCAGTCTTTGTTGGCTCAGAGGAGAGAGCAATTAAGATATTTGAAATCAAAGCCCGGGTTTCGTCTGGGCCACTGCAGTGTTTAGTTACAGCGAGCATGTCCACATTTGAAAAGCTTTACACACAGCTGTGCAGGTGTTTTGAGTTTAAGGAAGGCTGCCAGGAGTCATCGCTTGCAATGTAACTACCGTATTTTCCGGACTATAAGGCGCACCTTCAATGAATGGCCCATTTTAAAACATTGTCCTTATATAAGGCGCACCGGACTATAAGGCGCACCATTAATGCATCATGTCGGATTTTTAATCCAAATCAAATCATTCTCCATTTTATCTTTTTTATTTTCAACTACAGACGCAACAAATTACTTTATAATCATAAAATAATGATCCATAGTCTTTTTGATTCATGATTCATAGTCTTCAGCGGGCCACTTATGATTGATTTCATGACACAATGCTTCGGGCCAGTTTAAATTTAGGAATTTGGTCCATATATAAGGTGCACCGTACTATAAGGCGCACTGTCGGCTTTTGAGAAAGTTTTAGGTGCGCCTTATAGTCCGGCAAATACGGTAGTAAAAAATCACAAACGTTGATCCTATGGTAATTCGTTCACATGGAATCACTTCCTTGAGAAGCTTAAGCATCATTGAGTCCCTTGAAAGTGGTGTTATTCTAGTCGCGCTAGTGGCTTCCTGTGTTGAGTTTCCGTGTTCTCCCTCAGGCTTTTTCAGGATTTGTTCCGGAAACTCCACATTTCCTCACACATTCCCAAAACATACGTTGTAGGTTAATAGATGGCTGTAAACTGTCCATAGATGTCGTGGCTTCAAAATACACGTTTGTGTTTACCGGCAGATTCCCACCAGCCAAGCGGAATTGAAACTCTCTCCACTTCAAATGGACCGCATCTGAGATTGCAGAACTCAAAGACAGATGAGAAATCTTCCTCTCAACTCACCTCTGTTCGCGCTACACCGCCACCACAATCTCTTCAAAGTCTGAAGTCCACTCTTCAAACCGTTGGTGGTTTGCTTGAACTAGCTATCATTTATTTACCAGGTCCTTTGTCTTAATGTTTGAACAATTCAAGATGAGTGGCAGGCCGCATTTAAGGAGGCCAATATTTACCTTGTCAATTATTTTCGGTACTTCCTTTTATTTGCTCACCTTCAGGCAGCCGGGATAAGACTGGCCGTGCAGTGGTGGAAGTTCACTGTGATAAGGAATGGACCTCATCTCCTCTATCTGCACAGAATCTATGCGAGTTACTCCTCTATCTCCATTCCATACCCAGGTGCTGCATTGAGAATCAGTTTTTGGAAGCTTGCAGTGTCAGTCCTATTAAGTGCGGTGGCCTTTAAGGGTCAGAAATTGTTTGGTGAAGAACTTTAACAGTATTACACAACATTGCTTTTTATGAGTATACAAAATTGCTGCACGCTTAATATAAAGATTTTAAAATTCACCACAAGTTGATTGTATTAAATTGAGGGACGCAAATGTGGGAGTATGTAATAAGTGTTTGTGCCACAAGAGGGCAGCATAATGCACTTATTTAACTTTGACATTTATTCTCTGCTAATACTTCAACAGTGGTTTATGTTTACCCTGGCACACATAGTCCTTGAAGCTCAAGAACCAATTGATAGTGTCCTTCTCCTCTTTAAAGCCACAGCTCCAAAGTATGTACTGTAGCCAGGCTGGCTGCCAACTGTCTGGTATGCAAGTCCGCCCTGCTAGAATTAGCACACATGCCTGACGTAGGCACAACTAACTCAAGAGCATCCAGGCCATTGTAATGGGCGGGGCAAAGCAAGAATATGTGTCTCAGACACAGAGAGATAAAGCGATAAAAGATAATTACAGATTTCAAAGGCCCACGTGAGGAAGAGAACATGCTTGAATGTGCCCTAAGGTGACTCATTGTTTTTTTTTAGGAAAGATGTTCAAGAGCTGGGAATGACTTTGGTCGTTGATGCCAGGAAAAAAGCTCCTCCGCCTCAACTCTACAAAGCTCTGCTCATGGCACAGGTTAGAATAACAATAGGAGACAAAGGCACAAAAGAGTGAAAAGTGAAAGATACATCCACGCTAAAGAAACTGCATGGATGGATGTTTTGCTTTACACACACTAGAGGGCGACACTTCACTCTTCTGGGAACATTCTTTGAATTATTACTTGTTTGTGGGAATTACTGCACCAATATCCAGAAGAACATTTGTCACAAATGACAAGTTTTAATTACTAGGTAACAAGAAGCCTAACACACAAGGGATTAAAATGCGTGACTAGTATTTTTGTCCTTATAGTGCGTGGGAAGTACAAACATTTTAAAACGGCAATGAATGACTTGTACACAAGAGGCACACACAGTCTTTGCTGTTCATAACAGGAGCAAGCACTGCACGCGGTCCACAGTGTAGTAATGCTGGTGGATAAAGACACATGTCCACGCCCTGAAAAGCAGCCTGGTCTGCAGGTAAGAAACACCAAAGTCAGTCGCACAGTTGTGCATTTCCGTGCCCATTTGCATGTTGTCACTGCTAGATGGACTTGGTGACGTCTATGAAAGCACTCTACAAGACGGTGGACCCTTCACAGTTGACCTCTGAGCTGGGAGGAACATTCACCTACAGCCATAAAGATTGGCTCCAATTCCATCAGGTAATGCCAAAAAAAAAAAGTATATTAGTTATGTGAGGAATGATGGACAGTTTTTTTGTTGCTGTTTTTTTTAACAAAAGTTGAAAGTAACTCCTGTGTGAATGACAGCATGTTGGGGTTTTACTTCCAGACAGTTCCTGCGTTATGTTCCACTAAAGCATAAATACATTCCATTTCAGAGACTGGTTTCTTTCATAAGTGACCTTCACGAGGCTGACAGTTTCTTACAGAGGGCTATTACTAAAGTGAATGAAGTCAATGTCATGGACACAGCCCAGGTAAAAGAAATCTTTATTTTTATGAATAGTGTTGCACTGAATGAGTCCTGTTTTTTTTGGGTTTTTTTTTTTAACGCTCAATGAATGTTTTCCTGCTGCAGGAGGTTCGTGAATGCATTCAAGAACAAAGGGATTCGATGAAGAAGGTGCTGGAGGATGCTCGATTGGTGACCCTGCAAAGAGAAGGCGGGGCGGTGCTGGCCAGAATGAGGAGGGAAGAATTCCGCTTTCCACAGTCGGAAGACTACAGGTAGAGCACAATGCGTAGTACCACGTTTGTCCTCTTGGTGAACACAAACATGCACGTGTGTCGTTGCAGAGATGCTCTGGAGTCAGTGACACATCTGTACAACCAGGTTGAGGAGAAGCTCCATATGCTGGTGATGCGATCGAACGAATCACTTCAGCAATTGGAGTACCTTTTTGTGCTCCGAGACATGGATGCAAAAATTAAAGAGGTACTGCGACTTCGGAAGCGACGTGAGGCGAAACGTCGCTAATATCGCCGTGGCATTGTTTTTTGCAGTCGGCTGTGTGGTTCAGCGAAGAAGGTGAACATAGACTGAAGGAATTTGACCAAAAAGATCATTTGTACACCGAGGACATCTTGCAGCGGTACGAAACATTCCTCCTTCAAGCAAAGGTACAGACATCCTCATGATTGAAAAAAAAACAACATCCCTGTGTCTATAAAATGTCCAAAACCTCCGTATTGTTTATTCCAGGAAAAACAACAGCACGCTTTGTCTCTTGTGAGTGAAGCAGAAAAAAGTGTGGGTTCAAGTGCGTCCAGTCCGGTGGCGGATGTTTTTCAGACAGTCCTCAACACATTCAAGTGCAATGTCGAGGACTTTATATCCCGAGCGGAGCAGATACACAAGGAACTCAGCACACTTGTGAAAGTGCACCGCTTCTGTGAGCAGGTTGGAGTCGCCATCTTGCTTGTGACTTTTAATTGCACTCCCAGTTTGACTGACATGAGCTAACTTAAAAGTTACGCTTTGTTTTTTTCTCTCTCTCTCTGTAGGCTTGTGCCTTGGCCAAGGAATGCGGTCATTTTTTAGAGCAGGTAGAGCACGAGTGTTACTTGGCTCAGACCAATCTCAGCACACTGCAGATGTATGAAGAGAGATTAGGTGATGAGTTCTCCACCCGGAATTTCCAAGCCTTGAAATCTAAGGCCTGTTCTTTAAGATCGGGCTCCTCGGGGGCGATGAAAGTGTGGAATGCGGCTTGGGTGCGGTGCCAAGAGGTCAGGCAGCGTCTTGAGAAGATGCAGAAGAAGAAGAAGGTATGCAGAGATAAGAAGCACAACCAACAGACCATGGTTGTAAGCACTCATGGGCAAACTGGAGGAATGGAGAGTACGACTGAAATGAGGGAGGTTGAATCCTCCCTGACCCAGCATGCAAACTCCCAAAAAGTTTACATCCCTCAAAATCAACACACCAAAGCTGCATCCTTGAGAGCGAATGAAAACGGAGAACCTCCAGCTCTGAAGCTTCTACCGCAAAGAAAGGGAGAAACAAAATGGAAGCCAAGAGGGCATCGCAGTGAGGCTGATCTGAGAAGAACAGCCTCGGTCCAAACGGAGGCCGACGTTTCACGGCACCGAGTCTTGAGTCGCTCCCTGAGTGAGGGATCGTGTATAACCACTTCTTCGCCATTCACCTTTGCTCTTGGACCTTTTCATGAAAAACAGCCACTATGTCAGACGAGTATGCGAACGTCAAAACAAAACCCGGAGCCTCTCCAAAGCCTGCCTTCTTCCTACTCCGAGAATCTGAGCTTCAAATCAACAGAGAGCGATCAGGAAGGTCCCACCAAAGAACATCCAGCTTCGACCCTGAGTTGCCATAATAAGGCGACAATCGTCGTCCCGACAGACAATGGAAGCAATATTTTGTACGTTACACTCCCTTAATTTAAAAAATAGTGACGTCTTGTCTGGGAAACTCATGATCTAAAACACACTCTCTCGGGTATAATCATACTTTCAGGAAACTACAAAAGATCATGGAGGAGCTTCTGTCCACAGAGAGGGAATACGTAAAAGCTCTAGGCTATGTTCGGGAGCACTACTTTCCCGAATTGGAGAGAAGCGACGTACCGCAAGACCTCAGGGGCCAGAAAGGGAGCATCTTTGGTAACCTGGAAAAACTGCATGATTTCCACCACCATCATTTCATGAGTGAGCTGGAGAACTGCGCTAACGAACCCTTCAGGGTGGGGCGCTGCTTCTTACGACATGTACGTGAAGCAACGAGTCATTTCAACAGAATTCCACAGAAGTCACAATGACAAATTATATTTGTTAAAGGATAACGTGTGGCGCAATCTTAAAATTGTGAAATATTATAAATTACACCAAGTATGGAGTGTGATAATGCTCTAATCTAATAGTATTGTATTTTCCTTCCTCTCCTTTTAGAGAGAAAACTTTGCTCTGTATGCCCTTTACAGCAAAAACAAACCACAGTCTGATAGTCTTCTCATCAATCATGGAAAGGCTTTCTTCAAGGTGAATCACATTTTACTCCATTTTTTTTTAACATGAGGGGAGGGATAGTTCCCCAACCGTCTACTTGAAGAATGTTATCATGTCACGGTGGAGATCTTTGGCTTACATGCTCCTGGCTAGCATGCAAACATGATTCTTGCATTGATAGGACTTGTGATGAGCACTTCTTCAAATATTATTATTGGTATTCCGCCAACAAACACTTAGACCCGGATTATCATCTGAAGGTATTTTTCATTTAGTGTTGTAACTCTTCTTTGAAAGATCTCTCCTGTTTCCTTGCCCACCAGCAAAAGCAGCTGGCTCTCAGGGACAAAATGGACCTGTGGTCTTACTTACTGAAACCGGTGCAGCGGATCAGTAAGTACAGCCTGCTGCTGCAAGACATCATGAGGGAGTGCGCGCCAGGACAAGTCAGAGAGCTGGCCGAACTCAAAGCTGCCCTGGAGGTCGTTCACTTCCAGCTCAGACACGGCAACAATCTGCTGGCCATGGACGCCATCCGCCATTGTGACGTGAGGACAACTCCACTGTTGTACATTACAATTTCTGTTTATAGATCAGGACCAGAGATGAAAATAATGTTCTAGGTGGAGCTCCACCTGGAGCGGTTGTCAGCCAACTGACATTTGTGGGTTTATTAGAGCAGGGGTCGAGTAATGTCAATTATAGTCAATAACATGACCGGTGTCATGGATGAATAAAATCAATTCTTCAAAATACAGTCTAATTAAAGGTAATTTGAGCAGAATTGCTGTTTTAGAAGTGTGTGTCTACATTTACTTATGATGCCATTTAGAAATGCTGCAGAGAAGCGCAGATGACAAATAACAATGGAAACTTAACTGACAGGGGAAAAACAAGCGGAGGCGGAAATGTGGCTTCTTTAATTTAGTATGATCAATCTTCATTCATCTTGGACGGGAGTTTCAAATGCTAATATTTCTTCCATCTGCTCTGCGGAATGAATCTAAGGTGCTGTCTGCAAGGCAGTCAAATCCGTGGCCCATCGCAAGTCATTTTTTATAAGAAAGATTCCATCTGTTTTATGAATAAATGATCTCTCTTACAAAAGATGCAAAAATATGACATTCCATCTTGATTGAGGTTTGGTATCATTCTCTTTATGCCCTGCAGGTTAATCTCAAGGAGCAAGGGCAGTTAATTCGCCAGGACGAGTTCTTTGTCACATTTAGGAAGAAAAAATGCTCCCGTCATATTTTCCTTTTTCAAGAACTCATCCTCTTTAGCAAAACCAGGAAGACCGACGTGGGGAATGATACGTACGTCTACAAACAGTCATTCAAGGTACACATACACACCAATGTATTTTTTTTTAAAATTTAGGTGTCATAATACATATACAAAATTGCTCAATGTACTTTGGGTGTTGCCTCCACTTCCAATTCTGCAACAAGTTAGTGGACTGAGGTTTGCTGCAGTATCAAAACTTGGCCAATTTGCTCTACTTGTTGCAAAGTTATGACCAATGTCAACCAACCACCATGTCACACACATGTTCACATTTTAATAAGCAGAAAATAAAGGCAAACCTCACAGGTCCAGTCTAGTCTAACCCAAATAATTAATCATCATGACTGTGGTGTTTGTTTTCAGACATCAGACGTCGGCATGACCCAAAACACCGGCGACACCGGTCTTTGCTTTGAAATTTGGTTCAGAAAGCGGAAAACCCAAGACACGTACACACTGCAAGCATTTAGCCGGGAACTGAAGGAGGCTTGGACTAAAGACCTGGAACGGATCCTCTGGGATCAGGCACTACACAACCGAGGTACAAAAGTAACTTTTACAAACGTGGGCACTCATACATGACTTATTATTTCTTCCATGTGTCCATCAGAGATCCGTATGCAAGAGCGAGTCTTTATGGGAATTGGAAACAAACCCTTTATGGACATCCAACCCAGTGAGGCAGCTATCAGTGACAGAGCTGTTGACTGCGGGCTGATGGCAAGAGGTAAAGCAAAATTATTTCATTCTAATATGAGCAGTTCTGAGGTTGCAAGTTTAGTTTGATGGCTTCCTCACACATTCCAAATAAAGCCCAATGGAGACTATAGAAAGTCAATAGATGGATATATTTTTTAATTTATCCTTAAAATGTGTTTGTGTTTATGCTGCTCTCTTTTAGAAAACAAGATGCTGGCCCATGGTGGTGCATACGGGCCACACAACGGTCTTACCGGGGCACGGGAAAAATCTGCTGCTTCACGGAGTACTTCGTCCTCGTCTTCTTCCTCGGGACGGGGCTCCTTGTCCCCGGCGACATATTTCTGTGGGTCAAAGCGGAAGATGTTAATAAGTGGCTTGGAAGGATACGTATCGCCAGCGGGGGTTCTAGAGGAGGATGACGTCGACCGTGAGAGTGGGAGTCACAACTTACTGTGTAAGAGTCCATTTCAACGATTTGGTGCAAAAATTTGGGCAGTGAGTGTTTACGTTTTTGCTTTTAAATACAACGGAATGGAATGTGATGACTTTTGGATTATCTTTGTGCAGTGGACAGCTCAGAGTCTTCCGGGGAAAGTGTGAGCGGCCTCAGCTGCTCCGCTCACAGTTACCGCTCTGCTCTGGAAAGGGACACTGAGGACACGTCTTCAGTCTTCACCTCCGCCATCGCTGTCAGGGAGGCGGCGAGCTCCATCCCAACGGGAGCTTGCGAAGCCTCTGAACAAAGCCAAGCAGCAGTCGTACTTCAGGCCAAGAACGTGCTTTGTGCTAAGGTGTAGCACCAAAGCCTTGCAATATTTTTTAAATATGTTTGCAATAATCGAAAATACTCTTTGTTGCAGAATTCAAGTGTTGGCAAGTTCACTGAGGTGTGAGCTATCACATGAGGTAAAGTGACATTAGATGTTTACAATTTGCTCTTCTGATTCACTCACTCAGTTTTTCTTTTTTTCAGATTGAGAGTACTCGAGAGAGCCAAGATTATTTAGTAGCAGCAGACGAGCAGTCGTTGTA
Source organism: Syngnathus typhle (assembly GCF_033458585.1). NCBI lineage: Eukaryota > Metazoa > Chordata > Actinopteri > Syngnathiformes > Syngnathidae > Syngnathus > Syngnathus typhle. The sequence continues at coordinate 9,557,203 of NC_083748.1, forward strand.
TAATATTGTGTCAACCTGGTTTCTCATCTCACTTTCGACAAAACATCTAATCAGCAATGATAAGTTATAAAAAGGTGACACAGCTTTGTATTGATTGAAGGTAACACACATGTTAACAGGATCATAGCGATATTTCAGTTTTTGTTTATTCTCAGCAAACTAAACAGCTGTGGAAGGACGCAGTTGAATAATAATGCAGACACTAAATAACAGTTTGAGGGTACGATTACAAAAACATATCAAGATTTATTTTATAACCTGCAGCTTTCTGTACATACGTATCCAGCTTTATGTATTTACAACACTAATGTTGCCTTTCTATTTGTCAGTGGTTTGTTTGTGTTTTACTATATTTTTATTTGCAACTCATATTTTTCTAATAATAAATCCAATTTAAAAAGTACATCCAGACTAGCCTTTTTATGTTCAGTTTAAGGTTTACAATTTTTATTTCATCATTTAAGAAGCAGAACTACACATGTCCCTTTTTTTAATCTGTTTATCTGTTTTGTAGCTATTATAATTGTTTTTTTTTTGCACATCCGCAACAATCCTCATAATCCGACATTTAGTGTAACCACAATCAAAAACAAATCAAGCTTGTTTACTTTTGGGACACTACAAGATAAAAGATAGTATTTCCCTCCTATTAATCTTTCTTTGTGGCTATTTTATAAATATTGAAAATGTGAACGTTGTGGAGGGAAGAAGCACAAATCATTCGCCAAGCCGACCTTGGCGAAGGCCTGCAGTCATTTCCACCGTGCGGGTTTGGACAGAGGCCGTCTGGCTTTGGTTTCACTCATGGTGTGATGTAATGCCGAGCATGGAGCCAACGCTCGTGCGTTACGACGAGTCTGCCCAGAGTGCCTCCAAACATACGGTTGGATTGTCTCGTCTCTTAAGAATTTCCATAAAGGTGCATTGGGAACTTTTAATTGGGGGGGGGGGGGTAAAATATGTCAAATCAAAGCTTTAAACTGTGAAAAGTTTTGAGTTCCTCCAAACTTACCTTGCTGGTGCTTGTCAGGTGGGGTGGAGGTAATGGTGTGCAGCTGGTCGCTTTCAATTTTAACCATGGAGGAGAAAAGGGGAGGAGAACGACAACTCCAATCTTCTTTCATAATAACAGTTTGACTCAAGTGTATAATTATCATGTCAGTTTCTTTTCTACAAACCCCAATGAAGTTGGGACATTGTGTAAAATGTAAATAAAGTGAGAATGCAATGATTTGCGAAATAGATTCATTGGAATACACTACAAAGAGGATATTTAATATTGAAAATGATACCTATTGTTTTATGTTTGATTGTCATCAAATGTTCACCCATTTTTGAATTAGTGGGTACATACGTACAGCCCAAACAAACAAATCCATTTAAATTGGAGTCTTTTTTTTTTTGGAATGTGTGCCAAAGTCAGCGCAGAAAACTGACCTAGTATGTTTGTCAATGGCGTCCATTTGAGCCATGCCGTGCAAATAGATTGCTGAGTAATATTTTGCAATTAAAGCGTGCAATGAAGGCCGTCATTGACTTGAGCATTGAGTAACCCAGTGTGTCGTACATGCCCGGTCGTGATTTTACATCCTGTTAGTGCGTCTTGAAAGCCATCGTGACATCACTGTTGAATCAAGTCTGCCTTGTGTGGCCACCGGGAAGCCAATGCAAGAGAAGCACGCGTCTTGGGAAGTTCCACTCTAACCTAAATGTGAATTGACTGTGGGAATGACTCCCCCCCCTCAGAACTTTTTGAGGGGAGGGTCGCGTCACGCCCACCCAGCACTCTGGCATGGGGTGGAGGAAGAGTACAAATAACATGCAGATAACAGCAAATACACATTTTCTATTCAGGTGCTCCACGGGTGACATTTCCACTCCAAAAACATGGCTCAAGGTAAGTCATACTCGCTTAGATTGATGCCAGTTTTTATTCTTTATCCAGCATGAAAATGGAATGCTTTAAGTCTTTTATGTGTGATTTCACTGGACCTTTTTCTGCACCCCCATCACACTTCTTAAGCATATACAGTATGCATGTTAAAAATAATACCAATAATAAATCACTGATATTTGAAACTTTTGAAACTGGACCACTTATAGAATCTGAGCAGCTGGGGCTTAGTTCCTCTCATCGACTCGATGAAGTATTTACCCCTGGGAGGAATTCCAACAACTCTCAAGAGAAATCAGTCAAATGGGCAGATGACCTTTATTGTCAGTCTGGACAATTAGCAGCATGCCTTCGTCTATCTTTAGATGATTGTGCTTAAAATAGATGCATGTTTTCAACAGGAGCAAGTACTCATGATGTTGCAATTAAAAAGAAAATTCCATAATAAGTCCGTTTTTATGTTACAAGGTGTAATATTACAATTAAAATGTCGCAATAGTAAAGTCTGAATATTTTTAAAAGTCAATTAAGCTCAAAGTTTTAATTTCAAAACAGTTTATGTACGCTGCTAAAACAACACGTTTCAATGTTACACTTCTATCTTTAGTACAATGTCGCCTGCTTTCCAGCTTCGAGAATTTCCACAAAGCACCCGTAAAAAAAGACTCATACACATTTTTGCATGTACATTTCCCAAAGTCAATGTTGTGTTTTCACAGAAAAGCTACAGGCACATGATTGTTGTCTTTTGGCCTTATAAGGTAAACTTAAGCCTCCGCTGCACTTTTTGACGCAAGGAGCTCGATAATCGCAAGAGTGTGGGAGTGTTCCGTCAAAGCTGGATTGTTTGTTGTATATGTGCAAGTAAATTTGATGTACTGGTTTTCATCTAAATTGATCCCCAGAGAGGGACTGTTTTGGATTTAAACACAGGCATGGTCAAATGTGTGCATGTGATATTCATCTTTGTAATTGTTTCCACATTCTAATCCGCTTGGAATTGGCCTCAATGTGTGAGTGGATTTTAAAATTCAGAAGAATGTATTAAAATGGATGTGTTGGATGATGGACTTGCAAATGTGGTTTATTACTTTACTAATCCTTTTGTTTCTTGCCCACAGATCAAATGAAATGAGCAAACGTTGTGCTAAGCCGATCCGCATTTCTCCCGAGCTAAATCGTGTTGACGTCTTTCAGGAATTTGCTCCAGTTGTTCAACTGACATCTGTTCAATTAAGGAACAAACCAAAGTCGTGCGTGTAGATCACTGCTCAGATTAGATTGCCTTTGGCTTCATATAAATCAGCAGGACGCCTTCGAGGCTTCGTCTGTGTTTACTTTGGTCTCGCCTGACCGTGACATCGCAGACTCGTGTTTGTGTGCAGCCGCTAATACAAAAAAGACGGAAGGGTTGTTAACCTTTGGACAGGTCATGAATTGGCCGCTTTTGGCAGGAGGCCAACAAGCAAAGCATTAATTAGAAATTGCATGGAGAGGAAGTCAAAGGGTGGGACTGTCTTATAGTCATGGCTCACCCTGGAGAGAAGGAGCGGCTCTACTGTGTGTGTGTGTGTGCGTGCGTGCGTGTATGATTGTGTACGTGAGCGTGGTGGAAGTAAATATTTCCACCTTGGTTTTCAAAAGAGTCCTGCAGTTCACGAGAAATTATGAAGAGCTTGGGAATGTCCCGAACTACTAAACCTAACACACCTTTTATCTACAAATTCTTAATGACACTTGTAATGGATTAGGTCTCGTGAAAAATCATCCGGAATGAAATGTAACTCACTTGCCACTGTTCCTTTTCTTTCTTAGCTCTAGACATCGATCGCTGCAACTTGGAATGTGACTTCAACAACACAGACCATTACACTGACCTCAACGGGGTGGACCGGCTGATAGTGAGGCGGGGTCAACCCTTCACCATCAGCTTGTATCTTCGTTCGGGAAGTTACCAACCAGGATTTAGCACTCTGCAATGCATTGCTGAGACAGGTGACCCATTTTTTATCATTTCTTTCTTTGTCAGGGTTCTGAGAGGGCTCTCTGACTGGAACATGTTCCAAGTTTCAAAGGTGGAAAGGAGAATCCATTGTGGTCGCGTCCTGTTCGGATGTTAATGGAATTCAGGACACATTACCGACCCGTTTCATGCTGACACAAGTTTTTTAGCCTATTGTCATTTCAGACATGGAAAAAAGGAAATGAGGTGTTGATTGATGGGGAAATATGTCTATTTATTTTTTTAAGGCAGGGGAACTGTTGTGTCATTTAGTGAAGATGTATTTCATTCCTTCCTCCTACCGGGGCAATATATTTCATTTATCAACTTCTGCTTGTCATCTAACATTTAGTCATGGTCTCCCGCCTACCGTGATAAGACTTCTTGCCAACAAATGGTCAGGAAGTGCCGCCTGCCAACAGGAGATGTGTGTATTGCCTGATAACCGTGTCTATGATAACACATTGAGCATATTTTCATGGGTTCAAGGAGGATCTTTGATTCCATGACCCTCTTGGTTTCCTAGATGTGAAGGAAGCGGAGCGTGACCAGACGGAGGCTTACGTAACTTACCAGAACAGCAGAATTAGCCATTTAAGGCCACATGATTTTCAAATCATCTGGGGCATCGTCATTATGTGTTATTTCACTGTTGGTTTACATTAAGAAATTTACAGTTAGGGCAGTTTGAAAATGCTCCCTTGAGTTTTGTTAGCCAGACTGAAATATTTCACTTTTCTTCAACCATAATTACTTTTGCAGGTCCGCAGCCTTCTGAACAATACGGCACCCGGGCCTTATTTGGTCTGTCCGCCAACGTCGACACGTCGCGCTGGAGTGCGGCGGTCGCCAGCTCCCCTGGAGACAGCGTGGCGCTGTCCCTCTGCGCTGCCCCCGATGCACCCATTGGACGTTACAGCCTGAGCTTGGGACACTCTGCACGGATTGACTTCATCCTGTTGTTTAACCCCTGGTGTTCAGGTGGATCAACTCATCCTGGTTCTTGAAGAACATATGAATTGATTGATTGAGACAAAATAAGCTAAATGAGTGAGCGGCATTATCTCGAATAAATTCTGTTTCTTGGCAACAGGAGATGCTGTATATCTGGATAATAAGGAGAGTTTGGAAGAATATGTCTTGTCCCAGGATGGGATCATCTTTCGGGGCGATGCCAAACATCCAATAGCGACTCCATGGAACTTTGGCCAGGTACCAACATCAACGCTGAAGCAGCCAGACTCACTCCACACATGCAGAATCACACATTTGTAATACTTCAGAGTAACACCTGCAATGTCCAGAGTATTATGCAATCTGGCAGGAGGCAGAGGAGGATTGTTTTTGTTTCCAGTTTCTCTTGGCATCGCCAGCACGAGATTACCGAAGCTTTATGTGCTTTCGCCGCACCTGTTTCCAAAACATGTTTCTCATATATGTTCTTCAGATAAAGGGCGGCAATAAATTTGTTTCTTTTGATGCACAGTTTGAAAGTGGAATCCTGGATGTGTGTTTGAGGATTTTGGATATGAATCCCAAATATCGACGTAATCCAGGCAAAGACTGTTCAGGCAGGAGAAATCCCATCTATGTGTCCAGAGTTGTCAGTGCCATGGTGAGTTGACTGACTACATTATTTTATTTTATTTTATTTGATTTTATTTGATTTTATTTGGAGCTGCAGGTTGACATTCCTTTTTGCCTTACAGGTGAATTTCAATGATGATGACAAAGGGGTTTTGCAGGGAAACTGGACAAACAAATTTGACGGAGGGGTGAGCCCCATGTTCTGGAAGGGCAGTGTGGAGATCCTGCGTTGCTGGGACACACAAAGTTGTCAGCCTGTTCGTTTCGGACAGTGCTGGGTGTTTGCTGCTGTTGCCTGCTCAAGTAAGATAGGACTTTGTATATAGAGCGTGGCAATCTATCGCAATGAAACACACTTTGCCTTACACGGAGACAATGCTGATATATAAAGTCTTGCAAAAACCACAAATGTATCACACTGTAGTTTCCAGAGCTCTTGGCATCCCCTGCAGAGTGGTCACCAACTATTCCTCAGCCCATGACGTTAACAGCAACCTGGTGATCGAACGCTACGTCAACGAGAACGGGGAACTCATTCGATCCAGAGAAATGATCTGGTATCTATTTATTATAAAACATTGAAGTCTAGAAGCAACTTTGGCTGAGAGCTCTCTGATTGTGTGTATTGTTTATCGTGCGGGTATCTGTAGGAACTATCACTGCTGGGTGGAGAGCTGGATGATCCGACCAGACTTAACTAGTTCCGCTTATAACGGCTGGCAAGCCAGTGACCCCACACCTCAAGAAAAAAGTGACGGTAACCAACATTTTTGATGACCACATCTCCGAATTGTGGTGGATCACGTCGCATCACACACATCTTCTTTTCCTCAGGAGTGTTTTGTTGTGGGCCCATCCCTGTCAGAGCCATTAAGGACGGTGAGCTCATGTACAAGTACGACGCTCCCTTTGTCTTTGCCGAAGTCAACGCTGACGTCATCACCACCATGAAAAAAAAAGACGGCAGCCTATCGAAAGTCACCTCGACCCAACTGGTGGGGAAGAAGATCAGCACCAAAAGCATTGGCAGCGACCACAGAGAAGATATCACTCATCTGTACAAGCATCCCGAAGGTAAGCAGGCGGCATGAGTGAAGTTCATTCATTGGGAAGAAAAATAAATAATTCTGTGCTCAGGTTCTGATGAAGAGCGCGAGGCCTTCAAGAAAGCCAACCACCAAAATAAACTTCGCCAGCAGCAGGACTACCAAGGCCTGAACGTGACTATCAAAGTGTCCCCGGAGATGAAAAAGGGCTGCGACTTTGACGTGTTTGCTTTGGTTAGCAACAACACACAAAGCGACAAAAAGTGCCGCCTGCTCTTTGGATCCTGTGCCGTGTCCTACAACGGCAATCAAGGAGGAAACTGCGGCTTCAAAGATTTACTCAATGTTGAGCTGTCACCTGGAGGAGGTGAGCGAGCCGTCTGAATCGTCATCAAATGACACAACTCATGTATTATTTTCTTCCAGCCAGGAAGGTTCCACTAAGGCTCAACTACTCCAAATACGGCGGGCAGCTCACTGAAGATAACATGATCCGTCTGGCAGCTCTCCTGTTTGACTACGCCACTCGAGAAGCCACGCTGGCAATGAGAAACATCGTGCTGGACAATCCTGAAATTCAAGTCCGAGTGAGTGTTAGTGATGAGAGAAGCGTGTATTTTGATTGCACTCAAAACGACGCTAATTGTGTCTTTTGCAGATTTTGGGTGAACCCAAGGAGAATCGCAAACTGGCGGCCGAGATCACGCTAAAGAATCCTTTGCCGGAGCCATTGGAAAATTGCTGCTTCAGCATGGAGGGGGCTAACCTGACTGGAGGAAGTGTCGTCTCGGAGAGGTTGGATATCTCTGTCAGCATGTCTCATGTCTATTTTCCAGGGACTGGCTTTATCAAATTGTATGTCATTGCTTCCCAACACTGGGAAAAAGAAATAACTTTGATCTTAATCTATACTGGAGGTAAAGACAGGTTTTGTCAGTTCAAAAAGATAACACTGCCATAATTAGAGTATAAATGCTGATTCGTCATGTAAATATTTAGTTCACCGGAGGCTTGTGAGATTGCTTGGCACTAATATTTGCTTTGACCCGCAGGCTGAGCTTTCCGGTGGGACCTGGGGAAGACGCCAAGGTGAAAATGTACTTCACTCCCACCCACAGCGGACTGAGAAAGCTGGTGGTGGATTTTGACAGCAGCAAGTTGTGTCACGTCAAGGGCTACAAAAACGTCATCATTGGGAAGTAATCGCGTTACGAGACAGAAGCAATATGAAGGTGCCACTTTCATTTTTATCATATGTAAAATGTAACCTTATAAAGTTTTTATGTAGTGTAATGAGTGTTTATATTTTTGTATGTAAAACGGCACATGACTTTAAACAGGCATTTCTTTCAAATATAAATTTGAAGAGACATTTGGAATAATGTTTTTATCAGTCAATAAGTGTGTGTGTCAATGTTGTTTTTATTGGCACAAACATTTAAGGCAACTAAGAATGAATTAAGAGTGCAATTTACATAGAACCGACTTCCACATTCGAATTACAAAACAAATGGAATGATTCTTTTTTTTCTCCCCCCTTGGTTCATGCCTTTGTGTTTGAATGATGTAATAAATTTGTGGACTGTATGTAGCGAGACTCTCTTATGTCGCACCACAAATTTTTTTCTTCTTCTACTTTTCATCCAATGTTACCATCTGTGGGAGCTGTTATGACATCACAAATGAAGACTGACTGTATTCCATATTTTGTTTTACTTGCGTTATGTGACAACACTGCCCTCCACTGCCAACAGTCAAAAATTATTAAACGTGTTGAAAATACAAGACACCTTCAGATTTTGGGAGTATTTAACTCCAATAAAGATTTATGTGGACATACTAGTTAAATTCTAAAAGAAACACAAAGTGTAAAATATGTTGAGAAAGACCTGCAACATAGTAGGCATGAAGGTACACAAACAGTTTTACTGGATCGTAGTGGATAAAATGAGAATAGCAATTACAAGACAGCCAATATTGTTGTTGAAGGCATACATTTCAAACGAAAAACATTCTAAACAAAAACATTTTTCAAACGGTCTTGAAGCCACTATGAGACGTGATAATAAATATTTTACTTACGTACATTTGCCCATTCCAAGTTTATCGCTTAACCTCCTTAACGTCAACTTCCTCCAACATTACAAAAACATGCCAAGTTCATTAAAGTTCCAGTCCAGCCACAAATCGAATGAGGCCAAGTGGGAGGGAAAACAGATGGTTGTTTCCTTTCAATTGGGAATTAATTGTACATTCCTGCAAATGGAGATTAGCAACACATAAAAAAAAAATCAGTGCTAGTAATGATTACCCGTTTACAAAAAAAAAAAACAGCTGCAGAGGTTTGACTCATAAAAAGCACATCCGTTTCATATTAGAAACAAAGCAAAAAGATGGAAGGCGGCAACAATAAAAATGATGTGGACGATGAGAATGATCACCTTCTTAGTCACGAACATGTACGCTAAGAAACAGACTTTGTCGTCAGTCAGTCGTGCTGTGACCCCATCTCCTTTTCGTCTCTCTCTCTCCTGTGCTGGCTGCCCCGCTGGTCCGAGCGACGGTGCGATCCGTGGACGTCGGAGCTCTGGCGAGGCTCCACGTGGAGGTAGGCCCGAACATGATGGCGCTGCGCCACAGAGCCGCTGAAGTCAATGACGCGACACTCGTAGGTGCCCTCGTCGGACGGCTTGACGCTGGACAGGCGTAGCTTGTGTGAAATGTTGCTGCCGGCTACTTTCACCACCTAAGAGGCACGCGGACTTACTGACTTGTTTTTACTGATGAGTGAAGGCAAATGATGCAAAATGGAGGAGTCTCGTCCTTCAGTGCGGAGCTCAACTGAAAAGCGGAAACGTGTCTTTGTACTTACGCTAATTTTAGTGGCGTCTTTCAACGTCTCCTCCAGAGGAACAACCTGCACAGAAAATGTCAGAAACATTTCAACTTCATTGACAATACAAAGGCAGAGTCTGCAAAGAACTGATTAGATAACATTTGTATGTATAATTTGACATTTTTTGTCATCCATCACTTTAATCATCCCATAAAACTCAAAGAGCTGTTTGGGAGTCAAAAGAGCCAATCTTTTGGTTCGACTAAAAAAAAAAAAAAGTGCCTGAATCCCTCATCACTATTCTTCATGTTGTTTTTCCTCCTTAAATTGCTATTTTTTTATGCTATCTGATCTTTATGTATGATTTTTCCTCATCCCATATATTTGCCTATATTGCGCAAGGTTTTCCTCAAGAGCCGCCCATATCCGAGTTCTGCAAAATATGCGTGCGCACTCGCACAGATGCATTTCTTTTGGGCATTGGTATGAATTATGCATGGCGTAGACGTTTTCAAAATCTATTTATTTTTCAGTGCCAATTACAGTGTCTGCAGGCTCCGCAGGAGAGTCTAAGTGGCCCCATTCGGGGAGGGAGTCAACCTGTTCCTCCAGTGCTGGCTGGAGTCAATTAGTAATTATCCACTCATTTCTGTTCCGTGGGATTTATCGGAGATAATATCTTGGTACAGTGACCAATTCTGCATCCATAAATCAACTAATCTCTCCAAAACTACTGACTGAGTAAACCTAATGCTTGAAAAAGTGAACCCATGAGGTCCTCTTTTGATTATTGATGCCATTTAATGCCCCTCTTGTTCTTTTAATTCATTCTTACAGTCCTACAAAATATATAGCAATGTCCGTACCGTCATTAGTGTTAAAATTGGAAACATCCATCATCGATTGGCCCTCAAAGAAAACACGGTCCAGTTGCCAGTGAAACACTAGATAATGAACGATCTATAAATCTTGGTCATCCTTGAGAGCATCGATTAACAAAACAGTGGAGACATGCATGAAAAACAAATATGCCCAAAAATGTAAGCCATCTCTTTTGCAATTAGTAACAATAGAAAAGTGCCTTGCTGCTTACATCATTTGTGATATGAGGAGGCTTCTTGGGTCCGTGTCTGTGCTCCTTGGTGTACCACCACTGGATCTCCAGAGAAGAAGGAGAACCTGCGCCGCGGAAGGAACACGCCATCTCTACATCCTCGCCACTCTGTGTCGTGATGTCGTGGGGCACCTCTGTGAATAAAGCTGGGAGAGAGCCATTGAAACAACCGCTTGTAATTTCTTTACGTCTTTACGGATGCCAGCCCGAGAGAATTGTCACCTTCAGAAACTATGTGAAGGGCAGCTTTATCGATGAGCTGCAGCATGTCTTCTTACTAAGTACCTGGTGGCATTATCAACTGCTTCCCATATTGTCTTTTCCTTTTCGGTATAAAAGTTCTAACGCTGGTGATATGCACTGCAAAGAATCTCCGTACTTAAAATCAAGTCGGAGAATGGGGAAAGCCTTGACAAGGAATTCTGTATCATCTACCTGACCTTTTAGAGTCGCGTCCTTGATGCATTTTCAACTCACGGCCTGCCTGTGGTCTCATTTGTCAAGAGAAGCGAGGCGGTAGAGGTGAACCGACGTCGATGTGACTCAAAGAGTTAAGCAAAGTTAAGTCCCGCACAAAAACGTAATCTGACAACAAGACAAAGAACTTTAAGGGAATACCAGTCACACTAAAGCTCGTCTCCACTTTTTTGTTTAAACCATGTGACTTTCCTATCCAACGTCATTGCCTTATTATCACCCTGTTTGATCTTTGTCGTCTATTATTTCACATTGTGACAGAATGCTCCTTTCGTCCCACTTTGAATTGCCAGCGTGTGTGTGTGTACGTCCGTGCGTGTGTGTGTGTGCATACGTACATTGCAGCATGACTTCGGAAGCAGTTTTTTTTTTCCCCTGAAGCTTCCAGTGCTTATTTTTTTAGCCATCTTTGACTGTCTCCTAACTGCCTCTAGCTGTGTCATTTAAAGCAGAGAAACTCTCCTCGATGTCCCTGAACTGTTTCATCCCTCGTGGCAGGTACATTTGGCGCACACCTTCCGTGCCACACAGAATCAATCAGTCCACAGACAACAACACGCCGATCGCAATCCGATTACGTCTCCACCGGGTCGATGCTCATCGCAATCTAATCATCAAATCGGCTCTGTGTCTGTCTTCCCTCACTTACCACTATCATGAAATCTTGCACTGCCTTCCATTGAGGAAGAATATATCTCGGTGCACGATGGACACTCCTGCTTCAAATCTCGCTACCACTCTGAAATTTGTGACAAATATCATCATCAACTGTTTCGGACTTTAAGATCCCCGCACCAAAACCAAAGGAACAACATGCAGTAATTTAAATGAAACAGTCCAGTATGTAAATCCAGAAAATGGACTGAGCCAGCTGCCGGAGGCTTGCTGAACTGACCTTCTTGAGCATATATTTTACTTGGCAGAAGGCTCTTCCAGCAAAGGCGAGGAATGATTGTTTCATGATGCACGTCCACAACATGCATTTTTAAAGGGATCTTCGGTGGCATTTTTCACCGCACTGCATATTGAACTCCGAGAGAGCGAAGAGACCACGAGGACTTGAGAAGAGGCTGCTTGCTGGCCACAGAAGACTCATTAAAAATGAAAGAGGAGTAGGAATAGAACCTATAAATGTAAACAGAAAAATACACACACACACATGTGACTCAAACCCAAGAGGGATTAGTCCAAATGAAATATTTTTTTCTCTTCAGGTTAGAAGGAAAATTAGTTGGATAAATCAAGAGTGAGTGGCAGAGTGGGGGTCAAAGCACGATTATTCTTCTTGGCCCATGGAGCTTTTGCAAGATGACTTAATTAAAGAGGATATATCAGCATGGACAAGAAGTGTGTGTTTTGTGTGTAAGCTTCCGTGCTTTTTTTTTTCCCCCACACCATTTTCAAAGATGCACCAGACAGACACAAAAAACACAATTGCAGCAAACCTTTGTCACACTCAAGTTGAAATTGTTTAGTTCAGTCTCACTCAAAAGGATAATGGAGCTTTCGTTACCATGACAACCAAGGGTAGAGCAACAGTGCATAATCAAGGGTTACTCTGTGTTGCCAACTCAGAGATGTTTTTGACTCCAACTAACCCCTTCTTTTCTTTCACTTAAAACCGCATTGAAAATTCTGATGAGTTGCGAAATTTTGGAGGACACAAATTGCTATATTCGATTTTATAATAAGGGCAGGTTAAAATAACAGAAGTGCAAAGCAGTCTGAGTCCTTTTCTTGTGCATTTGCCTCTTGAGGACCTCACCCTGCCTTAAGAAATGATCTGAAAGCAAGTTCTGAAGAGAAGAATTAAAAGGGGGGTGGGGGGGGGGCTGTCCCCAAAGATCAGGACATGAACAAAAAGTAACTTCCACCAAGGTGAGTGTAAATAAGCCGTGAACAGATTTGCTCTGGGAAGTGTTATTTCCCTAATGGCTTTAATAATCAACAAAGGCTAAAGCTAAAGTTGAATGAAGCTTGTGTAAAAAGAAACTTACTTACTATTGATCTTTCTCGTTAAAATTCTCACTCTTGTACTCGTGCGAATAAAGCAGATTTATTTAATGAATGAATAATCGAAAACCCTTTGATTATTTTCATCTAAAGCCAATAAAAATCAATTTCCTGATGTATACAACGCTGCTACTTCACATCTCTCCTGATTCAAATATTCTTATGAAAACATTTTATCACCCTGCCTTGTAATGACAGGAGTTTTCCTTGTACTAAGATTGCTCACAGCTCCAAATGGCGAGAGGGGTGAAAACACATTACATACTGCTAAACAAAAATAAGTCATGTGGGAATTTGCCAGAAAGTCAATAATGTTGCATTAGGTTCACATTCAGCAACGGGATAAACAGACAGCCAGCTCCTCGGGGAAATAAGTGGATGCTGTGAGCCCTTCAGCCTCCATTCAAGGTGGACGCTAAAAATCATGAACTAAAAGTAGAGAGCAGCTGCCTGCCTGTTGCTGCGGATCATCCGAACCCGCGGCATGAATTCTTCATATCCTCAGGGACGTAACAAACGAGGGGCTATTTCCACTTCCTCCCAGTGTGTGTGAGAACATGTATTATCATGCCTTGTTGACAACTCGCACCCAGGCCGAACTCACGGGAGATGAATACAAACGTCACGCTCTGTCGGAGATTGTGCACGGCCATCAAAAGATGCGAATTGAAGTACAATCGAGTGCGGCGCCGACTGACCCGCTCTCATCTCTACCTGAATTGATGCGTTTTAAATGAAATGAGATGGAAGGGAGCGTTAGTGATGCGCTCACGAGGGATAACGGGAAGAATGCTACCAACTTACCTCCACCCCTAGAGCAAGGACAGACAGCAAACCGAGTCTGAGATCTGGTACTATCGTTTGAGCAAACAACCAAAAGATTCTTTGTGCAGCCTCTCGCCAATACTCACCAACTCATCCCGCTGATTAATCTTCACAAAGGACCAATAAGTGTTTCGTGTTGGGAGGCAATTTGATTTCTACTTGAGCTCAAGTGGAAACTGGGCTGCGAGAGCTTAACGGTCCTCAGATGGATGCATTTATCTGAAACAAATGGGTCTGGCTTGCGTCTAACAAAAGCACTCCAGAGGACAACGCTTTCAGGTTCTGCATGAAAGCTCCACTGCTTTGGTGATTCATTGACGAAACCTATAAAATGGTTTTTGGAGATTCTTTTCTGAATAGTTTTACTTTTTTGTTTTTCATCCTGGTGGCAGCTTGTGATCATAACCCCCCACACACACACACACACCCGCTGCCTCTCCCATTTCAAGGCCTGTTTGAAACCCCACACGAGTGAGAACTCAACAATTATCGCCAATTAGAATCAACTCCCAATGGGAGAAATGTGGCTAATTGATTTTCTTGCTCACCACGGTTAATCCATTTAGAGATGCTGCTTTGGGCACTCATTAATAATGACCGAGTTACCATTAGAAGTGAAGTCAAAGTGATTAAAACAGGCTCAGCAACATGTACTGTGAAGAATTGGTTACTAAATTTAAAATAAAAAACATGTTCAACCAGCCCAATTTCATTTTAAAGTTCGTTTTTAAACATATTTTATTTTTTTCAGCTAATTACTATTTAATATAAACATTCTGCTGCTACCCGTATCAAATTAATACCTGATCTTGCCTCATCAGTATGATTGGAGTGAATCATGCAGTTCACTCCATGACATCATCATCATCTTGTGTGTGGGGGTGATTAGGGCGACATTGAAGAACTGCTTTCATACCTTAAAGGTCAAAAGATGCTCGGAAATTCAATGAATTTCATTTCTCTGGTTGCGTAAAGCTTTCAAGATTAAAATACTTAGAATACTGTTCATTTCTCTACCACCAGGTTAAATTGGAGAACTTTTATCTGTCAATCATTTCGGTTTTAATAAAGGGCCAAACTAAAAAATGATGAATAATTTTTCATTAAAAAAAAAAAAAAAAGTGCAGTTTTTCTCTGTGCATTTGAACTTTTACATGGCCCTGAGGCCAAAGTTGAAACACTGAACTATTTCTATTATCCAGTGACTAAATATCATCCAGTAAATTTAGAATTTAGAATAAAATCCTAAAGAAATGAATAACACCACAATGAAACAATCTCACTCCCAACGAACAGTGCATATTTTACATGCAAAGAATTCAAACTCACCATTTCCAGATAAATGATTGTCCAGTTCATTTTGTTCTCCATAGAGCGCTGCGTTCAATTGCACATAAAGTCCCACGTAGTGCAAAAGCCCCACTATGCCTCTCATTGCTTCCAAATGTGTCGACGAGTGAGAAGGAAATGTCACATCAGGTGGTGATCATCGGTAAAAGGAGCTCCGCAGCGCTGCAGCCGTCACGGGTATGGAACTGAACAGTTATGCACTATTCTGCTGCTCAGCCCGTGGACGTGATGAGGCAGCAAGCGGAAGGAGACGCAAAAGAGCAACGGTGAAGCGGCTAACAGTGAAAGTCAATTACGCGGAGGGATCTCAAACCGACGCTTGCAAATGGTTGATTTGGGCAATTATCAAAGTATAATGTCACTTTATTTTAAGTTGTTTATTGACTAATGAATCCATGAACAAAAATGTATAAGAATGATTTAGTTACATTTATCATAGATCAGTCATATTAACAAACAAAATTTGAGGTAGAGGTATTATCTCACTAATTGAGGTGAAAAAAAGCAAAGTAGAGAAATTGGCACAATATTTAATAATAAATATAGGTAAGGTTAGGGTTAGGGCTAGGAAATAGCCCGATACTTATGAACATGTGGCCATTAATCAGTTTGTTTTCTCATACTGATTAGATGCAAACAGTAATTAGATGCAAGCACCTGCAATATTCTTATGAAGTCACCACCAGAAAAGGATTTGCTCAAGGTTCATTTGAGACATAAAAGTCCCAAGACTGCACCCTGTACTGAGATACAAAATTAGCACACAAAAAAACCCCACTTAAATCCTCGAGTCCATGGGGGGAACAAAATATTCCGTTTCAGGTCCATTTGCCTTTTTCTCGCTGCTCAGCTGCTGGCCCCTGGTGAGCCGAAGGAGAAAATTAATGCTTGAAAAGAAGCAAATTTGGACACAAGAAGAGAACATGAATATGCCTAAAGGCTAGCTCTTTCACTTTTGCATTGTGTCACTTTGCTTATTTGAAAATGAAGTCTTGCATTGTGCCTGAAGTCAAACTCAACACTTGGGAGTAATATTTGATTTGACATAAGCCACAGAACAACACAATGGCAGCTTTTCACTGTTAAAATGTCAGATTTATTGCTATTCATATAACTGTCCGTATTATTATGTTTTACGGAGGGCAGCTTTTTACAGCTGCAGTTCTCTAAGTGCTGTAGAAACTGAGTTAAGTAAGACAAGACAGGAAACTAAACATGGGAACATGATGACAAATGCTATGCGTGTCACGACTCGTCCCCGGTTGTTTTATTATATGTAGGTTGCTATGGTTTCTGTCCGTCTGTGTACTCACCTCTCCCTTCCTGTGTCAACTCAAAATCAATGTACTAATCACAGTCACCTACCTCTCATTACCTGTCTCGTATTTAAGTCCTGACTGCATGTCACTCTGATGTCTTTTTGTCTCACGTCTGTGTCGGCCAGTTCCGTTTCTGGTATCCAGTCTGTCGGTCAGTCCTGTTGTTGGTTTTGTTAGGAAGTTATGTTAGTTTGCCGGTTTTATTGGTTTGTCCCCCCATCCTCCCTTTACCCCCAATAAACCCAGGTCCAAGCTGCATTTGGTCGCCCTGGCTCCGCTCATTCCTGACAATGCGACCCATAAAGCTTCAGACTTCAGAAAAGCAGGTAAGCGCAAAAAATTGACGAGCGGTCAAGATGAGCGATTGGTTGATATAAGAAACGGGCCTGAAAAGATCAGGTGGAGATAATAACCCAAAAATATGACGAGATATGAAAAAAAAGAAATGTGGGAAAACATAACATAACCTGAAATGAAATTAAATGTACCAAAAATGAGCAAATGCTTGAATAGATCAATGGTATTGCATGTTAACCCAAAGGCCAGGTGTCTCAATACTATTGTCGATTCAGCGCCTGAGATACTACAGGGTGTCAAGTCCTGTTGTGCAACAGTAAAGTTGGAGAACAAAAATAAACTGTCCCTCGTTTACACCGCACAAAAGCAGCAGACTGGAAACTGTTAAAGGCATCAATCGTTTTTACCTGATGAAATGTCATTTAGCCACCCGAGAGCATTTATGAACACGGGACCTCAACGCTAGGCCTAAAGTGTTTTCACAGCCCACAGGATTCATCACTTTGTGGTGAGACAGATGGTTGGCCAGCCGCTCTCCTCTGTCACTGTCATCTCGCTGACCATTTAGGAAGAATTATATGATGGCAAAAACCGCGCCATCATTTCCTGGTTCACTGCCTATGTTTTTTGCGCTTCGGTAAATCTTCACTGTTCATTCCAGGGCACAATTGTGAGCGATGTGGAGGAGCGTGCCGGCAGCTGCGCCACATTGAGCATCTCTCTGCAGGCTACCTTCCTCCCGAGACTAATGCGGCTCGACAGAAACATGCCATGAATGAAGATGGAGCAGCTTGCGTGCTGATGAATGTATTGTGGTTCATATTTGATGAAACGGTGCCCAATTCAAATGTGTCGAGTAGAACTTGACTCATGTGCCACTTGTGCAGAGACGCGGTTGTAAGACAAAACAATCAGAGTGATTTATAAATGGAAACTTGAATAGGCTTTTTTTTTTTACCTGACTATTTCTTCTTAAGTGTTCCGTTTCCATGAGTGGCTGTGTGAAGGATGCATGCAATAGCACTGACTGGCAAAAACTGGCAAATAGGAACAATTGTTCTGCTGCATTGTGATCTGATGTTACAATTGCAAAATCAAGAAAGGAATATAGGTGATTAAATACAACTTTTTTTAATTACGAAAAGTAAACTGGTATTATAGCTGGGTAAATAAGAAAAATATATACCGTATTTTCCGCACTATAAGGCACAATGGATTATAAGGCGCACCTTCAATGCATGCCCCATTTTAAAACTTTGTCCCTATATGAGATAGAAGATTCGGCCCATGGGCCGGACTTTGGACACGCCGGCTGTAGTGGCTCAATATTGGTCCATATATAAGGCGCACCTGATTATAAGGCGCACTGTCTGCTTTTGAGAAAATTGAAGGTTTTTAGATGCGCCTTATAGTGTGGAAAATACGGGACCAGTAATAATAATTGATGCATACATTATTATCGGACCACTGCCTTGGGGTTATTCTGCTGTGGTCTTCTCAGATTTCAATTGAGAAACGTTGCTGGTTGTGAGACTGGCAGAAAGTAAGCCGAGGGCATTTTCACATCTAACCTCAGGCCCAGACAGGAGCATGACAGTTGGCATTTGTGTGGCTCCCTAATTGCTTATTACGGGCTCTAGCATTTGTCCCTCCAGGATGAAAGCAACGGACCGCTGAAGGCTTCATGGACGAGTTACCTTTATACAGCAAAGGAAAATAACATCTAGCTGTCTTAGAGCAATTGTTTTAGTACAGCTGGGATAAGGTCCTCTTGAAGATAAAGCGCTTCTGATAATGAACAAATGTGAATTAATTCATGTTAACTAATAAATTACATTGGCTAGCTCAAATTTATATCGATGCTACTTTCCAAATATAAACTACAATGTTCTTGTTTAAAGAAAGAAGTGCACACAGAAAGCTTGTTCGGAAAAAAGATTTGGGTTTTTGGGCTCTTGATCTCCTAGGATTCCTTTTCACTTAATCTGTCACCGGGGCAGACAGAAAGACAAACGAGGGCAGTTTAGAACATAACCTCGCCGGTAGAGGTAATGATGCCACAAGTCTCGGCGCTATAAGTCTTACATGCTAAAGTAAACACATTTGGACTTTTAAAGATTTGCATTTGCTGTCACGGTGTGCGGAATTTACACCACTTTGATGTAAGATTCCTACAAGCCCTGAATTATGTCTATAGCGTCTTAGTGTTTGCATTTGCAATAGGCTGTAGGTGGCCATAAAAATGCCAGTGCGGTGGCAATACTATTAGTACAGATGAGCTTTGATCGTTAAAACGGAGGCGATAATTTCCCAAGGCATGCGGCTCTGCTGACATTCTGATTAGCCTACGCTCCCAGGTATTTAATGACCTGTCACTGCGGCTAATCCATTGCACGGACAAGACGAGTCTTTCCTCATTGGGCTGCAAGATCCTCTCAAGCTTAACAGGAATGCTATGGAAGTCAATGGTGTCACAGTCAGTAAAAAAAAAAACATCCAAGCTACAATGTTATGTCAATGTGGCCAGTAGCAACCTCGAGCTTCATTGCTCTCGTTGATATAACAAAATGAGCATGAATGAATGTCATAGAATTGAATTTTCAGCAGGCCTGAATTAGAATGAGAGAAATTAGTGAGAAAGAAAGAGCTAATCCCAACCCATACTTTGTCCACCCATGCTTGTCAATTCGATCCCTGAGCCACTCATGACTCGTCCGGGTGTTTGTCAGTTTGGATTTAAGTGTCCTATTTATTTCTGTAGTTGTGCGTTCATTATCTGTCTACTCAAGTCATTTTCCTCGCATTGTTTGTTTTTTTCCCACCACTACAATAATCTGCAACCGTGACAAAACTAACATCAAATATTTATTAAACGACAGAACGTGACCCCACATCCTCCAGTGCTGACCTCTTGCTTCCTTCCCAGGTGTGCTCTGCTGCTGATGCTGCATGTAGATAAGTCATCTAAAGCTATCCGATAACACCGGTGCCCTTCAAAATGATGTCAGTCTCAGTTCTACCGACAACTGATGTTAAAAATCCTCTTTTGCATTAAGAACTCTCTTTATTGACAACTTTTCGACGCTAGTTTTGTCATCATAGCAGAATTGGTAACACCAAGCAGTCACCTGCTGTTCACCCAGAGGAGCTAAAAGTGTTTTCCTTGCAAACCATCCTCTAATCTGCACATGAGAGATAAAAAAAAAGAGACATGCAATCCTCTCCAGGGCTTTAAAGAGAGTTAATACCTTCCAACTTACAAATTCATGGCCTGAAATTCAAGTGTATGCATCTGTAAAAGCATAAAACTTTGCTGACCACTTTTGTGACTATTTCTGACTTTTTACCCCAAATGCACACCTCCATTTTCCATGAGTGAAGTGCCAAAAACTCAAATGATATCATTGTGATTTTGGTGATAAGACCTTTTTACGATATCTCTTCCCTCCCCCTTCCTCTGCCGGTCCATCACCTGTCCAGCTTCATCAAGCGGCGAGTATGGCCGACCGCCCAGCATTTAACAGTGTCACTGATAGGG